>NC_072414.2:14375000-15000000 GCF_028858775.2 Pan troglodytes
TTACATGTGGAGATTTTAAGCGAATTGAGGCCAATGACAGAAAAGGAAATATCTTCGTTTAAAAACGAGACAGAATCATTCTCTGAAACAACGTAATGATTTGTGCGTTCAGCTCACAGAGTTTAACCTTTCTTTTCATAGAGCAGTTTGCAAACACTCTGTTTGTAAAGTCTGCAAGTGGATATTTGGACCTTTACGAGGCCTTCGTTGGAAACGGGATTTCTTCATATAATGCAAGACAGAAGATTTCTCAGTAACTTCCTTGTGTTGTGTGTCTTCAGCTCACAGAGTTGAACCTTTCTTTAGACAGGGCAGATTTGAAACTCTCTTTTTGTGGAATTTGCAGTTGGAGATTTCAAGCGATTTCAGGCCAATGGTAGAAAAGGAAATATCTTCGTTTAAAAACTAGACAGAATCATTCTCTGAAACAACGTAATGATTTGTGCGTTCAGCTCACAGAGTTTAACCTTTCTTTTCATAGAGCAGTTTGAAAACAGTCTGTTTGTAAAGTCTGCAAGTGGATATTTGGACCTCTTTCAAGCCTTCGTTGGAAGCGGGATTTCTTCATAAAATGCTAGACAGAAGAATTCTCAGTAACTTCTTTGTGTGTGTGTATTCAACTCACAGAGTTGAACCTTCCTTTAGACAGAGTAGATTTGAAACACTCTTTTTGTTTAATTTACATGTGGAGATTTCAAGCGAATTGAGGCCAATGACAGAAAAGGAAATATCTTCGTTTAAAAACGAGACAGAATCATTCTCTGAAACAACGTAATGATTTGTGCGTTCAGCTCACAGAGTTTAACCTTTCTTTTCATGGAGCAGTTTGCAAACACTCTGTTTGTAAAGTCTGCAAGTGGATATTTGGACCTTTACGAGGCCTTCGTTGGAAACGGGATTTCTTCATATAATGCAAGACAGAAGATTTCTCAGTAACTTCCTTGTGTTGTGTGTCTTCAGCTCACAGAATTGAACCTTTCTTTAGACAGGGCAGATTTGAAACTCTCTTTTTGTGGAATTTGCAGTTGGAGATTTCAAGCGATTTCAGGCCAATGGTAGAAAAGGAAATATCTTCGTTTAAAAACTAGACAGAATCATTCTCTGAAACAACGTAATGATTTGTGCGTTCAGCTCACAGAGTTTAACCTTTCTTTTCATAGAGCAGTTTGAAAACAGTCTGTTTGTAAAGTCTGCAAGTGGATATTTGGACCTCTTTGAAGCCTTCGTTGGAAGCGGGATTTCTTCATAAAATGCTAGACAGAAGAATTCTCAGTAACTTCTTTGTGTGTGTGTATTCAACTCACAGAGTTGAACCTTCCTTTAGACAGAGTAGATTTGAAACACTCTTTTTGTTTAATTTACATGTGGAGATTTTAAGCGAATTGAGGCCAATGACAGAAAAGGAAACATCTTCGTTTAAAAACGAGACAGAATCATTCTCTGAAAAAACGTAATGATTTGTGCGTTCAGCTCACAGAGTTTAACCTTTCTTTTCATAGAGCAGTTTGAAAACACTCTGTTTGTAAAGTCTGCAAGTGGATATTTGGACCTTTACGAGGCCTTCGTTGGAAACGGGATTTCTTCATATAATGCAAGACAGAAGATTTCTCAGTAACTTCCTTGTGTTGTGTGTCTTCAGCTCACAGAGTTGAACCTTTCTTTAGACAGGGCAGATTTGAAACTCTCTTTTTGTGGAATTTGCAGTTGGAGATTTCAAGCGATTTCAGGCCAATGGTAGAAAAGGAAATATCTTCGTTTAAAAACTAGACAGAATCATTCTCTGAAACAACGTAATGATTTGTGCGTTCAGCTCACAGAGTTTAACCTTTCTTTTCATAGAGCAGTTTGAAAACAGTCTGTTTGTAAAGTCTGCAAGTGGATATTTGGACCTCTTTGAAGCCTTCGTTGGAAGCGGGATTTCTTCATAAAATGCTAGACAGAAGAATTCTCAGTAACTTCTTTGTGTGTGTGTATTCAACTCACAGAGTTGAACCTTCCTTTAGACAGAGTAGATTTGAAACACTCTTTTTGTTTAATTTACATGTGGAGATTTCAAGCGAATTGAGGCCAATGACAGAAAAGGAAATATCTTCGTTTAAAAACTAGACAGAATCATTCTCTGAAACAACGTAATGATTTGTGCGTTCAGCTCACAGAGTTTAACCTTTCTTTTCATGGAGCAGTTTGCAAACACTCTGTTTGTAAAGTCTGCAAGTGGATATTTGGACCTTTACGAGGCCTTCGTTGGAAACGGGATTTCTTCATATAATGCAAGACAGAAGATTTCTCAGTAACTTCCTTGTGTTGTGTGTCTTCAGCTCACAGAATTGAACCTTTCTTTAGACAGGGCAGATTTGAAACTCTCTTTTTGTGGAATTTGCAGTTGGAGATTTCAAGCGATTTCAGGCCAATGGTAGAAAAGGAAATATCTTCGTTTAAAAACTAGACAGAATCATTCTCTGAAACAACGTAATGATTTGTGCGTTCAGCTCACAGAGTTTAACCTTTCTTTTCATAGAGCAGTTTGAAAACAGTCTGTTTGTAAAGTCTGCAAGTGGATATTTGGACCTCTTTGAAGCCTTCGTTAGAAGCGGGATTTCTTCATAAAATGCTAGACAGAAGAATTCTCAGTAACTTCTTTGTGTGTGTGTATTCAACTCACAGAGTTGAACCTTCCTTTAGACAGAGTAGTTTTGAAACACTCTTTTTGTTTAATTTACATGTGGAGATTTTAAGCGAATTGAGGCCAATGACAGAAAAGGAAATATCTTCGTTTAAAAACGAGACAGAATCATTCTCTGAAACAACGTAATGATTTGTGCGTTCAGCTCACAGAGTTTAACCTTTCTTTTCATAGAGCAGTTTGCAAACACTCTGTTTGTAAAGTCTGGAAGTGGATATTTGGACCTTTACGAGGCCTTCGTTGGAAACGGCATTTCTTCATATAATGCAAGACAGAAGATTTCTCAGTAACTTCCTTGTGTTGTGTGTCTTCAGCTCACAGAGTTGAACCTTTCTTTAGACAGGGCAGATTTGAAACTCTCTTTTTGTGGAATTTGCAGTTGGAGATTTCAAGCGATTTCAGGCCAATGGTAGAAAAGGAAATATCTTCGTTTAAAAACTAGACAGAATCATTCTCTGAAACAACGTAATGATTTGTGCGTTCAGCTCACAGAGTTTAACCTTTCTTTTCATAGAGCAGTTTGAAAACAGTCTGTTTGTAAAGTCTGCAAGTGGATATTTGGACCTCTTTGAAGCCTTCGTTGGAAGCGGGATTTCTTCATAAAATGCTAGACAGAAGAATTCTCAGTAACTTCTTTGTGTGTGTGTATTCAACTCACAGAGTTGAACCTTCCTTTAGACAGAGTAGATTTGAAACACTCTTTTTGTTTAATTTACATGTGGAGATTTCAAGCGAATTGAGGCCAATGACAGAAAAGGAAATATCTTCGTTTAAAAACGAGACAGAATCATTCTCTGAAACAACGTAATGATTTGTGCGTTCAGTTCACAGAGTTTAACCTTTCTTTTCATAGAGCAGTTTGAAAACAGTCTGTTTGTAAAGTCTGCAAGTGGATATTTGGACCTCTTTGAAGCCTTCGTTGGAAGCGGGATTTCTTCATAAAATGCTAGACAGAAGAATTCTCAGTAACTTCTTTGTGTGTGTGTATTCAACTCACAGAGTTGAACCTTCCTTTAGACAGAGTAGATTTGAAACACTCTTTTTGTTTAATTTACATGTGGAGATTTGAAGCGAATTGAGGCCAATGACAGAAAAGGAAATATCTTTGTTTAAAAACTAGACAGAATCATTCTCTGAAACAACGTAATGATTTGTGCGTTCAGCTCACAGAGTTTAACCTTTCTTTTCATAGAGCAGTTTGAAACACTCTGTTTGTAAAGTCTGCAAGTGGATATTTGGACCTCTTTGAAGCCTTCGTTGGAAGCGGGATTTCTTCATAAAATGCTAGACAGAAGAATTCTCAGTAACTTCTTTGTGTGTGTGTATTCAACTCACAGAGTTGAACCTTCCTTTAGACAGAGTAGATTTGAAACACTCTTTTTGTTTAATTTACATGTGGAGATTTCAAGCGAATTGAGGCCAATGACAGAAAAGGAAATATCTTCGTTTAAAAACGAGACAGAATCATTCTCTGAAACAACGTAATGATTTGTGCGTTCAGCTCACAGAGTTTAACCTTTCTTTTCATAGAGCAGTTTGAAAACACTCTGTTTGTAAAGTCTGCAAGTGGATATTTGGACCTTTACGAGGCCTTCGTTGGAAACGGGATTTCTTCATATAATGCAAGACAGAAGATTTCTCAGTAACTTCCTTGTGTTGTGTGTCTTCAGCTCACAGAGTTGAACCTTTCTTTAGACAGGGCAGATTTGAAACTCTCTTTTTGTGGAATTTGCAGTTGGAGATTTCAAGCGATTTCAGGCCAATGGTAGAAAAGGAAATATCTTCGTTTAAAAACTAGACAGAATCATTCTCTGAAACAACGTAATGATTTGTGCGTTCAGCTCACAGAGTTTAACCTTTCTTTTCATAGAGCAGTTTGAAAACAGTCTGTTTGTAAAGTCTGCAAGTGGATATTTGGACCTCTTTGAAGCCTTCGTTGGAAGCGGGATTTCTTCATAAAATGCTAGACAGAAGAATTCTCAGTAACTTCTTTGTGTGTGTGTATTCAACTCACAGAGTTGAACCTTCCTTTAGACAGAGTAGATTTGAAACACTCTTTTTGTTTAATTTACATGTGGAGATTTTAAGCGAATTGAGGCCAATGACAGAAAAGGAAATATCTTCGTTTAAAAACGAGACAGAATCATTCTCTGAAACAACGTAATGATTTGTGCGTTCAGCTCACAGAGTTTAACCTTTCTTTTCATAGAGCAGTTTGCAAACACTCTGTTTGTAAAGTCTGCAAGTGGATATTTGGACCTTTACGAGGCCTTCGTTGGAAACGGGATTTCTTCATATAATGCAAGACAGAAGATTTCTCAGTAACTTCCTTGTGTTGTGTGTCTTCAGCTCACAGAGTTGAACCTTTCTTTAGACAGGGCAGATTTGAAACTCTCTTTTTGTGGAATTTGCAGTTGGAGATTTCAAGCGATTTCAGGCCAATGGTAGAAAAGGAAATATCTTCGTTTAAAAACTAGACAGAATCATTCTCTGAAACAACGTAATGATTTGTGCGTTCAGCTCACAGAGTTTAACCTTTCTTTTCATAGAGCAGTTTGAAAACAGTCTGTTTGTAAAGTCTGCAAGTGGATATTTGGACCTCTTTCAAGCCTTCGTTGGAAGCGGGATTTCTTCATAAAATGCTAGACAGAAGAATTCTCAGTAACTTCTTTGTGTGTGTGTATTCAACTCACAGAGTTGAACCTTCCTTTAGACAGAGTAGATTTGAAACACTCTTTTTGTTTAATTTACATGTGGAGATTTCAAGCGAATTGAGGCCAATGACAGAAAAGGAAATATCTTCGTTTAAAAACGAGACAGAATCATTCTCTGAAACAACGTAATGATTTGTGCGTTCAGCTCACAGAGTTTAACCTTTCTTTTCATGGAGCAGTTTGCAAACACTCTGTTTGTAAAGTCTGCAAGTGGATATTTGGACCTTTACGAGGCCTTCGTTGGAAACGGGATTTCTTCATATAATGCAAGACAGAAGATTTCTCAGTAACTTCCTTGTGTTGTGTGTCTTCAGCTCACAGAATTGAACCTTTCTTTAGACAGGGCAGATTTGAAACTCTCTTTTTGTGGAATTTGCAGTTGGAGATTTCAAGCGATTTCAGGCCAATGGTAGAAAAGGAAATATCTTCGTTTAAAAACTAGACAGAATCATTCTCTGAAACAACGTAATGATTTGTGCGTTCAGCTCACAGAGTTTAACCTTTCTTTTCATAGAGCAGTTTGAAAACAGTCTGTTTGTAAAGTCTGCAAGTGGATATTTGGACCTCTTTGAAGCCTTCGTTGGAAGCGGGATTTCTTCATAAAATGCTAGACAGAAGAATTCTCAGTAACTTCTTTGTGTGTGTGTATTCAACTCACAGAGTTGAACCTTCCTTTAGACAGAGTAGATTTGAAACACTCTTTTTGTTTAATTTACATGTGGAGATTTTAAGCGAATTGAGGCCAATGACAGAAAAGGAAACATCTTCGTTTAAAAACGAGACAGAATCATTCTCTGAAAAAACGTAATGATTTGTGCGTTCAGCTCACAGAGTTTAACCTTTCTTTTCATAGAGCAGTTTGAAAACACTCTGTTTGTAAAGTCTGCAAGTGGATATTTGGACCTTTACGAGGCCTTCGTTGGAAACGGGATTTCTTCATATAATGCAAGACAGAAGATTTCTCAGTAACTTCCTTGTGTTGTGTGTCTTCAGCTCACAGAGTTGAACCTTTCTTTAGACAGGGCAGATTTGAAACTCTCTTTTTGTGGAATTTGCAGTTGGAGATTTCAAGCGATTTCAGGCCAATGGTAGAAAAGGAAATATCTTCGTTTAAAAACTAGACAGAATCATTCTCTGAAACAACGTAATGATTTGTGCGTTCAGCTCACAGAGTTTAACCTTTCTTTTCATAGAGCAGTTTGAAAACAGTCTGTTTGTAAAGTCTGCAAGTGGATATTTGGACCTCTTTGAAGCCTTCGTTGGAAGCGGGATTTCTTCATAAAATGCTAGACAGAAGAATTCTCAGTAACTTCTTTGTGTGTGTGTATTCAACTCACAGAGTTGAACCTTCCTTTAGACAGAGTAGATTTGAAACACTCTTTTTGTTTAATTTACATGTGGAGATTTCAAGCGAATTGAGGCCAATGACAGAAAAGGAAATATCTTCGTTTAAAAACTAGACAGAATCATTCTCTGAAACAACGTAATGATTTGTGCGTTCAGCTCACAGAGTTTAACCTTTCTTTTCATGGAGCAGTTTGCAAACACTCTGTTTGTAAAGTCTGCAAGTGGATATTTGGACCTTTACGAGGCCTTCGTTGGAAACGGGATTTCTTCATATAATGCAAGACAGAAGATTTCTCAGTAACTTCCTTGTGTTGTGTGTCTTCAGCTCACAGAATTGAACCTTTCTTTAGACAGGGCAGATTTGAAACTCTCTTTTTGTGGAATTTGCAGTTGGAGATTTCAAGCGATTTCAGGCCAATGGTAGAAAAGGAAATATCTTCGTTTAAAAACTAGACAGAATCATTCTCTGAAACAACGTAATGATTTGTGCGTTCAGCTCACAGAGTTTAACCTTTCTTTTCATAGAGCAGTTTGAAAACAGTCTGTTTGTAAAGTCTGCAAGTGGATATTTGGACCTCTTTGAAGCCTTCGTTAGAAGCGGGATTTCTTCATAAAATGCTAGACAGAAGAATTCTCAGTAACTTCTTTGTGTGTGTGTATTCAACTCACAGAGTTGAACCTTCCTTTAGACAGAGTAGTTTTGAAACACTCTTTTTGTTTAATTTACATGTGGAGATTTTAAGCGAATTGAGGCCAATGACAGAAAAGGAAATATCTTCGTTTAAAAACGAGACAGAATCATTCTCTGAAACAACGTAATGATTTGTGCGTTCAGCTCACAGAGTTTAACCTTTCTTTTCATAGAGCAGTTTGCAAACACTCTGTTTGTAAAGTCTGGAAGTGGATATTTGGACCTTTACGAGGCCTTCGTTGGAAACGGCATTTCTTCATATAATGCAAGACAGAAGATTTCTCAGTAACTTCCTTGTGTTGTGTGTCTTCAGCTCACAGAGTTGAACCTTTCTTTAGACAGGGCAGATTTGAAACTCTCTTTTTGTGGAATTTGCAGTTGGAGATTTCAAGCGATTTCAGGCCAATGGTAGAAAAGGAAATATCTTCGTTTAAAAACTAGACAGAATCATTCTCTGAAACAACGTAATGATTTGTGCGTTCAGCTCACAGAGTTTAACCTTTCTTTTCATAGAGCAGTTTGAAAACAGTCTGTTTGTAAAGTCTGCAAGTGGATATTTGGACCTCTTTGAAGCCTTCGTTGGAAGCGGGATTTCTTCATAAAATGCTAGACAGAAGAATTCTCAGTAACTTCTTTGTGTGTGTGTATTCAACTCACAGAGTTGAACCTTCCTTTAGACAGAGTAGATTTGAAACACTCTTTTTGTTTAATTTACATGTGGAGATTTCAAGCGAATTGAGGCCAATGACAGAAAAGGAAATATCTTCGTTTAAAAACGAGACAGAATCATTCTCTGAAACAACGTAATGATTTGTGCGTTCAGTTCACAGAGTTTAACCTTTCTTTTCATAGAGCAGTTTGAAAACAGTCTGTTTGTAAAGTCTGCAAGTGGATATTTGGACCTCTTTGAAGCCTTCGTTGGAAGCGGGATTTCTTCATAAAATGCTAGACAGAAGAATTCTCAGTAACTTCTTTGTGTGTGTGTATTCAACTCACAGAGTTGAACCTTCCTTTAGACAGAGTAGATTTGAAACACTCTTTTTGTTTAATTTACATGTGGAGATTTGAAGCGAATTGAGGCCAATGACAGAAAAGGAAATATCTTTGTTTAAAAACTAGACAGAATCATTCTCTGAAACAACGTAATGATTTGTGCGTTCAGCTCACAGAGTTTAACCTTTCTTTTCATAGAGCAGTTTGAAACACTCTGTTTGTAAAGTCTGCAAGTGGATATTTGGACCTCTTTGAAGCCTTCGTTGGAAGCGGGATTTCTTCATAAAATGCTAGACAGAAGAATTCTCAGTAACTTCTTTGTGTGTGTGTATTCAACTCACAGAGTTGAACCTTCCTTTAGACAGAGTAGATTTGAAACACTCTTTTTGTTTAATTTACATGTGGAGATTTCAAGCGAATTGAGGCCAATGACAGAAAAGGAAATATCTTCGTTTAAAAACGAGACAGAATCATTCTCTGAAACAACGTAATGATTTGTGCGTTCAGCTCACAGAGTTTAACCTTTCTTTTCATAGAGCAGTTTGAAAACACTCTGTTTGTAAAGTCTGCAAGTGGATATTTGGACCTTTACGAGGCCTTCGTTGGAAACGGGATTTCTTCATATAATGCAAGACAGAAGATTTCTCAGTAACTTCCTTGTGTTGTGTGTCTTCAGCTCACAGAGTTGAACCTTTCTTTAGACAGGGCAGATTTGAAACTCTCTTTTTGTGGAATTTGCAGTTGGAGATTTCAAGCGATTTCAGGCCAATGGTAGAAAAGGAAATATCTTCGTTTAAAAACTAGACAGAATCATTCTCTGAAACAACGTAATGATTTGTGCGTTCAGCTCACAGAGTTTAACCTTTCTTTTCATAGAGCAGTTTGAAAACAGTCTGTTTGTAAAGTCTGCAAGTGGATATTTGGACCTCTTTGAAGCCTTCGTTGGAAGCGGGATTTCTTCATAAAATGCTAGACAGAAGAATTCTCAGTAACTTCTTTGTGTGTGTGTATTCAACTCACAGAGTTGAACCTTCCTTTAGACAGAGTAGATTTGAAACACTCTTTTTGTTTAATTTACATGTGGAGATTTTAAGCGAATTGAGGCCAATGACAGAAAAGGAAATATCTTCGTTTAAAAACGAGACAGAATCATTCTCTGAAACAACGTAATGATTTGTGCGTTCAGCTCACAGAGTTTAACCTTTCTTTTCATAGAGCAGTTTGCAAACACTCTGTTTGTAAAGTCTGCAAGTGGATATTTGGACCTTTACGAGGCCTTCGTTGGAAACGGGATTTCTTCATATAATGCAAGACAGAAGATTTCTCAGTAACTTCCTTGTGTTGTGTGTCTTCAGCTCACAGAGTTGAACCTTTCTTTAGAAAGGGCAGATTTGAAACTCTCTTTTTGTGGAATTTGCAGTTGGAGATTTCAAGCGATTTCAGGCCAATGGTAGAAAAGGAAATATCTTCGTTTAAAAACTAGACAGAATCATTCTCTGAAACAACGTAATGATTTGTGCGTTCAGCTCACAGAGTTTAACCTTTCTTTTCATAGAGCAGTTTGAAAACAGTCTGTTTGTAAAGTCTGCAAGTGGATATTTGGACCTCTTTGAAGCCTTCGTTGGAAGCGGGATTTCTTCATAAAATGCTAGACAGAAGAATTCTCAGTAACTTCTTTGTGTGTGTGTATTCAACTCACAGAGTTGAACCTTCCTTTAGACAGAGTAGATTTGAAACACTCTTTTTGTTTAATTTACATGTGGAGATTTCAAGCGAATTGAGGCCAATGACAGAAAAGGAAATATCTTTGTTTAAAAACTAGACAGAATCATTCTCTGAAACAACGTAATGATTTGTGCGTTCAGCTCACAGAGTTTAACCTTTCTTTTCATAGAGCAGTTTGAAAACACTCTGTTTGTAAAGTCTGCAAGTGGATATTTGGACCTCTTTGAAGCCTTCGTTGGAAGCGGGATTTCTTCATAAAATGCTAGACAGAAGAATTCTCAGTAACTTCTTTGTGTGTGTGTATTCAACTCACAGAGTTGAACCTTCCTTTAGACAGAGTAGATTTGAAACACTCTTTTTGTTTAATTTACATGTGGAGATTTCAAGCGAATTGAGGCCAATGACAGAAAAGGAAATATCTTTGTTTAAAAACTAGACAGAATCATTCTCTGAAACAACGTAATGATTTGTGCGTTCAGCTCACAGAGTTTAACCTTTCTTTTCATGGAGCAGTTTGCAAACACTCTGTTTGTAAAGTCTGCAAGTGGATATTTGGACCTTTACGAGGCCTTCGTTGGAAACGGGATTTCTTCATATAATGCAAGACATAGATTTCTCAGTAACTTCCTTGTGTTGTGTGTCTTCAGCTCACAGAGTTGAACCTTTCTTTAGACAGGGCAGATTTGAAACTCTCTTTTTGTGGAATTTGCAGTTGGAGATTTCAAGCGATTTCAGGCCAATGGTAGAAAAGGAAATATCTTCGTTTAAAAACTAGACAGAATCATTCTCTGAAACAACGTAATGATTTGTGCGTTCAGCTCACAGAGTTTACCCTTTCTTTTCATAGAGCAGTTTGAAAACAGTCTGTTTGTAAAGTCTGCAAGTGGATATTTGGACCTCTTTGAAGCCTTCGTTGGAAGCGGGATTTCTTCATAAAATGCTAGACAGAAGAATTCTCAGTAACTTCTTTGTGTATGTGTATTCAACTCACAGAGTTGAACCTTCCTTTAGACAGAGTAGATTTGAAACACTCTTTTTGTTTAATTTACATGTGGAGATTTCAAGCGAATTGAGGCCAATGACAGAAAAGGAAATATCTTCGTTTAAAAACGAGACAGAATCATTCTCTGAAACAACGTAATGATTTGTGCGTTCAGCTCACAGAGTTTAACCTTTCTTTTCATGGAGCAGTTTGCAAACACTCTGTTTGTAAAGTCTGCAAGTGGATATTTGGACCTTTACGAGGCCTTCGTTGGAAACGGGATTTCTTCATATAATGCAAGACAGAAGATTTCTCAGTAACTTCCTTGTGTTGTGTGTCTTCAGCTCACAGAATTGAACCTTTCTTTAGACAGGGCAGATTTGAAACTCTCTTTTTGTGGAATTTGCAGTTGGAGATTTCAAGCGATTTCAGGCCAATGGTAGAAAAGGAAATATCTTCGTTTAAAAACTAGACAGAATCATTCTCTGAAACAACGTAATGATTTGTGCGTTCAGCTCACAGAGTTTAACCTTTCTTTTCATAGAGCAGTTTGAAAACAGTCTGTTTGTAAAGTCTGCAAGTGGATATTTGGACCTCTTTGAAGCCTTCGTTGGAAGCGGGATTTCTTCATAAAATGCTAGACAGAAGAATTCTCAGTAACTTCTTTGTGTGTGTGTATTCAACTCACAGAGTTGAACCTTCCTTTAGACAGAGTAGATTTGAAACACTCTTTTTGTTTAATTTACATGTGGAGATTTTAAGCGAATTGAGGCCAATGACAGAAAAGGAAACATCTTCGTTTAAAAACGAGACAGAATCATTCTCTGAAAAAACGTAATGATTTGTGCGTTCAGCTCACAGAGTTTAACCTTTCTTTTCATAGAGCAGTTTGAAAACACTCTGTTTGTAAAGTCTGCAAGTGGATATTTGGACCTTTACGAGGCCTTCGTTGGAAACGGGATTTCTTCATATAATGCAAGACAGAAGATTTCTCAGTAACTTCCTTGTGTTGTGTGTCTTCAGCTCACAGAGTTGAACCTTTCTTTAGACAGGGCAGATTTGAAACTCTCTTTTTGTGGAATTTGCAGTTGGAGATTTCAAGCGATTTCAGGCCAATGGTAGAAAAGGAAATATCTTCGTTTAAAAACTAGACAGAATCATTCTCTGAAACAACGTAATGATTTGTGCGTTCAGCTCACAGAGTTTAACCTTTCTTTTCATAGAGCAGTTTGAAAACAGTCTGTTTGTAAAGTCTGCAAGTGGATATTTGGACCTCTTTCAAGCCTTCGTTGGAAGCGGGATTTCTTCATAAAATGCTAGACAGAAGAATTCTCAGTAACTTCTTTGTGTGTGTGTATTCAACTCACAGAGTTGAACCTTCCTTTAGACAGAGTAGATTTGAAACACTCTTTTTGTTTAATTTACATGTGGAGATTTCAAGCGAATTGAGGCCAATGACAGAAAAGGAAATATCTTCGTTTAAAAACTAGACAGAATCATTCTCTGAAACAACGTAATGATTTGTGCGTTCAGCTCACAGAGTTTAACCTTTCTTTTCATGGAGCAGTTTGCAAACACTCTGTTTGTAAAGTCTGCAAGTGGATATTTGGACCTTTACGAGGCCTTCGTTGGAAACGGGATTTCTTCATATAATGCAAGACAGAAGATTTCTCAGTAACTTCCTTGTGTTGTGTGTCTTCAGCTCACAGAATTGAACCTTTCTTTAGACAGGGCAGATTTGAAACTCTCTTTTTGTGGAATTTGCAGTTGGAGATTTCAAGCGATTTCAGGCCAATGGTAGAAAAGGAAATATCTTCGTTTAAAAACTAGACAGAATCATTCTCTGAAACAACGTAATGATTTGTGCGTTCAGCTCACAGAGTTTAACCTTTCTTTTCATAGAGCAGTTTGAAAACAGTCTGTTTGTAAAGTCTGCAAGTGGATATTTGGACCTCTTTGAAGCCTTCGTTAGAAGCGGGATTTCTTCATAAAATGCTAGACAGAAGAATTCTCAGTAACTTCTTTGTGTGTGTGTATTCAACTCACAGAGTTGAACCTTCCTTTAGACAGAGTAGTTTTGAAACACTCTTTTTGTTTAATTTACATGTGGAGATTTTAAGCGAATTGAGGCCAATGACAGAAAAGGAAATATCTTCGTTTAAAAACGAGACAGAATCATTCTCTGAAACAACGTAATGATTTGTGCGTTCAGCTCACAGAGTTTAACCTTTCTTTTCATAGAGCAGTTTGCAAACACTCTGTTTGTAAAGTCTGGAAGTGGATATTTGGACCTTTACGAGGCCTTCGTTGGAAACGGCATTTCTTCATATAATGCAAGACAGAAGATTTCTCAGTAACTTCCTTGTGTTGTGTGTCTTCAGCTCACAGAGTTGAACCTTTCTTTAGACAGGGCAGATTTGAAACTCTCTTTTTGTGGAATTTGCAGTTGGAGATTTCAAGCGATTTCAGGCCAATGGTAGAAAAGGAAATATCTTCGTTTAAAAACTAGACAGAATCATTCTCTGAAACAACGTAATGATTTGTGCGTTCAGCTCACAGAGTTTAACCTTTCTTTTCATAGAGCAGTTTGAAAACAGTCTGTTTGTAAAGTCTGCAAGTGGATATTTGGACCTCTTTGAAGCCTTCGTTGGAAGCGGGATTTCTTCATAAAATGCTAGACAGAAGAATTCTCAGTAACTTCTTTGTGTGTGTGTATTCAACTCACAGAGTTGAACCTTCCTTTAGACAGAGTAGATTTGAAACACTCTTTTTGTTTAATTTACATGTGGAGATTTCAAGCGAATTGAGGCCAATGACAGAAAAGGAAATATCTTCGTTTAAAAACGAGACAGAATCATTCTCTGAAACAACGTAATGATTTGTGCGTTCAGTTCACAGAGTTTAACCTTTCTTTTCATAGAGCAGTTTGAAAACAGTCTGTTTGTAAAGTCTGCAAGTGGATATTTGGACCTCTTTGAAGCCTTCGTTGGAAGCGGGATTTCTTCATAAAATGCTAGACAGAAGAATTCTCAGTAACTTCTTTGTGTGTGTGTATTCAACTCACAGAGTTGAACCTTCCTTTAGACAGAGTAGATTTGAAACACTCTTTTTGTTTAATTTACATGTGGAGATTTGAAGCGAATTGAGGCCAATGACAGAAAAGGAAATATCTTTGTTTAAAAACTAGACAGAATCATTCTCTGAAACAACGTAATGATTTGTGCGTTCAGCTCACAGAGTTTAACCTTTCTTTTCATAGAGCAGTTTGAAACACTCTGTTTGTAAAGTCTGCAAGTGGATATTTGGACCTCTTTGAAGCCTTCGTTGGAAGCGGGATTTCTTCATAAAATGCTAGACAGAAGAATTCTCAGTAACTTCTTTGTGTGTGTGTATTCAACTCACAGAGTTGAACCTTCCTTTAGACAGAGTAGATTTGAAACACTCTTTTTGTTTAATTTACATGTGGAGATTTCAAGCGAATTGAGGCCAATGACAGAAAAGGAAATATCTTTGTTTAAAAACTAGACAGAATCATTCTCTGAAACAACGTAATGATTTGTGCATTCAGCTCACAGAGTTTAACCTTTCTTTTCATGGAGCAGTTTGCAAACACTCTGTTTGTAAAGTCTGCAAGTGGATATTTGGACCTTTACGAGGCCTTCGTTGGAAACGGGATTTCTTCATATAATGCAAGACATAGATTTCTCAGTAACTTCCTTGTGTTGTGTGTCTTCAGCTCACAGAATTGAACCTTTCTTTAGACAGGGCAGATTTGAAACTCTCTTTTTGTGGAATTTGCAGTTGGAGATTTCAAGCGATTTCAGGCCAATGGTAGAAAAGGAAATATCTTCGTTTAAAAACTAGACAGAATCATTCTCTGAAACAACGTAATGATTTGTGCATTCAGCTCACAGAGTTTAACCTTTCTTTTCATAGAGCAGTTTGAAAACAGTCTGTTTGTAAAGTCTGCAAGTGGATATTTGGACCTCTTTGAAGCCTTCGTTGGAAGCGGGATTTCTTCATAAAATGCTAGACAGAAGAATTCTCAGTAACTTCTTTGTGTGTGTGTATTCAACTCACAGAGTTGAACCTTCCTTTAGACAGAGTAGATTTGAAACACTCTTTTTGTTTAATTTACATGTGGAGATTTCAAGCGAATTGAGGCCAATGACAGAAAAGGAAATATCTTCGTTTAAAAACTAGACAGAATCATTCTCTGAAACAACGTAATGATTTGTGCGTTCAGCTCACAGAGTTTAACCTTTCTTTTCATGGAGCAGTTTGCAAACACTCTGTTTGTAAAGTCTGCAAGTGGATATTTGGACCTTTACGAGGCCTTCGTTGGAAACGGGATTTCTTCATATAATGCAAGACAGAAGATTTCTCAGTAACTTCCTTGTGTTGTGTGTCTTCAGCTCACAGAATTGAACCTTTCTTTAGACAGGGCAGATTTGAAACTCTCTTTTTGTGGAATTTGCAGTTGGAGATTTCAAGCGATTTCAGGCCAATGGTAGAAAAGGAAATATCTTCGTTTAAAAACTAGACAGAATCATTCTCTGAAACAACGTAATGATTTGTGCGTTCAGCTCACAGAGTTTAACCTTTCTTTTCATAGAGCAGTTTGAAAACAGTCTGTTTGTAAAGTCTGCAAGTGGATATTTGGACCTCTTTGAAGCCTTCGTTAGAAGCGGGATTTCTTCATAAAATGCTAGACAGAAGAATTCTCAGTAACTTCTTTGTGTGTGTGTATTCAACTCACAGAGTTGAACCTTCCTTTAGACAGAGTAGTTTTGAAACACTCTTTTTGTTTAATTTACATGTGGAGATTTCAAGCGAATTGAGGCCAATGACAGAAAAGGAAATATCTTCGTTTAAAAACGAGACAGAATCATTCTCTGAAACAACGTAATGATTTGTGCGTTCAGCTCACAGAGTTTAACCTTTCTTTTCATAGAGCAGTTTGCAAACACTCTGTTTGTAAAGTCTGCAAGTGGATATTTGGACCTTTACGAGGCCTTCGTTGGAAACGGGATTTCTTCATATAATGCAAGACAGAAGATTTCTCAGTAACTTCCTTGTGTTGTGTGTCTTCAGCTCACAGAGTTGAACCTTTCTTTAGAAAGGGCAGATTTGAAACTCTCTTTTTGTGGAATTTGCAGTTGGAGATTTCAAGCGATTTCAGGCCAATGGTAGAAAAGGAAATATCTTCGTTTAAAAACTAGACAGAATCATTCTCTGAAACAACGTAATGATTTGTGCGTTCAGCTCACAGAGTTTAACCTTTCTTTTCATAGAGCAGTTTGAAAACAGTCTGTTTGTAAAGTCTGCAAGTGGATATTTGGACCTCTTTCAAGCCTTCGTTGGAAGCGGGATTTCTTCATAAAATGCTAGACAGAAGAATTCTCAGTAACTTCTTTGTGTGTGTGTATTCAACTCACAGAGTTGAACCTTCCTTTAGACAGAGTAGATTTGAAACACTCTTTTTGTTTAATTTACATGTGGAGATTTCAAGCGAATTGAGGCCAATGACAGAAAAGGAAATATCTTCGTTTAAAAACGAGACAGAATCATTCTCTGAAACAACGTAATGATTTGTGCGTTCAGCTCACAGAGTTTAACCTTTCTTTTCATGGAGCAGTTTGCAAACACTCTGTTTGTAAAGTCTGCAAGTGGATATTTGGACCTTTACGAGGCCTTCGTTGGAAACGGGATTTCTTCATATAATGCAAGACAGAAGATTTCTCAGTAACTTCCTTGTGTTGTGTGTCTTCAGCTCACAGAATTGAACCTTTCTTTAGACAGGGCAGATTTGAAACTCTCTTTTTGTGGAATTTGCAGTTGGAGATTTCAAGCGATTTCAGGCCAATGGTAGAAAAGGAAATATCTTCGTTTAAAAACTAGACAGAATCATTCTCTGAAACAACGTAATGATTTGTGCGTTCAGCTCACAGAGTTTAACCTTTCTTTTCATAGAGCAGTTTGAAAACAGTCTGTTTGTAAAGTCTGCAAGTGGATATTTGGACCTCTTTGAAGCCTTCGTTGGAAGCGGGATTTCTTCATAAAATGCTAGACAGAAGAATTCTCAGTAACTTCTTTGTGTGTGTGTATTCAACTCACAGAGTTGAACCTTCCTTTAGACAGAGTAGATTTGAAACACTCTTTTTGTTTAATTTACATGTGGAGATTTTAAGCGAATTGAGGCCAATGACAGAAAAGGAAACATCTTCGTTTAAAAACGAGACAGAATCATTCTCTGAAAAAACGTAATGATTTGTGCGTTCAGCTCACAGAGTTTAACCTTTCTTTTCATAGAGCAGTTTGAAAACACTCTGTTTGTAAAGTCTGCAAGTGGATATTTGGACCTTTACGAGGCCTTCGTTGGAAACGGGATTTCTTCATATAATGCAAGACAGAAGATTTCTCAGTAACTTCCTTGTGTTGTGTGTCTTCAGCTCACAGAGTTGAACCTTTCTTTAGACAGGGCAGATTTGAAACTCTCTTTTTGTGGAATTTGCAGTTGGAGATTTCAAGCGATTTCAGGCCAATGGTAGAAAAGGAAATATCTTCGTTTAAAAACTAGACAGAATCATTCTCTGAAACAACGTAATGATTTGTGCGTTCAGCTCACAGAGTTTAACCTTTCTTTTCATAGAGCAGTTTGAAAACAGTCTGTTTGTAAAGTCTGCAAGTGGATATTTGGACCTCTTTGAAGCCTTCGTTGGAAGCGGGATTTCTTCATAAAATGCTAGACAGAAGAATTCTCAGTAACTTCTTTGTGTGTGTGTATTCAACTCACAGAGTTGAACCTTCCTTTAGACAGAGTAGATTTGAAACACTCTTTTTGTTTAATTTACATGTGGAGATTTCAAGCGAATTGAGGCCAATGACAGAAAAGGAAATATCTTCGTTTAAAAACGAGACAGAATCATTCTCTGAAACAACGTAATGATTTGTGCGTTCAGTTCACAGAGTTTAACCTTTCTTTTCATAGAGCAGTTTGAAAACAGTCTGTTTGTAAAGTCTGCAAGTGGATATTTGGACCTCTTTGAAGCCTTCGTTGGAAGCGGGATTTCTTCATAAAATGCTAGACAGAAGAATTCTCAGTAACTTCTTTGTGTGTGTGTATTCAACTCACAGAGTTGAACCTTCCTTTAGACAGAGTAGATTTGAAACACTCTTTTTGTTTAATTTACATGTGGAGATTTGAAGCGAATTGAGGCCAATGACAGAAAAGGAAATATCTTTGTTTAAAAACTAGACAGAATCATTCTCTGAAACAACGTAATGATTTGTGCGTTCAGCTCACAGAGTTTAACCTTTCTTTTCATAGAGCAGTTTGAAACACTCTGTTTGTAAAGTCTGCAAGTGGATATTTGGACCTCTTTGAAGCCTTCGTTGGAAGCGGGATTTCTTCATAAAATGCTAGACAGAAGAATTCTCAGTAACTTCTTTGTGTGTGTGTATTCAACTCACAGAGTTGAACCTTCCTTTAGACAGAGTAGATTTGAAACACTCTTTTTGTTTAATTTACATGTGGAGATTTCAAGCGAATTGAGGCCAATGACAGAAAAGGAAATATCTTCGTTTAAAAACGAGACAGAATCATTCTCTGAAACAACGTAATGATTTGTGCGTTCAGCTCACAGAGTTTAACCTTTCTTTTCATAGAGCAGTTTGAAAACACTCTGTTTGTAAAGTCTGCAAGTGGATATTTGGACCTTTACGAGGCCTTCGTTGGAAACGGGATTTCTTCATATAATGCAAGACAGAAGATTTCTCAGTAACTTCCTTGTGTTGTGTGTCTTCAGCTCACAGAGTTGAACCTTTCTTTAGACAGGGCAGATTTGAAACTCTCTTTTTGTGGAATTTGCAGTTGGAGATTTCAAGCGATTTCAGGCCAATGGTAGAAAAGGAAATATCTTCGTTTAAAAACTAGACAGAATCATTCTCTGAAACAACGTAATGATTTGTGCGTTCAGCTCACAGAGTTTAACCTTTCTTTTCATAGAGCAGTTTGAAAACAGTCTGTTTGTAAAGTCTGCAAGTGGATATTTGGACCTCTTTGAAGCCTTCGTTGGAAGCGGGATTTCTTCATAAAATGCTAGACAGAAGAATTCTCAGTAACTTCTTTGTGTGTGTGTATTCAACTCACAGAGTTGAACCTTCCTTTAGACAGAGTAGATTTGAAACACTCTTTTTGTTTAATTTACATGTGGAGATTTTAAGCGAATTGAGGCCAATGACAGAAAAGGAAATATCTTCGTTTAAAAACGAGACAGAATCATTCTCTGAAACAACGTAATGATTTGTGCGTTCAGCTCACAGAGTTTAACCTTTCTTTTCATAGAGCAGTTTGCAAACACTCTGTTTGTAAAGTCTGCAAGTGGATATTTGGACCTTTACGAGGCCTTCGTTGGAAACGGGATTTCTTCATATAATGCAAGACAGAAGATTTCTCAGTAACTTCCTTGTGTTGTGTGTCTTCAGCTCACAGAGTTGAACCTTTCTTTAGAAAGGGCAGATTTGAAACTCTCTTTTTGTGGAATTTGCAGTTGGAGATTTCAAGCGATTTCAGGCCAATGGTAGAAAAGGAAATATCTTCGTTTAAAAACTAGACAGAATCATTCTCTGAAACAACGTAATGATTTGTGCGTTCAGCTCACAGAGTTTAACCTTTCTTTTCATAGAGCAGTTTGAAAACAGTCTGTTTGTAAAGTCTGCAAGTGGATATTTGGACCTCTTTGAAGCCTTCGTTGGAAGCGGGATTTCTTCATAAAATGCTAGACAGAAGAATTCTCAGTAACTTCTTTGTGTGTGTGTATTCAACTCACAGAGTTGAACCTTCCTTTAGACAGAGTAGATTTGAAACACTCTTTTTGTTTAATTTACATGTGGAGATTTCAAGCGAATTGAGGCCAATGACAGAAAAGGAAATATCTTTGTTTAAAAACTAGACAGAATCATTCTCTGAAACAACGTAATGATTTGTGCGTTCAGCTCACAGAGTTTAACCTTTCTTTTCATAGAGCAGTTTGAAAACACTCTGTTTGTAAAGTCTGCAAGTGGATATTTGGACCTCTTTGAAGCCTTCGTTGGAAGCGGGATTTCTTCATAAAATGCTAGACAGAAGAATTCTCAGTAACTTCTTTGTGTGTGTGTATTCAACTCACAGAGTTGAACCTTCCTTTAGACAGAGTAGATTTGAAACACTCTTTTTGTTTAATTTACATGTGGAGATTTCAAGCGAATTGAGGCCAATGACAGAAAAGGAAATATCTTTGTTTAAAAACTAGACAGAATCATTCTCTGAAACAACGTAATGATTTGTGCGTTCAGCTCACAGAGTTTAACCTTTCTTTTCATGGAGCAGTTTGCAAACACTCTGTTTGTAAAGTCTGCAAGTGGATATTTGGACCTTTACGAGGCCTTCGTTGGAAACGGGATTTCTTCATATAATGCAAGACATAGATTTCTCAGTAACTTCCTTGTGTTGTGTGTCTTCAGCTCACAGAGTTGAACCTTTCTTTAGACAGGGCAGATTTGAAACTCTCTTTTTGTGGAATTTGCAGTTGGAGATTTCAAGCGATTTCAGGCCAATGGTAGAAAAGGAAATATCTTCGTTTAAAAACTAGACAGAATCATTCTCTGAAACAACGTAATGATTTGTGCGTTCAGCTCACAGAGTTTACCCTTTCTTTTCATAGAGCAGTTTGAAAACAGTCTGTTTGTAAAGTCTGCAAGTGGATATTTGGACCTCTTTGAAGCCTTCGTTGGAAGCGGGATTTCTTCATAAAATGCTAGACAGAAGAATTCTCAGTAACTTCTTTGTGTGTGTGTATTCAACTCACAGAGTTGAACCTTCCTTTAGACAGAGTAGATTTGAAACACTCTTTTTGTTTAATTTACATGTGGAGATTTCAAGCGAATTGAGGCCAATGACAGAAAAGGAAATATCTTCGTTTAAAAACGAGACAGAATCATTCTCTGAAACAACGTAATGATTTGTGCGTTCAGCTCACAGAGTTTAACCTTTCTTTTCATGGAGCAGTTTGCAAACACTCTGTTTGTAAAGTCTGCAAGTGGATATTTGGACCTTTACGAGGCCTTCGTTGGAAACGGGATTTCTTCATATAATGCAAGACAGAAGATTTCTCAGTAACTTCCTTGTGTTGTGTGTCTTCAGCTCACAGAATTGAACCTTTCTTTAGACAGGGCAGATTTGAAACTCTCTTTTTGTGGAATTTGCAGTTGGAGATTTCAAGCGATTTCAGGCCAATGGTAGAAAAGGAAATATCTTCGTTTAAAAACTAGACAGAATCATTCTCTGAAACAACGTAATGATTTGTGCGTTCAGCTCACAGAGTTTAACCTTTCTTTTCATAGAGCAGTTTGAAAACAGTCTGTTTGTAAAGTCTGCAAGTGGATATTTGGACCTCTTTGAAGCCTTCGTTGGAAGCGGGATTTCTTCATAAAATGCTAGACAGAAGAATTCTCAGTAACTTCTTTGTGTGTGTGTATTCAACTCACAGAGTTGAACCTTCCTTTAGACAGAGTAGATTTGAAACACTCTTTTTGTTTAATTTACATGTGGAGATTTTAAGCGAATTGAGGCCAATGACAGAAAAGGAAACATCTTCGTTTAAAAACGAGACAGAATCATTCTCTGAAAAAACGTAATGATTTGTGCGTTCAGCTCACAGAGTTTAACCTTTCTTTTCATAGAGCAGTTTGAAAACACTCTGTTTGTAAAGTCTGCAAGTGGATATTTGGACCTTTACGAGGCCTTCGTTGGAAACGGGATTTCTTCATATAATGCAAGACAGAAGATTTCTCAGTAACTTCCTTGTGTTGTGTGTCTTCAGCTCACAGAGTTGAACCTTTCTTTAGACAGGGCAGATTTGAAACTCTCTTTTTGTGGAATTTGCAGTTGGAGATTTCAAGCGATTTCAGGCCAATGGTAGAAAAGGAAATATCTTCGTTTAAAAACTAGACAGAATCATTCTCTGAAACAACGTAATGATTTGTGCGTTCAGCTCACAGAGTTTAACCTTTCTTTTCATAGAGCAGTTTGAAAACAGTCTGTTTGTAAAGTCTGCAAGTGGATATTTGGACCTCTTTCAAGCCTTCGTTGGAAGCGGGATTTCTTCATAAAATGCTAGACAGAAGAATTCTCAGTAACTTCTTTGTGTGTGTGTATTCAACTCACAGAGTTGAACCTTCCTTTAGACAGAGTAGATTTGAAACACTCTTTTTGTTTAATTTACATGTGGAGATTTCAAGCGAATTGAGGCCAATGACAGAAAAGGAAATATCTTCGTTTAAAAACTAGACAGAATCATTCTCTGAAACAACGTAATGATTTGTGCGTTCAGCTCACAGAGTTTAACCTTTCTTTTCATGGAGCAGTTTGCAAACACTCTGTTTGTAAAGTCTGCAAGTGGATATTTGGACCTTTACGAGGCCTTCGTTGGAAACGGGATTTCTTCATATAATGCAAGACAGAAGATTTCTCAGTAACTTCCTTGTGTTGTGTGTCTTCAGCTCACAGAATTGAACCTTTCTTTAGACAGGGCAGATTTGAAACTCTCTTTTTGTGGAATTTGCAGTTGGAGATTTCAAGCGATTTCAGGCCAATGGTAGAAAAGGAAATATCTTCGTTTAAAAACTAGACAGAATCATTCTCTGAAACAACGTAATGATTTGTGCGTTCAGCTCACAGAGTTTAACCTTTCTTTTCATAGAGCAGTTTGAAAACAGTCTGTTTGTAAAGTCTGCAAGTGGATATTTGGACCTCTTTGAAGCCTTCGTTAGAAGCGGGATTTCTTCATAAAATGCTAGACAGAAGAATTCTCAGTAACTTCTTTGTGTGTGTGTATTCAACTCACAGAGTTGAACCTTCCTTTAGACAGAGTAGTTTTGAAACACTCTTTTTGTTTAATTTACATGTGGAGATTTTAAGCGAATTGAGGCCAATGACAGAAAAGGAAATATCTTCGTTTAAAAACGAGACAGAATCATTCTCTGAAACAACGTAATGATTTGTGCGTTCAGCTCACAGAGTTTAACCTTTCTTTTCATAGAGCAGTTTGCAAACACTCTGTTTGTAAAGTCTGGAAGTGGATATTTGGACCTTTACGAGGCCTTCGTTGGAAACGGCATTTCTTCATATAATGCAAGACAGAAGATTTCTCAGTAACTTCCTTGTGTTGTGTGTCTTCAGCTCACAGAGTTGAACCTTTCTTTAGACAGGGCAGATTTGAAACTCTCTTTTTGTGGAATTTGCAGTTGGAGATTTCAAGCGATTTCAGGCCAATGGTAGAAAAGGAAATATCTTCGTTTAAAAACTAGACAGAATCATTCTCTGAAACAACGTAATGATTTGTGCGTTCAGCTCACAGAGTTTAACCTTTCTTTTCATAGAGCAGTTTGAAAACAGTCTGTTTGTAAAGTCTGCAAGTGGATATTTGGACCTCTTTGAAGCCTTCGTTGGAAGCGGGATTTCTTCATAAAATGCTAGACAGAAGAATTCTCAGTAACTTCTTTGTGTGTGTGTATTCAACTCACAGAGTTGAACCTTCCTTTAGACAGAGTAGATTTGAAACACTCTTTTTGTTTAATTTACATGTGGAGATTTCAAGCGAATTGAGGCCAATGACAGAAAAGGAAATATCTTCGTTTAAAAACGAGACAGAATCATTCTCTGAAACAACGTAATGATTTGTGCGTTCAGTTCACAGAGTTTAACCTTTCTTTTCATAGAGCAGTTTGAAAACAGTCTGTTTGTAAAGTCTGCAAGTGGATATTTGGACCTCTTTGAAGCCTTCGTTGGAAGCGGGATTTCTTCATAAAATGCTAGACAGAAGAATTCTCAGTAACTTCTTTGTGTGTGTGTATTCAACTCACAGAGTTGAACCTTCCTTTAGACAGAGTAGATTTGAAACACTCTTTTTGTTTAATTTACATGTGGAGATTTGAAGCGAATTGAGGCCAATGACAGAAAAGGAAATATCTTTGTTTAAAAACTAGACAGAATCATTCTCTGAAACAACGTAATGATTTGTGCGTTCAGCTCACAGAGTTTAACCTTTCTTTTCATAGAGCAGTTTGAAACACTCTGTTTGTAAAGTCTGCAAGTGGATATTTGGACCTCTTTGAAGCCTTCGTTGGAAGCGGGATTTCTTCATAAAATGCTAGACAGAAGAATTCTCAGTAACTTCTTTGTGTGTGTGTATTCAACTCACAGAGTTGAACCTTCCTTTAGACAGAGTAGATTTGAAACACTCTTTTTGTTTAATTTACATGTGGAGATTTCAAGCGAATTGAGGCCAATGACAGAAAAGGAAATATCTTTGTTTAAAAACTAGACAGAATCATTCTCTGAAACAACGTAATGATTTGTGCATTCAGCTCACAGAGTTTAACCTTTCTTTTCATGGAGCAGTTTGCAAACACTCTGTTTGTAAAGTCTGCAAGTGGATATTTGGACCTTTACGAGGCCTTCGTTGGAAACGGGATTTCTTCATATAATGCAAGACATAGATTTCTCAGTAACTTCCTTGTGTTGTGTGTCTTCAGCTCACAGAATTGAACCTTTCTTTAGACAGGGCAGATTTGAAACTCTCTTTTTGTGGAATTTGCAGTTGGAGATTTCAAGCGATTTCAGGCCAATGGTAGAAAAGGAAATATCTTCGTTTAAAAACTAGACAGAATCATTCTCTGAAACAACGTAATGATTTGTGCATTCAGCTCACAGAGTTTAACCTTTCTTTTCATAGAGCAGTTTGAAAACAGTCTGTTTGTAAAGTCTGCAAGTGGATATTTGGACCTCTTTGAAGCCTTCGTTGGAAGCGGGATTTCTTCATAAAATGCTAGACAGAAGAATTCTCAGTAACTTCTTTGTGTGTGTGTATTCAACTCACAGAGTTGAACCTTCCTTTAGACAGAGTAGATTTGAAACACTCTTTTTGTTTAATTTACATGTGGAGATTTCAAGCGAATTGAGGCCAATGACAGAAAAGGAAATATCTTCGTTTAAAAACTAGACAGAATCATTCTCTGAAACAACGTAATGATTTGTGCGTTCAGCTCACAGAGTTTAACCTTTCTTTTCATGGAGCAGTTTGCAAACACTCTGTTTGTAAAGTCTGCAAGTGGATATTTGGACCTTTACGAGGCCTTCGTTGGAAACGGGATTTCTTCATATAATGCAAGACAGAAGATTTCTCAGTAACTTCCTTGTGTTGTGTGTCTTCAGCTCACAGAATTGAACCTTTCTTTAGACAGGGCAGATTTGAAACTCTCTTTTTGTGGAATTTGCAGTTGGAGATTTCAAGCGATTTCAGGCCAATGGTAGAAAAGGAAATATCTTCGTTTAAAAACTAGACAGAATCATTCTCTGAAACAACGTAATGATTTGTGCGTTCAGCTCACAGAGTTTAACCTTTCTTTTCATAGAGCAGTTTGAAAACAGTCTGTTTGTAAAGTCTGCAAGTGGATATTTGGACCTCTTTGAAGCCTTCGTTAGAAGCGGGATTTCTTCATAAAATGCTAGACAGAAGAATTCTCAGTAACTTCTTTGTGTGTGTGTATTCAACTCACAGAGTTGAACCTTCCTTTAGACAGAGTAGTTTTGAAACACTCTTTTTGTTTAATTTACATGTGGAGATTTTAAGCGAATTGAGGCCAATGACAGAAAAGGAAATATCTTCGTTTAAAAACGAGACAGAATCATTCTCTGAAACAACGTAATGATTTGTGCGTTCAGCTCACAGAGTTTAACCTTTCTTTTCATAGAGCAGTTTGCAAACACTCTGTTTGTAAAGTCTGGAAGTGGATATTTGGACCTTTACGAGGCCTTCGTTGGAAACGGCATTTCTTCATATAATGCAAGACAGAAGATTTCTCAGTAACTTCCTTGTGTTGTGTGTCTTCAGCTCACAGAGTTGAACCTTTCTTTAGACAGGGCAGATTTGAAACTCTCTTTTTGTGGAATTTGCAGTTGGAGATTTCAAGCGATTTCAGGCCAATGGTAGAAAAGGAAATATCTTCGTTTAAAAACTAGACAGAATCATTCTCTGAAACAACGTAATGATTTGTGCGTTCAGCTCACAGAGTTTAACCTTTCTTTTCATAGAGCAGTTTGAAAACAGTCTGTTTGTAAAGTCTGCAAGTGGATATTTGGACCTCTTTGAAGCCTTCGTTGGAAGCGGGATTTCTTCATAAAATGCTAGACAGAAGAATTCTCAGTAACTTCTTTGTGTGTGTGTATTCAACTCACAGAGTTGAACCTTCCTTTAGACAGAGTAGATTTGAAACACTCTTTTTGTTTAATTTACATGTGGAGATTTCAAGCGAATTGAGGCCAATGACAGAAAAGGAAATATCTTCGTTTAAAAACGAGACAGAATCATTCTCTGAAACAACGTAATGATTTGTGCGTTCAGTTCACAGAGTTTAACCTTTCTTTTCATAGAGCAGTTTGAAAACAGTCTGTTTGTAAAGTCTGCAAGTGGATATTTGGACCTCTTTGAAGCCTTCGTTGGAAGCGGGATTTCTTCATAAAATGCTAGACAGAAGAATTCTCAGTAACTTCTTTGTGTGTGTGTATTCAACTCACAGAGTTGAACCTTCCTTTAGACAGAGTAGATTTGAAACACTCTTTTTGTTTAATTTACATGTGGAGATTTGAAGCGAATTGAGGCCAATGACAGAAAAGGAAATATCTTTGTTTAAAAACTAGACAGAATCATTCTCTGAAACAACGTAATGATTTGTGCGTTCAGCTCACAGAGTTTAACCTTTCTTTTCATAGAGCAGTTTGAAACACTCTGTTTGTAAAGTCTGCAAGTGGATATTTGGACCTCTTTGAAGCCTTCGTTGGAAGCGGGATTTCTTCATAAAATGCTAGACAGAAGAATTCTCAGTAACTTCTTTGTGTGTGTGTATTCAACTCACAGAGTTGAACCTTCCTTTAGACAGAGTAGATTTGAAACACTCTTTTTGTTTAATTTACATGTGGAGATTTCAAGCGAATTGAGGCCAATGACAGAAAAGGAAATATCTTTGTTTAAAAACTAGACAGAATCATTCTCTGAAACAACGTAATGATTTGTGCATTCAGCTCACAGAGTTTAACCTTTCTTTTCATGGAGCAGTTTGCAAACACTCTGTTTGTAAAGTCTGCAAGTGGATATTTGGACCTTTACGAGGCCTTCGTTGGAAACGGGATTTCTTCATATAATGCAAGACATAGATTTCTCAGTAACTTCCTTGTGTTGTGTGTCTTCAGCTCACAGAATTGAACCTTTCTTTAGACAGGGCAGATTTGAAACTCTCTTTTTGTGGAATTTGCAGTTGGAGATTTCAAGCGATTTCAGGCCAATGGTAGAAAAGGAAATATCTTCGTTTAAAAACTAGACAGAATCATTCTCTGAAACAACGTAATGATTTGTGCATTCAGCTCACAGAGTTTAACCTTTCTTTTCATAGAGCAGTTTGAAAACAGTCTGTTTGTAAAGTCTGCAAGTGGATATTTGGACCTCTTTGAAGCCTTCGTTGGAAGCGGGATTTCTTCATAAAATGCTAGACAGAAGAATTCTCAGTAACTTCTTTGTGTGTGTGTATTCAACTCACAGAGTTGAACCTTCCTTTAGACAGAGTAGATTTGAAACACTCTTTTTGTTTAATTTACATGTGGAGATTTCAAGCGAATTGAGGCCAATGACAGAAAAGGAAATATCTTTGTTTAAAAACTAGACAGAATCATTCTCTGAAACAACGTAATGATTTGTGCGTTCAGCTCACAGAGTTTAACCTTTCTTTTCATAGAGCAGTTTGAAAACACTCTGTTTGTAAAGTCTGCAAGTGGATATTTGGACCTCTTTGAAGCCTTCGTTGGAAGCGGGATTTCTTCATAAAATGCTAGACAGAAGAATTCTCAGTAACTTCTTTGTGTGTGTGTATTCAACTCACAGAGTTGAACCTTCCTTTAGACAGAGTAGATTTGAAACACTCTTTTTGTTTAATTTACATGTGGAGATTTCAAGCGAATTGAGGCCAATGACAGAAAAGGAAATATCTTTGTTTAAAAACTAGACAGAATCATTCTCTGAAACAACGTAATGATTTGTGCGTTCAGCTCACAGAGTTTAACCTTTCTTTTCATGGAGCAGTTTGCAAACACTCTGTTTGTAAAGTCTGCAAGTGGATATTTGGACCTTTACGAGGCCTTCGTTGGAAACGGGATTTCTTCATATAATGCAAGACATAGATTTCTCAGTAACTTCCTTGTGTTGTGTGTCTTCAGCTCACAGAGTTGAACCTTTCTTTAGACAGGGCAGATTTGAAACTCTCTTTTTGTGGAATTTGCAGTTGGAGATTTCAAGCGATTTCAGGCCAATGGTAGAAAAGGAAATATCTTCGTTTAAAAACTAGACAGAATCATTCTCTGAAACAACGTAATGATTTGTGCGTTCAGCTCACAGAGTTTACCCTTTCTTTTCATAGAGCAGTTTGAAAACAGTCTGTTTGTAAAGTCTGCAAGTGGATATTTGGACCTCTTTGAAGCCTTCGTTGGAAGCGGGATTTCTTCATAAAATGCTAGACAGAAGAATTCTCAGTAACTTCTTTGTGTGTGTGTATTCAACTCACAGAGTTGAACCTTCCTTTAGACAGAGTAGATTTGAAACACTCTTTTTGTTTAATTTACATGTGGAGATTTCAAGCGAATTGAGGCCAATGACAGAAAAGGAAATATCTTCGTTTAAAAACGAGACAGAATCATTCTCTGAAACAACGTAATGATTTGTGCGTTCAGCTCACAGAGTTTAACCTTTCTTTTCATGGAGCAGTTTGCAAACACTCTGTTTGTAAAGTCTGCAAGTGGATATTTGGACCTTTACGAGGCCTTCGTTGGAAACGGGATTTCTTCATATAATGCAAGACAGAAGATTTCTCAGTAACTTCCTTGTGTTGTGTGTCTTCCGCTCACAGAATTGAACCTTTCTTTAGACAGGGCAGATTTGAAACTCTCTTTTTGTGGAATTTGCAGTTGGAGATTTCAAGCGATTTCAGGCCAATGGTAGAAAAGGAAATATCTTCGTTTAAAAACTAGACAGAATCATTCTCTGAAACAACGTAATGATTTGTGCGTTCAGCTCACAGAGTTTAACCTTTCTTTTCATAGAGCAGTTTGAAAACAGTCTGTTTGTAAAGTCTGCAAGTGGATATTTGGACCTCTTTGAAGCCTTCGTTGGAAGCGGGATTTCTTCATAAAATGCTAGACAGAAGAATTCTCAGTAACTTCTTTGTGTGTGTGTATTCAACTCACAGAGTTGAACCTTCCTTTAGACAGAGTAGATTTGAAACACTCTTTTTGTTTAATTTACATGTGGAGATTTTAAGCGAATTGAGGCCAATGACAGAAAAGGAAACATCTTCGTTTAAAAACGAGACAGAATCATTCTCTGAAAAAACGTAATGATTTGTGCGTTCAGCTCACAGAGTTTAACCTTTCTTTTCATAGAGCAGTTTGAAAACACTCTGTTTGTAAAGTCTGCAAGTGGATATTTGGACCTTTACGAGGCCTTCGTTGGAAACGGGATTCCTTCATATAATGCAAGACAGAAGATTTCTCAGTAACTTCCTTGTGTTGTGTGTCTTCAGCTCACAGAGTTGAACCTTTCTTTAGACAGAGCAGATTTGAAACTCTCTTTTTGTGGAATTTGCAGTTGGAGATTTCAAGCGATTTCAGGCCAATGGTAGAAAAGGAAATATCTTCGTTTAAAAACTAGACAGAATCATTCTCTGAAACAACGTAATGATTTGTGCGTTCAGCTCACAGAGTTTAACCTTTCTTTTCATAGAGCAGTTTGAAAACAGTCTGTTTGTAAAGTCTGCAAGTGGATATTTGGACCTCTTTGAAGCCTTCGTTGGAAGCGGGATTTCTTCATAAAATGCTAGACAGAAGAATTCTCAGTAACTTCTTTGTGTGTGTGTATTCAACTCACAGAGTTGAACCTTCCTTTAGACAGAGTAGATTTGAAACACTCTTTTTGTTTAATTTACATGTGGAGATTTCAAGCGAATTGAGGCCAATGACAGAAAAGGAAATATCTTCGTTTAAAAACGAGACAGAATCATTCTCTGAAACAACGTAATGATTTGTGCGTTCAGCTCACAGAGTTTAACCTTTCTTTTCATAGAGCAGTTTGCAAACACTCTGTTTGTAAAGTCTGCAAGTGGATATTTGGACCTTTACGAGGCCTTCGTTGGAAACGGGATTTCTTCATATAATGCAAGACAGAAGATTTCTCAGTAACTTCCTTGTGTTGTGTGTCTTCAGCTCACAGAGTTGAATCTTTCTTTAGACAGGGCAGATTTGAAACTCTCTTTTTGTGGAATTTGCAGTTGGAGATTTCAAGCGATTTCAGGCCAATGGTAGAAAAGGAAATATCTTCGTTTAAAAACTAGACAGAATGATTCTCTGAAACAACGTAATGATTTGTGCGTTCAGCTCACAGAGTTTACCCTTTCTTTTCATAGAGCAGTTTGAAAACAGTCTGTTTGTAAAGTCTGCAAGTGGATATTTGGACCTCTTTGAAGCCTTCGTTGGAAGCGGGATTTCTTCATAAAATGCTAGACAGAAGAATTCTCAGTAACTTCTTTGTGTGTGTGTATTCAACTCACAGAGTTGAACCTTCCTTTAGACAGAGTAGATTTGAAACACTCTTTTTGTTTAATTTACATGTGGAGATTTCAAGCGAATTGAGACCAATGACAGAAAAGGAAATATCTTCGTTTAAAAACGAGACAGAATCATTCTCTGAAACAACGTAATGATTTGTGCGTTCAGCTCACAGAGTTTAACCTTTCTTTTCATAGAGCAGTTTGAAAACACTCTGTTTGTAAAGTCTGGAAGTGGATATTTGGACCTTTACGAGGCCTTCGTTGGAAACGGGATTTCTTCATATAATGCAAGACAGAAGATTTCTCAGTAACTTCCTTGTGTTGTGTGTCTTCAGCTCACAGAGTTGAACTTTTCTTTAGACAGAGCAGATTTGAAACTCTCTTTTTGTGGAATTTGCAGTTGGAGATTTCAAGCGATTTCAGGCCAATGGTAGAAAAGGAAATATCTTCGTTTAAAAACTAGACAGAATCATTCTCTGAAACAACGTAATGATTTGTGCGTTCAGCTCACAGAGTTTAACCTTTCTTTTCATAGAGCAGTTTGAAAACAGTCTGTTTGTAAAGTCTGCAAGTGGATATTTGGACCTCTTTGAAGCCTTCGTTGGAAGCGGGATTTCTTCATAAAATGCTACACAGAAGAATTCTCAGTAACTTCTCTGTGTGTGTGTATTCAACTCACAGAGTTGAACCTTCCTTTAGACAGAGTAGATTTGAAACACTCTTTTTGTTTAATTTACATGTGGAGATTTCAAGCGAATTGAGGCCAATGACAGAAAAGGACATATCTTTGTTTAAAAACGAGACAGAATCATTCTCCGAAACAACGTAATGATTTGTGCGTTCAGCTCACAGAGTTTAACCTTTCTTTTCATAGAGCAGTTTGAAAACACTCTGTTTGTAAAGTCTGCAAGTGGATATTTGGACCTCTTTGACGCCTTCGTTGGAAGCGGGATTTCTTCATAAAATGCTAGACAGAAGAATTCTCAGTAACTTCTTTGTGTGTGTGTATTCAACTCACAGAGTTGAACCTTCCTTTAGACAGAGTAGATTTGAAACACTCTTTTTGTTTAATTTACATGTGAAGATTTCAAGCGAATTGAGGCCAATGACAGAAAAGGAAATATCTTCGTTTAAAAACTAGACAGAATCATTCTCTGAAACAACGTAATGATTTGTGCGTTCAGCTCACAGAGTTTAACCTTTCTTTTCATGGAGCAGTTTGCAAACACTCTGTTTGTAAAGTCTGCAAGTGGATATTTGGACCTTTACGAGGCCTTCGTTGGAAACCGGATTTCTTCATATAATGCAAGACAGAAGATTTCTCAGTAACTTCCTTGTGTTGTGTGTCTTCAGCTCACAGAATTGAACCTTTCTTTAGACAGGGCAGATTTGAAACTCTCTTTTTGTGGAATTTGCAGTTGGAGATTTCAAGCGATTTCAGGCCAATGGTAGAAAAGGAAATATCTTCGTTTAAAAACTAGACAGAATCATTCTCTGAAACAACGTAATGATTTGTGCGTTCAGCTCACAGAGTTTAACCTTTCTTTTCATAGAGCAGTTTGAAAACAGTCTGTTTGTAAAGTCTGCAAGTGGATATTTGGACCTCTTTGAAGCCTACGTTGGAAGCGGGATTTCTTCATAAAATGCTAGACAGAAGAATTCTCAGTAACTTCTTTGTGTGTGTGTATTCAACTCACAGAGTTGAACCTTCCTTTAGACAGAGTAGATTTGAAACACTCTTTTTGTTTAATTTACATGTGGAGATTTCAAGCGAATTGAGGCCAATGACAGAAAAGGAAATATCTTCGTTTAAAAACGAGACAGAATCATTCTCTGAAACAACGTAATGATTTGTGCGTTCAGCTCACAGAGTTTAACCTTTCTTTTCATAGAGCAGTTTGAAAACAGTCTGTTTGTAAAGTCTGCAAGTGGATATTTGGACCTCTTTGAAGCCTTCGTTGGAAGCGGGATTTCTTCATAAAATGCTAGACAGAAGAATTCTCAGTAACTTCTTTGTGTGTGTGTATTCAACTGACAGAGTTGAACCTTCCTTTAGACAGAGTAGATTTGAAACACTCTTTTTGTTTAATTTACATGTGGAGATTTCAAGCGAATTGAGGCCAATGACAGAAAAGGAAATATCTTCGTTTAAAAACGAGACAGAATCATTCTCTGAAACAACGTAATGATTTGTGCGTTCAGCTCACAGAGTTTAACCTTTCTTTTCATAGAGCAGTTTGAAAACACTCTGTTTGTAAAGTCTGCAAGTGGATATTTGGACCTTTACGAGGCCTTCGTTGGAAACGTGATTTCTTCATATAATGCAAGACAGAAGAATTCTCAGTAACTTCCTTGTGTTGTGTGTCTTCAGCTCACAGAGTTGAACCTTTCTTTAGACAGGGCAGATTTGAAACTCTCTTTTTGTGGAATTTGCAGTTGGAGATTTCAAGCGATTTCAGGCCAATGGTAGAAAAGGAAATATCTTCGTTTAAAAACTAGACAGAATCATTCTCTGAAACAACGTAATGATTTGTGCATTCAGCTCACAGAGTTTAACCTTTCTTTTCATAGAGCAGTTTGAAAACAGTCTGTTTGTAAAGTCTGCAAGTGGATATTTGGACCTCTTTGAAGCCTTCGTTGGAAGCGGGATTTCTTCATAAAATGCTAGACAGAAGAATTCTCAGTAACTTCTTTGTGTGTGTGTATTCAACTCACAGAGTTGAACCTTCCTTTAGACAGAGTAGATTTGAAACACTCTTTTGGTTTAATTTACATGTGGAGATTTGAAGCGAATTGAGGCCAATGACAGAAAAGGAAATATCTTTGTTTAAAAACTAGACAGAATCATTCTCTGAAACAACGTAATGATTTGTGCGTTCAGCTCACAGAGTTTAACCTTTCTTTTCATAGAGCAGTTTGAAAACACTCTGTTTGTAAAGTCTGCAAGTGGATATTTGGACCTCTTTGAAGCCTTCGTTGGAAGCGGGATTTCTTCCTAAAATGCTAGACAGAAGAATTCTCAGTAACTTCTTTGTGTGTGTGTATTCAACTCACAGAGTTGAACCTTCCTTTCGACAGAGTAGATTTGAAACACTCTTTTTGTTTAATTTACATGTGGAGATTTCAAGCGAATTGAGGCCAATGACAGAAAAGGAAATATCTTTGTTTAAAAACTAGACAGAATCATTCTCTGAAACAACGTAATGATTTGTGCGTTCAGCTCACAGAGTTTAACCTTTCTTTTCATGGAGCAGTTTGCAAACACTCTGTTTGTAAAGTCTGCAAGTGGATATTTGGACCTTTACGAGGCCTTCGTTGGAAACGGGATTTCTTCATATAATGCAAGACATAGATTTCTCAGTAACTTCCTTGTGTTGTGTGTCTTCAGCTCACAGAATTGAACCTTTCTTTAGACAGGGCAGATTTGAAACTCTCTTTTTGTGGAATTTGCAGTTGGAGATTTCAAGCGATTTCAGGCCAATGGTAGAAAAGGAAATATCTTCGTTTAAAAACTAGACAGAATCATTCTCTGAAACAACGTAATGATTTGTGCGTTCAGCTCACAGAGTTTACCCTTTCTTTTCATAGAGCAGTTTGAAAACAGTCTGTTTGTAAAGTCTGCAAGTGGATATTTGGACCTCTTTGAAGCCTTCGTTGGAAGCGGGATTTCTTCATAAAATGCTAGACAGAAGAATTCTCAGTAACTTCTTTGTGTGTGTGTATTCAACTCACAGAGTTGAACCTTCCTTTAGACAGAGTAGATTTGAAACACTCTTTTTGTTTAATTTACATGTGGAGATTTTAAGCGAATTGAGGCCAATGACAGAAAAGGAAATATCTTCGTTTTAAAACGAGACAGAATCATTCTCTGAAACAACGTAATGATTTGTGCGTTCAGCTCACAGAGTTTAACCTTTCTTTTCATAGAGCAGTTTGCAAACACTCTGTTTGTAAAGTCTGCAAGTGGATATTTGGACCTTTACGAGGCCTTCGTTGGAAACGGGATTTCTTCATATAATGCAAGACAGAAGATTTCTCAGTAACTTCCTTGTGTTGTGTGTCTTCCGCTCACAGAGTTGAACCTTTCTTTAGACAGAGCAGATTTGAAACTCTCTTTTTGTGGAATTTGCAGTTGGAGATTTCAAGCGATTTCAGGCCAATGGTAGAAAAGGAAATATCTTCGTTTAAAAACTAGACAGAATCATTCTCTGAAACAACGTAATGATTTGTGCGTTCAGCTCACAGAGTTTAACCTTTCTTTTCATAGAGCAGTTTGAAAACAGTCTGTTTGTAAAGTCTGCAAGTGGATATTGACCTCTTTGAAGCCTTCGTTGGAAGCGGGATTTCTTCATAAAATGCTAGACAGAAGAATTCTCAGTAATTTCTTTGTGTGTGTGTATTCAACTCACAGAGTTGAACCTTCCTTTAGACAGAGTAGATTTGAAACACCCTTTTTGTTTAATTTACATGTGGAGATTTCAAGCGAATTGAGGCCAATGACAGAAAAGGAAATATCTTCGTTTAAAAACGAGACAGAATCATTCTCTGAAACAACGTAATGATTTGTGCGTTCAGCTCACAGAGTTTAACCTTTCTTTTCATAGAGCAGTTTGCAAACACTCTGTTTGTAAAGTCTGCAAGTGGATATTTGGACCTTTACGAGGCCTTCGTTGGAAACGGGATTCCTTCATATAATGCAAGACAGAAGATTTCTCAGTAACTTCCTTGTGTTGTGTGTCTTCAGCTCACAGAGTTGAACCTTTCTTTAGACAGAGCAGATTTGAAACTCTCTTTCTGTGGAATTTGCAGTTGGAGATTTCAAGCGATTTCAGGCCAATGGTAGAAAAGGAAATATCTTCGTTTAAAAACTAGACAGAATCATTCTCTGAACAACGTAATGATTTGTGCGTTCAGCTCACAGAGTTTAACCTTTCTTTTCATAGAGCAGTTTGAAAACACTCTGTTTGTAAAGTCTGCAAGTGGATATTTGGACCTTTACGAGGCCTTCGTTGGAAACGGGATTTCTTCATATAATGCAAGACAGAAGATTTCTCAGTAACTTCCTTGTGTTGTGTGTCTTCAGCTCACAGAGTTGAACTTTTCTTTAGACAGAGCAGATTTGAAACTCTCTTTTTGTGGAATTTGCAGTTGGAGATTTCAAGCGATTTCAGGCCAATGGTAGAAAAGGAAATATCTTCGTTTAAAAACTAGACAGAATCATTCTCTGAAACAACGTAATGATTTGTGCGTTCAGCTCACAGAGTTTAACCTTTCTTTTCATAGAGCAGTTTGAAAACAGTCTGTTTGTAAAGTCTGCAAGTGGATATTTGGACCTCTTTGAAGCCTTCGTTGGAAGCGGGATTTCTTCATAAAATGCTAGACAGAAGAATTCTCAGTAACTTCTTTGTGTGTGTGTATTCAACTGACAGAGTTGAACCTTCCTTTAGACAGAGTAGATTTGAAACACTCTTTTTGTTTAATTTACATGTGGAGATTTCAAGCGAATTGAGGCCAATGACAGAAAAGGAAATATCTTCGTTTAAAAACGAGACAGAATCATTCTCTGAAACAACGTAATGATTTGTGCGTTCAGCTCACAGAGTTTAACCTTTCTTTTCATAGAGCAGTTTGCAAACACTCTGTTTGTAAAGTCTGCAAGTGGATATTTGGACCTTTACGAGGCCTTCGTTGGAAACGGGATTTCTTCATATAATGCAAGACAGAAGATTTCTCAGTAACTTCCTTGTGTTGTGTGTCTTCAGCTCACCGAGTTGAACCTTTCTTTAGACAGAGCAGATTTGAAACTCTCTTTTTGTGGAATTTGCAGTTGGAGATTTCAAGCGATTTCAGGCCAATGGTAGAAAAGGAAATATCTTCGTTTAAAAACTAGACAGAATCATTCTCTGAAACAACGTAATGATTTGTGCGTTCAGCTCACAGAGTTTAACCTTTCTTTTCATAGAGCAGTTTGAAAACAGTCTGTTTGTAAAGTCTGCAAGTGGATATTGACCTCTTTGAAGCCTTCGTTGGAAGCGGGATTTCTTCATAAAATGCTAGACAGAAGAATTCTCAGTAACTTGTTTGTGTGTGTGTATTCAACTCACAGAGTTGAACCTTCCTTTAGACAGAGTAGATTTGAAACACCCTTTTTATTTAATTTACATGTGGAGATTTCAAGCGAATTGAGGCCAATGACAGAAAAGGAAATATCTTCGTTTAAAAACGAGACAGAATCATTCTCTGAAACAACGTAATGATTTGTGCGTTCAGCTCACAGAGTTTAACCTTTCTTTTCATAGAGCAGTTTGCAAACACTCTGTTTGTAAAGTCTGCAAGTGGATATTTGGACCTTTACGAGGCCTTCGTTGGAAACGGGATTCCTTCATATAATGCAAGACAGAAGATTTCTCAGTAACTTCCTTGTGTTGTGTGTCTTCAGCTCACAGAGTTGAACCTTTCTTTAGACAGAGCAGATTTGAAACTCTCTTTTTGTGGAATTTGCAGTTGGAGATTTCAAGCGATTTCAGGCCAATGGTAGAAAAGGAAATATCTTCGTTTAAAAACTAGACAGAATCATTCTCTGAAACAACGTAATGATTTGTGCGTTCAGCTCACAGAGTTTAACCTTTCTTTTCATAGAGCAGTTTGAAAACAGTCTGTTCGTAAAGTCTACAAGTGGATATTTGGACCTCTTTGAAGCCTTGGTTGGAAGCGGGATTTCTTCATAAAATGCTAGACAGAAGAATTCTCAGTAACTTCTTTGTGTGTGTGTATTCTCACAGAGTTGAACCTTCCTTTAGACAGAGTAGATTTGAAACACTCTTTTTGTTTAATTTACATGTGGAGATTTCAAGCGAATTGAGGCCAATGACAGAAAAGGAAATATCTTCGTTTAAAAACGAGACAGAATCATTCTCTGAAACAACGTAATGATTTGTGCGTTCAGCTCACAGAGTTTAACCTTTCTTTTCATAGAGCAGTTTGAAAACAGTCTGTTTGTAAAGTCTGCAAGTGGATATTTGGACCTCTTTGAAGCCTTCGTTGGAAGCGGGATTTCTTCATAAAATGCTAGACAGAAGAATTCTCAGTAACTTCTTTGTGTGTGTGTATTCAACTCACAGAGTTGAACCTTCCTTTAGACAGAGTAGATTTGAAACACTCTTTTTGTTTAATTTACATGTGGAGATTTCAAGCGAATTGAGGCCAATGACAGAAAAGGAAATATCTTCGTTTAAAAACGAGACAGAATCATTCTCTGAAACAACGTAATGATTTGTGCGTTCAGCTCACAGAGTTTAACCTTTCTTTTCATAGAGCAGTTTGAAAACACTCTGTTTGTAAAGTCTGCAAGTGGATATTTGGACCTTTACGAGGCCTTCGTTGGAAACGGGATTTCTTCATATAATGCAAGACAGAAGAATTCTCAGTAACTTCCTTGTGTTGTGTGTCTTCAGCTCACAGAGTTGAACCTTTCTTTAGACAGGGCAGATTTGAAACTCTCTTTTTGTGGAATTTGCAGCTGGAGATTTCAAGCGATTTCAGGCCAATGGTAGAAAAGGAAATATCTTCGTTTAAAAACTAGACAGAATCATTCTCTGAAACAACGTAATGATTTGTGCGTTCAGCTCACAGAGTTTAACCTTTCTTTTCATAGAGCAGTTTGAAAACAGTCTGTTTGTAAAGTCTGCAAGTGGATATTTGGACCTCTTGGAAGCCTTCGTTGGAAGCGGGATTTCTTCATAAAATGCTAGACAGAAGAATTCTCAGTAACTTCTTTGTGTGTGTGTATTCAACTCACAGAGTTGAACCTTCCTTTAGACAGAGTAGATTTGAAACACTCTTTTTGTTTAATTTACATGTGGAGATTTCAAGCGAATTGAGGCCAATGACAGAAAAGGAAATATCTTCGTTTAAAAACGAGACAGAATCATTCTCTGAAACAACGTAATGATTTGTGCGTTCAGCTCACAGAGTTTAACCTTTCTTTTCATAGAGCAGTTTGCAAACACTCTGTTTGTAAAGTCTGCAAGTGGATATTTGGACCTTTACGAGGCCTTCGTTGGAAACGGGATTTCTTCATATAATGCAAGACAGAAGAATTCTCAGTAACTTCCTTGTGTTGTGTGTCTTCAGCTCACAGAGTTGAACCTTTCTTTAGACAGGGCAGATTTGAAACTCTCTTTTTGTGGAATTTGCAGTTGGAGATTTCAAGCGATTTCAGGCCAATGGTAGAAAAGGGAATATCTTCGTTTAAAAACTAGACAGAATCATTCTCTGAAACAACGTAATGCGTTCAGCTCACAGAGTTTAACCTTTCTTTTCATAGAGCAGTTTGAAAACAGTCTGTTTGTAAAGTCTGCAAGTGGATATTTGGACCTCTTTGAAGCCTTCGTTGGAAGCGGGATTTCTTCATAAAATGCTAGACAGAAGAATTCTCAGTAACATCTTTGTGTGTGTGTATTCAACTCACAGAGTTGAACCTTCCTTTAGACAGAGTAGATTTGAAACACTCTTTTTGTTTAATTTACATGTGGAGATTTCAAGCGAATTGAGGCCAATGACAGAAAAGGAAATATCTTCGTTTAAAAACGAGACAGAATCATTCTCTGAAACAACGTAATGATTTGTGCGTTCAGCTCACAGAGTTTAACCTTTCTTTTCATAGAGCAGTTTGCAAACACTCTGTTTGTAAAGTCTGCAAGTGGATATTTGGACCTTTACGAGGCCTTCGTTGGAAACGGGATTTCTTCATATAATGCAAGACAGAAGATTTCTCAGTAACTTCCTTGTGTTGTGTGTCTTCAGCTCACCGAGTTGAACCTTTCTTTAGACAGAGCAGATTTGAAACTCTCTTTTTGTGGAATTTGCAGTTGGAGATTTCAAGCGATTTCAGGCCAATGGTAGAAAAGGAAATATCTTCGTTTAAAAACTAGACAGAATCATTCTCTGAAACAACGTAATGATTTGTGCGTTCAGCTCACAGAGTTTAACCTTTCTTTTCATAGAGCAGTTTGAAAACAGTCTGTTTGTAAAGTCTGCAAGTGGATATTGACCTCTTTGAAGCCTTCGTTGGAAGCGGGATTTCTTCATAAAATGCTAGACAGAAGAATTCTCAGTAACTTGTTTGTGTGTGTGTATTCAACTCACAGAGTTGAACCTTCCTTTAGACAGAGTAGATTTGAAACACCCTTTTTATTTAATTTACATGTGGAGATTTCAAGCGAATTGAGGCCAATGACAGAAAAGGAAATATCTTCGTTTAAAAACGAGACAGAATCATTCTCTGAAACAACGTAATGATTTGTGCGTTCAGCTCACAGAGTTTAACCTTTCTTTTCATAGAGCAGTTTGCAAACACTCTGTTTGTAAAGTCTGCAAGTGGATATTTGGACCTTTACGAGGCCTTCGTTGGAAACGGGATTCCTTCATATAATGCAAGACAGAAGATTTCTCAGTAACTTCCTTGTGTTGTGTGTCTTCAGCTCACAGAGTTGAACCTTTCTTTAGACAGAGCAGATTTGAAACTCTCTTTTTGTGGAATTTGCAGTTGGAGATTTCAAGCGATTTCAGGCCAATGGTAGAAAAGGAAATATCTTCGTTTAAAAACTAGACAGAATCATTCTCTGAAACAACGTAATGATTTGTGCGTTCAGCTCACAGAGTTTAACCTTTCTTTTCATAGAGCAGTTTGAAAACAGTCTGTTCGTAAAGTCTACAAGTGGATATTTGGACCTCTTTGAAGCCTTGGTTGGAAGCGGGATTTCTTCATAAAATGCTAGACAGAAGAATTCTCAGTAACTTCTTTGTGTGTGTGTATTCTCACAGAGTTGAACCTTCCTTTAGACAGAGTAGATTTGAAACACTCTTTTTGTTTAATTTACATGTGGAGATTTCAAGCGAATTGAGGCCAATGACAGAAAAGGAAATATCTTCGTTTAAAAACTAGACAGAATCATTCTCTGAAACAACGTAATGATTTGTGCGTTCAGCTCACAGAGTTTAACCTTTCTTTTCATAGAGCAGTTTGAAAACAGTCTGTTTGTAAAGTCTGCAAGTGGATATTTGGACCTCTTTGAAGCCTTCGTTGGAAGCGGGATTTCTTCATAAAATGCTAGACAGAAGAATTCTCAGTAACTTCTTTGTGTGTGTGTATTCAACTCACAGAGTTGAACCTTCCTTTAGACAGAGTAGATTTGAAACACTCTTTTTGTTTAATTTACATGTGGAGATTTCAAGCGAATTGAGGCCAATGACAGAAAAGGAAATATCTTCGTTTAAAAACGAGACAGAATCATTCTCTGAAACAACGTAATGATTTGTGCGTTCAGCTCACAGAGTTTAACCTTTCTTTTCATAGAGCAGTTTGAAAACACTCTGTTTGTAAAGTCTGCAAGTGGATATTTGGACCTTTACGAGGCCTTCGTTGGAAACGGGATTTCTTCATATAATGCAAGACAGAAGAATTCTCAGTAACTTCCTTGTGTTGTGTGTCTTCAGCTCACAGAGTTGAACCTTTCTTTAGACAGGGCAGATTTGAAACTCTCTTTTTGTGGAATTTGCAGTTGGAGATTTCAAGCGATTTCAGGCCAATGGTAGAAAAGGAAATATCTTCGTTTAAAAACTAGACAGAATCATTCTCTGAAACAACGTAATGATTTGTGCGTTCAGCTCACAGAGTTTAACCTTTCTTTTCATAGAGCAGTTTGAAAACAGTCTGTTTGTAAAGTCTGCAAGTGGATATTTGGACCTCTTGGAAGCCTTCGTTGGAAGCGGGATTTCTTCATAAAATGCTAGACAGAAGAATTCTCAGTAACTTCTTTGTGTGTGTGTATTCAACTCACAGAGTTGAACCTTCCTTTAGACAGAGTAGATTTGAAACACTCTTTTTGTTTAATTTACATGTGGAGATTTCAAGCGAATTGAGGCCAATGACAGAAAAGGAAATATCTTCGTTTAAAAACGAGACAGAATCATTCTCTGAAACAACGTAATGATTTGTGCGTTCAGCTCACAGAGTTTAACCTTTCTTTTCATAGAGCAGTTTGCAAACACTCTGTTTGTAAAGTCTGCAAGTGGATATTTGGACCTTTACGAGGCCTTCGTTGGAAACGGGATTTCTTCATATAATGCAAGACAGAAGAATTCTCAGTAACTTCCTTGTGTTGTGTGTCTTCAGCTCACAGAGTTGAACCTTTCTTTAGACAGGGCAGATTTGAAACTCTCTTTTTGTGGAATTTGCAGTTGGAGATTTCAAGCGATTTCAGGCCAATGGTAGAAAAGGGAATATCTTCGTTTAAAAACTAGACAGAATCATTCTCTGAAACAACGTAATGCGTTCAGCTCACAGAGTTTAACCTTTCTTTTCATAGAGCAGTTTGAAAACAGTCTGTTTGTAAAGTCTGCAAGTGGATATTTGGACCTCTTTGAAGCCTTCGTTGGAAGCGGGATTTCTTCATAAAATGCTAGACAGAAGAATTCTCAGTAACATCTTTGTGTGTGTGTATTCAACTCACAGAGTTGAACCTTCCTTTAGACAGAGTAGATTTGAAACACTCTTTTTGTTTAATTTACATGTGGAGATTTCAAGCGAATTGAGGCCAATGACAGAAAAGGAAATATCTTCGTTTAAAAACGAGACAGAATCATTCTCTGAAACAACGTAATGATTTGTGCGTTCAGCTCACAGAGTTTAACCTTTCTTTTCATAGAGCAGTTTGAAAACAGTCTGTTTGTAAAGTCTGCAAGTGGATATTTGGACCTCTTTGAAGCCTTCGTTGGAAGCGGGATTTCTTCATAAAATGCTAGACAGAAGAATTCTCAGTAACTTCTTTGTGTGTGTGTATTCAACTCACAGAGTTGAACCTTCCTTTAGACAGAGTAGATTTGAAACACTCTTTTTGTTTAATTTACATGTGGAGATTTCAAGCGAATTGAGGCCAATGACAGAAAAGGAAATATCTTCGTTTAAAAACGAGACAGAATCATTCTCTGAAACAACGTAATGATTTGTGCAATCAGCTCACAGAGTTTAACCTTTCTTTTCATAGAGCAGTTTGCAAACACTCTGTTTGTAAAGTCTGCAAGTGGATATTTGGACCTTTACGAGGCCTTCGTTGGAAACGGGATTTCTTCATATAATGCAAGACAGAAGAATTCTCAGTAACTTCCTTGTGTTGTGTGTCTTCAGCTCACAGAGTTGAACCTTTCTTTAGACAGGGCAGATTTGAAACTCTCTTTTTGTGGAATTTGCAGTTGGAGATTTCAAGCGATTTCAGGCCAATGGTAGAAAAGGAAATATCTTCGTTTAAAAACTAGACAGAATCATTCTCTGAAACAACGTAATGATTTGTGCGTTCAGCTCACAGAGTTTAACCTTTCTTTTCATAGAGCAGTTTGAAAACAGTCTGTTTGTAAAGTCTGCAAGTGGATATTTGGACCTCTTTGAAGCCTTCGTTGGAAGCGGGATTTCTTCATAAAATGCTAGACAGAAGAATTCTCAGTAATTTCTTTGTGTGTGTGTATTCAACTCACAGAGTTGAACCTTCCTTTAGACAGAGTAGATTTGAAACACCCTTTTTGTTTAATTTACATGTGGAGATTTCAAGCGAATTGAGGCCAATGACAGAAAAGGAAATATCTTCGTTTAAAAACGAGACAGAATCATTCTCTGAAACAACGTAATGATTTGTGCGTTCAGCTCACAGAGTTTAACCTTTCTTTTCATAGAGCAGTTTGCAAACACTCTGTTTGTAAAGTCTGCAAGTGGATATTTGGACCTTTACGAGGCCTTCGTTGGAAACGGGATTCCTTCATATAATGCAAGACAGAAGATTTCTCAGTAACTTCCTTGTGTTGTGTGTCTTCAGCTCACAGAGTTGAACCTTTCTTTAGACAGAGCAGATTTGAAACTCTCTTTCTGTGGAATTTGCAGTTGGAGATTTCAAGCGATTTCAGGCCAATGGTAGAAAAGGAAATATCTTCGTTTAAAAACTAGACAGAATCATTCTCTGAACAACGTAATGATTTGTGCGTTCAGCTCACAGAGTTTAACCTTTCTTTTCATAGAGCAGTTTGAAAACACTCTGTTTGTAAAGTCTGCAAGTGGATATTTGGACCTTTACGAGGCCTTCGTTGGAAACGGGATTTCTTCATATAATGCAAGACAGAAGATTTCTCAGTAACTTCCTTGTGTTGTGTGTCTTCAGCTCACAGAGTTGAACTTTTCTTTAGACAGAGCAGATTTGAAACTCTCTTTTTGTGGAATTTGCAGTTGGAGATTTCAAGCGATTTCAGGCCAATGGTAGAAAAGGAAATATCTTCGTTTAAAAACTAGACAGAATCATTCTCTGAAACAACGTAATGATTTGTGCGTTCAGCTCACAGAGTTTAACCTTTCTTTTCATAGAGCAGTTTGAAAACAGTCTGTTTGTAAAGTCTGCAAGTGGATATTTGGACCTCTTTGAAGCCTTCGTTGGAAGCGGGATTTCTTCATAAAATGCTAGACAGAAGAATTCTCAGTAACTTCTTTGTGTGTGTGTATTCAACTGACAGAGTTGAACCTTCCTTTAGACAGAGTAGATTTGAAACACTCTTTTTGTTTAATTTACATGTGGAGATTTCAAGCGAATTGAGGCCAATGACAGAAAAGGAAATATCTTCGTTTAAAAACGAGACAGAATCATTCTCTGAAACAACGTAATGATTTGTGCGTTCAGCTCACAGAGTTTAACCTTTCTTTTCATAGAGCAGTTTGCAAACACTCTGTTTGTAAAGTCTGCAAGTGGATATTTGGACCTTTACGAGGCCTTCGTTGGAAACGGGATTTCTTCATATAATGCAAGACAGAAGATTTCTCAGTAACTTCCTTGTGTTGTGTGTCTTCAGCTCACCGAGTTGAACCTTTCTTTAGACAGAGCAGATTTGAAACTCTCTTTTTGTGGAATTTGCAGTTGGAGATTTCAAGCGATTTCAGGCCAATGGTAGAAAAGGAAATATCTTCGTTTAAAAACTAGACAGAATCATTCTCTGAAACAACGTAATGATTTGTGCGTTCAGCTCACAGAGTTTAACCTTTCTTTTCATAGAGCAGTTTGAAAACAGTCTGTTTGTAAAGTCTGCAAGTGGATATTGACCTCTTTGAAGCCTTCGTTGGAAGCGGGATTTCTTCATAAAATGCTAGACAGAAGAATTCTCAGTAACTTGTTTGTGTGTGTGTATTCAACTCACAGAGTTGAACCTTCCTTTAGACAGAGTAGATTTGAAACACCCTTTTTATTTAATTTACATGTGGAGATTTCAAGCGAATTGAGGCCAATGACAGAAAAGGAAATATCTTCGTTTAAAAACGAGACAGAATCATTCTCTGAAACAACGTAATGATTTGTGCGTTCAGCTCACAGAGTTTAACCTTTCTTTTCATAGAGCAGTTTGCAAACACTCTGTTTGTAAAGTCTGCAAGTGGATATTTGGACCTTTACGAGGCCTTCGTTGGAAACGGGATTCCTTCATATAATGCAAGACAGAAGATTTCTCAGTAACTTCCTTGTGTTGTGTGTCTTCAGCTCACAGAGTTGAACCTTTCTTTAGACAGAGCAGATTTGAAACTCTCTTTTTGTGGAATTTGCAGTTGGAGATTTCAAGCGATTTCAGGCCAATGGTAGAAAAGGAAATATCTTCGTTTAAAAACTAGACAGAATCATTCTCTGAAACAACGTAATGATTTGTGCGTTCAGCTCACAGAGTTTAACCTTTCTTTTCATAGAGCAGTTTGAAAACAGTCTGTTCGTAAAGTCTACAAGTGGATATTTGGACCTCTTTGAAGCCTTGGTTGGAAGCGGGATTTCTTCATAAAATGCTAGACAGAAGAATTCTCAGTAACTTCTTTGTGTGTGTGTATTCTCACAGAGTTGAACCTTCCTTTAGACAGAGTAGATTTGAAACACTCTTTTTGTTTAATTTACATGTGGAGATTTCAAGCGAATTGAGGCCAATGACAGAAAAGGAAATATCTTCGTTTAAAAACGAGACAGAATCATTCTCTGAAACAACGTAATGATTTGTGCGTTCAGCTCACAGAGTTTAACCTTTCTTTTCATAGAGCAGTTTGAAAACACTCTGTTTGTAAAGTCTGCAAGTGGATATTTGGACCTTTACGAGGCCTTCGTTGGAAACGGGATTTCTTCATATAATGCAAGACAGAAGAATTCTCAGTAACTTCCTTGTGTTGTGTGTCTTCAGCTCACAGAGTTGAACCTTTCTTTAGACAGAGCAGATTTGAAACTCTCTTTTTGTGGAATTTGCAGTTGGAGATTTCAAGCGATTTCAGGCCAATGGTAGAAAAGGAAATATCTTCGTTTAAAAACTAGACAGAATCATTTTCTGAAACAACGTAATGATTTGTGCGTTCAGCTCACAGAGTTTAACCTTTCTTTTCATAGAGCAGTTTGAAAACAGTCTGTTTGTAAAGTCTGCAAGTGGATATTTGGACCTCTTTCAAGCCTTCGTTGGAAGCGGGATTTCTTCATAAAATGCTAGACAGAAGAATTCTCAGTAACTTCTTTGTGTGTGTGTATTCAACTCACAGAGTTGAACCTTCCTTTAGACAGAGTAGATTTGAAACACTCTTTTTGTTTAATTTACATGTGGAGATTTCAAGCGAATTGAGGCCAATGACAGAAAAGGAAATATCTTCGTTTAAAAACGAGACAGAATCATTCTCTGAAACAACGTAATGATTTGTGCGTTCAGCTCACAGAGTTTAACCTTTCTTTTCATAGAGCAGTTTGCAAACACTCTGTTTGTAAAGTCTGGAAGTGGATATTTGGACCTTTAAGAGGCCTTCGTTGGAAACGGGATTTCTTCATATAATGCAAGACAGAAGATTTCTCAGTAACTTCCTTGTGTTGTGTGTCTTCAGCTCACAGAGTTGAACCTTTCTTTAGACAGGGCAGATTTGAAACTCTCTTTTTGTGGAATTTGCAGTTGGAGATTTCAAGCGATTTCAGGCCAATGGTAGAAAAGGAAATATCTTCGTTTAAAAACTAGACAGAATCATTCTCTAAAACAACGTAATGATTTGTGCGTTCAGCTCACAGAGTTTAACCTTTCTTTTCATAGAGCAGTTTGAAAACAGTCTGTTTGTAAAGTCTGCAAGTGGATATTTGGACCTCTTTGAAGCCTTCGTTGGAAGCGGGATTTCTTCATAAAATGCTAGACAGAAGAATTCTCAGTAACTTCTTTGTGTGTGTGTATTCAACTCACAGAGTTGAACCTTCCTTTAGACAGAGTAGATTTGAAACACTCTTTTTGTTTAATTTACATGTGGAGATTTCAAGCGAATTGAGGCCAATGACAGAAAAGGAAATATCTTTGTTTAAAAACTAGACAGAATCATTCTCTGAAACAACGTAATGATTTGTGCGTTCAGCTCACAGAGTTTAACCTTTCTTTTCATAGAGCAGTTTGAAAACAGTCTGTTTGTAAAGTCTGCAAGTGGATATTTGGACCTCTTTGAAGCCTTCGTTGGAAGCGGGACTTCTTCAGAAAATGCTAGACAGAAGAATTCTCAGTAACTTCTTTGTGTGTGTGTATTCAACTCACAGAGTTGAACCTTCCTTTAGACAGAGTAGATTTGAAACACTCTTTTTGTTTAATTTACATGTGGAGATTTCAAGCGAATTGAGGCCAATGACAGAAAAGGAAATATCTTCATTTAAAAACGAGACAGAATCATTCTCTGAAACAACGTAATGATTTGTGCGTTCAGCTCACAGAGTTTAACCTTTCTTTTCATAGAGCAGTTTGCAAACACTCTGTTTGTAAAGTCTGCAAGTGGATATTTGGACCTTTACGAGGCTTTCGTTGGAAACGGGATTTCTTCATATAATGCAAGACAGAAGATTTCTCAGTAACTTCCTTGTGTTGTGTGTCTTCAGCTCACAGAGTTGAACCTTTCTTTAGACAGAGCAGATTTGAAACTCTCTTTTTGTGGAATTTGCAGTTGGAGATTTCAAGCGATTTCAGGCCAATGGTAGAAAAGGAAATATCTTCGTTTAAAAACTAGACAGAATCATTTTCTGAAACAACGGAATGATTTGTGCGTTCAGCTCACAGAGTTTAACCTTTCTTTTCATGGAGCAGTTTGAAAACAGTCTGTTTGTAAAGTCTGCAAGTGGATATTTGGATCTCTTTGAAGCCTTCGTTGGAAGCGGGATTTCTTCATAAAATGCTAGACAGAAGAATTCTCAGTAACTTCTTTGTGTTTGTGTCTTCAGCTCACAGAGTTGAACCTTTCTTTAGACAGGCCAGATTTGAAACTCTCTTTTTGTGGAATTTGTAGTTGGAGATTTCAAGCGATTTCAGGCCAATGGTAGAAAAGGAAATATCTTGGTTTAAAACTAGACAGAATCATTCTCTGAAACAACGTAATGATTTGTGCATTCAGCTCACAGAGTTTAACCTTTCTTTTCATAGAGCAGTTTGAAAACAGTCTGTTTGTAAAGTCTGCAAGTGGATATTTGGACCTCTTTGAAGCCTTTGTTGGAAGTGGGATTTCTACATAAAATGCTAGACAGAAGAATTCTCAGTAACTTCTTTGTGTGTGTGTATTCAACTCACAGAGTTGAACCTTCCTTTAGACAGAGTAGATTTGAAACACCCTTTTTGTTTAATTTACATGTGGAGATTTCAAGCGAATTGAGGCCAATGACAGAAAAGGAAATATCTTCGTTTAAAAACGAGACAGAATCATTCTCTGAAACAACGTAATGATTTGTGCGTTCAGCTCACAGAGTTTAACCTTTCTTTTCATAGAGCAGTTTGAAAACACTCTGTTTGTAAAGTCTGCAAGTGGATATTTGGACCTTTACGAGGCCTTCGTTGGAAACGGGATTCCTTCATATAATGCAAGACAGAAGAATTCTCAGTAACTTCCTTGTGTTGTGTGTCTTCAGCTCACAGAGTTGAACCTTTCTTTAGACAGGGCAGATTTGAAACTCTCTTTTTGTGGAATTTGCAGTTGGAGATTTCAAGCGATTTCAGGCCAATGGTAGAAAAGGAAATATCTTCGTTTAAAAACTAGACAGAATCATTCTCTGAAACAACGTAATGATTTGTGCGTTCAGCTCACAGAGTTTAACCTTTCTTTTCATAGAGCAGTTTGAAAACAGTCTGTTTGTAAAGTCTGCAAGTGGATATTTGGACCTCTTTGAAGCCTTCGTTGGAAGCGGGATTTCTTCATAAAATGCTAGACAGAAGAATTCTCAGTAACTTCTTTGTGTGTGTGTATTCAACTCACAGAGTTGAACCTTCCTTTAGACAGAGTAGATTTGAAACACTCTTTTTGTTTAATTTACATGTGGAGATTTTAAGCGAATTGAGGCCAATGACAGAAAAGGAAATATCTTCGTTTAAAAACGAGACAGAATCATTCTCTGAAACAACGTAATGATTTGTGCGTTCAGCTCACAGAGTTTAACCTTTCTTTTCATAGAGCAGTTTGCAAACACTCTGTTTGTAAAGTCTGCAAGTGGATATTTGGACCTTTACGAGGCCTTCGTTGGAAACGGGATTTCTTCATATAATGCAAGACAGAAGATTTCTCAGTAACTTCCTTGTGTTGTGTGTCTTCAGCTCACAGAGTTGAACCTTTCTTTAGAAAGGGCAGATTTGAAACTCTCTTTTTGTGGAATTTGCAGTTGGAGATTTCAAGCGATTTCAGGCCAATGGTAGAAAAGGAAATATCTTCGTTTAAAAACTAGACAGAATCATTCTCTGAAACAACGTAATGATTTGTGCGTTCAGCTCACAGAGTTTAACCTTTCTTTTCATAGAGCAGTTTGAAAACAGTCTGTTTGTAAAGTCTGCAAGTGGATATTTGGACCTCTTTCAAGCCTTCGTTGGAAGCGGGATTTCTTCATAAAATGCTAGACAGAAGAATTCTCAGTAACTTCTTTGTGTGTGTGTATTCAACTCACAGAGTTGAACCTTCCTTTAGACAGAGTAGATTTGAAACACTCTTTTTGTTTAATTTACATGTGGAGATTTCAAGCGAATTGAGGCCAATGACAGAAAAGGAAATATCTTCGTTTAAAAACGAGACAGAATCATTCTCTGAAACAACGTAATGATTTGTGCGTTCAGCTCACAGAGTTTAACCTTTCTTTTCATGGAGCAGTTTGCAAACACTCTGTTTGTAAAGTCTGCAAGTGGATATTTGGACCTTTACGAGGCCTTCGTTGGAAACGGGATTTCTTCATATAATGCAAGACAGAAGATTTCTCAGTAACTTCCTTGTGTTGTGTGTCTTCAGCTCACAGAATTGAACCTTTCTTTAGACAGGGCAGATTTGAAACTCTCTTTTTGTGGAATTTGCAGTTGGAGATTTCAAGCGATTTCAGGCCAATGGTAGAAAAGGAAATATCTTCGTTTAAAAACTAGACAGAATCATTCTCTGAAACAACGTAATGATTTGTGCGTTCAGCTCACAGAGTTTAACCTTTCTTTTCATAGAGCAGTTTGAAAACAGTCTGTTTGTAAAGTCTGCAAGTGGATATTTGGACCTCTTTGAAGCCTTCGTTGGAAGCGGGATTTCTTCATAAAATGCTAGACAGAAGAATTCTCAGTAACTTCTTTGTGTGTGTGTATTCAACTCACAGAGTTGAACATTCCTTTAGACAGAGTAGATTTGAAACACTCTTTTTGTTTAATTTACATGTGGAGATTTTAAGCGAATTGAGGCCAATGACAGAAAAGGAAATATCTTCGTTTAAAAACGAGACAGAATCATTCTCTGAAAAAACGTAATGATTTGTGCGTTCAGCTCACAGAGTTTAACCTTTCTTTTCATAGAGCAGTTTGAAAACACTCTGTTTGTAAAGTCTGCAAGTGGATATTTGGACCTTTACGAGGCCTTCGTTGGAAACGGGATTTCTTCATATAATGCAAGACAGAAGATTTCTCAGTAACTTCCTTGTGTTGTGTGTCTTCAGCTCACAGAGTTGAACCTTTCTTTAGACAGGGCAGATTTGAAACTCTCTTTTTGTGGAATTTGCAGTTGGAGATTTCACGCGATTTCAGGCCAATGGTAGAAAAGGAAATATCTTCGTTTAAAAACTAGACAGAATCATTCTCTGAAACAACGTAATGATTTGTGCGTTCAGCTCACAGAGTTTAACCTTTCTTTTCATAGAGCAGTTTGAAAACAGTCTGTTTGTAAAGTCTGCAAGTGGATATTTGGACCTTTACGAGGCCTTCGTTGGAAACGGCATTTCTTCATATAATGCAAGACAGAAGATTTCTCAGTAACTTCCTTGTGTTGTGTGTCTTCAGCTCACAGAGTTGAACCTTTCTTTAGACAGGGCAGATTTGAAACTCTCTTTTTGTGGAATTTGCAGTTGGAGATTTCAAGCGATTTCAGGCCAATGGTAGAAAAGGAAATATCTTCGTTTAAAAACTAGACAGAATCATTCTCTGAAACAACGTAATGATTTGTGCGTTCAGCTCACAGAGTTTAACCTTTCTTTTCATAGAGCAGTTTGAAAACAGTCTGTTTGTAAAGTCTGCAAGTGGATATTTGGACCTCTTTGAAGCCTTCGTTGGAAGCGGGATTTCTTCATAAAATGCTAGACAGAAGAATTCTCAGTAACTTCTTTGTGTGTGTGTATTCAACTCACAGAGTTGAACCTTCCTTTAGACAGAGTAGATTTGAAACACTCTTTTTGTTTAATTTACATGTGGAGATTTCAAGCGAATTGAGGCCAATGACAGAAAAGGAAATATCTTCGTTTAAAAACGAGACAGAATCATTCTCTGAAACAACGTAATGATTTGTGCGTTCAGTTCACAGAGTTTAACCTTTCTTTTCATAGAGCAGTTTGAAAACAGTCTGTTTGTAAAGTCTGCAAGTGGATATTTGGACCTCTTTGAAGCCTTCGTTGGAAGCGGGATTTCTTCATAAAATGCTAGACAGAAGAATTCTCAGTAACTTCTTTGTGTGTGTGTATTCAACTCACAGAGTTGAACCTTCCTTTAGACAGAGTAGATTTGAAACACTCTTTTTGTTTAATTTACATGTGGAGATTTGAAGCGAATTGAGGCCAATGACAGAAAAGGAAATATCTTTGTTTAAAAACTAGACAGAATCATTCTCTGAAACAACGTAATGATTTGTGCGTTCAGCTCACAGAGTTTAACCTTTCTTTTCATAGAGCAGTTTGAAACACTCTGTTTGTAAAGTCTGCAAGTGGATATTTGGACCTCTTTGAAGCCTTCGTTGGAAGCGGGATTTCTTCCTAAAATGCTAGACAGAAGAATTCTCAGTAACTTCTTTGTGTGTGTGTATTCAACTCACAGAGTTGAACCTTCCTTTAGACAGAGTAGATTTGAAACACTCTTTTTGTTTAATTTACATGTGGAGATTTCAAGCGAATTGAGGCCAATGACAGAAAAGGAAATATCTTTGTTTAAAAACTAGACAGAATCATTCTCTGAAACAACGTAATGATTTGTGCGTTCAGCTCACAGAGTTTAACCTTTCTTTTCATGGAGCAGTTTGCAAACACTCTGTTTGTAAAGTCTGCAAGTGGATATTTGGACCTTTACGAGGCCTTCGTTGGAAACGGGATTTCTTCATATAATGCAAGACATAGATTTCTCAGTAACTTCCTTGTGTTGTGTGTCTTCAGCTCACAGAATTGAACCTTTCTTTAGACAGGGCAGATTTGAAACTCTCTTTTTGTGGAATTTGCAGTTGGAGATTTCAAGCGATTTCAGGCCAATGGTAGAAAAGGAAATATCTTCGTTTAAAAACTAGACAGAATCATTCTCTGAAACAACGTAATGATTTGTGCATTCAGCTCACAGAGTTTAACCTTTCTTTTCATAGAGCAGTTTGAAAACAGTCTGTTTGTAAAGTCTGCAAGTGGATATTTGGACCTCTTTGAAGCCTTCGTTGGAAGCGGGATTTCTTCATAAAATGCTAGACAGAAGAATTCTCAGTAACTTCTTTGTGTGTGTGTATTCAACTCACAGAGTTGAACCTTCCTTTAGACAGAGTAGATTTGAAACACTCTTTTTGTTTAATTTACATGTGGAGATTTCAAGCGAATTGAGGCCAATGACAGAAAAGGAAATATCTTTGTTTAAAAACTAGACAGAATCATTCTCTGAAACAACGTAATGATTTGTGCGTTCAGCTCACAGAGTTTAACCTTTCTTTTCATAGAGCAGTTTGAAAACACTCTGTTTGTAAAGTCTGCAAGTGGATATTTGGACCTCTTTGAAGCCTTCGTTGGAAGCGGGATTTCTTCATAAAATGCTAGACAGAAGAATTCTCAGTAACTTCTTTGTGTGTGTGTATTCAACTCACAGAGTTGAACCTTCCTTTAGACAGAGTAGATTTGAAACACTCTTTTTGTTTAATTTACATGTGGAGATTTCAAGCGAATTGAGGCCAATGACAGAAAAGGAAATATCTTTGTTTAAAAACAAGACAGAATCATTCTCTGAAACAACGTAATGATTTGTGCGTTCAGCTCACAGAGTTTAACCTTTCTTTTCATGGAGCAGTTTGCAAACACTCTGTTTGTAAAGTCTGCAAGTGGATATTTGGACCTTTACGAGGCCTTCGTTGGAAACGGGATTTCTTCATATAATGCAAGACATAGATTTCTCAGTAACTTCCTTGTGTTGTGTGTCTTCAGCTCACAGAGTTGAACCTTTCTTTAGACAGGGCAGATTTGAAACTCTCTTTTTGTGGAATTTGCAGTTGGAGATTTCAAGCGATTTCAGGCCAATGGTAGAAAAGGAAATATCTTCGTTTAAAAACTAGACAGAATCATTCTCTGAAACAACGTAATGATTTGTGCGTTCAGCTCACAGAGTTTACCCTTTCTTTTCATAGAGCAGTTTGAAAACAGTCTGTTTGTAAAGTCTGCAAGTGGATATTTGGACCTCTTTGAAGCCTTCGTTGGAAGCGGGATTTCTTCATAAAATGCTAGACAGAAGAATTCTCAGTAACTTCTTTGTGTGTGTGTATTCAACTCACAGAGTTGAACCTTCCTTTAGACAGAGTAGATTTGAAACACTCTTTTTGTTTAATTTACATGTGGAGATTTTAAGCGAATTGAGGCCAATGACAGAAAAGGAAATATCTTCGTTTAAAAACGAGACAGAATCATTCTCTGAAACAACGTAATGATTTGTGCGTTCAGCTCACAGAGTTTAACCTTTCTTTTCATAGAGCAGTTTGCAAACACTCTCTTTGTAAGGTCTGCAAGTGGATATTTGGACCTTTACGAGGCCTTCGTTGGAAACGGGATTTCTTCATATAATGCAAGACAGAAGATTTCTCAGTAACTTCCTTGTGTTGTGTGTCTTCCGCTCACAGAGTTGAACCTTTCTTTAGACAGAGCAGATTTGAAACTCTCTTTTTGTGGAATTTGCAGTTGGAGATTTCAAGCGATTTCAGGCCAATGGCAGAAAAGGAAATATCTTCGTTTAAAAACTAGACAGAATCATTCTCTGAAACAACGTAATGATTTGTGCGTTCAGCTCACAGAGTTTAAACTTTCTTTTCATAGAGCAGTTTGAAAACAGTCTGTTTGTAAAGTCTGCAAGTGGATATTGACCTCTTTGAAGCCTTCGTTGGAAGCGGGATTTCTTCATAAAATGCTAGACAGAAGAATTCTCAGTAACTTGTTTGTGTGTGTATTCAACTCACAGAGTTGAACCTTCCTTTAGACAGAGTAGATTTGAAACACCCTTTTTGTTTAATTTACATGTGGAGATTTCAAGCGAATTGAGGCCAATGACAGAAAAGGAAATATCTTCGTTTAAAAACGAGACAGAATCATTCTCTGAAACAACGTAATGATTTGTGCGTTCAGCTCACAGAGTTTAACCTTTCTTTTCATAGAGCAGTTTGCAAACACTCTGTTTGTAAAGTCTGCAAGTGGATATTTGGACCTTTACGAGGCCTTCGTTGGAAACGGGATTCCTTCATATAATGCAAGACAGAAGATTTCTCAGTAACTTCCTTGTGTTGTGTGTCTTCAGCTCACAGAGTTGAACCTTTCTTTAGACAGAGCAGATTTGAAACTCTCTTTTTGTGGAATTTGCAGTTGGAGATTTCAAGCGATTTCAGGCCAATGGTAGAAAAGGAAATATCTTCGTTTAAAAACTAGACAGAATCATTTTCTGAAACAATGTAATGATTTGTGCGTTCAGCTCACAGAGTTTAACCTTTCTTTTCATAGAGCAGTTTGAAAACAGTCTGTTTGTAAAGTCTGCAAGTGGATATTTGGACCTCTTTGAAGCCTTCGTTGGAAGCGGGATTTCTTCATAAAATGCTACACAGAAGAATTCTCAGTAACTTCTTTGTGTGTGTGTATTCAACTCACAGAGTTGAACCTTCCTTTAGACAGAGTAGATTTGAAACACTCTTTTTGTTTAATTTACATGTGGAGATTTCAAGCGAATTGAGGCCAATGACAGAAAAGGAAATATCTTCGTTTAAAAACGAGACAGAATCATTCTCTGAAACAACGTAATGATTTGTGCGTTCAGCTCACAGAGTTTAACCTTTCTTTTCATAGAGCAGTTTGAAAACAGTCTGTTTGTAAAGTCTGCAAGTGGATATTTGGACCTCTTTGAAGCCTTCGTTGGAAGCGGGATTTCTTCATAAAATGCTAGACAGAAGAATTCTCAGTAACTTCTTTGTGTGTGTGTATTCAACTCACAGAGTTGAACATTCCTTTAGACAGAGTAGATTTGGAACGCTCTTTTTGTTTAATTTACATGTGGAGATTTCAAGCGAATTGAGGCCAATGACAGAAAAGGAAATATCTTCGTTTAAAAACGAGACAGAATCATTCTCTGAAACAACGTAATGATTTGTGCGTTCAGCTCACAGAGTTTAACCTTTCTTTTCATAGAGCAGTTTGAAAACAGTCTGTTTGTAAAGTCTGCAAGTGGATATTTGGACCTCTTTGAAGCCTTCGTTGGAAGCGGGATTTCTTCATAAAATGCTAGACAGAAGAATTCTCAGTAACTTCTTTGTGTGTGTATTCAACTCACAGAGTTGAACCTTCCTTTAGACAGAGTAGATTTGAAACACTCTTTTTGTTTAATTTACATGTGGAGATTTCAAGCGAATTGAGGCCAATGACAGAAAAGGAAATATCTTCGTTTAAAAACGAGACAGAATCATTCTCTGAAACAACGTAATGATTTGTGCGTTCAGCTCACAGAGTTTAACCTTTCTTTTCATAGAGCAGTTTGAAAACACTCTGTTTGTAAAGTCTGCAAGTGGATATTTGGACCTTTACGAGGCCTTCGTTGGAAACGTGATTTCTTCATATAATGCAAGACAGAAGATTTCTCAGTAACTTCCTTGTGTTGTGTGTCTTCAGCTCACAGAGTTGAACCTTTCTTTAGACAGGGCAGATTTGAAACTCTCTTTTTGTGGAATTTGCAGTTGGTGATTTCAAGCGATTTCAGGCCAATGGTAGAAAAGGAAATATCTTCGTTTAAAAACTAGACAGAATCATTCTCTGAAACAACGTAATGATTTGTGCGTTCAGCTCACAGAGTTTAACCTTTCTTTTCATAGAGCAGTTTGAAAACAGTCTGTTTGTAAAGTCTGCAAGTGGATATTTGGACCTCTTTGAAGCCTTCGTTGGAAGCGGGATTTCTTCATAAAATGCTAGACAGAAGAATTCTCAGTAACTTCTTTGTGTGTGTGTATTCAACTCACAGAGTTGAACCTTCCTTTAGACAGAGTAGATTTGAAACACTCTTTTTGTTTAATTTACATGTGGAGATTTGAAGCGAATTGAGGCCAATGACAGAAAAGGAAATATCTTTGTTTAAAAACTAGACAGAATCATTCTCTGAAACAACGTAATGATTTGTGCGTTCAGCTCACAGAGTTTAACCTTTCTTTTCATAGAGCAGTTTGAAAACACTCTGTTTGTAAAGTCTGCAAGTGGATATTTGGACCTCTTTGAAGCCTTCGTTGGAAGCGGGATTTCTTCCTAAAATGCTAGACAGAAGAATTCTCAGTAACTTCTTTGTGTGTGTGTATTCAACTCACAGAGTTGAACCTTCCTTTAGACAGAGTAGATTTGAAACACTCTTTTTGTTTAATTTACATGTGGAGATTTCAAGCCAATTGAGGCCAATGACAGAAAAGGAAATATCTTTGTTTAAAAACTAGACAGAATCATTCTCTGAAACAACGTAATGATTTGTGCGTTCAGCTCACAGAGTTTAACCTTTCTTTTCATGGAGCAGTTTGCAAACACTCTGTTTGTAAAGTCTGCAAGTGGATATTTGGACCTTTACGAGGCCTTCGTTGGAAACGGGATTTCTTCATATAATGCAAGACAGAAGATTTCTCAGTAACTTCCTTGTGTTGTGTGTCTTCAGCTCACAGAATTGAACCTTTCTTTAGACAGGGCAGATTTGAAACTCTCTTTTTGTGGAATTTGCAGTTGGAGATTTCAAGCGATTTCAGGCCAATGGTAGAAAAGGAAATATCTTCGTTTAAAAACTAGACAGAATCATTCTCTGAAACAACGTAATGATTTGTGCGTTCAGCTCACAGAGTTTAACCTTTCTTTTCATAGAGCAGTTTGAAAACAGTCTGTTTGTAAAGTCTGCAAGTGGATATTTGGACCTCTTTGAAGCCTTCGTTGGAAGCGGGATTTCTTCATAAAATGCTAGACAGAAGAATTCTCAGTAACTTCTTTGTGTGTGTGTATTCAACTCACAGAGTTGAACCTTCCTTTAGACAGAGTAGATTTGAAACACTCTTTTTGTTTAATTTACATGTGGAGATTTCAAGCGAATTGAGGCCAATGACAGAAAAGGAAATATCTTCGTTTAAAAACGAGACAGAATCATTCTCTGAAACAACGTAATGATTTGTGCGTTCAGCTCACAGAGTTTAACCTTTCTTTTCATAGAGCAGTTTGAAAACAGTCTGTTTGTAAAGTCTGCAAGTGGATATTTGGACCTCTTTGAAGCCTTCGTTGGAAGCGGGATTTCTTCATAAAATGCTAGACAGAAGAATTCTCAGTAACTTCTTTGTGTGTGTGTATTCAACTCACAGAGTTGAACCTTCCTTTAGACAGAGTAGATTTGAAACACTCTTTTTGTTTAATTATATGTGGAGATTTCAAGCGAATTGAGGCCAATGACAGAAAAGGAAATATCTTCGTTTAAAAACGAGACAGAATCATTCTCTGAAACAACGTAATGATTTGTGCGTTCAGTTCACAGAGTTTAACCTTTCTTTTCATAGAGCAGTTTGAAAACACTCTGTTTGTAAAGTCTGCAAGTGGATATTTGGACCTTTACGAGGCCTTCGTTGGAAACGTGATTTCTTCATATAATGCAAGACAGAAGAATTCACAGTAACTTCCTTGTGTTGTGTGTCTTCAGCTCACAGAGTTGAACCTTTCTTTAGACAGGGCAGATTTGAAACTCTCTTTTTGTGGAATTTGCAGTTGGTGATTTCAAGCGATTTCAGGCCAATGGTAGAAAAGGAAATATCTTCGTTTAAAAACTAGACAGAATCATTCTCTGAAACAACGTAATGATTTGTGCATTCAGCTCACAGAGTTTAACCTTTCTTTTCATAGAGCAGTTTGAAAACAGTCTGTTTGTAAAGTCTGCAAGTGGATATTTGGACCTCTTTGAAGCCTTCGTTGGAAGCGGGATTTCTTCATAAAATGCTAGACAGAAGAATTCTCAGTAACTTCTTTGTGTGTGTGTATTCAACTCACAGAGTTGAACCTTCCTTTAGACAGAGTAGATTTGAAACACCCTTTTTGTTTAATTTACATGTGGAGATTTCAAGCGAATTGAGGCCAATGACAGAAAAGGAAATATCTTCGTTTAAAAACGAGACAGAATCATTCTCTGAAACAACGTAATGATTTGTGCGTTCAGCTCACAGAGTTTAACCTTTCTTTTCATAGAGCAGTTTGAAAACACTCTGTTTGTAAAGTCTGCAAGTGGATATTTGGACCTTTACGAGGCCTTCGTTGGAAACGGGATTCCTTCATATAATGCAAGACAGAAGAATTCTCAGTAACTTCCTTGTGTTGTGTGTCTTCAGCTCACAGAGTTGAACCTTTCTTTAGACAGAGCAGATTTGAAACTCTCTTTTTGTGGAATTTGCAGTTGGAGATTTCAAGCGATTTCAGGCCAATGGTAGAAAAGGAAATATCTTCGTTTAAAAACTAGACAGAATCATTTTCTGAAACAACGTAATGATTTGTGCGTTCAGCTCACAGAGTTTAACCTTTCTTTTCATAGAGCAGTTTGAAAACAGTCTGTTTGTAAAGTCTGCAAGTGGATATTTGGACCTCTTTGAAGCCTTCGTTGGAAGCGGGATTTCTTCATAAAATGCTAGACAGAAGAATTCTCAGTAACTTCTTTGTGTGTGTGTATTCAACTCACAGAGTTGAACCTTCCTTTAGACAGAGTAGATTTGAAACACTCTTTTTGTTTAATTTACATGTGGAGATTTCAAGCGAATTGAGGCCAATGACAGAAAAGGAAATATCTTCGTTTAAAAACGAGACAGAATCATTCTCTGAAACAACGTAATGATTTGTGCGTTCAGCTCACAGAGTTTAACCTTTCTTTTCATAGAGCAGTTTGCAAACACTCTGGAAAGTCTGCAAGTGGATATTTGGACCTTTACGAGGCCTTCGTTGTAAACGGGATTTCCTCATATAATGCAAGACAGAAGATTTCTCAGTAACTTCCTTGTGTTGTGTGTCTTCAGCTCACAGAGTTGAACCTTTCTTTAGACAGGGCAGATTTGAAACTCTCTTTTTGTGGAATTTGCAGTTGGAGATTTCAAGCGATTTCAGGCCAATGGTAGAAAAGGAAATATCTTCGTTTAAAAACTAGACAGAATCATTCTCTAAAACAACGTAATGATTTGTGCGTTCAGCTCACAGAGTTTAACCTTTCTTTTCATAGAGCAGTTTGAAAACAGTCTGTTTGTAAAGTCTGCAAGTGGATATTTGGACCTCTTTGAAGCCTTCGTTGGAAGCGGGATTTCTTCATAAAATGCTAGACAGAAGAATTCTCAGTAACTTCTTTGTGTGTGTGTATTCAACTCACAGAGTTGAACCTTCCTTTAGACAGAGTAGATTTGAAACACTCTTTTTGTTTAATTTACATGTGGAGATTTCAAGCGAATTGAGGCCAATGACAGAAAAGGAAATATCTTTGTTTAAAAACTAGACAGAATCATTCTCTGAAACAACGTAATGATTTGTGCGTTCAGCTCACAGAGTTTAACCTTTCTTTTCATAGAGCAGTTTGAAAACACTCTGTTTGTAAAGTCTGCAAGTGGATATTTGGACCTCTTTGAAGCCTTCGTTGGAAGCGGGATTTCTTCCTAAAATGCTAGACAGAAGAATTCTCAGTAACTTCTTTGTGTGTGTGTATTCAACTCACAGAGTTGAACCTTCCTTTAGACAGAGTAGATTTGAAACACTCTTTTTGTTTAATTTACATGTGGAGATTTCAAGCGAATTGAGGCCAATGACAGAAAAGGAAATATCTTCGTTTAAAAACTAGACAGAATCATTCTCTGAAACAACGTAATGATTTGTGCGTTCAGCTCACAGAGTTTAACCTTTCTTTTCATGGAGCAGTTTGCAAACACTCTGTTTGTAAAGTCTGCAAGTGGATATTTGGACCTTTACGAGGCCTTCGTTGGAAACGGGATTTCTTCATATAATGCAAGACAGAAGATTTCTCAGTAACTTCCTTGTGTTGTGTGTCTTCAGCTCACAGAGTTGAACCTTTCTTTAGACAGGGCAGATTTGAAACTCTCTTTTTGTGGAATTTGCAGTTGGAGATTTCAAGCGATTTCAGGCCAATGGTAGAAAAGGAAATATCTTCGTTTAAAAACTAGACAGAATCATTCTCTGAAACAACGTAATGATTTGTGCGTTCAGGCTCACAGAGTTTAACCTTTCTTTTCATAGAGCAGTTTGAAAACAGTCTGTTTGTAAAGTCTGCAAGTGGATATTTGGACCTCTTTGAAGCCTTCGTTGGAAGCGGGATTTCTTCATAAAATGCTAGACAGAAGAATTCTCAGTAACTTCTTTGTGTGTGTGTATTCAACTCACAGAGTTGAACCTTCCTTTAGACAGAGTAGATTTGAAACACTCTTTTTGTTTAATTTACATGTGGAGATTTCAAGCGAATTGAGGCCAATGACAGAAAAGGAAATATCTTCGTTTAAAAACTAGACAGAATCATTCTCTGAAACAACGTAATGATTTGTGCGTTCAGCTCACAGAGTTTAACCTTTCTTTTCATGGAGCAGTTTGCAAACACTCTGTTTGTAAAGTCTGCAAGTGGATATTTGGACCTTTACGAGGCCTTCGTTGGAAACGGGATTTCTTCATATAATGCAAGACAGAAGATTTCTCAGTAACTTCCTTGTGTTGTGTGTCTTCAGCTCACAGAGTTGAACCTTTCTTTAGACAGGGCAGATTTGAAACTCTCTTTTTGTGGAATTTGCAGTTGGAGATTTCAAGCGATTTCAGGCCAATGGTAGAAAAGGAAATATCTTCGTTTAAAAACTAGACAGAATCATTCTCTGAAACAACGTAATGATTTGTGCGTTCAGCTCACAGAGTTTAACCTTTCTTTTCATAGAGCAGTTTGAAAACAGTCTGTTTGTAAAGTCTGCAAGTGGATATTTGGACCTCTTTGAAGCCTTCGTTGGAAGCGGGATTTCTTCATAAAATGCTAGACAGAAGAATTCTCAGTAACTTCTTTGTGTGTGTGTATTCAACTCACAGAGTTGAACCTTCCTTTAGACAGAGTAGATTTGAAACACTCTTTTTGTTTAATTTACATGTGGAGATTTTAAGCGAATTGAGGCCAATGACAGAAAAGGAAATATCTTCGTTTAAAAACGAGACAGAATCATTCTCTGAAACAACGTAATGATTTGTGCGTTCAGCTCACAGAGTTTAACCTTTCTTTTCATAGAGCAGTTTGCAAACACTCTGTTTGTAAAGTCTGCAAGTGGATATTTGGACCTTTACGAGGCCTTCGTTGGAAACGGGATTTCTTCATATAATGCAAGACAGAAGATTTCTCAGTAACTTCCTTGTGTTGTGTGTCTTCAGCTCACAGAGTTGAACCTTTATTTAGAAAGGGCAGATTTGAAACTCTCTTTTTGTGGAATTTGCAGTTGGAGATTTCAAGCGATTTCAGGCCAATGGTAGAAAAGGAAATATCTTCGTTTATAAACTAGACAGAATCATTTTCTGAAACAACGTAATGATTTGTGCGTTCAGCTCACAGAGTTTAACCTTTCTTTTCATAGAGCAGTTTGAAAACAGTCTGTTTGTAAAGTCTGCAAGTGGATATTTGGACCTCTTTGAAGCCTTCGTTGGAAGCGGGATTTCTTCATAAAATGCTAGACAGAAGAATTCTCAGTAACTTCTTTGTGTGTGTGTATTCAACTCACAGAGTTGAACCTTCCTTTAGACAGAGTAGATTTGAAACACTCTTTTTGTTTAATTTACATGTGGAGATTTCAAGCGAATTGAGGCCAATGACAGAAAAGGAAATATCTTCGTTTAAAAACGAGACAGAATCATTCTCTGAAACAACGTAATGATTTGTGCGTTCAGCTCACAGAGTTTAACCTTTCTTTTCATAGAGCAGTTTGCAAACACTCTGGAAAGTCTGCAAGTGGATATTTGGACCTTTACGAGGCCTTCGTTGTAAACGGGATTTCCTCATATAATGCAAGACAGAAGATTTCTCAGTAACTTCCTTGTGTTGTGTGTCTTCAGCTCACAGAGTTGAACCTTTCTTTAGACAGGGCAGATTGGAAACTCTCTTTTTGTGGAATTTGCAGTTGGAGATTTCAAGCGATTTCAGGCCAATGGTAGAAAAGGAAATATCTTCGTTTAAAAACTAGACAGAATCATTCTCTGAAACAACGTAATGATTTGTGCGTTCAGCTCACAGAGTTTAACCTTTCTTTTCATAGAGCAGTTTGAAAACAGTCTGTTTGTAAAGTCTGCAAGTGGATATTTGGACCTCTTTGAAGCCTTCGTTGGAAGCGGGATTTCTTCATAAAATGCTAGACAGAAGAATTCTCAGTAACTTCTTTGTGTGTGTGTATTCAACTCACAGAGTTGAACCTTCCTTTAGACAGAGTAGATTTGAAACACTCTTTTTGTTTAATTTACATGTGGAGATTTCAAGCGAATTGAGGCCAATGACAGAAAAGGAAATATCTTCGTTTAAAAACGAGACAGAATCATTCTCTGAAACAACGTAATGATTTGTGCGTTCAGCTCACAGAGTTTAACCTTTCTTTTCATAGAGCAGTTTGCAAACACTCTGTTTGTAAAGTCTGCAAGTGGATATTTGGACCTTTACGAGGCCTTCGTTGGAAACGGGATTTCTTCATATAATGCAAGACAGAAGATTTCTCAGTAACTTCCTTGTGTTGTGTGTCTTCAGCTCACAGAGTTGAACCTTTCTTTAGACAGGGCAGATTTGAAACTCTCTTTTTGTGGAATTTGCAGTTGGAGATTTCAAGCGATTTCAGGCCAATGGTAGAAAAGGAAATATCTTCGTTTAAAAACTAGACAGAATCATTCTCTGAAACAACGTAATGATTTGTGCGTTCAGCTCACAGAGTTTAACCTTTCTTTTCATAGAGCAGTTTGAAAACAGTCTGTTTGTAAAGTCTGCAAGTGGATATTTGGACCTCTTTGAAGCCTTCGTTGGAAGCGGGATTTCTTCATAAAATGCTAGACAGAAGAATTCTCAGTAACTTCTTTGTGTGTGTGTATTCAACTCACAGAGTTGAACCTTCCTTTAGACAGAGTAGATTTGAAACACTCTTTTTGTTTAATTTACATGTGGAGATTTTAAGCGAATTGAGGCCAATGACAGAAAAGGAAATATCTTCGTTTAAAAACGAGACAGAATCATTCTCTGAAACAACGTAATGATTTGTGCGTTCAGCTCACAGAGTTTAACCTTTCTTTTCATAGAGCAGTTTGCAAACACTCTGTTTGTAAAGTCTGCAAGTGGATATTTGGACCTTTACGAGGCCTTCGTTGGAAACGGGATTTCTTCATATAATGCAAGACAGAAGATTTCTCAGTAACTTCCTTGTGTTGTGTGTCTTCAGCTCACAGAGTTGAACCTTTCTTTAGAAAGGGCAGATTTGAAACTCTCTTTTTGTGGAATTTGCAGTTGGAGATTTCAAGCGATTTCAGGCCAATGGTAGAAAAGGAAATATCTTCGTTTAAAAACTAGAAAGAATCATTCTCTGAAACAACGTAATGATTTGTGCGTTCAGCTCACAGAGTTTAACCTTTCTTTTCATAGAGCAGTTTGAAAACAGTCTGTTTGTAAAGTCTGCAAGTGGATATTTGGACCTCTTTCAAGCCTTCGTTGGAAGCGGGATTTCTTCATAAAATGCTAGACAGAAGAATTCTCAGTAACTTCTTTGTGTGTGTGTATTCAACTCACAGAGTTGAACCTTCCTTTAGACAGAGTAGATTTGAAACACTCTTTTTGTTTAATTTACATGTGGAGATTTCAAGCGAATTGAGGCCAATGACAGAAAAGGAAATATCTTCGTTTAAAAACGAGACAGAATCATTCTCTGAAACAACGTAATGATTTGTGCGTTCAGCTCACAGAGTTTAACCTTTCTTTTCATGGAGCAGTTTGCAAACACTCTGTTTGTAAAGTCTGCAAGTGGATATTTGGACCTTTACGAGGCCTTCGTTGGAAACGGGATTTCTTCATATAATGCAAGACAGAAGATTTCTCAGTAACTTCCTTGTGTTGTGTGTCTTCAGCTCACAGAATTGAACCTTTCTTTAGACAGGGCAGATTTGAAACTCTCTTTTTGTGGAATTTGCAGTTGGAGATTTCAAGCGATTTCAGGCCAATGGTAGAAAAGGAAATATCTTCGTTTAAAAACTAGACAGAATCATTCTCTGAAACAACGTAATGATTTGTGCGTTCAGCTCACAGAGTTTAACCTTTCTTTTCATAGAGCAGTTTGAAAACAGTCTGTTTGTAAAGTCTGCAAGTGGATATTTGGACCTCTTTGAAGCCTTCGTTGGAAGCGGGATTTCTTCATAAAATGCTAGACAGAAGAATTCTCAGTAACTTCTTTGTGTGTGTGTATTCAACTCACAGAGTTGAACCTTCCTTTAGACAGAGTAGATTTGAAACACTCTTTTTGTTTAATTTACATGTGGAGATTTTAAGCGAATTGAGGCCAATGACAGAAAAGGAAACATCTTCGTTTAAAAACGAGACAGAATCATTCTCTGAAAAAACGTAATGATTTGTGCGTTCAGCTCACAGAGTTTAACCTTTCTTTTCATAGAGCAGTTTGAAAACACTCTGTTTGTAAAGTCTGCAAGTGGATATTTGGACCTTTACGAGGCCTTCGTTGGAAACGGGATTTCTTCATATAATGCAAGACAGAAGATTTCTCAGTAACTTCCTTGTGTTGTGTGTCTTCAGCTCACAGAGTTGAACCTTTCTTTAGACAGGGCAGATTTGAAACTCTCTTTTTGTGGAATTTGCAGTTGGAGATTTCAAGCGATTTCAGGCCAATGGTAGAAAAGGAAATATCTTCGTTTAAAAACTAGACAGAATCATTCTCTGAAACAACGTAATGATTTGTGCGTTCAGCTCACAGAGTTTAACCTTTCTTTTCATAGAGCAGTTTGAAAACAGTCTGTTTGTAAAGTCTGCAAGTGGATATTTGGACCTCTTTCAAGCCTTCGTTGGAAGCGGGATTTCTTCATAAAATGCTAGACAGAAGAATTCTCAGTAACTTCTTTGTGTGTGTGTATTCAACTCACAGAGTTGAACCTTCCTTTAGACAGAGTAGATTTGAAACACTCTTTTTGTTTAATTTACATGTGGAGATTTCAAGCGAATTGAGGCCAATGACAGAAAAGGAAATATCTTCGTTTAAAAACTAGACAGAATCATTCTCTGAAACAACGTAATGATTTGTGCGTTCAGCTCACAGAGTTTAACCTTTCTTTTCATGGAGCAGTTTGCAAACACTCTGTTTGTAAAGTCTGCAAGTGGATATTTGGACCTTTACGAGGCCTTCGTTGGAAACGGGATTTCTTCATATAATGCAAGACAGAAGATTTCTCAGTAACTTCCTTGTGTTGTGTGTCTTCAGCTCACAGAATTGAACCTTTCTTTAGACAGGGCAGATTTGAAACTCTCTTTTTGTGGAATTTGCAGTTGGAGATTTCAAGCGATTTCAGGCCAATGGTAGAAAAGGAAATATCTTCGTTTAAAAACTAGACAGAATCATTCTCTGAAACAACGTAATGATTTGTGCGTTCAGCTCACAGAGTTTAACCTTTCTTTTCATAGAGCAGTTTGAAAACAGTCTGTTTGTAAAGTCTGCAAGTGGATATTTGGACCTCTTTGAAGCCTTCGTTAGAAGCGGGATTTCTTCATAAAATGCTAGACAGAAGAATTCTCAGTAACTTCTTTGTGTGTGTGTATTCAACTCACAGAGTTGAACCTTCCTTTAGACAGAGTAGTTTTGAAACACTCTTTTTGTTTAATTTACATGTGGAGATTTTAAGCGAATTGAGGCCAATGACAGAAAAGGAAATATCTTCGTTTAAAAACGAGACAGAATCATTCTCTGAAACAACGTAATGATTTGTGCGTTCAGCTCACAGAGTTTAACCTTTCTTTTCATAGAGCAGTTTGCAAACACTCTGTTTGTAAAGTCTGGAAGTGGATATTTGGACCTTTACGAGGCCTTCGTTGGAAACGGCATTTCTTCATATAATGCAAGACAGAAGATTTCTCAGTAACTTCCTTGTGTTGTGTGTCTTCAGCTCACAGAGTTGAACCTTTCTTTAGACAGGGCAGATTTGAAACTCTCTTTTTGTGGAATTTGCAGTTGGAGATTTCAAGCGATTTCAGGCCAATGGTAGAAAAGGAAATATCTTCGTTTAAAAACTAGACAGAATCATTCTCTGAAACAACGTAATGATTTGTGCGTTCAGCTCACAGAGTTTAACCTTTCTTTTCATAGAGCAGTTTGAAAACAGTCTGTTTGTAAAGTCTGCAAGTGGATATTTGGACCTCTTTGAAGCCTTCGTTGGAAGCGGGATTTCTTCATAAAATGCTAGACAGAAGAATTCTCAGTAACTTCTTTGTGTGTGTGTATTCAACTCACAGAGTTGAACCTTCCTTTAGACAGAGTAGATTTGAAACACTCTTTTTGTTTAATTTACATGTGGAGATTTCAAGCGAATTGAGGCCAATGACAGAAAAGGAAATATCTTCGTTTAAAAACGAGACAGAATCATTCTCTGAAACAACGTAATGATTTGTGCGTTCAGTTCACAGAGTTTAACCTTTCTTTTCATAGAGCAGTTTGAAAACAGTCTGTTTGTAAAGTCTGCAAGTGGATATTTGGACCTCTTTGAAGCCTTCGTTGGAAGCGGGATTTCTTCATAAAATGCTAGACAGAAGAATTCTCAGTAACTTCTTTGTGTGTGTGTATTCAACTCACAGAGTTGAACCTTCCTTTAGACAGAGTAGATTTGAAACACTCTTTTTGTTTAATTTACATGTGGAGATTTGAAGCGAATTGAGGCCAATGACAGAAAAGGAAATATCTTTGTTTAAAAACTAGACAGAATCATTCTCTGAAACAACGTAATGATTTGTGCGTTCAGCTCACAGAGTTTAACCTTTCTTTTCATAGAGCAGTTTGAAACACTCTGTTTGTAAAGTCTGCAAGTGGATATTTGGACCTCTTTGAAGCCTTCGTTGGAAGCGGGATTTCTTCATAAAATGCTAGACAGAAGAATTCTCAGTAACTTCTTTGTGTGTGTGTATTCAACTCACAGAGTTGAACCTTCCTTTAGACAGAGTAGATTTGAAACACTCTTTTTGTTTAATTTACATGTGGAGATTTCAAGCGAATTGAGGCCAATGACAGAAAAGGAAATATCTTTGTTTAAAAACTAGACAGAATCATTCTCTGAAACAACGTAATGATTTGTGCATTCAGCTCACAGAGTTTAACCTTTCTTTTCATGGAGCAGTTTGCAAACACTCTGTTTGTAAAGTCTGCAAGTGGATATTTGGACCTTTACGAGGCCTTCGTTGGAAACGGGATTTCTTCATATAATGCAAGACATAGATTTCTCAGTAACTTCCTTGTGTTGTGTGTCTTCAGCTCACAGAATTGAACCTTTCTTTAGACAGGGCAGATTTGAAACTCTCTTTTTGTGGAATTTGCAGTTGGAGATTTCAAGCGATTTCAGGCCAATGGTAGAAAAGGAAATATCTTCGTTTAAAAACTAGACAGAATCATTCTCTGAAACAACGTAATGATTTGTGCATTCAGCTCACAGAGTTTAACCTTTCTTTTCATAGAGCAGTTTGAAAACAGTCTGTTTGTAAAGTCTGCAAGTGGATATTTGGACCTCTTTGAAGCCTTCGTTGGAAGCGGGATTTCTTCATAAAATGCTAGACAGAAGAATTCTCAGTAACTTCTTTGTGTGTGTGTATTCAACTCACAGAGTTGAACCTTCCTTTAGACAGAGTAGATTTGAAACACTCTTTTTGTTTAATTTACATGTGGAGATTTCAAGCGAATTGAGGCCAATGACAGAAAAGGAAATATCTTTGTTTAAAAACTAGACAGAATCATTCTCTGAAACAACGTAATGATTTGTGCGTTCAGCTCACAGAGTTTAACCTTTCTTTTCATAGAGCAGTTTGAAAACACTCTGTTTGTAAAGTCTGCAAGTGGATATTTGGACCTCTTTGAAGCCTTCGTTGGAAGCGGGATTTCTTCATAAAATGCTAGACAGAAGAATTCTCAGTAACTTCTTTGTGTGTGTGTATTCAACTCACAGAGTTGAACCTTCCTTTAGACAGAGTAGATTTGAAACACTCTTTTTGTTTAATTTACATGTGGAGATTTCAAGCGAATTGAGGCCAATGACAGAAAAGGAAATATCTTTGTTTAAAAACTAGACAGAATCATTCTCTGAAACAACGTAATGATTTGTGCGTTCAGCTCACAGAGTTTAACCTTTCTTTTCATGGAGCAGTTTGCAAACACTCTGTTTGTAAAGTCTGCAAGTGGATATTTGGACCTTTACGAGGCCTTCGTTGGAAACGGGATTTCTTCATATAATGCAAGACAGAAGATTTCTCAGTAACTTCCTTGTGTTGTGTGTCTTCAGCTCACAGAGTTGAACCTTTCTTTAGACAGAGCAGATTTGAAACTCTCTTTTTGTGGAATTTGCAGTTGGAGATTTCAAGCGATTTCAGGCCAATGGTAGAAAAGGAAATATCTTCGTTTAAAAACTAGACAGAATCATTCTCTGAAACAACGTAATGATTTGTGCGTTCAGCTCACAGAGTTTAACCTTTCTTTTCATAGAGCAGTTTGAAAACAGTCTGTTTGTAAAGTCTGCAAGTGGATATTTGGACCTCTTTGAAGCCTTCGTTGGAAGCGGGATTTCTTCATAAAATGCTAGACAGAAGAATTCTCAGTAACTTCTTTGTGTGTGTGTATTCAACTCACAGAGTTGAACCTTCCTTTAGACAGAGTAGATTTGAAACACTCTTTTTGTTTAATTTACATGTGGAGATTTCAAGCGAATTGAGGCCAATGACAGAAAAGGAAATATCTTCGTTTAAAAACGAGACAGAATCATTCTCTGAAACAACGTAATGATTTGTGCGTTCAGCTCACAGAGTTTAACCTTTCTTTTCATAGAGCAGTTTGCAAACACTCTGTTTGTAAAGTCTGCAAGTGGATATTTGGACCTTTACGAGGCCTTCGTTGGAAACGGGATTTCTTCATATAATGCAAGACAGAAGATTTCTCAGTAACTTCCTTGTGTTGTGTGTCTTCAGCTCACAGAGTTGAATCTTTCTTTAGACAGGGCAGATTTGAAACTCTCTTTTTGTGGAATTTGCAGTTGGAGATTTCAAGCGATTTCAGGCCAATGGTAGAAAAGGAAATATCTTCGTTTAAAAACTAGACAGAATGATTCTCTGAAACAACGTAATGATTTGTGCGTTCAGCTCACAGAGTTTACCCTTTCTTTTCATAGAGCAGTTTGAAAACAGTCTGTTTGTAAAGTCTGCAAGTGGATATTTGGACCTCTTTGAAGCCTTCGTTGGAAGCGGGATTTCTTCATAAAATGCTAGACAGAAGAATTCTCAGTAACTTCTTTGTGTGTGTGTATTCAACTCACAGAGTTGAACCTTCCTTTAGACAGAGTAGATTTGAAACACTCTTTTTGTTTAATTTACATGTGGAGATTTCAAGCGAATTGAGACCAATGACAGAAAAGGAAATATCTTCGTTTAAAAACGAGACAGAATCATTCTCTGAAACAACGTAATGATTTGTGCGTTCAGCTCACAGAGTTTAACCTTTCTTTTCATAGAGCAGTTTGAAAACACTCTGTTTGTAAAGTCTGGAAGTGGATATTTGGACCTTTACGAGGCCTTCGTTGGAAACGGGATTTCTTCATATAATGCAAGACAGAAGATTTCTCAGTAACTTCCTTGTGTTGTGTGTCTTCAGCTCACAGAGTTGAACTTTTCTTTAGACAGAGCAGATTTGAAACTCTCTTTTTGTGGAATTTGCAGTTGGAGATTTCAAGCGATTTCAGGCCAATGGTAGAAAAGGAAATATCTTCGTTTAAAAACTAGACAGAATCATTCTCTGAAACAACGTAATGATTTGTGCGTTCAGCTCACAGAGTTTAACCTTTCTTTTCATAGAGCAGTTTGAAAACAGTCTGTTTGTAAAGTCTGCAAGTGGATATTTGGACCTCTTTGAAGCCTTCGTTGGAAGCGGGATTTCTTCATAAAATGCTACACAGAAGAATTCTCAGTAACTTCTTTGTGTGTGTGTATTCAACTCACAGAGTTGAACCTTCCTTTAGACAGAGTAGATTTGAAACACTCTTTTTGTTTAATTTACATGTGGAGATTTCAAGCGAATTGAGGCCAATGACAGAAAAGGAAATATCTTTGTTTAAAAACGAGACAGAATCATTCTCCGAAACAACGTAATGATTTGTGCGTTCAGCTCACAGAGTTTAACCTTTCTTTTCATAGAGCAGTTTGAAAACAGTCTGTTTGTAAAGTCTGCAAGTGGATATTTGGACCTCTTTGAAGCCTTCGTTGGAAGCGGGATTTCTTCATAAAATGCTAGACAGAAGAATTCTCAGTAACTTCTTTGTGTGTGTGTATTCAACTCACAGAGTTGAACCTTCCTTTAGACAGAGTAGATTTGAAACACCCTTTTTGTTTAATTTACATGTGGAGATTTCAAGCGAATTGAGGCCAATGACAGAAAAGGAAATATCTTCGTTTAAAAACGAGACAGAATCATTCTCTGAAACAACGTAATGATTTGTGCGTTCAGCTCACAGAGTTTCACCTTTCTTTTCATAGAGCAGTTTGAAAACACTCTGTTTGTAAAGTCTGCAAGTGGATATTTGGACCTTTACGAGGCCTTCGTTGGAAACGGGATTCCTTCATATAATGCAAGACAGAAGAATTCTCAGTAACTTCCTTGTGTTGTGTGTCTTCAGCTCACAGAGTTGAACCTTTCTTTAGACAGAGTAGATTTGAAACTCTCTTTTTGTGGAATTTGCAGTTGGAGATTTCAAGCGATTTCAGGCCAATGGTAGAAAAGGAAATATCTTCGTTTAAAAACTAGACAGAATCATTTTCTGAAACAACGTAATGATTTGTGCGTTCAGCTCACAGAGTTTAACCTTTCTTTTCATAGAGCAGTTTGAAAACAGTCTGTTTGTAAAGTCTGCAAGTGGATATTTGGACCTCTTTGAAGCCTTCGTTGGAAGCGGGATTTCTTCATAAAATGCTAGACAGAAGAATTCTCAGTAACTTCTTTGTGTGTGTGTATTCAACTCACAGAGTTGAACCTTCCTTTAGACAGAGTAGATTTGAAACACTCTTTTTGTTTAATTTACATGTGGAGATTTCAAGCGAATTGAGGCCAATGACAGAAAAGGAAATATCTTCGTTTAAAAACGAGACAGAATCATTCTCTGAAACAACGTAATGATTTGTGCGTTCAGCTCACAGAGTTTAACCTTTCTTTTCATAGAGCAGTTTGCAAACACTCTGGAAAGTCTGCAAGTGGATATTTGGACCTTTACGAGGCCTTCGTTGTAAACGGGATTTCCTCATATAATGCAAGACAGAAGATTTCTCAGTAACTTCCTTGTGTTGTGTGTCTTCAGCTCACAGAGTTGAACCTTTCTTTAGACAGGGCAGATTTGAAACTCTCTTTTTGTGGAATTTGCAGTTGGAGATTTCAAGCGATTTCAGGCCAATGGTAGAAAAGGAAATATCTTCGTTTAAAAACTAGACAGAATCATTCTCTAAAACAACGTAATGATTTGTGCGTTCAGCTCACAGAGTTTAACCTTTCTTTTCATAGAGCAGTTTGAAAACAGTCTGTTTGTAAAGTCTGCAAGTGGATATTTGGACCTCTTTGAAGCCTTCGTTGGAAGCGGGATTTCTTCATAAAATGCTAGACAGAAGAATTCTCAGTAACTTCTTTGTGTGTGTGTATTCAACTCACAGAGTTGAACCTTCCTTTAGACAGAGTAGATTTGAAACACTCTTTTTGTTTAATTTACATGTGGAGATTTCAAGCGAATTGAGGCCAATGACAGAAAAGGAAATATCTTTGTTTAAAAACTAGACAGAATCATTCTCTGAAACAACGTAATGATTTGTGCGTTCAGCTCACAGAGTTTAACCTTTCTTTTCATAGAGCAGTTTGAAAACACTCTGTTTGTAAAGTCTGCAAGTGGATATTTGGACCTCTTTGAAGCCTTCGTTGGAAGCGGGATTTCTTCCTAAAATGCTAGACAGAAGAATTCTCAGTAACTTCTTTGTGTGTGTGTATTCAACTCACAGAGTTGAACCTTCCTTTAGACAGAGTAGATTTGAAACACTCTTTTTGTTTAATTTACATGTGGAGATTTCAAGCGAATTGAGGCCAATGACAGAAAAGGAAATATCTTCGTTTAAAAACTAGACAGAATCATTCTCTGAAACAACGTAATGATTTGTGCGTTCAGCTCACAGAGTTTAACCTTTCTTTTCATGGAGCAGTTTGCAAACACTCTGTTTGTAAAGTCTGCAAGTGGATATTTGGACCTTTACGAGGCCTTCGTTGGAAACGGGATTTCTTCATATAATGCAAGACAGAAGATTTCTCAGTAACTTCCTTGTGTTGTGTGTCTTCAGCTCACAGAGTTGAACCTTTCTTTAGACAGGGCAGATTTGAAACTCTCTTTTTGTGGAATTTGCAGTTGGAGATTTCAAGCGATTTCAGGCCAATGGTAGAAAAGGAAATATCTTCGTTTAAAAACTAGACAGAATCATTCTCTGAAACAACGTAATGATTTGTGCGTTCAGGCTCACAGAGTTTAACCTTTCTTTTCATAGAGCAGTTTGAAAACAGTCTGTTTGTAAAGTCTGCAAGTGGATATTTGGACCTCTTTGAAGCCTTCGTTGGAAGCGGGATTTCTTCATAAAATGCTAGACAGAAGAATTCTCAGTAACTTCTTTGTGTGTGTGTATTCAACTCACAGAGTTGAACCTTCCTTTAGACAGAGTAGATTTGAAACACTCTTTTTGTTTAATTTACATGTGGAGATTTCAAGCGAATTGAGGCCAATGACAGAAAAGGAAATATCTTCGTTTAAAAACTAGACAGAATCATTCTCTGAAACAACGTAATGATTTGTGCGTTCAGCTCACAGAGTTTAACCTTTCTTTTCATGGAGCAGTTTGCAAACACTCTGTTTGTAAAGTCTGCAAGTGGATATTTGGACCTTTACGAGGCCTTCGTTGGAAACGGGATTTCTTCATATAATGCAAGACAGAAGATTTCTCAGTAACTTCCTTGTGTTGTGTGTCTTCAGCTCACAGAGTTGAACCTTTCTTTAGACAGGGCAGATTTGAAACTCTCTTTTTGTGGAATTTGCAGTTGGAGATTTCAAGCGATTTCAGGCCAATGGTAGAAAAGGAAATATCTTCGTTTAAAAACTAGACAGAATCATTCTCTGAAACAACGTAATGATTTGTGCGTTCAGCTCACAGAGTTTAACCTTTCTTTTCATAGAGCAGTTTGAAAACAGTCTGTTTGTAAAGTCTGCAAGTGGATATTTGGACCTCTTTGAAGCCTTCGTTGGAAGCGGGATTTCTTCATAAAATGCTAGACAGAAGAATTCTCAGTAACTTCTTTGTGTGTGTGTATTCAACTCACAGAGTTGAACCTTCCTTTAGACAGAGTAGATTTGAAACACTCTTTTTGTTTAATTTACATGTGGAGATTTTAAGCGAATTGAGGCCAATGACAGAAAAGGAAATATCTTCGTTTAAAAACGAGACAGAATCATTCTCTGAAACAACGTAATGATTTGTGCGTTCAGCTCACAGAGTTTAACCTTTCTTTTCATAGAGCAGTTTGCAAACACTCTGTTTGTAAAGTCTGCAAGTGGATATTTGGACCTTTACGAGGCCTTCGTTGGAAACGGGATTTCTTCATATAATGCAAGACAGAAGATTTCTCAGTAACTTCCTTGTGTTGTGTGTCTTCAGCTCACAGAGTTGAACCTTTATTTAGAAAGGGCAGATTTGAAACTCTCTTTTTGTGGAATTTGCAGTTGGAGATTTCAAGCGATTTCAGGCCAATGGTAGAAAAGGAAATATCTTCGTTTAAAAACTAGACAGAATCATTTTCTGAAACAACGTAATGATTTGTGCGTTCAGCTCACAGAGTTTAACCTTTCTTTTCATAGAGCAGTTTGAAAACAGTCTGTTTGTAAAGTCTGCAAGTGGATATTTGGACCTCTTTGAAGCCTTCGTTGGAAGCGGGATTTCTTCATAAAATGCTAGACAGAAGAATTCTCAGTAACTTCTTTGTGTGTGTGTATTCAACTCACAGAGTTGAACCTTCCTTTAGACAGAGTAGATTTGAAACACTCTTTTTGTTTAATTTACATGTGGAGATTTCAAGCGAATTGAGGCCAATGACAGAAAAGGAAATATCTTCGTTTAAAAACGAGACAGAATCATTCTCTGAAACAACGTAATGATTTGTGCGTTCAGCTCACAGAGTTTAACCTTTCTTTTCATAGAGCAGTTTGCAAACACTCTGGAAAGTCTGCAAGTGGATATTTGGACCTTTACGAGGCCTTCGTTGTAAACGGGATTTCCTCATATAATGCAAGACAGAAGATTTCTCAGTAACTTCCTTGTGTTGTGTGTCTTCAGCTCACAGAGTTGAACCTTTCTTTAGACAGGGCAGATTGGAAACTCTCTTTTTGTGGAATTTGCAGTTGGAGATTTCAAGCGATTTCAGGCCAATGGTAGAAAAGGAAATATCTTCGTTTAAAAACTAGACAGAATCATTCTCTGAAACAACGTAATGATTTGTGCGTTCAGCTCACAGAGTTTAACCTTTCTTTTCATAGAGCAGTTTGAAAACAGTCTGTTTGTAAAGTCTGCAAGTGGATATTTGGACCTCTTTGAAGCCTTCGTTGGAAGCGGGATTTCTTCATAAAATGCTAGACAGAAGAATTCTCAGTAACTTCTTTGTGTGTGTGTATTCAACTCACAGAGTTGAACCTTCCTTTAGACAGAGTAGATTTGAAACACTCTTTTTGTTTAATTTACATGTGGAGATTTCAAGCGAATTGAGGCCAATGACAGAAAAGGAAATATCTTCGTTTAAAAACGAGACAGAATCATTCTCTGAAACAACGTAATGATTTGTGCGTTCAGCTCACAGAGTTTAACCTTTCTTTTCATAGAGCAGTTTGAAAACACTCTGTTTGTAAAGTCTGCAAGTGGATATTTGGACCTTTACGAGGCCTTCGTTGGAAACGGGATTTCTTCATATAATGCAAGACAGAAGATTTCTCAGTAACTTCCTTGTGTTGTGTGTCTTCAGCTCACAGAGTTGAACCTTTCTTTAGACAGGGCAGATTTGAAACTCTCTTTTTGTGGAATTTGCAGTTGGAGATTTCAAGCGATTTCAGGCCAATGGTAGAAAAGGAAATATCTTCGTTTAAAAACTAGACAGAATCATTCTCTGAAACAACGTAATGATTTGTGCGTTCAGCTCACAGAGTTTAACCTTTCTTTTCATAGAGCAGTTTGAAAACAGTCTGTTTGTAAAGTCTGCAAGTGGATATTTGGACCTCTTTGAAGCCTTCGTTGGAAGCGGGATTTCTTCATAAAATGCTAGACAGAAGAATTCTCAGTAACTTCTTTGTGTGTGTGTATTCAACTCACAGAGTTGAACCTTCCTTTAGACAGAGTAGATTTGAAACACTCTTTTTGTTTAATTTACATGTGGAGATTTTAAGCGAATTGAGGCCAATGACAGAAAAGGAAATATCTTCGTTTAAAAACGAGACAGAATCATTCTCTGAAACAACGTAATGATTTGTGCGTTCAGCTCACAGAGTTTAACCTTTCTTTTCATAGAGCAGTTTGCAAACACTCTGTTTGTAAAGTCTGCAAGTGGATATTTGGACCTTTACGAGGCCTTCGTTGGAAACGGGATTTCTTCATATAATGCAAGACAGAAGATTTCTCAGTAACTTCCTTGTGTTGTGTGTCTTCAGCTCACAGAGTTGAACCTTTCTTTAGAAAGGGCAGATTTGAAACTCTCTTTTTGTGGAATTTGCAGTTGGAGATTTCAAGCGATTTCAGGCCAATGGTAGAAAAGGAAATATCTTCGTTTAAAAACTAGACAGAATCATTCTCTGAAACAACGTAATGATTTGTGCGTTCAGCTCACAGAGTTTAACCTTTCTTTTCATAGAGCAGTTTGAAAACAGTCTGTTTGTAAAGTCTGCAAGTGGATATTTGGACCTCTTTCAAGCCTTCGTTGGAAGCGGGATTTCTTCATAAAATGCTAGACAGAAGAATTCTCAGTAACTTCTTTGTGTGTGTGTATTCAACTCACAGAGTTGAACCTTCCTTTAGACAGAGTAGATTTGAAACACTCTTTTTGTTTAATTTACATGTGGAGATTTCAAGCGAATTGAGGCCAATGACAGAAAAGGAAATATCTTCGTTTAAAAACGAGACAGAATCATTCTCTGAAACAACGTAATGATTTGTGCGTTCAGCTCACAGAGTTTAACCTTTCTTTTCATGGAGCAGTTTGCAAACACTCTGTTTGTAAAGTCTGCAAGTGGATATTTGGACCTTTACGAGGCCTTCGTTGGAAACGGGATTTCTTCATATAATGCAAGACAGAAGATTTCTCAGTAACTTCCTTGTGTTGTGTGTCTTCAGCTCACAGAATTGAACCTTTCTTTAGACAGGGCAGATTTGAAACTCTCTTTTTGTGGAATTTGCAGTTGGAGATTTCAAGCGATTTCAGGCCAATGGTAGAAAAGGAAATATCTTCGTTTAAAAACTAGACAGAATCATTCTCTGAAACAACGTAATGATTTGTGCGTTCAGCTCACAGAGTTTAACCTTTCTTTTCATAGAGCAGTTTGAAAACAGTCTGTTTGTAAAGTCTGCAAGTGGATATTTGGACCTCTTTGAAGCCTTCGTTGGAAGCGGGATTTCTTCATAAAATGCTAGACAGAAGAATTCTCAGTAACTTCTTTGTGTGTGTGTATTCAACTCACAGAGTTGAACCTTCCTTTAGACAGAGTAGATTTGAAACACTCTTTTTGTTTAATTTACATGTGGAGATTTTAAGCGAATTGAGGCCAATGACAGAAAAGGAAACATCTTCGTTTAAAAACGAGACAGAATCATTCTCTGAAAAAACGTAATGATTTGTGCGTTCAGCTCACAGAGTTTAACCTTTCTTTTCATAGAGCAGTTTGAAAACACTCTGTTTGTAAAGTCTGCAAGTGGATATTTGGACCTTTACGAGGCCTTCGTTGGAAACGGGATTTCTTCATATAATGCAAGACAGAAGATTTCTCAGTAACTTCCTTGTGTTGTGTGTCTTCAGCTCACAGAGTTGAACCTTTCTTTAGACAGGGCAGATTTGAAACTCTCTTTTTGTGGAATTTGCAGTTGGAGATTTCAAGCGATTTCAGGCCAATGGTAGAAAAGGAAATATCTTCGTTTAAAAACTAGACAGAATCATTCTCTGAAACAACGTAATGATTTGTGCGTTCAGCTCACAGAGTTTAACCTTTCTTTTCATAGAGCAGTTTGAAAACAGTCTGTTTGTAAAGTCTGCAAGTGGATATTTGGACCTCTTTCAAGCCTTCGTTGGAAGCGGGATTTCTTCATAAAATGCTAGACAGAAGAATTCTCAGTAACTTCTTTGTGTGTGTGTATTCAACTCACAGAGTTGAACCTTCCTTTAGACAGAGTAGATTTGAAACACTCTTTTTGTTTAATTTACATGTGGAGATTTCAAGCGAATTGAGGCCAATGACAGAAAAGGAAATATCTTCGTTTAAAAACTAGACAGAATCATTCTCTGAAACAACGTAATGATTTGTGCGTTCAGCTCACAGAGTTTAACCTTTCTTTTCATGGAGCAGTTTGCAAACACTCTGTTTGTAAAGTCTGCAAGTGGATATTTGGACCTTTACGAGGCCTTCGTTGGAAACGGGATTTCTTCATATAATGCAAGACAGAAGATTTCTCAGTAACTTCCTTGTGTTGTGTGTCTTCAGCTCACAGAATTGAACCTTTCTTTAGACAGGGCAGATTTGAAACTCTCTTTTTGTGGAATTTGCAGTTGGAGATTTCAAGCGATTTCAGGCCAATGGTAGAAAAGGAAATATCTTCGTTTAAAAACTAGACAGAATCATTCTCTGAAACAACGTAATGATTTGTGCGTTCAGCTCACAGAGTTTAACCTTTCTTTTCATAGAGCAGTTTGAAAACAGTCTGTTTGTAAAGTCTGCAAGTGGATATTTGGACCTCTTTGAAGCCTTCGTTAGAAGCGGGATTTCTTCATAAAATGCTAGACAGAAGAATTCTCAGTAACTTCTTTGTGTGTGTGTATTCAACTCACAGAGTTGAACCTTCCTTTAGACAGAGTAGTTTTGAAACACTCTTTTTGTTTAATTTACATGTGGAGATTTTAAGCGAATTGAGGCCAATGACAGAAAAGGAAATATCTTCGTTTAAAAACGAGACAGAATCATTCTCTGAAACAACGTAATGATTTGTGCGTTCAGCTCACAGAGTTTAACCTTTCTTTTCATAGAGCAGTTTGCAAACACTCTGTTTGTAAAGTCTGGAAGTGGATATTTGGACCTTTACGAGGCCTTCGTTGGAAACGGCATTTCTTCATATAATGCAAGACAGAAGATTTCTCAGTAACTTCCTTGTGTTGTGTGTCTTCAGCTCACAGAGTTGAACCTTTCTTTAGACAGGGCAGATTTGAAACTCTCTTTTTGTGGAATTTGCAGTTGGAGATTTCAAGCGATTTCAGGCCAATGGTAGAAAAGGAAATATCTTCGTTTAAAAACTAGACAGAATCATTCTCTGAAACAACGTAATGATTTGTGCGTTCAGCTCACAGAGTTTAACCTTTCTTTTCATAGAGCAGTTTGAAAACAGTCTGTTTGTAAAGTCTGCAAGTGGATATTTGGACCTCTTTGAAGCCTTCGTTGGAAGCGGGATTTCTTCATAAAATGCTAGACAGAAGAATTCTCAGTAACTTCTTTGTGTGTGTGTATTCAACTCACAGAGTTGAACCTTCCTTTAGACAGAGTAGATTTGAAACACTCTTTTTGTTTAATTTACATGTGGAGATTTCAAGCGAATTGAGGCCAATGACAGAAAAGGAAATATCTTCGTTTAAAAACGAGACAGAATCATTCTCTGAAACAACGTAATGATTTGTGCGTTCAGTTCACAGAGTTTAACCTTTCTTTTCATAGAGCAGTTTGAAAACAGTCTGTTTGTAAAGTCTGCAAGTGGATATTTGGACCTCTTTGAAGCCTTCGTTGGAAGCGGGATTTCTTCATAAAATGCTAGACAGAAGAATTCTCAGTAACTTCTTTGTGTGTGTGTATTCAACTCACAGAGTTGAACCTTCCTTTAGACAGAGTAGATTTGAAACACTCTTTTTGTTTAATTTACATGTGGAGATTTGAAGCGAATTGAGGCCAATGACAGAAAAGGAAATATCTTTGTTTAAAAACTAGACAGAATCATTCTCTGAAACAACGTAATGATTTGTGCGTTCAGCTCACAGAGTTTAACCTTTCTTTTCATAGAGCAGTTTGAAACACTCTGTTTGTAAAGTCTGCAAGTGGATATTTGGACCTCTTTGAAGCCTTCGTTGGAAGCGGGATTTCTTCATAAAATGCTAGACAGAAGAATTCTCAGTAACTTCTTTGTGTGTGTGTATTCAACTCACAGAGTTGAACCTTCCTTTAGACAGAGTAGATTTGAAACACTCTTTTTGTTTAATTTACATGTGGAGATTTCAAGCGAATTGAGGCCAATGACAGAAAAGGAAATATCTTTGTTTAAAAACTAGACAGAATCATTCTCTGAAACAACGTAATGATTTGTGCATTCAGCTCACAGAGTTTAACCTTTCTTTTCATGGAGCAGTTTGCAAACACTCTGTTTGTAAAGTCTGCAAGTGGATATTTGGACCTTTACGAGGCCTTCGTTGGAAACGGGATTTCTTCATATAATGCAAGACATAGATTTCTCAGTAACTTCCTTGTGTTGTGTGTCTTCAGCTCACAGAATTGAACCTTTCTTTAGACAGGGCAGATTTGAAACTCTCTTTTTGTGGAATTTGCAGTTGGAGATTTCAAGCGATTTCAGGCCAATGGTAGAAAAGGAAATATCTTCGTTTAAAAACTAGACAGAATCATTCTCTGAAACAACGTAATGATTTGTGCATTCAGCTCACAGAGTTTAACCTTTCTTTTCATAGAGCAGTTTGAAAACAGTCTGTTTGTAAAGTCTGCAAGTGGATATTTGGACCTCTTTGAAGCCTTCGTTGGAAGCGGGATTTCTTCATAAAATGCTAGACAGAAGAATTCTCAGTAACTTCTTTGTGTGTGTGTATTCAACTCACAGAGTTGAACCTTCCTTTAGACAGAGTAGATTTGAAACACTCTTTTTGTTTAATTTACATGTGGAGATTTCAAGCGAATTGAGGCCAATGACAGAAAAGGAAATATCTTTGTTTAAAAACTAGACAGAATCATTCTCTGAAACAACGTAATGATTTGTGCGTTCAGCTCACAGAGTTTAACCTTTCTTTTCATAGAGCAGTTTGAAAACACTCTGTTTGTAAAGTCTGCAAGTGGATATTTGGACCTCTTTGAAGCCTTCGTTGGAAGCGGGATTTCTTCATAAAATGCTAGACAGAAGAATTCTCAGTAACTTCTTTGTGTGTGTGTATTCAACTCACAGAGTTGAACCTTCCTTTAGACAGAGTAGATTTGAAACACTCTTTTTGTTTAATTTACATGTGGAGATTTCAAGCGAATTGAGGCCAATGACAGAAAAGGAAATATCTTTGTTTAAAAACTAGACAGAATCATTCTCTGAAACAACGTAATGATTTGTGCGTTCAGCTCACAGAGTTTAACCTTTCTTTTCATGGAGCAGTTTGCAAACACTCTGTTTGTAAAGTCTGCAAGTGGATATTTGGACCTTTACGAGGCCTTCGTTGGAAACGGGATTTCTTCATATAATGCAAGACATAGATTTCTCAGTAACTTCCTTGTGTTGTGTGTCTTCAGCTCACAGAGTTGAACCTTTCTTTAGACAGGGCAGATTTGAAACTCTCTTTTTGTGGAATTTGCAGTTGGAGATTTCAAGCGATTTCAGGCCAATGGTAGAAAAGGAAATATCTTCGTTTAAAAACTAGACAGAATCATTCTCTGAAACAACGTAATGATTTGTGCGTTCAGCTCACAGAGTTTACCCTTTCTTTTCATAGAGCAGTTTGAAAACAGTCTGTTTGTAAAGTCTGCAAGTGGATATTTGGACCTCTTTGAAGCCTTCGTTGGAAGCGGGATTTCTTCATAAAATGCTAGACAGAAGAATTCTCAGTAACTTCTTTGTGTGTGTGTATTCAACTGACAGAGTTGAACCTTCCTTTAGACAGAGTAGATTTGAAACACTCTTTTTGTTTAATTTACATGTGGAGATTTTAAGCGAATTGAGGCCAATGACAGAAAAGGAAATATCTTCGTTTAAAAACGAGACAGAATCATTCTCTGAAACAACGTAATGATTTGTGCGTTCAGCTCACAGAGTTTAACCTTTCATTTCATAGAGCAGTTTGCAAACACTCTCTTTGTAAAGTCTGCAAGTGGATATTTGGACCTTTACGAGGCCTTCGTTGGAAACGGGATTTCTTCATATAATGCAAGACAGAAGATTTCTCAGTAACTTCCTTGTGTTGTGTGTCTTCCGCTCACAGAGTTGAACCTTTCTTTAGACAGAGCAGATTTGAAACTCTCTTTTTGTGGAATTTGCAGTTGGAGATTTCAAGCGATTTCAGGCCAATGGTAGAAAAGGAAATATCTTCGTTTAAAAACTAGACAGAATCATTCTCTGAAACAACGTAATGATTTGTGCGTTCAGCTCACAGAGTTTAAACTTTCTTTTCATAGAGCAGTTTGAAAACAGTCTGTTTGTAAAGTCTGCAAGTGGATATTGACCTCTTTGAAGCCTTCGTTGGAAGCGGGATTTCTTCATAAAATGCTAGACAGAAGAATTCTCAGTAACTTGTTTGTGTGTGTATTCAACTCACAGAGTTGAACCTTCCTTTAGACAGAGTAGATTTGAAACACCCTTTTTGTTTAATTTACATGTGGAGATTTCAAGCGAATTGAGGCCAATGACAGAAAAGGAAATATCTTCGTTTAAAAACGAGACAGAATCATTCTCTGAAACAACGTAATGATTTGTGCGTTCAGCTCACAGAGTTTAACCTTTCTTTTCATAGAGCAGTTTGCAAACACTCTGTTTGTAAAGTCTGCAAGTGGATATTTGGACCTTTACGAGGCCTTCGTTGGAAACGGGATTCCTTCATATAATGCAAGACAGAAGATTTCTCAGTAACTTCCTTGTGTTGTGTGTCTTCAGCTCACAGAGTTGAACCTTTCTTTAGACAGAGCAGATTTGAAACTCTCTTTTTGTGGAATTTGCAGTTGGAGATTTCAAGCGATTTCAGGCCAATGGTAGAAAAGGAAATATCTTCGTTTAAAAACTAGACAGAATCATTCTCTGAAACAACGTAATGATTTGTGCGTTCAGCTCACAGAGTTTAACCTTTCTTTTCATAGAGCAGTTTGAAAACAGTCTGTTTGTAAAGTCTGCAAGTGGATATTTGGACCTCTTTGAAGCCTTCGTTGGAAGCGGGATTTCTTCATAAAATGCTAGACAGAAGAATTCTCAGTAACTTCTTTGTGTGTGTGTATTCAACTCACAGAGTTGAACCTTCCTTTAGACAGAGTAGATTTGAAACACTCTTTTTGTTTAATTTACATGTGGAGATTTCAAGCGAATTGAGGCCAATGACAGAAAAGGAAATATCTTCGTTTAAAAACGAGACAGAATCATTCTCTGAAACAACGTAATGATTTGTGCGTTCAGCTCACAGAGTTTAACCTTTCTTTTCATAGAGCAGTTTGCAAACACTCTGTTTGTAAAGTCTGCAAGTGGATATTTGGACCTTTACGAGGCCTTCGTTGGAAACGGGATTTCTTCATATAATGCAAGACAGAAGATTTCTCAGTAACTTCCTTGTGTTGTGTGTCTTCAGCTCACAGAGTTGAATCTTTCTTTAGACAGGGCAGATTTGAAACTCTCTTTTTGTGGAATTTGCAGTTGGAGATTTCAAGCGATTTCAGGCCAATGGTAGAAAAGGAAATATCTTCGTTTAAAAACTAGACAGAATGATTCTCTGAAACAACGTAATGATTTGTGCGTTCAGCTCACAGAGTTTACCCTTTCTTTTCATAGAGCAGTTTGAAAACAGTCTGTTTGTAAAGTCTGCAAGTGGATATTTGGACCTCTTTGAAGCCTTCGTTGGAAGCGGGATTTCTTCATAAAATGCTAGACAGAAGAATTCTCAGTAACTTCTTTGTGTGTGTGTATTCAACTCACAGAGTTGAACCTTCCTTTAGACAGAGTAGATTTGAAACACTCTTTTTGTTTAATTTACATGTGGAGATTTCAAGCGAATTGAGACCAATGACAGAAAAGGAAATATCTTCGTTTAAAAACGAGACAGAATCATTCTCTGAAACAACGTAATGATTTGTGCGTTCAGCTCACAGAGTTTAACCTTTCTTTTCATAGAGCAGTTTGAAAACACTCTGTTTGTAAAGTCTGGAAGTGGATATTTGGACCTTTACGAGGCCTTCGTTGGAAACGGGATTTCTTCATATAATGCAAGACAGAAGATTTCTCAGTAACTTCCTTGTGTTGTGTGTCTTCAGCTCACAGAGTTGAACTTTTCTTTAGACAGAGCAGATTTGAAACTCTCTTTTTGTGGAATTTGCAGTTGGAGATTTCAAGCGATTTCAGGCCAATGGTAGAAAAGGAAATATCTTCGTTTAAAAACTAGACAGAATCATTCTCTGAAACAACGTAATGATTTGTGCGTTCAGCTCACAGAGTTTAACCTTTCTTTTCATAGAGCAGTTTGAAAACAGTCTGTTTGTAAAGTCTGCAAGTGGATATTTGGACCTCTTTGAAGCCTTCGTTGGAAGCGGGATTTCTTCATAAAATGCTACACAGAAGAATTCTCAGTAACTTCTTTGTGTGTGTGTATTCAACTCACAGAGTTGAACCTTCCTTTAGACAGAGTAGATTTGAAACACTCTTTTTGTTTAATTTACATGTGGAGATTTCAAGCGAATTGAGGCCAATGACAGAAAAGGACATATCTTTGTTTAAAAACGAGACAGAATCATTCTCCGAAACAACGTAATGATTTGTGCGTTCAGCTCACAGAGTTTAACCTTTCTTTTCATAGAGCAGTTTGAAAACACTCTGTTTGTAAAGTCTGCAAGTGGATATTTGGACCTCTTTGACGCCTTCGTTGGAAGCGGGATTTCTTCATAAAATGCTAGACAGAAGAATTCTCAGTAACTTCTTTGTGTGTGTGTATTCAACTCACAGAGTTGAACCTTCCTTTAGACAGAGTAGATTTGAAACACTCTTTTTGTTTAATTTACATGTGAAGATTTCAAGCGAATTGAGGCCAATGACAGAAAAGGAAATATCTTCGTTTAAAAACTAGACAGAATCATTCTCTGAAACAACGTAATGATTTGTGCGTTCAGCTCACAGAGTTTAACCTTTCTTTTCATGGAGCAGTTTGCAAACACTCTGTTTGTAAAGTCTGCAAGTGGATATTTGGACCTTTACGAGGCCTTCGTTGGAAACCGGATTTCTTCATATAATGCAAGACAGAAGATTTCTCAGTAACTTCCTTGTGTTGTGTGTCTTCAGCTCACAGAATTGAACCTTTCTTTAGACAGGGCAGATTTGAAACTCTCTTTTTGTGGAATTTGCAGTTGGAGATTTCAAGCGATTTCAGGCCAATGGTAGAAAAGGAAATATCTTCGTTTAAAAACTAGACAGAATCATTCTCTGAAACAACGTAATGATTTGTGCGTTCAGCTCACAGAGTTTAACCTTTCTTTTCATAGAGCAGTTTGAAAACAGTCTGTTTGTAAAGTCTGCAAGTGGATATTTGGACCTCTTTGAAGCCTACGTTGGAAGCGGGATTTCTTCATAAAATGCTAGACAGAAGAATTCTCAGTAACTTCTTTGTGTGTGTGTATTCAACTCACAGAGTTGAACCTTCCTTTAGACAGAGTAGATTTGAAACACTCTTTTTGTTTAATTTACATGTGGAGATTTCAAGCGAATTGAGGCCAATGACAGAAAAGGAAATATCTTCGTTTAAAAACGAGACAGAATCATTCTCTGAAACAACGTAATGATTTGTGCGTTCAGCTCACAGAGTTTAACCTTTCTTTTCATAGAGCAGTTTGAAAACAGTCTGTTTGTAAAGTCTGCAAGTGGATATTTGGACCTCTTTGAAGCCTTCGTTGGAAGCGGGATTTCTTCATAAAATGCTAGACAGAAGAATTCTCAGTAACTTCTTTGTGTGTGTGTATTCAACTGACAGAGTTGAACCTTCCTTTAGACAGAGTAGATTTGAAACACTCTTTTTGTTTAATTTACATGTGGAGATTTCAAGCGAATTGAGGCCAATGACAGAAAAGGAAATATCTTCGTTTAAAAACGAGACAGAATCATTCTCTGAAACAACGTAATGATTTGTGCGTTCAGCTCACAGAGTTTAACCTTTCTTTTCATAGAGCAGTTTGAAAACACTCTGTTTGTAAAGTCTGCAAGTGGATATTTGGACCTTTACGAGGCCTTCGTTGGAAACGTGATTTCTTCATATAATGCAAGACAGAAGAATTCTCAGTAACTTCCTTGTGTTGTGTGTCTTCAGCTCACAGAGTTGAACCTTTCTTTAGACAGGGCAGATTTGAAACTCTCTTTTTGTGGAATTTGCAGTTGGAGATTTCAAGCGATTTCAGGCCAATGGTAGAAAAGGAAATATCTTCGTTTAAAAACTAGACAGAATCATTCTCTGAAACAACGTAATGATTTGTGCATTCAGCTCACAGAGTTTAACCTTTCTTTTCATAGAGCAGTTTGAAAACAGTCTGTTTGTAAAGTCTGCAAGTGGATATTTGGACCTCTTTGAAGCCTTCGTTGGAAGCGGGATTTCTTCATAAAATGCTAGACAGAAGAATTCTCAGTAACTTCTTTGTGTGTGTGTATTCAACTCACAGAGTTGAACCTTCCTTTAGACAGAGTAGATTTGAAACACTCTTTTGGTTTAATTTACATGTGGAGATTTGAAGCGAATTGAGGCCAATGACAGAAAAGGAAATATCTTTGTTTAAAAACTAGACAGAATCATTCTCTGAAACAACGTAATGATTTGTGCGTTCAGCTCACAGAGTTTAACCTTTCTTTTCATAGAGCAGTTTGAAAACACTCTGTTTGTAAAGTCTGCAAGTGGATATTTGGACCTCTTTGAAGCCTTCGTTGGAAGCGGGATTTCTTCCTAAAATGCTAGACAGAAGAATTCTCAGTAACTTCTTTGTGTGTGTGTATTCAACTCACAGAGTTGAACCTTCCTTTCGACAGAGTAGATTTGAAACACTCTTTTTGTTTAATTTACATGTGGAGATTTCAAGCGAATTGAGGCCAATGACAGAAAAGGAAATATCTTTGTTTAAAAACTAGACAGAATCATTCTCTGAAACAACGTAATGATTTGTGCGTTCAGCTCACAGAGTTTAACCTTTCTTTTCATGGAGCAGTTTGCAAACACTCTGTTTGTAAAGTCTGCAAGTGGATATTTGGACCTTTACGAGGCCTTCGTTGGAAACGGGATTTCTTCATATAATGCAAGACATAGATTTCTCAGTAACTTCCTTGTGTTGTGTGTCTTCAGCTCACAGAATTGAACCTTTCTTTAGACAGGGCAGATTTGAAACTCTCTTTTTGTGGAATTTGCAGTTGGAGATTTCAAGCGATTTCAGGCCAATGGTAGAAAAGGAAATATCTTCGTTTAAAAACTAGACAGAATCATTCTCTGAAACAACGTAATGATTTGTGCGTTCAGCTCACAGAGTTTACCCTTTCTTTTCATAGAGCAGTTTGAAAACAGTCTGTTTGTAAAGTCTGCAAGTGGATATTTGGACCTCTTTGAAGCCTTCGTTGGAAGCGGGATTTCTTCATAAAATGCTAGACAGAAGAATTCTCAGTAACTTCTTTGTGTGTGTGTATTCAACTCACAGAGTTGAACCTTCCTTTAGACAGAGTAGATTTGAAACACTCTTTTTGTTTAATTTACATGTGGAGATTTTAAGCGAATTGAGGCCAATGACAGAAAAGGAAATATCTTCGTTTTAAAACGAGACAGAATCATTCTCTGAAACAACGTAATGATTTGTGCGTTCAGCTCACAGAGTTTAACCTTTCTTTTCATAGAGCAGTTTGCAAACACTCTGTTTGTAAAGTCTGCAAGTGGATATTTGGACCTTTACGAGGCCTTCGTTGGAAACGGGATTTCTTCATATAATGCAAGACAGAAGATTTCTCAGTAACTTCCTTGTGTTGTGTGTCTTCCGCTCACAGAGTTGAACCTTTCTTTAGACAGAGCAGATTTGAAACTCTCTTTTTGTGGAATTTGCAGTTGGAGATTTCAAGCGATTTCAGGCCAATGGTAGAAAAGGAAATATCTTCGTTTAAAAACTAGACAGAATCATTCTCTGAAACAACGTAATGATTTGTGCGTTCAGCTCACAGAGTTTAACCTTTCTTTTCATAGAGCAGTTTGAAAACAGTCTGTTTGTAAAGTCTGCAAGTGGATATTGACCTCTTTGAAGCCTTCGTTGGAAGCGGGATTTCTTCATAAAATGCTAGACAGAAGAATTCTCAGTAATTTCTTTGTGTGTGTGTATTCAACTCACAGAGTTGAACCTTCCTTTAGACAGAGTAGATTTGAAACACCCTTTTTGTTTAATTTACATGTGGAGATTTCAAGCGAATTGAGGCCAATGACAGAAAAGGAAATATCTTCGTTTAAAAACGAGACAGAATCATTCTCTGAAACAACGTAATGATTTGTGCGTTCAGCTCACAGAGTTTAACCTTTCTTTTCATAGAGCAGTTTGCAAACACTCTGTTTGTAAAGTCTGCAAGTGGATATTTGGACCTTTACGAGGCCTTCGTTGGAAACGGGATTCCTTCATATAATGCAAGACAGAAGATTTCTCAGTAACTTCCTTGTGTTGTGTGTCTTCAGCTCACAGAGTTGAACCTTTCTTTAGACAGAGCAGATTTGAAACTCTCTTTCTGTGGAATTTGCAGTTGGAGATTTCAAGCGATTTCAGGCCAATGGTAGAAAAGGAAATATCTTCGTTTAAAAACTAGACAGAATCATTCTCTGAACAACGTAATGATTTGTGCGTTCAGCTCACAGAGTTTAACCTTTCTTTTCATAGAGCAGTTTGAAAACACTCTGTTTGTAAAGTCTGCAAGTGGATATTTGGACCTTTACGAGGCCTTCGTTGGAAACGGGATTTCTTCATATAATGCAAGACAGAAGATTTCTCAGTAACTTCCTTGTGTTGTGTGTCTTCAGCTCACAGAGTTGAACTTTTCTTTAGACAGAGCAGATTTGAAACTCTCTTTTTGTGGAATTTGCAGTTGGAGATTTCAAGCGATTTCAGGCCAATGGTAGAAAAGGAAATATCTTCGTTTAAAAACTAGACAGAATCATTCTCTGAAACAACGTAATGATTTGTGCGTTCAGCTCACAGAGTTTAACCTTTCTTTTCATAGAGCAGTTTGAAAACAGTCTGTTTGTAAAGTCTGCAAGTGGATATTTGGACCTCTTTGAAGCCTTCGTTGGAAGCGGGATTTCTTCATAAAATGCTAGACAGAAGAATTCTCAGTAACTTCTTTGTGTGTGTGTATTCAACTGACAGAGTTGAACCTTCCTTTAGACAGAGTAGATTTGAAACACTCTTTTTGTTTAATTTACATGTGGAGATTTCAAGCGAATTGAGGCCAATGACAGAAAAGGAAATATCTTCGTTTAAAAACGAGACAGAATCATTCTCTGAAACAACGTAATGATTTGTGCGTTCAGCTCACAGAGTTTAACCTTTCTTTTCATAGAGCAGTTTGCAAACACTCTGTTTGTAAAGTCTGCAAGTGGATATTTGGACCTTTACGAGGCCTTCGTTGGAAACGGGATTTCTTCATATAATGCAAGACAGAAGATTTCTCAGTAACTTCCTTGTGTTGTGTGTCTTCAGCTCACCGAGTTGAACCTTTCTTTAGACAGAGCAGATTTGAAACTCTCTTTTTGTGGAATTTGCAGTTGGAGATTTCAAGCGATTTCAGGCCAATGGTAGAAAAGGAAATATCTTCGTTTAAAAACTAGACAGAATCATTCTCTGAAACAACGTAATGATTTGTGCGTTCAGCTCACAGAGTTTAACCTTTCTTTTCATAGAGCAGTTTGAAAACAGTCTGTTTGTAAAGTCTGCAAGTGGATATTGACCTCTTTGAAGCCTTCGTTGGAAGCGGGATTTCTTCATAAAATGCTAGACAGAAGAATTCTCAGTAACTTGTTTGTGTGTGTGTATTCAACTCACAGAGTTGAACCTTCCTTTAGACAGAGTAGATTTGAAACACCCTTTTTATTTAATTTACATGTGGAGATTTCAAGCGAATTGAGGCCAATGACAGAAAAGGAAATATCTTCGTTTAAAAACGAGACAGAATCATTCTCTGAAACAACGTAATGATTTGTGCGTTCAGCTCACAGAGTTTAACCTTTCTTTTCATAGAGCAGTTTGCAAACACTCTGTTTGTAAAGTCTGCAAGTGGATATTTGGACCTTTACGAGGCCTTCGTTGGAAACGGGATTCCTTCATATAATGCAAGACAGAAGATTTCTCAGTAACTTCCTTGTGTTGTGTGTCTTCAGCTCACAGAGTTGAACCTTTCTTTAGACAGAGCAGATTTGAAACTCTCTTTTTGTGGAATTTGCAGTTGGAGATTTCAAGCGATTTCAGGCCAATGGTAGAAAAGGAAATATCTTCGTTTAAAAACTAGACAGAATCATTCTCTGAAACAACGTAATGATTTGTGCGTTCAGCTCACAGAGTTTAACCTTTCTTTTCATAGAGCAGTTTGAAAACAGTCTGTTCGTAAAGTCTACAAGTGGATATTTGGACCTCTTTGAAGCCTTGGTTGGAAGCGGGATTTCTTCATAAAATGCTAGACAGAAGAATTCTCAGTAACTTCTTTGTGTGTGTGTATTCTCACAGAGTTGAACCTTCCTTTAGACAGAGTAGATTTGAAACACTCTTTTTGTTTAATTTACATGTGGAGATTTCAAGCGAATTGAGGCCAATGACAGAAAAGGAAATATCTTCGTTTAAAAACGAGACAGAATCATTCTCTGAAACAACGTAATGATTTGTGCGTTCAGCTCACAGAGTTTAACCTTTCTTTTCATAGAGCAGTTTGAAAACAGTCTGTTTGTAAAGTCTGCAAGTGGATATTTGGACCTCTTTGAAGCCTTCGTTGGAAGCGGGATTTCTTCATAAAATGCTAGACAGAAGAATTCTCAGTAACTTCTTTGTGTGTGTGTATTCAACTCACAGAGTTGAACCTTCCTTTAGACAGAGTAGATTTGAAACACTCTTTTTGTTTAATTTACATGTGGAGATTTCAAGCGAATTGAGGCCAATGACAGAAAAGGAAATATCTTCGTTTAAAAACGAGACAGAATCATTCTCTGAAACAACGTAATGATTTGTGCGTTCAGCTCACAGAGTTTAACCTTTCTTTTCATAGAGCAGTTTGAAAACACTCTGTTTGTAAAGTCTGCAAGTGGATATTTGGACCTTTACGAGGCCTTCGTTGGAAACGGGATTTCTTCATATAATGCAAGACAGAAGAATTCTCAGTAACTTCCTTGTGTTGTGTGTCTTCAGCTCACAGAGTTGAACCTTTCTTTAGACAGGGCAGATTTGAAACTCTCTTTTTGTGGAATTTGCAGCTGGAGATTTCAAGCGATTTCAGGCCAATGGTAGAAAAGGAAATATCTTCGTTTAAAAACTAGACAGAATCATTCTCTGAAACAACGTAATGATTTGTGCGTTCAGCTCACAGAGTTTAACCTTTCTTTTCATAGAGCAGTTTGAAAACAGTCTGTTTGTAAAGTCTGCAAGTGGATATTTGGACCTCTTGGAAGCCTTCGTTGGAAGCGGGATTTCTTCATAAAATGCTAGACAGAAGAATTCTCAGTAACTTCTTTGTGTGTGTGTATTCAACTCACAGAGTTGAACCTTCCTTTAGACAGAGTAGATTTGAAACACTCTTTTTGTTTAATTTACATGTGGAGATTTCAAGCGAATTGAGGCCAATGACAGAAAAGGAAATATCTTCGTTTAAAAACGAGACAGAATCATTCTCTGAAACAACGTAATGATTTGTGCGTTCAGCTCACAGAGTTTAACCTTTCTTTTCATAGAGCAGTTTGCAAACACTCTGTTTGTAAAGTCTGCAAGTGGATATTTGGACCTTTACGAGGCCTTCGTTGGAAACGGGATTTCTTCATATAATGCAAGACAGAAGAATTCTCAGTAACTTCCTTGTGTTGTGTGTCTTCAGCTCACAGAGTTGAACCTTTCTTTAGACAGGGCAGATTTGAAACTCTCTTTTTGTGGAATTTGCAGTTGGAGATTTCAAGCGATTTCAGGCCAATGGTAGAAAAGGGAATATCTTCGTTTAAAAACTAGACAGAATCATTCTCTGAAACAACGTAATGCGTTCAGCTCACAGAGTTTAACCTTTCTTTTCATAGAGCAGTTTGAAAACAGTCTGTTTGTAAAGTCTGCAAGTGGATATTTGGACCTCTTTGAAGCCTTCGTTGGAAGCGGGATTTCTTCATAAAATGCTAGACAGAAGAATTCTCAGTAACATCTTTGTGTGTGTGTATTCAACTCACAGAGTTGAACCTTCCTTTAGACAGAGTAGATTTGAAACACTCTTTTTGTTTAATTTACATGTGGAGATTTCAAGCGAATTGAGGCCAATGACAGAAAAGGAAATATCTTCGTTTAAAAACGAGACAGAATCATTCTCTGAAACAACGTAATGATTTGTGCGTTCAGCTCACAGAGTTTAACCTTTCTTTTCATAGAGCAGTTTGCAAACACTCTGTTTGTAAAGTCTGCAAGTGGATATTTGGACCTTTACGAGGCCTTCGTTGGAAACGGGATTTCTTCATATAATGCAAGACAGAAGATTTCTCAGTAACTTCCTTGTGTTGTGTGTCTTCAGCTCACCGAGTTGAACCTTTCTTTAGACAGAGCAGATTTGAAACTCTCTTTTTGTGGAATTTGCAGTTGGAGATTTCAAGCGATTTCAGGCCAATGGTAGAAAAGGAAATATCTTCGTTTAAAAACTAGACAGAATCATTCTCTGAAACAACGTAATGATTTGTGCGTTCAGCTCACAGAGTTTAACCTTTCTTTTCATAGAGCAGTTTGAAAACAGTCTGTTTGTAAAGTCTGCAAGTGGATATTGACCTCTTTGAAGCCTTCGTTGGAAGCGGGATTTCTTCATAAAATGCTAGACAGAAGAATTCTCAGTAACTTGTTTGTGTGTGTGTATTCAACTCACAGAGTTGAACCTTCCTTTAGACAGAGTAGATTTGAAACACCCTTTTTATTTAATTTACATGTGGAGATTTCAAGCGAATTGAGGCCAATGACAGAAAAGGAAATATCTTCGTTTAAAAACGAGACAGAATCATTCTCTGAAACAACGTAATGATTTGTGCGTTCAGCTCACAGAGTTTAACCTTTCTTTTCATAGAGCAGTTTGCAAACACTCTGTTTGTAAAGTCTGCAAGTGGATATTTGGACCTTTACGAGGCCTTCGTTGGAAACGGGATTCCTTCATATAATGCAAGACAGAAGATTTCTCAGTAACTTCCTTGTGTTGTGTGTCTTCAGCTCACAGAGTTGAACCTTTCTTTAGACAGAGCAGATTTGAAACTCTCTTTTTGTGGAATTTGCAGTTGGAGATTTCAAGCGATTTCAGGCCAATGGTAGAAAAGGAAATATCTTCGTTTAAAAACTAGACAGAATCATTCTCTGAAACAACGTAATGATTTGTGCGTTCAGCTCACAGAGTTTAACCTTTCTTTTCATAGAGCAGTTTGAAAACAGTCTGTTCGTAAAGTCTACAAGTGGATATTTGGACCTCTTTGAAGCCTTGGTTGGAAGCGGGATTTCTTCATAAAATGCTAGACAGAAGAATTCTCAGTAACTTCTTTGTGTGTGTGTATTCTCACAGAGTTGAACCTTCCTTTAGACAGAGTAGATTTGAAACACTCTTTTTGTTTAATTTACATGTGGAGATTTCAAGCGAATTGAGGCCAATGACAGAAAAGGAAATATCTTCGTTTAAAAACGAGACAGAATCATTCTCTGAAACAACGTAATGATTTGTGCGTTCAGCTCACAGAGTTTAACCTTTCTTTTCATAGAGCAGTTTGAAAACAGTCTGTTTGTAAAGTCTGCAAGTGGATATTTGGACCTCTTTGAAGCCTTCGTTGGAAGCGGGATTTCTTCATAAAATGCTAGACAGAAGAATTCTCAGTAACTTCTTTGTGTGTGTGTATTCAACTCACAGAGTTGAACCTTCCTTTAGACAGAGTAGATTTGAAACACTCTTTTTGTTTAATTTACATGTGGAGATTTCAAGCGAATTGAGGCCAATGACAGAAAAGGAAATATCTTCGTTTAAAAACGAGACAGAATCATTCTCTGAAACAACGTAATGATTTGTGCGTTCAGCTCACAGAGTTTAACCTTTCTTTTCATAGAGCAGTTTGAAAACACTCTGTTTGTAAAGTCTGCAAGTGGATATTTGGACCTTTACGAGGCCTTCGTTGGAAACGGGATTTCTTCATATAATGCAAGACAGAAGAATTCTCAGTAACTTCCTTGTGTTGTGTGTCTTCAGCTCACAGAGTTGAACCTTTCTTTAGACAGGGCAGATTTGAAACTCTCTTTTTGTGGAATTTGCAGTTGGAGATTTCAAGCGATTTCAGGCCAATGGTAGAAAAGGAAATATCTTCGTTTAAAAACTAGACAGAATCATTCTCTGAAACAACGTAATGATTTGTGCGTTCAGCTCACAGAGTTTAACCTTTCTTTTCATAGAGCAGTTTGAAAACAGTCTGTTTGTAAAGTCTGCAAGTGGATATTTGGACCTCTTGGAAGCCTTCGTTGGAAGCGGGATTTCTTCATAAAATGCTAGACAGAAGAATTCTCAGTAACTTCTTTGTGTGTGTGTATTCAACTCACAGAGTTGAACCTTCCTTTAGACAGAGTAGATTTGAAACACTCTTTTTGTTTAATTTACATGTGGAGATTTCAAGCGAATTGAGGCCAATGACAGAAAAGGAAATATCTTCGTTTAAAAACGAGACAGAATCATTCTCTGAAACAACGTAATGATTTGTGCGTTCAGCTCACAGAGTTTAACCTTTCTTTTCATAGAGCAGTTTGCAAACACTCTGTTTGTAAAGTCTGCAAGTGGATATTTGGACCTTTACGAGGCCTTCGTTGGAAACGGGATTTCTTCATATAATGCAAGACAGAAGAATTCTCAGTAACTTCCTTGTGTTGTGTGTCTTCAGCTCACAGAGTTGAACCTTTCTTTAGACAGGGCAGATTTGAAACTCTCTTTTTGTGGAATTTGCAGTTGGAGATTTCAAGCGATTTCAGGCCAATGGTAGAAAAGGGAATATCTTCGTTTAAAAACTAGACAGAATCATTCTCTGAAACAACGTAATGCGTTCAGCTCACAGAGTTTAACCTTTCTTTTCATAGAGCAGTTTGAAAACAGTCTGTTTGTAAAGTCTGCAAGTGGATATTTGGACCTCTTTGAAGCCTTCGTTGGAAGCGGGATTTCTTCATAAAATGCTAGACAGAAGAATTCTCAGTAACATCTTTGTGTGTGTGTATTCAACTCACAGAGTTGAACCTTCCTTTAGACAGAGTAGATTTGAAACACTCTTTTTGTTTAATTTACATGTGGAGATTTCAAGCGAATTGAGGCCAATGACAGAAAAGGAAATATCTTCGTTTAAAAACGAGACAGAATCATTCTCTGAAACAACGTAATGATTTGTGCGTTCAGCTCACAGAGTTTAACCTTTCTTTTCATAGAGCAGTTTGAAAACAGTCTGTTTGTAAAGTCTGCAAGTGGATATTTGGACCTCTTTGAAGCCTTCGTTGGAAGCGGGATTTCTTCATAAAATGCTAGACAGAAGAATTCTCAGTAACTTCTTTGTGTGTGTGTATTCAACTCACAGAGTTGAACCTTCCTTTAGACAGAGTAGATTTGAAACACTCTTTTTGTTTAATTTACATGTGGAGATTTCAAGCGAATTGAGGCCAATGACAGAAAAGGAAATATCTTCGTTTAAAAACGAGACAGAATCATTCTCTGAAACAACGTAATGATTTGTGCAATCAGCTCACAGAGTTTAACCTTTCTTTTCATAGAGCAGTTTGCAAACACTCTGTTTGTAAAGTCTGCAAGTGGATATTTGGACCTTTACGAGGCCTTCGTTGGAAACGGGATTTCTTCATATAATGCAAGACAGAAGAATTCTCAGTAACTTCCTTGTGTTGTGTGTCTTCAGCTCACAGAGTTGAACCTTTCTTTAGACAGGGCAGATTTGAAACTCTCTTTTTGTGGAATTTGCAGTTGGAGATTTCAAGCGATTTCAGGCCAATGGTAGAAAAGGAAATATCTTCGTTTAAAAACTAGACAGAATCATTCTCTGAAACAACGTAATGATTTGTGCGTTCAGCTCACAGAGTTTAACCTTTCTTTTCATAGAGCAGTTTGAAAACAGTCTGTTTGTAAAGTCTGCAAGTGGATATTTGGACCTCTTTGAAGCCTTCGTTGGAAGCGGGATTTCTTCATAAAATGCTAGACAGAAGAATTCTCAGTAATTTCTTTGTGTGTGTGTATTCAACTCACAGAGTTGAACCTTCCTTTAGACAGAGTAGATTTGAAACACCCTTTTTGTTTAATTTACATGTGGAGATTTCAAGCGAATTGAGGCCAATGACAGAAAAGGAAATATCTTCGTTTAAAAACGAGACAGAATCATTCTCTGAAACAACGTAATGATTTGTGCGTTCAGCTCACAGAGTTTAACCTTTCTTTTCATAGAGCAGTTTGCAAACACTCTGTTTGTAAAGTCTGCAAGTGGATATTTGGACCTTTACGAGGCCTTCGTTGGAAACGGGATTCCTTCATATAATGCAAGACAGAAGATTTCTCAGTAACTTCCTTGTGTTGTGTGTCTTCAGCTCACAGAGTTGAACCTTTCTTTAGACAGAGCAGATTTGAAACTCTCTTTCTGTGGAATTTGCAGTTGGAGATTTCAAGCGATTTCAGGCCAATGGTAGAAAAGGAAATATCTTCGTTTAAAAACTAGACAGAATCATTCTCTGAACAACGTAATGATTTGTGCGTTCAGCTCACAGAGTTTAACCTTTCTTTTCATAGAGCAGTTTGAAAACACTCTGTTTGTAAAGTCTGCAAGTGGATATTTGGACCTTTACGAGGCCTTCGTTGGAAACGGGATTTCTTCATATAATGCAAGACAGAAGATTTCTCAGTAACTTCCTTGTGTTGTGTGTCTTCAGCTCACAGAGTTGAACTTTTCTTTAGACAGAGCAGATTTGAAACTCTCTTTTTGTGGAATTTGCAGTTGGAGATTTCAAGCGATTTCAGGCCAATGGTAGAAAAGGAAATATCTTCGTTTAAAAACTAGACAGAATCATTCTCTGAAACAACGTAATGATTTGTGCGTTCAGCTCACAGAGTTTAACCTTTCTTTTCATAGAGCAGTTTGAAAACAGTCTGTTTGTAAAGTCTGCAAGTGGATATTTGGACCTCTTTGAAGCCTTCGTTGGAAGCGGGATTTCTTCATAAAATGCTAGACAGAAGAATTCTCAGTAACTTCTTTGTGTGTGTGTATTCAACTGACAGAGTTGAACCTTCCTTTAGACAGAGTAGATTTGAAACACTCTTTTTGTTTAATTTACATGTGGAGATTTCAAGCGAATTGAGGCCAATGACAGAAAAGGAAATATCTTCGTTTAAAAACGAGACAGAATCATTCTCTGAAACAACGTAATGATTTGTGCGTTCAGCTCACAGAGTTTAACCTTTCTTTTCATAGAGCAGTTTGCAAACACTCTGTTTGTAAAGTCTGCAAGTGGATATTTGGACCTTTACGAGGCCTTCGTTGGAAACGGGATTTCTTCATATAATGCAAGACAGAAGATTTCTCAGTAACTTCCTTGTGTTGTGTGTCTTCAGCTCACCGAGTTGAACCTTTCTTTAGACAGAGCAGATTTGAAACTCTCTTTTTGTGGAATTTGCAGTTGGAGATTTCAAGCGATTTCAGGCCAATGGTAGAAAAGGAAATATCTTCGTTTAAAAACTAGACAGAATCATTCTCTGAAACAACGTAATGATTTGTGCGTTCAGCTCACAGAGTTTAACCTTTCTTTTCATAGAGCAGTTTGAAAACAGTCTGTTTGTAAAGTCTGCAAGTGGATATTGACCTCTTTGAAGCCTTCGTTGGAAGCGGGATTTCTTCATAAAATGCTAGACAGAAGAATTCTCAGTAACTTGTTTGTGTGTGTGTATTCAACTCACAGAGTTGAACCTTCCTTTAGACAGAGTAGATTTGAAACACCCTTTTTATTTAATTTACATGTGGAGATTTCAAGCGAATTGAGGCCAATGACAGAAAAGGAAATATCTTCGTTTAAAAACGAGACAGAATCATTCTCTGAAACAACGTAATGATTTGTGCGTTCAGCTCACAGAGTTTAACCTTTCTTTTCATAGAGCAGTTTGCAAACACTCTGTTTGTAAAGTCTGCAAGTGGATATTTGGACCTTTACGAGGCCTTCGTTGGAAACGGGATTCCTTCATATAATGCAAGACAGAAGATTTCTCAGTAACTTCCTTGTGTTGTGTGTCTTCAGCTCACAGAGTTGAACCTTTCTTTAGACAGAGCAGATTTGAAACTCTCTTTTTGTGGAATTTGCAGTTGGAGATTTCAAGCGATTTCAGGCCAATGGTAGAAAAGGAAATATCTTCGTTTAAAAACTAGACAGAATCATTCTCTGAAACAACGTAATGATTTGTGCGTTCAGCTCACAGAGTTTAACCTTTCTTTTCATAGAGCAGTTTGAAAACAGTCTGTTCGTAAAGTCTACAAGTGGATATTTGGACCTCTTTGAAGCCTTGGTTGGAAGCGGGATTTCTTCATAAAATGCTAGACAGAAGAATTCTCAGTAACTTCTTTGTGTGTGTGTATTCTCACAGAGTTGAACCTTCCTTTAGACAGAGTAGATTTGAAACACTCTTTTTGTTTAATTTACATGTGGAGATTTCAAGCGAATTGAGGCCAATGACAGAAAAGGAAATATCTTCGTTTAAAAACGAGACAGAATCATTCTCTGAAACAACGTAATGATTTGTGCGTTCAGCTCACAGAGTTTAACCTTTCTTTTCATAGAGCAGTTTGAAAACACTCTGTTTGTAAAGTCTGCAAGTGGATATTTGGACCTTTACGAGGCCTTCGTTGGAAACGGGATTTCTTCATATAATGCAAGACAGAAGAATTCTCAGTAACTTCCTTGTGTTGTGTGTCTTCAGCTCACAGAGTTGAACCTTTCTTTAGACAGGGCAGATTTGAAACTCTCTTTTTGTGGAATTTGCAGTTGGAGATTTCAAGCGATTTCAGGCCAATGGTAGAAAAGGAAATATCTTCGTTTAAAAACTAGACAGAATCATTCTCTGAAACAACGTAATGATTTGTGCGTTCAGCTCACAGAGTTTAACCTTTCTTTTCATAGAGCAGTTTGAAAACAGTCTGTTTGTAAAGTCTGCAAGTGGATATTTGGACCTCTTGGAAGCCTTCGTTGGAAGCGGGATTTCTTCATAAAATGCTAGACAGAAGAATTCTCAGTAACTTCTTTGTGTGTGTGTATTCAACTCACAGAGTTGAACCTTCCTTTAGACAGAGTAGATTTGAAACACTCTTTTTGTTTAATTTACATGTGGAGATTTCAAGCGAATTGAGGCCAATGACAGAAAAGGAAATATCTTCGTTTAAAAACGAGACAGAATCATTCTCTGAAACAACGTAATGATTTGTGCGTTCAGCTCACAGAGTTTAACCTTTCTTTTCATAGAGCAGTTTGCAAACACTCTGTTTGTAAAGTCTGCAAGTGGATATTTGGACCTTTACGAGGCCTTCGTTGGAAACGGGATTTCTTCATATAATGCAAGACAGAAGAATTCTCAGTAACTTCCTTGTGTTGTGTGTCTTCAGCTCACAGAGTTGAACCTTTCTTTAGACAGGGCAGATTTGAAACTCTCTTTTTGTGGAATTTGCAGTTGGAGATTTCAAGCGATTTCAGGCCAATGGTAGAAAAGGGAATATCTTCGTTTAAAAACTAGACAGAATCATTCTCTGAAACAACGTAATGCGTTCAGCTCACAGAGTTTAACCTTTCTTTTCATAGAGCAGTTTGAAAACAGTCTGTTTGTAAAGTCTGCAAGTGGATATTTGGACCTCTTTGAAGCCTTCGTTGGAAGCGGGATTTCTTCATAAAATGCTAGACAGAAGAATTCTCAGTAACATCTTTGTGTGTGTGTATTCAACTCACAGAGTTGAACCTTCCTTTAGACAGAGTAGATTTGAAACACTCTTTTTGTTTAATTTACATGTGGAGATTTCAAGCGAATTGAGGCCAATGACAGAAAAGGAAATATCTTCGTTTAAAAACGAGACAGAATCATTCTCTGAAACAACGTAATGATTTGTGCGTTCAGCTCACAGAGTTTAACCTTTCTTTTCATAGAGCAGTTTGAAAACAGTCTGTTTGTAAAGTCTGCAAGTGGATATTTGGACCTCTTTGAAGCCTTCGTTGGAAGCGGGATTTCTTCATAAAATGCTAGACAGAAGAATTCTCAGTAACTTCTTTGTGTGTGTGTATTCAACTCACAGAGTTGAACCTTCCTTTAGACAGAGTAGATTTGAAACACTCTTTTTGTTTAATTTACATGTGGAGATTTCAAGCGAATTGAGGCCAATGACAGAAAAGGAAATATCTTCGTTTAAAAACGAGACAGAATCATTCTCTGAAACAACGTAATGATTTGTGCAATCAGCTCACAGAGTTTAACCTTTCTTTTCATAGAGCAGTTTGCAAACACTCTGTTTGTAAAGTCTGCAAGTGGATATTTGGACCTTTACGAGGCCTTCGTTGGAAACGGGATTTCTTCATATAATGCAAGACAGAAGAATTCTCAGTAACTTCCTTGTGTTGTGTGTCTTCAGCTCACAGAGTTGAACCTTTCTTTAGACAGGGCAGATTTGAAACTCTCTTTTTGTGGAATTTGCAGTTGGAGATTTCAAGCGATTTCAGGCCAATGGTAGAAAAGGAAATATCTTCGTTTAAAAACTAGACAGAATCATTCTCTGAAACAACGTAATGATTTGTGCGTTCAGCTCACAGAGTTTAACCTTTCTTTTCATAGAGCAGTTTGAAAACAGTCTGTTTGTAAAGTCTGCAAGTGGATATTTGGACCTCTTTGAAGCCTTCGTTGGAAGCGGGATTTCTTCATAAAATGCTAGACAGAAGAATTCTCAGTAACTTCTTTGTGTGTGTGTATTCAACTCACAGAGTTGAACCTTCCTTTAGACAGAGTAGATTTGAAACACTCTTTTTGTTTAATTTACATGTGGAGATTTCAAGCGAATTGAGGCCAATGACAGAAAAGGAAATATCTTCGTTTAAAAACGAGACAGAATCATTCTCTGAAACAACGTAATGATTTGTGCGTTCAGCTCACAGAGTTTAACCTTTCTTTTCATAGAGCAGTTTGAAAACACTCTGTTTGTAAAGTCTGCAAGTGGATATTTGGACCTTTACGAGGCCTTCGTTGGAAACGGGATTTCTTCATATAATGCAAGACAGAAGAATTCTCAGTAACTTCCTTGTGTTGTGTGTCTTCAGCTCACAGAGTTGAACCTTTCTTTAGACAGGGCAGATTTGAAACTCTCTTTTTGTGGAATTTGCAGTTGGAGATTTCAAGCGATTTCAGGCCAATGGTAGAAAAGGAAATATCTTCGTTTAAAAACTAGACAGAATCATTCTCTGAAACAACGTAATGATTTGTGCATTCAGCTCACAGAGTTTAACCTTTCTTTTCATAGAGCAGTTTGAAAACAGTCTGTTTGTAAAGTCTGCAAGTGGATATTTGGACCTCTTTGAAGACTTCGTTGGAAGCGGGATTTCTTCATAAAATGCTAGACAGAAGAATTCTCAGTAACTTCTTTGTGTGTGTGTATTCAACTGACAGAGTTGAACCTTCCTTTAGACAGAGTAGATTTGAAACACTCTTTTTGTTTAATTTACATGTGGAGATTTCAAGCGAATTGAGGCCAATGACAGAAAAGGAAATATCTTCGTTTAAAAACGAGACAGAATCATTCTCTGAAACAACGTAATGATTTGTGCGTTCAGCTCACAGAGTTTAACCTTTCTTTTCATAGAGCAGTTTGCAAACACTCTGTTTGTAAAGTCTGCAAGTGGATATTTGGACCTTTACGAGGCCTTCGTTGGAAACGGGATTCCTTCATATAATGCAAGACAGAAGATTTCTCAGTAACTTCCTTGTGTTGTGTGTCTTCAGCTCACCGAGTTGAACCTTTCTTTAGACAGAGCAGATTTGAAACTCTCTTTTTGTGGAATTTGCAGTTGGAGATTTCAAGCGATTTCAGGCCAATGGTAGAAAAGGAAATATCTTCGTTTAAAAACTAGACAGAATCATTTTCTGAAAAAACGTAATGATTAGTGCGTTCAGCTCACAGAGTTTAACCTTTCTTTTCATAGAGCAGTTTGAAAACAGTCTGTTTGTAAAGTCTACAAGTGGATATTTGGACCTCTTTGAAGCCTTCGTTGGAAGCGGGATTTCTTCATAAAATGCTAGACAGAAGAATTCTCAGTAACTTCTTTGTGTGTGTGTATTCAACTCACAGAGTTGAACCTTCCTTTAGACAGAGTAGATTTGAAACACTCTTTTTGTTTAATTTACTTGTGGAGATTTAAAGCGAATTGAGGCCAATGACAGAAAAGGAAATATCTTCGTTTAAAAACGAGACAGAATCATTCTCTGAAACAACGTAATGATTTGTGCGTTCAGCTCACAGAGTTTAACCTTTCTTTTCATAGAGCAGTTTGAAAACAGTCTGTTTGTAAAGTCTGCAAGTGGATATTTGGACCTCTTTGAAGCCTTCGTTGGAAGCGGGATTTCTTCATAAAATGCTAGACAGAAGAATTCTCAGTAACTTCTTTGTGTGTGTGTATTCAACTCACAGAGTTGAACCTTCCTTTAGACAGAGTAGATTTGAAACACTCTTTTTGTTTAATTTACATGTGGAGATTTCAAGCGAATTGAGGCCAATGACAGAAAAGGAAATATCTTCGTTTAAAAACGAGACAGAATCATTCTCTGAAACAACGTAATGATTTGTGCGTTCAGCTCACAGAGTTTAACCTTTCTTTTCATAGAGCAGTTTGAAAACACTCTGTTTGTAAAGTCTGCAAGTGGATATTTGGACCTTTACGAGGCCTTCGTTGGAAACGGGATTTCTTCATATAATGCAAGACAGAAGAATTCTCAGTAACTTCCTTGTGTTGTGTGTCTTCAGCTCACAGAGTTGAACCTTTCTTTAGACAGGGCAGATTTGAAACTCTCTTTTTGTGGAATTTGCAGTTGGAGATTTCAAGCGATTTCAGGCCAATGGTAGAAAAGGAAATATCTTCGTTTAAAAACTAGACAGAATCATTCTCTGAAACAACGTAATGATTTGTGCATTCAGCTCACAGAGTTTAACCTTTCTTTTCATAGAGCAGTTTGAAAACAGTCTGTTTGTAAAGTCTGCAAGTGGATATTTGGACCTCTTTGAAGACTTCGTTGGAAGCGGGATTTCTTCATAAAATGCTAGACAGAAGAATTCTCAGTAACTTCTTTGTGTCTGTGTATTCAACTCACAGAGTTGAACCTTCCTTTAGACAGAGTAGATTTGAAACACTCTTTTTGTTTAATTTACATGTGGAGATTTCAAGCGAATTGAGGCCAATGACAGAAAAGGAAATATCTTCGTTTAAAAACGAGACAGAATCATTCTCTGAAACAACGTAATGATTTGTGCGTTCAGCTCACAGAGTTTAACCTTTCTTTTCATAGAGCAGTTTGAAAACAGTCTGTTTGTAAAGTCTGCAAGTGGATATTTGGACCTCTTTGAAGCCTTCGTTGGAAGCGGGATTTCTTCATAAAATGCTAGACAGAAGAATTCTCAGTAACTTCTTTGTGTGTGTGTATTCAACTGACAGAGTTGAACCTTCCTTTAGACAGAGTAGATTTGAAACACTCTTTTTGTTTAATTTACATGTGGAGATTTCAAGCGAATTGAGGCCAATGACAGAAAAGGAAATATCTTCGTTTAAAAACGAGACAGAATCATTCTCTGAAACAACGTAATGATTTGTGCGTTCAGCTCACAGAGTTTAACCTTTCTTTTCATAGAGCAGTTTGCAAACACTCTGTTTGTAAAGTCTGGAAGTGGATATTTGGACCTTTACGAGGCCTTCGTTGGAAACGGGATTCCTTCATATAATGCAAGACAGAAGATTTCTCAGTAACTTCCTTGTGTTGTGTGTCTTCAGCTCACCGAGTTGAACCTTTCTTTAGACAGAGCAGATTTGAAACTCTCTTTTTGTGGAATTTGCAGTTGGAGATTTCAAGCGATTTCAGGCCAATGGTAGAAAAGGAAATATCTTCGTTTAAAAACTAGACAGAATCATTTTCTGAAACAACGTAATGATTAGTGCGTTCAGCTCACAGAGTTTAACCTTTCTTTTCATAGAGCAGTTTGAAAACAGTCTGTTTGTAAAGTCTACAAGTGGATATTTGGACCTCTTTGAAGCCTTCGTTGGAAGCGGGATTTCTTCATAAAATGCTAGACAGAAGAATTCTCAGTAACTTCTTTGTGTGTGTGTATTCAACTCACAGAGTTGAACCTTCCTTTAGACAGAGTAGATTTGAAACACTCTTTTTGTTTAATTTACATGTGGAGATTTAAAGCGAATTGAGGCCAATGACAGAAAAGGAAATATCTTCGTTTAAAAACGAGACAGAATCATTCTCTGAAACAACGTAATGATTTGTGCGTTCAGCTCACAGAGTTTAACCTTTCTTTTCATAGAGCAGTTTGAAAACAGTCTGTTTGTAAAGTCTGCAAGTGGATATTTGGACCTCTTTGAAGCCTTCGTTGGAAGCGGGATTTCTTCATAAAATGCTAGACAGAAGAATTCTCAGTAACTTCTTTGTGTGTGTGTATTCAACTCACAGAGTTGAACCTTCCTTTAGACAGAGTAGATTTGAAACACTCTTTTTGTTTAATTTACATGTGGAGATTTCAAGCGAATTGAGGCCAATGACAGAAAAGGAAATATCTTCGTTTAAAAACGAGACAGAATCATTCTCTGAAACAACGTAATGATTTGTGCGTTCAGCTCACAGAGTTTAACCTTTCTTTTCATAGAGCAGTTTGAAAACAGTCTGTTTGTAAAGTCTGCAAGTGGATATTTGGACCTTTACGAGGCCTTCGTTGGAAACGGGATTTCTTCATATAATGCAAGACAGAAGAATTCTCAGTAACTTCCTTGTGTTGTGTGTCTTCAGCTCACAGAGTTGAACCTTTCTTTAGACAGGGCAGATTTGAAACTCTCTTTTTGTGGAATTTGCAGTTGGAGATTTCAAGCGATTTCAGGCCAATGGTAGAAAAGGAAATATCTTCGTTTAAAAACTAGACAGAATCATTCTCTGAAACAACGTAATGATTTGTGCATTCAGCTCACAGAGTTTAACCTTTCTTTTCATAGAGCAGTTTGAAAACAGTCTGTTTGTAAAGTCTGCAAGTGGATATTTGGACCTCTTTGAAGACTTCGTTGGAAGCGGGATTTCTTCATAAAATGCTAGACAGAAGAATTCTCAGTAACTTCTTTGTGTCTGTGTATTCAACTCACAGAGTTGAACCTTCCTTTAGACAGAGTAGATTTGAAACACTCTTTTTGTTTAATTTACATGTGGAGATTTCAAGCGAATTGAGGCCAATGACAGAAAAGGAAATATCTTCGTTTAAAAACGAGACAGAATCATTCTCTGAAACAACGTAATGATTTGTGCGTTCAGCTCACAGAGTTTAACCTTTCTTTTCATAGAGCAGTTTGCAAACACTCTGTTTGTAAAGTCTGCATTGGATATTTGGACCTTTACGAGGCCTTCGTTGGAAACGGGATTTCTTCATATAATGCAAGACAGAAGATTTCTCAGTAACTTCCTTGTGTTGTGTGTCTTCAGCTCACAGAGTTGAACCTTTCTTTAGACAGGGCAGATTTGAAACTCTCTTTTTGTGGAATTTGCAGTTGGAGATTTCAAGCGATTTCAGGCCAGTGGTAGAAAAGGGAATATCTTCGTTTAAAAACTAGACAGAATCATTCTCTGAAACAACGTAATGATTTGTGCGTTCAGCTCACAGAGTTTAACCTTTCTTTTCATAGAGCAGTTTGAAAACAGTCTGTTTGTAAAGTCTGCAAGTGGATATTTGGACCTCTTTGAAGCCTTCGTTGGAAGCGGGATTTCTTCATAAAATGCTAGACAGAAGAATTCTCAGTAACTTCTTTGTGTGTGTGTATTCAACTCACAGAGTTGAACCTTCCTTTAGACAGAGTAGATTTGAAACACTCTTTTTGTTTAATTTACATGTGGAGATTTCAAGCGAATTGAGGCCAATGACAGAAAAGGAAATATCTTCGTTTAAAAACGAGACAGAATCATTCTCTGAAACAACGTAATGATTTGTGCGTTCAGCTCACAGAGTTTAACCTTTCTTTTCATAGAGCAGTTTGCAAACACTCTGTTTGTAAAGTCTGCAAGTGGATATTTGGACCTCTTTGAAGCCTTCGTTGGAAGCGGGATTTCTTCATAAAATGCTAGACAGAAGAATTCTCAGTAACTTCTTTGTGTGTGTGTATTCAACTCACAGAGTTGAACCTTCCTTTAGACAGAGTAGATTTGAAACACTCTTTTTGTTTAATTTACATGTGGAGATTTCAAGCGAATTGAGGCCAATGACAGAAAAGGAAATATCTTCGTTTAAAAACGAGACAGAATCATTCTCTGAAACAACGTAATGATTTGTGCGTTCAGCTCACAGAGTTTAACCTTTCTTTTCATAGAGCAGTTTGAAAACACTCTGTTTGTAAAGTCTCCAAGTGGATATTTGGACCTTTACGAGGCCTTCGTTGGAAACGGGATTTCTTCATATAATGCAAGACAGAAGAATTCTCAGTAACTTCCTTGTGTTGTGTGTCTTCAGCTCACAGAGTTGAACCTTTCTTTAGACAGGGCAGATTTGAAACTCTCTTTTTGTGGAATTTGCAGTTGGAGATTTCAAGCGATTTCAGGCCAATGGTAGAAAAGGAAGTATCTTCGTTTAAAAACTAGACAGAATCATTCTCTGAAACAACGTAATGATTTGTGCGTTCAGCTCACAGAGTTTAACCTTTCTTTTCATAGAGCAGTTTGAAAACAGTCTGTTTGTAAAGTCTGCAAGTGGATATTTGGACCTCTTGGAAGCCTTCGTTGGAAGCGGGATTTCTTCATAAAATGCTAGACAGAAGAATTCTCAGTAACTTCTTTGTGTGTGTGTATTCAACTCACAGAGTTGAACCTTCCTTTAGACAGAGTAGATTTGAAACACTCTTTTTGTTTAATTTACATGTGGAGATTTCAAGCGAATTGAGGCCAATGACAGAAAAGGAAATATCTTCGTTTAAAAACGAGACAGAATCATTCTCTGAAACAACGTAATGATTTGTGCGTTCAGCTCACAGAGTTTAACCTTTCTTTTCATAGAGCAGTTTGCAAACACTCTGTTTGTAAAGTCTGCAAGTGGATATTTGGACCTTTACGAGGCCTTCGTTGGAAACGGGATTTCTTCATATAATGCAAGACAGAAGAATTCTCAGTAACTTCCTTGTGTTGTGTGTCTTCAGCTCACAGAGTTGAACCTTTCTTTAGACAGGGCAGATTTGAAACTCTCTTTTTGTGGAATTTGCAGTTGGAGATTTCAAGCGATTTCAGGCCAATGGTAGAAAAGGGAATATCTTCGTTTAAAAACTAGACAGAATCATTCTCTGAAACAACGTAATGCGTTCAGCTCACAGAGTTTAACCTTTCTTTTCATAGAGCAGTTTGAAAACAGTCTGTTTGTAAAGTCTGCAAGTGGATATTTGGACCTCTTTGAAGCCTTCGTTGGAAGCGGGATTTCTTCATAAAATGCTAGACAGAAGAATTCTCAGTAACATCTTTGTGTGTGTGTATTCAACTCACAGAGTTGAACCTTCCTTTAGACAGAGTAGATTTGAAACACTCTTTTTGTTTAATTTACATGTGGAGATTTCAAGCGAATTGAGGCCAATGACAGAAAAGGAAATATCTTCGTTTAAAAACGAGACAGAATCATTCTCTGAAACAACGTAATGATTTGTGCGTTCAGCTCACAGAGTTTAACCTTTCTTTTCATAGAGCAGTTTGAAAACAGTCTGTTTGTAAAGTCTGCAAGTGGATATTTGGACCTCTTTGAAGCCTTCGTTGGAAGCGGGATTTCTTCATAAAATGCTAGACAGAAGAATTCTCAGTAACTTCTTTGTGTGTGTGTATTCAACTCACAGAGTTGAACCTTCCTTTAGACAGAGTAGATTTGAAACACTCTTTTTGTTTAATTTACATGTGGAGATTTCAAGCGAATTGAGGCCAATGACAGAAAAGGAAATATCTTCGTTTAAAAACGAGACAGAATCATTCTCTGAAACAACGTAATGATTTGTGCAATCAGCTCACAGAGTTTAACCTTTCTTTTCATAGAGCAGTTTGCAAACACTCTGTTTGTAAAGTCTGCAAGTGGATATTTGGACCTTTACGAGGCCTTCGTTGGAAACGGGATTTCTTCATATAATGCAAGACAGAAGAATTCTCAGTAACTTCCTTGTGTTGTGTGTCTTCAGCTCACAGAGTTGAACCTTTCTTTAGACAGGGCAGATTTGAAACTCTCTTTTTGTGGAATTTGCAGTTGGAGATTTCAAGCGATTTCAGGCCAATGGTAGAAAAGGAAATATCTTCGTTTAAAAACTAGACAGAATCATTCTCTGAAACAACGTAATGATTTGTGCGTTCAGCTCACAGAGTTTAACCTTTCTTTTCATAGAGCAGTTTGAAAACAGTCTGTTTGTAAAGTCTGCAAGTGGATATTTGGACCTCTTTGAAGCCTTCGTTGGAAGCGGGATTTCTTCATAAAATGCTAGACAGAAGAATTCTCAGTAACTTCTTTGTGTGTGTGTATTCAACTCACAGAGTTGAACCTTCCTTTAGACAGAGTAGATTTGAAACACTCTTTTTGTTTAATTTACATGTGGAGATTTCAAGCGAATTGAGGCCAATGACAGAAAAGGAAATATCTTCGTTTAAAAACGAGACAGAATCATTCTCTGAAACAACGTAATGATTTGTGCGTTCAGCTCACAGAGTTTAACCTTTCTTTTCATAGAGCAGTTTGCAAACACTCTGTTTGTAAAGTCTGCAAGTGGATATTTGGACCTTTACGAGGCCTTCGTTGGAAACGGGATTTCTTCATATAATGCAAGACAGAAGAATTCTCAGTAACTTCCTTGTGTTGTGTGTCTTCAGCTCACAGAGTTGAACCTTTCTTTAGACAGGGCAGATTTGAAACTCTCTTTTTGTGGAATTTGCAGTTGGAGATTTCAAGCGATTTCAGGCCAATGGTAGAAAAGGAAATATCTTCGTTTAAAAACTAGACAGAATCATTCTCTGAAACAACGTAATGATTTGTGCATTCAGCTCACAGAGTTTAACCTTTCTTTTCATAGAGCAGTTTGAAAACAGTCTGTTTGTAAAGTCTGCAAGTGGATATTTGGACCTCTTTGAAGACTTCGTTGGAAGCGGGATTTCTTCATAAAATGCTAGACAGAAGAATTCTCAGTAACTTCTTTGTGTGTGTGTATTCAACTGACAGAGTTGAACCTTCCTTTAGACAGAGTAGATTTGAAACACTCTTTTTGTTTAATTTACATGTGGAGATTTCAAGCGAATTGAGGCCAATGACAGAAAAGGAAATATCTTCGTTTAAAAACGAGACAGAATCATTCTCTGAAACAACGTAATGATTTGTGCGTTCAGCTCACAGAGTTTAACCTTTCTTTTCATAGAGCAGTTTGCAAACACTCTGTTTGTAAAGTCTGCAAGTGGATATTTGGACCTTTACGAGGCCTTCGTTGGAAACGGGATTCCTTCATATAATGCAAGACAGAAGATTTCTCAGTAACTTCCTTGTGTTGTGTGTCTTCAGCTCACCGAGTTGAACCTTTCTTTAGACAGAGCAGATTTGAAACTCTCTTTTTGTGGAATTTGCAGTTGGAGATTTCAAGCGATTTCAGGCCAATGGTAGAAAAGGAAATATCTTCGTTTAAAAACTAGACAGAATCATTTTCTGAAAAAACGTAATGATTAGTGCGTTCAGCTCACAGAGTTTAACCTTTCTTTTCATAGAGCAGTTTGAAAACAGTCTGTTTGTAAAGTCTACAAGTGGATATTTGGACCTCTTTGAAGCCTTCGTTGGAAGCGGGATTTCTTCATAAAATGCTAGACAGAAGAATTCTCAGTAACTTCTTTGTGTGTGTGTATTCAACTCACAGAGTTGAACCTTCCTTTAGACAGAGTAGATTTGAAACACTCTTTTTGTTTAATTTACATGTGGAGATTTAAAGCGAATTGAGGCCAATGACAGAAAAGGAAATATCTTCGTTTAAAAACGAGACAGAATCATTCTCTGAAACAACGTAATGATTTGTGCGTTCAGCTCACAGAGTTTAACCTTTCTTTTCATAGAGCAGTTTGAAAACAGTCTGTTTGTAAAGTCTGCAAGTGGATATTTGGACCTCTTTGAAGCCTTCGTTGGAAGCGGGATTTCTTCATAAAATGCTAGACAGAAGAATTCTCAGTAACTTCTTTGTGTGTGTGTATTCAACTCACAGAGTTGAACCTTCCTTTAGACAGAGTAGATTTGAAACACTCTTTTTGTTTAATTTACATGTGGAGATTTCAAGCGAATTGAGGCCAATGACAGAAAAGGAAATATCTTCGTTTAAAAACGAGACAGAATCATTCTCTGAAACAACGTAATGATTTGTGCGTTCAGCTCACAGAGTTTAACCTTTCTTTTCATAGAGCAGTTTGAAAACACTCTGTTTGTAAAGTCTGCAAGTGGATATTTGGACCTTTACGAGGCCTTCGTTGGAAACGGGATTTCTTCATATAATGCAAGACAGAAGAATTCTCAGTAACTTCCTTGTGTTGTGTGTCTTCAGCTCACAGAGTTGAACCTTTCTTTAGACAGGGCAGATTTGAAACTCTCTTTTTGTGGAATTTGCAGTTGGAGATTTCAAGCGATTTCAGGCCAATGGTAGAAAAGGAAATATCTTCGTTTAAAAACTAGACAGAATCATTCTCTGAAACAACGTAATGATTTGTGCATTCAGCTCACAGAGTTTAACCTTTCTTTTCATAGAGCAGTTTGAAAACAGTCTGTTTGTAAAGTCTGCAAGTGGATATTTGGACCTCTTTGAAGACTTCGTTGGAAGCGAGATTTCTTCATAAAATGCTAGACAGAAGAATTCTCAGTAACTTCTTTGTGTCTGTGTATTCAACTCACAGAGTTGAACCTTCCTTTAGACAGAGTAGATTTGAAACACTCTTTTTGTTTAATTTACATGTGGAGATTTCAAGCGAATTGAGGCCAATGACAGAAAAGGAAATATCTTCGTTTAAAAACGAGACAGAATCATTCTCTGAAACAACGTAATGATTTGTGCGTTCAGCTCACAGAGTTTAACCTTTCTTTTCATAGAGCAGTTTGAAAACAGTCTGTTTGTAAAGTCTGCAAGTGGATATTTGGACCTCTTTGAAGCCTTCGTTGGAAGCGGGATTTCTTCATAAAATGCTAGACAGAAGAATTCTCAGTAACTTCTTTGTGTGTGTGTATTCAACTGACAGAGTTGAACCTTCCTTTAGACAGAGTAGATTTGAAACACTCTTTTTGTTTAATTTACATGTGGAGATTTCAAGCGAATTGAGGCCAATGACAGAAAAGGAAATATCTTCGTTTAAAAACGAGACAGAATCATTCTCTGAAACAACGTAATGATTTGTGCGTTCAGCTCACAGAGTTTAACCTTTCTTTTCATAGAGCAGTTTGCAAACACTCTGTTTGTAAAGTCTGGAAGTGGATATTTGGACCTTTACGAGGCCTTCGTTGGAAACGGGATTCCTTCATATAATGCAAGACAGAAGATTTCTCAGTAACTTCCTTGTGTTGTGTGTCTTCAGCTCACCGAGTTGAACCTTTCTTTAGACAGAGCAGATTTGAAACTCTCTTTTTGTGGAATTTGCAGTTGGAGATTTCAAGCGATTTCAGGCCAATGGTAGAAAAGGAAATATCTTCGTTTAAAAACTAGACAGAATCATTTTCTGAAACAACGTAATGATTAGTGCGTTCAGCTCACAGAGTTTAACCTTTCTTTTCATAGAGCAGTTTGAAAACAGTCTGTTTGTAAAGTCTACAAGTGGATATTTGGACCTCTTTGAAGCCTTCGTTGGAAGCGGGATTTCTTCATAAAATGCTAGACAGAAGAATTCTCAGTAACTTCTTTGTGTGTGTGTATTCAACTCACAGAGTTGAACCTTCCTTTAGACAGAGTAGATTTGAAACACTCTTTTTGTTTAATTTACATGTGGAGATTTAAAGCGAATTGAGGCCAATGACAGAAAAGGAAATATCTTCGTTTAAAAACGAGACAGAATCATTCTCTGAAACAACGTAATGATTTGTGCGTTCAGCTCACAGAGTTTAACCTTTCTTTTCATAGAGCAGTTTGAAAACAGTCTGTTTGTAAAGTCTGCAAGTGGATATTTGGACCTCTTTGAAGCCTTCGTTGGAAGCGGGATTTCTTCATAAAATGCTAGACAGAAGAATTCTCAGTAACTTCTTTGTGTGTGTGTATTCAACTCACAGAGTTGAACCTTCCTTTAGACAGAGTAGATTTGAAACACTCTTTTTGTTTAATTTACATGTGGAGATTTCAAGCGAATTGAGGCCAATGACAGAAAAGGAAATATCTTCGTTTAAAAACGAGACAGAATCATTCTCTGAAACAACGTAATGATTTGTGCGTTCAGCTCACAGAGTTTAACCTTTCTTTTCATAGAGCAGTTTGAAAACACTCTGTTTGTAAAGTCTCCAAGTGGATATTTGGACCTTTACGAGGCCTTCGTTGGAAACGGGATTTCTTCATATAATGCAAGACAGAAGAATTCTCAGTAACTTCCTTGTGTTGTGTGTCTTCAGCTCACAGAGTTGAACCTTTCTTTAGACAGGGCAGATTTGAAACTCTCTTTTTGTGGAATTTGCAGTTGGAGATTTCAAGCGATTTCAGGCCAATGGTAGAAAAGGGAATATCTTCGTTTAAAAACTAGACAGAATCATTCTCTGAAACAACGTAATGATTTGTGCGTTCAGCTCACAGAGTTTAACCTTTCTTTTCATAGAGCAGTTTGAAAACAGTCTGTTTGTAAAGTCTGCAAGTGGATATTTGGACCTCTTGGAAGCCTTCGTTGGAAGCGGGATTTCTTCATAAAATGCTAGACAGAAGAATTCTCAGTAACTTCTTTGTGTGTGTGTATTCAACTCACAGAGTTGAACCTTCCTTTAGACAGAGTAGATTTGAAACACTCTTTTTGTTTAATTTACATGTGGAGATTTCAAGCGAATTGAGGCCAATGACAGAAAAGGAAATATCTTCGTTTAAAAACGAGACAGAATCATTCTCTGAAACAACGTAATGATTTGTGCGTTCAGCTCACAGAGTTTAACCTTTCTTTTCATAGAGCAGTTTGAAAACACTCTGTTTGTAAAGTCTGCAAGTGGATATTTGGACCTTTACGAGGCCTTCGTTGGAAACGGGATTTCTTCATATAATGCAAGACAGAAGAATTCTCAGTAACTTCCTTGTGTTGTGTGTCTTCAGCTCACAGAGTTGAACCTTTCTTTAGACAGGGCAGATTTGAAACTCTCTTTTTGTGGAATTTGCAGTTGGAGATTTCAAGCGATTTCAGGCCAATGGTAGAAAAGGGAATATCTTCGTTTAAAAACTAGACAGAATCATTCTCTGAAACAACGTAATGATTTGTGCGTTCAGCTCACAGAGTTTAACCTTTCTTTTCATAGAGCAGTTTGAAAACAGTCTGTTTGTAAAGTCTGCAAGTGGATATTTGGACCTCTTTGAAGCCTTCGTTGGAAGCGGGATTTCTTCATAAAATGCTAGACAGAAGAATTCTCAGTAACTTCTTTGTGTGTGTGTATTCAACTCACAGAGTTGAACCTTCCTTTAGACAGAGTAGATTTGAAACACTCTTTTTGTTTAATTTACATGTGGAGATTTCAAGCGAATTGAGGCCAATGACAGAAAAGGAAATATCTTCGTTTAAAAACGAGACAGAATCATTCTCTGAAACAACGTAATGATTTGTGCGTTCAGCTCACAGAGTTTAACCTTTCTTTTCATAGAGCAGTTTGCAAACACTCTGTTTGTAAAGTCTGCAAGTGGATATTTGCACCTTTACGAGGCCTTCGTTGGAAACGGGATTTCTTCATATAATGCAAGACAGAAGAATTCTCAGTAACTTCCTTGTGTTGTGTGTCTTCAGCTCACAGAGTTGAACCTTTCTTTAGACAGGGCAGATTTGAAACTCTCTTTTTGTGGAATTTGCAGTTGGAGATTTCAAGCGATTTCAGGCCAATGGTAGAAAAGGAAATATCTTCGTTTAAAAACTAGACAGAATCATTCTCTGAAACAACGTAATGATTTGTGCATTCAGCTCACAGAGTTTAACCTTTCTTTTCATAGAGCAGTTTGAAAACAGTCTGTTTGTAAAGTCTGCAAGTGGATATTTGGACCTCTTTGAAGACTTCGTTGGAAGCGGGATTTCTTCATAAAATGCTAGACAGAAGAATTCTCAGTAACTTCTTTGTGTCTGTGTATTCAACTCACAGAGTTGAACCTTCCTTTAGACAGAGTAGATTTGAAACACTCTTTTTGTTTAATTTACATGTGGAGATTTCAAGCGAATTGAGGCCAATGACAGAAAAGGAAATATCTTCGTTTAAAAACGAGACAGAATCATTCTCTGAAACAACGTAATGATTTGTGCGTTCAGCTCACAGAGTTTAACCTTTCTTTTCATAGAGCAGTTTGCAAACACTCTGTTTGTAAAGTCTGCAAGTGGATATTTGGACCTTTACGAGGACTTCGTTGGAAACGGGATTTCTTCATATAATGCAAGACAGAAGATTTCTCAGTAACTTCCTTGTGTTGTGTGTCTTCAGCTCACAGAGTTGAACCTTTCTTTAGACAGAGCAGATTTGAAACTCTCTTTTTGTGGAATTTGCAGTTGGAGATTTCAAGCGATTTCAGGCCAATGGTAGAAAAGGAAATATCTTCGTTTAAAAACTAGACAGAATCATTCTCTGAAACAACGTAATGATTTGTGCGTTCAGCTCACAGAGTTTAACCTTTCTTTTCATAGAGCAGTTTGAAAACAGTCTGTTTGTAAAGTCTGCAAGTGGATATTTGGACCTCTTTGAAGCCTTCGTTGGAAGCGGGATTTCTTCCTAAAATGCTAGACAGAAGAATTCTCAGTAACTTCTTTGTGTGTGTGTATTCAACTCACAGAGTTGAACCTTCCTTTAGACAGAGTAGATTTGAAACACTCTTTTTGTTTAATTTACATGTGGAGATTTCAAGCGAATTGAGGCCAATGACAGAAAAGGAAATATCTTCGTTTAAAAACGAGACAGAATCATTCTCTGAAACAACGTAATGATTTGTGCGTTCAGCTCACAGAGTTTAACCTTTCTTTTCATAGAGCAGTTTGAAAACAGTCTGTTTGTAAAGTCTGCAAGTGGATATTTGGACCTCTTTGAAGCCTTCGTTGGAAGCGGGATTTCTTCATAAAATGCTAGACAGAAGAATTCTCAGTAACTTCTTTGTGTGTGTGTATTCAACTCACAGAGTTGAACCTTCCTTTAGACAGAGTAGATTTGAAACACTCTTTTTGTTTAATTTACATGTGGAGATTTCAAGCGAATTGAGGCCAATGACAGAAAAGGAAATATCTTCGTTTAAAAACGAGACAGAATCATTCTCTGAAACAACGTAATGATTTGTGCGTTCAGCTCACAGAGTTTAACCTTTCTTTTCATAGAGCAGTTTGAAAACAGTCTGTTTGTAAAGTGTGCAAGTGGATATTTGGACCTTTACGAGGCCTTCGTTGGAAACGGGATTTCTTCATATAATGCAAGACAGAAGAATTCTCAGTAACTTCCATGTGTTGTGTGTCTTCAGCTCACAGAGTTGAACCTTTCTTTAGACAGGGCAGATTTGAAACTCTCTTTTTGTGGAATTTGCAGTTGGAGATTTCAAGCGATTTCAGGCCAATGGTAGAAACGGAAATATCTTCGTTTAAAAACTAGACAGAATCATTCTCTGAAACAACGTAATGATTTGTGCATTCAGCTCACAGAGTTTAACCTTTCTTTTCATAGAGCAGTTTGAAACAGCCTGTTTGTAAAGTCTGCAAGTGGATATTTGGACCTCTTTGAAGACTTCGTTGGAAGCGGGATTTCTTCATAAAATGCTAGACAGAAGAATTCTCAGTAACTTCTTTGTGTCTGTGTATTCAACTCACAGAGTTGAACCTTCCTTTAGACAGAGTAGATTTGAAACACTCTTTTTGTTTAATTTACATGTGGAGATTTCAAGCGAATTGAGGCCAATGACAGAAAAGGAAATATCTTCGTTTAAAAACGAGACAGAATCATTCTCTGAAACAACGTAATGATTTGTGCGTTCAGCTCACAGAGTTTAACCTTTCTTTTCATAGAGCAGTTTGCAAACACTCTGTTTGTAAAGTCTGCAAGTGGATATTTGGACCTTTACGAGGCCTTCGTTGGAAACGGGATTTCTTCATATAATGCAAGACAGAAGATTTCTCAGTAACTTCCTTGTGTTGTGTGTCTTCAGCTCACAGAGTTGAACCTTTCTTTAGACAGGGCAGATGTGAAACTCTCTTTTTGTGGAATTTGCAGTTGGAGATTTCAAGCGATTTCAGGCCAATGGTAGAAAAGGGAATATCTTCGTTTAAAAACTAGACAGAATCATTCTCTGAAACAACGTAATGATTTGTGCGTTCAGCTCACAGAGTTTAACCTTTCTTTTCATAGAGCAGTTTGAAAACAGTCTGTTTGTAAAGTCTGCAAGTGGATATTTGGACCTCTTTGAAGCCTTCGTTGGAAGCGGGATTTCTTCATAAAATGCTAGACAGAAGAATTCTCAGTAACTTCTTTGTGTGTGTGTATTCAACTCACAGAGTTGAACCTTCCTTTAGACAGAGTAGATTTGAAACACTCTTTTTGTTTAATTTACATGTGGAGATTTTAAGCGAATTGAGGCCAATGACAGAAAAGGAAATATCTTCGTTTAAAAACGAGACAGAATCATTCTCTGAAACAACGTAATGATTTGTGCGTTCAGCTCACAGAGTTTAACCTTTCTTTTCATAGAGCAGTTTGCAAACACTCTGTTTGGAAAGTCTGCAAGTGGATATTTGGACCTTTACGAGGCCTTCGTTGGAAACGGGATTTCTTCATATAAGCAAGACAGAAGATTTCTCAGTAACTTCCTTGTGTTGTGTGTCTTCAGCTCACAGAGTTGAACCTTTCTTTAGACAGGGCAGATTTGAAACTCTCTTTTTGTGGAATTTGCAGTTGGAGATTTCAAGCGATTTCAGGCCAATCGTAGAAAAGGAAATATCTTCGTTTAAAAACTAGACAGAATCATTCTCTGAAACAACGTAATGATTTGTGCGTTCAGCTCACAGAGTTTAACCTTTCTTTTCATAGAGCAGTTTGAAAACAGTCTGTTTGTAAAGTCTGCAAGTGGCTATTTGGACCTCTTTGAAGCCTTCGTTGGAAGCGGGATTTCTTCATAAAATGCTAGACAGAAGAATTCTCAGTAACTTCTTTGTGTGTGTGTATTCAACTCACAGAGTTGAACCTTCCTTTAGACAGAGTACATTTGAAACACTCTTTTTGTTTAATTTACATGTGGAGATTTCAAGCGAATTGAGGCCAATGACAGAAAAGGAAATATCTTCGTTTAAAAACGAGACAGAATCATTCTCTGAAACAACGTAATGCTTTGTGCGTTCAGCTCACAGAGTTTAACCTTTCTTTTCATAGAGCAGTTTGCAAACACTCTGTTTGTAAAGTCTGCAAGTGGATATTTGGACCTTTACGAGGACTTCGTTGGAAACGGGATTTCTTCATATAATGCAAGACAGAAGATTTCTCAGTAACTTCCTTGTGTTGTGTGTCTTCAGCTCACAGAGTTGAACCTTTCTTTAGACAGGGCAGATTTGAAACTCTCTTTTTGTGGAATTTGCAGTTGGAGATTTCAAGCGATTTCAGGCCAATGGTAGAAAAGGGAATATCTTCGTTTAAAAACTAGACAGAATCATTCTCTGAAACAACGTAATGATTTGTGCGTTCAGCTCACAGAGTTTAACCTTTCTTTTCATAGAGCAGTTTGAAAACAGTCTGTTTGTAAAGTCTGCAAGTGGATATTTGGACCTCTTTGAAGCCTTCGTTGGAAGCGGGATTTCTTCATAAAATGCTAGACAGAAGAATTCTCAGTAACTTCTTTGTGTGTGTGTATTCAACTCACAGAGTTGAACCTTCCTTTAGACAGAGTAGATTTGAAACACTCTTTTTGTTTAATTTACGTGTGGAGATTTCAAGCGAATTGAGGCCAATGACAGAAAAGGAAATATCTTCGTTTAAAAACGAGACAGAATCATTCTCTGAAACAACGTAATGATTTGTGCGTTCAGCTCACAGAGTTTAACCTTTCTTTTCATAGAGCAGTTTGCAAACACTCTGTTTGTAAAGTCTGCAAGTGGATATTTGGACTTTTACGAGGCCTTCGTTGGAAACGGGATTTCTTCATATAATGCAAGACAGAAGATTTCTCAGTAACTTCCTTGTGTTGTGTGTCTTCAGCTCACAGAATTGAACCTTTCTTTAGACAGGGCAGATTTGAAACTCTCTTTTTGTGGAATTTGCAGTTGGAGATTTCAAGCGATTTCAGGCCAATGGTAGAAAAGGAAATATCTTCGTTTAAAAACTAGACAGAATCATTCTCTGAAACAACGTAATGATTTGTGCATTCAGCTCACAGAGTTTAACCTTTCTTTTCATAGAGCAGTTTGAAAACAGTCTGTTTGTAAAGTCTGCAAGTGGATATTTGGACCTCTTTGAAGACTTCGTTGGAAGCGGGATTTCTTCATAAAATGCTAGACAGAAGAATTCTCAGTAACTTCTTTGTGTCTGTGTATTCAACTCACAGAGTTGAACCTTCCTTTAGACAGAGTAGATTTGAAACACTCTTTTTGTTTAATTTACATGTGGAGATTTCAAGCGAATTGAGGCCAATGACAGAAAAGGAAATATCTTCGTTTAAAAACGAGACAGAATCATTCTCTGAAACAACGTAATGATTTGTGCGTTCAGCTCACAGAGTTTAACCTTTCTTTTCATAGAGCAGTTTGCAAACACTCTGTTTGTAAAGTCTGCAAGTGGATATTTGGACCTTTACGAGGACTTCGTTGGAAACGGGATTTCTTCATATAATGCAAGACAGAAGATTTCTCAGTAACTTCCTTGTGTTGTGTGTCTTCAGCTCACAGAGTTGAACCTTTCTTTAGACAGAGCAGATTTGAAACTCTCTTTTTGTGGAATTTGCAGTTGGAGATTTCAAGCGATTTCAGGCCAATGGTAGAAAAGGAAATATCTTCGTTTAAAAACTAGACAGAATCATTCTCTGAAACAACGTAATGATTTGTGCGTTCAGCTCACAGAGTTTAACCTTTCTTTTCATAGAGCAGTTTGAAAACAGTCTGTTTGTAAAGTCTGCAAGTGGATATTTGGACCTCTTTGAAGCCTTCGTTGGAAGCGGGATTTCTTCCTAAAATGCTAGACAGAAGAATTCTCAGTAACTTCTTTGTGTGTGTGTATTCAACTCACAGAGTTGAACCTTCCTTTAGACAGAGTAGATTTGAAACACTCTTTTTGTTTAATTTACATGTGGAGATTTCAAGCGAATTGAGGCCAATGACAGAAAAGGAAATATCTTCGTTTAAAAACGAGACAGAATCATTCTCTGAAACAACGTAATGATTTGTGCGTTCAGCTCACAGAGTTTAACCTTTCTTTTCATAGAGCAGTTTGAAAACAGTCTGTTTGTAAAGTCTGCAAGTGGATATTTGGACCTCTTTGAAGCCTTCGTTGGAAGCGGGATTTCTTCATAAAATGCTAGACAGAAGAATTCTCAGTAACTTCTTTGTGTGTGTGTATTCAACTCACAGAGTTGAACCTTCCTTTAGACAGAGTAGATTTGAAACACTCTTTTTGTTTAATTTACATGTGGAGATTTCAAGCGAATTGAGGCCAATGACAGAAAAGGAAATATCTTCGTTTAAAAACGAGACAGAATCATTCTCTGAAACAACGTAATGATTTGTGCGTTCAGCTCACAGAGTTTAACCTTTCTTTTCATAGAGCAGTTTGAAAACAGTCTGTTTGTAAAGTGTGCAAGTGGATATTTGGACCTTTACGAGGCCTTCGTTGGAAACGGGCTTTCTTCATATAATGCAAGACAGAAGAATTCTCAGTAACTTCCATGTGTTGTGTGTCTTCAGCTCACAGAGTTGAACCTTTCTTTAGACAGGGCAGATTTGAAACTCTCTTTTTGTGGAATTTGCAGTTGGAGATTTCAAGCGATTTCAGGCCAATGGTAGAAACGGAAATATCTTCGTTTAAAAACTAGACAGAATCATTCTCTGAAACAACGTAATGATTTGTGCATTCAGCTCACAGAGTTTAACCTTTCTTTTCATAGAGCAGTTTGAAACAGCCTGTTTGTAAAGTCTGCAAGTGGATATTTGGACCTCTTTGAAGACTTCGTTGGAAGCGGGATTTCTTCATAAAATGCTAGACAGAAGAATTCTCAGTAACTTCTTTGTGTCTGTGTATTCAACTCACAGAGTTGAACCTTCCTTTAGACAGAGTAGATTTGAAACACTCTTTTTGTTTAATTTACATGTGGAGATTTCAAGCGAATTGAGGCCAATGACAGAAAAGGAAATATCTTCGTTTAAAAACGAGACAGAATCATTCTCTGAAACAACGTAATGATTTGTGCGTTCAGCTCACAGAGTTTAACCTTTCTTTTCATAGAGCAGTTTGCAAACACTCTGTTTGTAAAGTCTGCAAGTGGATATTTGGACCTTTACGAGGCCTTCGTTGGAAACGGGATTTCTTCATATAATGCAAGACAGAAGATTTCTCAGTAACTTCCTTGTGTTGTGTGTCTTCAGCTCACAGAGTTGAACCTTTCTTTAGACAGGGCAGATTTGAAACTCTCTTTTTGTGGAATTTGCAGTTGGAGATTTCAAGCGATTTCAGGCCAATGGTAGAAAAGGGAATATCTTCGTTTAAAAACTAGACAGAATCATTCTCTGAAACAACGTAATGATTTGTGCGTTCAGCTCACAGAGTTTAACCTTTCTTTTCATAGAGCAGTTTGAAAACAGTCTGTTTGTAAAGTCTGCAAGTGGATATTTGGACCTCTTTGAAGCCTTCGTTGGAAGCGGGATTTCTTCATAAAATGCTAGACAGAAGAATTCTCAGTAACTTCTTTGTGTGTGTGTATTCAACTCACAGAGTTGAACCTTCCTTTAGACAGAGTAGATTTGAAACACTCTTTTTGTTTAATTTACATGTGGAGATTTTAAGCGAATTGAGGCCAATGACAGAAAAGGAAATATCTTCGTTTAAAAACGAGACAGAATCATTCTCTGAAACAACGTAATGATTTGTGCGTTCAGCTCACAGAGTTTAACCTTTCTTTTCATAGAGCAGTTTGCAAACACTCTGTTTGGAAAGTCTGCAAGTGGATATTTGGACCTTTACGAGGCCTTCGTTGGAAAAGGGATTTCTTCATATAAGCAAGACAGAAGATTTCTCAGTAACTTCCTTGTGTTGTGTGTCTTCAGCTCACAGAGTTGAACCTTTCTTTAGACAGGGCAGATTTGAAACTCTCTTTTTGTGGAATTTGCAGTTGGAGATTTCAAGCGATTTCAGGCCAATCGTAGAAAAGGAAATATCTTCGTTTAAAAACTAGACAGAATCATTCTCTGAAACAACGTAATGATTTGTGCGTTCAGCTCACAGAGTTTAACCTTTCTTTTCATAGAGCAGTTTGAAAACAGTCTGTTTGTAAAGTCTGCAAGTGGCTATTTGGACCTCTTTGAAGCCTTCGTTGGAAGCGGGATTTCTTCATAAAATGCTAGACAGAAGAATTCTCAGTAACTTCTTTGTGTGTGTGTATTCAACTCACAGAGTTGAACCTTCCTTTAGACAGAGTACATTTGAAACACTCTTTTTGTTTAATTTACATGTGGAGATTTCAAGCGAATTGAGGCCAATGACAGAAAAGGAAATATCTTCGTTTAAAAACGAGACAGAATCATTCTCTGAAACAACGTAATGCTTTGTGCGTTCAGCTCACAGAGTTTAACCTTTCTTTTCATAGAGCAGTTTGCAAACACTCTGTTTGTAAAGTCTGCAAGTGGATATTTGGACCTTTACGAGGACTTCGTTGGAAACGGGATTTCTTCATATAATGCAAGACAGAAGATTTCTCAGTAACTTCCTTGTGTTGTGTGTCTTCAGCTCACAGAGTTGAACCTTTCTTTAGACAGGGCAGATTTGAAACTCTCTTTTTGTGGAATTTGCAGTTGGAGATTTCAAGCGATTTCAGGCCAATGGTAGAAAAGGGAATATCTTCGTTTAAAAACTAGACAGAATCATTCTCTGAAACAACGTAATGATTTGTGCGTTCAGCTCACAGAGTTTAACCTTTCTTTTCATAGAGCAGTTTGAAAACAGTCTGTTTGTAAAGTCTGCAAGTGGATATTTGGACCTCTTTGAAGCCTTCGTTGGAAGCGGGATTTCTTCATAAAATGCTAGACAGAAGAATTCTCAGTAACTTCTTTGTGTGTGTGTATTCAACTCACAGAGTTGAACCTTCCTTTAGACAGAGTAGATTTGAAACACTCTTTTTGTTTAATTTACGTGTGGAGATTTCAAGCGAATTGAGGCCAATGACAGAAAAGGAAATATCTTCGTTTAAAAACGAGACAGAATCATTCTCTGAAACAACGTAATGATTTGTGCGTTCAGCTCACAGAGTTTAACCTTTCTTTTCATAGAGCAGTTTGCAAACACTCTGTTTGTAAAGTCTGCAAGTGGATATTTGGACTTTTACGAGGCCTTCGTTGGAAACGGGATTTCTTCATATAATGCAAGACAGAAGATTTCTCAGTAACTTCCTTGTGTTGTGTGTCTTCAGCTCACAGAATTGAACCTTTCTTTAGACAGGGCAGATTTGAAACTCTCTTTTTGTGGAATTTGCAGTTGGAGATTTCAAGCGATTTCAGGCCAATGGTAGAAAAGGAAATATCTTCGTTTAAAAACTAGACAGAATCATTCTCTGAAACAACGTAATTATTTGTGCGTTCAGCTCACAGAGTTTAACCTTTCTTTTCATAGAGCAGTTTGAAAACAGTCTGTTTGTAAAGTCTGCAAGTGGGTATTTGGACCTCTTTGAAGCCTTCGTTGGAAGCGGGATTTCTTCATAAAATGCTAGACAGAAGAATTCTCAGTAACTTCTTTGTGTGTGTGTATTCAACTCACAGAGTTGAACCTTCCTTTAGACAGAGTAGATTTGAAACACTCTTTTTGTTTAATTTACATGTGGAGATTTTAAGCGAATTGAGGCCAATGACAGAAAAGGAAATATCTTCGTTTAAAAACGAGACAGAATCATTCTCTGAAACAACGTAATGATTTGTGCGTTCAGCTCACAGAGTTTAACCTTTCTTTTCATAGAGCAGTTTGCAAACACTCTGTTTGTAAAGTCTGCAAGTTGATATTTGGACATTTACGAGGCCTTCGTTGGAAACGGGATTTCTTCATATAATGCAAGACAGAAGATTTCTCAGTAACTTCCTTGTGTTGTGTGTCTTCAGCTCACAGAGTTGAACCTTTGTTTAGACAGGGAAGATTTGAAACTCTCTTTTTGTGGAATTTGCTGTTGGAGATTTCAAGCGATTTCAGGCCAATGGTAGAAAAGGAAATATCTTCGTTTAAAAACTAGACAGAATCATTCTCTGAAACAACGTAATGATTTGTGCGTTCAGCTCACAGAGTTTAACCTTTCTTTTCATAGAGCAGTTTGAAAACAGTCTGTTTGTAAAGTCTGCAAGTGGATATTTGGACCTCTTTGAAGCCTTCGTTGGAAGCGGGATTTCTTCATAAAATGCTAGACAGAAGAATTCTCAGTAACTTCTTTGTGTGTGTGTATTCAACTCACAGAGTTGAACCTTCCTTTAGACAGAGTAGATTTGAAACACTCTTTTTGTTTAATTTACATGTGGAGATTTTAAGCGAATTGAGGCCAATGACAGAAAAGGAAATATCTTCGTTTAAAAACGAGACAGAATCATTCTCTGAAACAACGTAATGATTTGTGCGTTCAGCTCACAGAGTTTAACCTTTCTTTTCATAGAGCAGTTTGCAAACACTCTGTTTGTAAAGTCTGCAAGTGGATATTTGGACCTTTACGAGGCCTTCGTTGGAAACGGGATTTCTTCATATAATGCAAGACAGAAGATTTCTCAGTAACTTCCTTGTGTTGTGTGTCTTCAGCTCACAGAGTTGAACCTTTCTTTAGACAGGGCAGATTTGAAACTCTCTTTTTGTGGAATTTGCAGTTGGAGATTTCAAGCGATTTCAGGCCAATGGTAGAAAAGGAAATATCTTCGTTTAAAAACTAGACAGAATCATTCTCTGAAACAACGTAATGATTTGTGCGTTCAGCTCACAGAGTTTAACCTTTCTTTTCATAGAGCAGTTTGAAAACAGTCTGTTTGTAAAGTCTGCAAGTGGATATTTGGACCTCTTTGAAGCCTTCGTTGGAAGAGGGATTTCTTCATAAAATGCTAGACAGAAGAATTCTCAGTAATTTCTTTGTGTGTGTGTATTCAACTCACAGAGTTGAACCTTCCTTTAGACAGAGTGGATTTGAAGCACTCTTTTTGTTTAATTTACGTGTGGAGATTTCAAGCGAATTGAGGCCAATGACAGAAAAGGAAATATCTTCGTTTGAAAACGACACAGAATCATTCTCTGAAACAACGTAATGATTTGTGCGTTCAGCTCACAGAGTTTAACCTTTCTTTTCATAGAGCAGTTTGCATACACTCTGTTTGTAAAGTCTGCAAGTGGATATTTGTACCTTTACGAGGCCTTCGTTGGAAACGGGATTTCTTCATATAATGCAAGACAGAAGATTTCTCAGTAACTTCCTTGTGTTGTGTGTCTTCAGCTCACAGAGTTGAACCTTTCCTTAGACAGAGCAGATTTGAAACTCTCTTTTTGTGGAATTTGCAGTTGGAGATTTCAAGCGATTTCAGGCCAATGGTAGAAAAGGAAATATCTTCGTTTAAAAACTAGACAGAATCATTCTCTGAAACAACGTAATGATTTGTGCGTTCAGCTCACAGAGTTTAACCTTTCTTTTCATAGAGCAGTTTGAAAACAGTCTGTTTGTAAAGTCTGCAAGTGGATATTTGGACCTCTTTGAAGCCTTCGTTGGAAGCGGGATTTCTTCATAAAATGCTAGACAGAAGAATTCTCAGTAACTTCTTTGTGTGTGTGTATTCAACTCACAGAGTTGAACCTTCCTTTAGACAGAGTAGATTTGAAACACTCTTTTTGTTTAATTTACATGTGGAGATTTCAAGCGAATTGAGGCCAATGACAGAAAAGGAAATATCTTCGTTTAAAAACGAGACAGAATCATTCTCTGAAACAACGTAATGATTTGTGCGTTCAGCTCACAGAGTTTAACCTTTCTTTTCATAGAGCAGTTTGCAAACACTCTGTTTGTAAAGTCTGCAAGTGGATATTTGGACCTTTACGAGGCCTTCGTTGGAAACGGGATTTCTTCATATAATGCAAGACAGAAGATTTCTCAGTAACTTCCTTGTGTTGTGTGTCTTCAGCTCACAGAGTTGAACCTTTCTTTAGACAGAGCAGATTTGAAACTCTCTTTTTGTGGAATTTGCAGTTGGAGATTTCAAGCGATTTCAGGCCAATGGTAGAAAAGGAAATATCTTCGTTTAAAAACTAGACAGAATCATTCTCTGAAACAACGTAATGATTTGTGCGTTCAGCTCACAGAGTTTAACCTTTCTTTTCATAGAGCAGTTTGAAAACAGTCTGTTTGTAAAGTCTGCAAGTGGATATTTGGACCTCTTTGAAGCCTTCGTTGGAAGCGGGATTTCTTCATAAAATGCTAGACAGAAGAATTCTCAGTAACTTCTTTGTGTGTGTGTATTCAACTCACAGAGTTGAACCTTCCTTTAGACAGAGAAGATTTGAAACACTCTTTTTGTTTAATTTACATGTGGAGATTTCAAGCGAAATGAGGCCAATGACAGAAAAGGAAATATCTTCGTTTCAAAACGAGACAGAATCATTCTCTGAAACAACGTAATGATTTGTGCGTTCAGCTCACAGAGTTTAACCTTTCTTTTCATAGAGCAGTTTGAAAACAGTCTGTTTGTAAAGTCTGCAAGTGGATATTTGGACCTCTTGGAAGCCTTCGTTGGAAGCGGGATTTCTTCATAAAATGCTAGACAGAAGAATTCTCAGTAACTTCTTTGTGTGTGTGTATTCAACTCACAGAGTTGAACCTTCCTTTAGCAGAGTAGATTTGAAACACTCTTTTTGTTTAATTTACATGTGGAGATTTCAAGCGAATTGAGGCCAATGACAGAAAAGGAAATATCTTCGTTTAAAAACGAGACAGAATCATTCTCTGAAACAACGTAATGATTTGTGCGTTCAGCTCACAGAGTTTAACCTTTCTTTTCATAGAGCAGTTTGCAAACACTCTGTTTGTAAAGTCTGCAAGTGGATATTTGGACCTTTACGAGGCCTTCGTTGGAAACGGGATTTCTTCATATAATGCAAGACAGAAGATTTCTCAGTAACTTCCTTGTGTTGTGTGTCTTCAGCTCACAGAGTTGAACCTTTCTTTAGACAGGGCAGATTTGAAACTCTCTTTTTGTGGAATTTGCAGTTGGAGATTTCAAGCGATTTCAGGCCAATGGTAGAAAAGGAAATATCTTCGTTTAAAAACTAGACAGAATCATTCTCTGAAACAACGTAATGATTTGTGCGTTCAGCTCACAGAGTTTAACCTTTCTTTTCATAGAGCAGTTTGAAAACAGTCTGTTTGTAAAGTCTGCAAGTGGATATTTGGACCTCTTTGAAGCCTTCGTTGGAAGCGGGATTTCTTCATAAAATGCTAGACAGAAGAATTCTCAGTAACTTCTTTGTGTGTGTGTATTCAACTCACAGAGTTGAACCTTCCTTTAGACAGAGTAGATTTGAAACACTCTTTTTGTTTAATTTACATGTGGAGATTTCAAGCGAATTGAGGCCAATGACAGAAAAGGAAATATCTTCGTTTAAAAACGAGACAGAATCATTCTCTGAAACAACGTAATGATTTGTGCGTTCAGCTCACAGAGTTTAACCTTTCTTTTCATAGAGCAGTTTGCAAACACTCTGTTTGTAAAGTCTGCAAGTGGATATTTGGACCTTTACGAGGCCTTCGTTGGAAACGGGATTTCTTCATATAATGCAAGACAGAAGATTTCTCAGTAACTTCCTTGTGTTGTGTGTCTTCAGCTCACAGAGTTGAACCTTTCTTTAGACAGAGCAGATTTGAAACTCTCTTTTTGTGGAATTTGCAGTTGGAGATTTCAAGCGATTTCAGGCCAATGGTAGAAAAGGAAATATCTTCGTTTAAAAACTAGACAGAATCATTCTCTGAAACAACGTAATGATTTGTGCGTTCAGCTCACAGAGTTTAACCTTTCTTTTCATAGAGCAGTTTGAAAACAGTCTGTTTGTAAAGTCTGCAAGTGGATATTTGGACCTCTTTGAAGCCTTCGTTGGAAGCGGGATTTCTTCATAAAATGCTAGACAGAAGAATTCTCAGTAACTTCTTTGTGTGTGTGTATTCAACTCACAGAGTTGAACCTTCCTTTAGACAGAGAAGATTTGAAACACTCTTTTTGTTTAATTTACATGTGGAGATTTCAAGCGAAATGAGGCCAATGACAGAAAAGGAAATATCTTCGTTTCAAAACGAGACAGAATCATTCTCTGAAACAACGTAATGATTTGTGCGTTCAGCTCACAGAGTTTAACCTTTCTTTTCATAGAGCAGTTTGAAAACAGTCTGTTTGTAAAGTCTGCAAGTGGATATTTGGACCTCTTGGAAGCCTTCGTTGGAAGCGGGATTTCTTCATAAAATGCTAGACAGAAGAATTCTCAGTAACTTCTTTGTGTGTGTGTATTCAACTCACAGAGTTGAACCTTCCTTTAGCAGAGTAGATTTGAAACACTCTTTTTGTTTAATTTACATGTGGAGATTTCAAGCGAATTGAGGCCAATGACAGAAAAGGAAATATCTTCGTTTAAAAACGAGACAGAATCATTCTCTGAAACAACGTAATGATTTGTGCGTTCAGCTCACAGAGTTTAACCTTTCTTTTCATAGAGCAGTTTGCAAACACTCTGTTTGTAAAGTCTGCAAGTGGATATTTGGACCTTTACGAGGCCTTCGTTGGAAACGGGATTTCTTCATATAATGCAAGACAGAAGATTTCTCAGTAACTTCCTTGTGTTGTGTGTCTTCAGCTCACAGAGTTGAACCTTTCTTTAGACAGGGCAGATTTGAAACTCTCTTTTTGTGGAATTTGCAGTTGGAGATTTCAAGCGATTTCAGGCCAATGGTAGAAAAGGAAATATCTTCGTTTAAAAACTAGACAGAATCATTCTCTGAAACAACGTAATGATTTGTGCGTTCAGCTCACAGAGTTTAACCTTTCTTTTCATAGAGCAGTTTGAAAACAGTCTGTTTGTAATGTCTGCAAGTGGATATTCGGACCTCTTTGAAGCCTTCGTTGGAAGCGGGATTTCTTCATAAAATGCTAGACAGAAGAATTCTCAGTAACTTCTTTGTGTGTGTGTATTCAACTCACAGAGTTGAACCTTCCTTTAGACAGAGTAGATTTGAAACACTCTTTTTGTTTAATTTACATGTGGAGATTTCAAGCGAATTGAGGCCAATGACAGAAAAGGAAATATCTTCGTTTCAAAACGAGACAGAATCATTCTCTGAAACAACGTAATGATTTGTGCGTTCAGCTCACAGAGTTTAACCTTTCTTTTCATAGAGCAGTTTGCAAACACTCTGTTTGTAAAGTCTGCAAGTGGATATTTGGACCTTTACGAGGCCTTCGTTGGAAACGGGATTTCTTCATATAATGCAAGACAGAAGATTTCTCAGTAACTTCCTTGTGTTGTGTGTCTTCAGCTCACAGAGTTGAACCTTTCTTTAGACAGAGCAGATTTGAAACTCTCTTTTTGTGGAATTTGCAGTTGGTGATTTCAAGCGATTTCAGGCCAATGGTAGAAAAGGAAATATCTTCGTTTAAAAACTAGACAGAATCATTCTCTGAAACAACGTAATGATTTGTGCGTTCAGCTCACAGAGTTTAACCTTTCTTTTCATAGAGCAGTTTGAAAACAGTCTGTTTGTAAAGTCTGCAAGTGGATATTTGGACCTCTTTGAAGCCTTCGTTGGAAGCGGGATTTCTTCATAAAATGCTAGACAGAAGAATTCTCAGTAACTTCTTTGTGTGTGTGTATTCAACTCACAGAGTTGAACCTTCCTTTAGACAGAGAAGATTTGAAACACTCTTTTTGTTTAATTTACATGTGGAGATTTCAAGCGAAATGAGGCCAATGACAGAAAAGGAAATATCTTCGTTTCAAAACGAGACAGAATCATTCTCTGAAACAACGTAATGATTTGTGCGTTGAGCTCACAGAGTTTAACCTTTCTTTTCATAGAGCAGTTTGAAAACAGTCTGTTTGTAAAGTCTGCAAGTGGATATTTGGACCTCTTGGAAGCCTTCGTTGGAAGCGGGATTTCTTCATAAAATGCTAGACAGAAGAATTCTCAGTAACTTCTTTGTGTGTGTGTATTCAACTCACAGAGTTGAACCTTCCTTTAGACAGAGTAGATTTGAAACACTCTTTTTGTTTAATTTACATGTGGAGATTTCAAGCGAATTGAGGCCAATGACAGAAAAGGAAATATCTTCGTTTAAAAACGAGACAGAATCATTCTCTGAAACAACGTAATGATTTGTGCGTCCAGCTCACAGAGTTTAACCTTTCTTTTCATAGAGCAGTTTGCAAACACTCTGTTTGTAAAGTCTGCAAGTGGATATTTGGACCTTTACGAGGCCTTCGTTGGAAACGGGATTTCTTCATATAATGCAAGACAGAAGATTTCTCAGTAACTTCCTTGTGTTGTGTGTCTTCAGCTCACAGAGTTGAACCTTTCTTTAGACAGGGCAGATTTGAAACTCTCTTTTTGTGGAATTTGCAGTTGGAGATTTCAAGCGATTTCAGGCCAATGGTAGAAAAGGAAATATCTTCGTTTAAAAACTAGACAGAATCATTCTCTGAAACAACGTAATGATTTGTGCGTTCAGCTCACAGAGTTTAACCTTTCTTTTCATAGAGCAGTTTGAAAACAGTCTGTTTGTAAAGTCTGCAAGTGGATATTTGGACCTCTTTGAAGCCTTCGTTGGAAGCGGGATTTCTTCATAAAATGCTAGACAGAAGAATTCTCAGTAACTTCTTTGTGTGTGTGTATTCAACTCACAGAGTTGAACCTTCCTTTAGACAGAGTAGATTTGAAACACTCTTTTTGTTTAATTTACATGTGGAGATTTCAAGCGAATTGAGGCCAATGACAGAAAAGGAAATATCTTCGTTTAAAAACGAGACAGAATCATTCTCTGAAACAACGTAATGATTTGTGCGTTCAGCTCACAGAGTTTAACCTTTCTTTTCATAGAGCAGTTTGCAAACACTCTGTTTGTAAAGTCTGCAAGTGGATATTTGGACCTTTACGAGGCCTTCGTTGGAAACGGGATTTCTTCATATAATGCAAGACAGAAGATTTCTCAGTAACTTCCTTGTGTTGTGTGTCTTCAGCTCACAGAGTTGAACCTTTCTTTAGACAGAGCAGATTTGAAACTCTCTTTTTGTGGAATTTGCAGTTGGAGATTTCAAGCGATTTCAGGCCAATGGTAGAAAAGGAAATATCTTCGTTTAAAAACTAGACAGAATCATTCTCTGAAACAACGTAATGATTTGTGCGTTCAGCTCACAGAGTTTAACCTTTCTTTTCATAGAGCAGTTTGAAAACAGTCTGTTTGTAAAGTCTGCAAGTGGATATTTGGACCTCTTTGAAGCCTTCGTTGGAAGCGGGATTTCTTCATAAAATGCTAGACAGAAGAATTCTCAGTAACTTCTTTGTGTGTGTGTATTCAACTCACAGAGTTGAACCTTCCTTTAGACAGAGTAGATTTGAAACACTCTTTTTGTTTAATTTACGTGTGGAGATTTCAAGCGAATTGAGGCCAATGACAGAAAAGGAAATATCTTCGTTTAAAAACGAGACAGAATCATTCTCTGAAACAACGTAATGATTTGTGCGTTCAGCTCACAGAGTTTAACCTTTCTTTTCATAGAGCAGTTTGCAAACACTCTGTTTGTAAAGTCTGCAAGTGGATATTTGGACTTTTACGAGGCCTTCGTTGGAAACGGGATTTCTTCATATAATGCAAGACAGAAGATTTCTCAGTAACTTCCTTGTGTTGTGTGTCTTCAGCTCACAGAATTGAACCTTTCTTTAGACAGGGCAGATTTGAAACTCTCTTTTTGTGGAATTTGCAGTTGGAGATTTCAAGCGATTTCAGGCCAATGGTAGAAAAGGAAATATCTTCGTTTAAAAACTAGACAGAATCATTCTCTGAAACAACGTAATTATTTGTGCGTTCAGCTCACAGAGTTTAACCTTTCTTTTCATAGAGCAGTTTGAAAACAGTCTGTTTGTAAAGTCTGCAAGTGGGTATTTGGACCTCTTTGAAGCCTTCGTTGGAAGCGGGATTTCTTCATAAAATGCTAGACAGAAGAATTCTCAGTAACTTCTTTGTGTGTGTGTATTCAACTCACAGAGTTGAACCTTCCTTTAGACAGAGTAGATTTGAAACACTCTTTTTGTTTAATTTACATGTGGAGATTTTAAGCGAATTGAGGCCAATGACAGAAAAGGAAATATCTTCGTTTAAAAACGAGACAGAATCATTCTCTGAAACAACGTAATGATTTGTGCGTTCAGCTCACAGAGTTTAACCTTTCTTTTCATAGAGCAGTTTGCAAACACTCTGTTTGTAAAGTCTGCAAGTTGATATTTGGACATTTACGAGGCCTTCGTTGGAAACGGGATTTCTTCATATAATGCAAGACAGAAGATTTCTCAGTAACTTCCTTGTGTTGTGTGTCTTCAGCTCACAGAGTTGAACCTTTGTTTAGACAGGGAAGATTTGAAACTCTCTTTTTGTGGAATTTGCTGTTGGAGATTTCAAGCGATTTCAGGCCAATGGTAGAAAAGGAAATATCTTCGTTTAAAAACTAGACAGAATCATTCTCTGAAACAACGTAATGATTTGTGCGTTCAGCTCACAGAGTTTAACCTTTCTTTTCATAGAGCAGTTTGAAAACAGTCTGTTTGTAAAGTCTGCAAGTGGATATTTGGACCTCTTTGAAGCCTTCGTTGGAAGCGGGATTTCTTCATAAAATGCTAGACAGAAGAATTCTCAGTAACTTCTTTGTGTGTGTGTATTCAACTCACAGAGTTGAACCTTCCTTTAGACAGAGTAGATTTGAAACACTCTTTTTGTTTAATTTACATGTGGAGATTTTAAGCGAATTGAGGCCAATGACAGAAAAGGAAATATCTTCGTTTAAAAACGAGACAGAATCATTCTCTGAAACAACGTAATGATTTGTGCGTTCAGCTCACAGAGTTTAACCTTTCTTTTCATAGAGCAGTTTGCAAACACTCTGTTTGTAAAGTCTGCAAGTGGATATTTGGACCTTTACGAGGCCTTCGTTGGAAACGGGATTTCTTCATATAATGCAAGACAGAAGATTTCTCAGTAACTTCCTTGTGTTGTGTGTCTTCAGCTCACAGAGTTGAACCTTTCTTTAGACAGGGCAGATTTGAAACTCTCTTTTTGTGGAATTTGCAGTTGGAGATTTCAAGCGATTTCAGGCCAATGGTAGAAAAGGAAATATCTTCGTTTAAAAACTAGACAGAATCATTCTCTGAAACAACGTAATGATTTGTGCGTTCAGCTCACAGAGTTTAACCTTTCTTTTCATAGAGCAGTTTGAAAACAGTCTGTTTGTAAAGTCTGCAAGTGGATATTTGGACCTCTTTGAAGCCTTCGTTGGAAGAGGGATTTCTTCATAAAATGCTAGACAGAAGAATTCTCAGTAATTTCTTTGTGTGTGTGTATTCAACTCACAGAGTTGAACCTTCCTTTAGACAGAGTGGATTTGAAGCACTCTTTTTGTTTAATTTACGTGTGGAGATTTCAAGCGAATTGAGGCCAATGACAGAAAAGGAAATATCTTCGTTTGAAAACGACACAGAATCATTCTCTGAAACAACGTAATGATTTGTGCGTTCAGCTCACAGAGTTTAACCTTTCTTTTCATAGAGCAGTTTGCATACACTCTGTTTGTAAAGTCTGCAAGTGGATATTTGTACCTTTACGAGGCCTTCGTTGGAAACGGGATTTCTTCATATAATGCAAGACAGAAGATTTCTCAGTAACTTCCTTGTGTTGTGTGTCTTCAGCTCACAGAGTTGAACCTTTCCTTAGACAGAGCAGATTTGAAACTCTCTTTTTGTGGAATTTGCAGTTGGAGATTTCAAGCGATTTCAGGCCAATGGTAGAAAAGGAAATATCTTCGTTTAAAAACTAGACAGAATCATTCTCTGAAACAACGTAATGATTTGTGCGTTCAGCTCACAGAGTTTAACCTTTCTTTTCATAGAGCAGTTTGAAAACAGTCTGTTTGTAAAGTCTGCAAGTGGATATTTGGACCTCTTTGAAGCCTTCGTTGGAAGCGGGATTTCTTCATAAAATGCTAGACAGAAGAATTCTCAGTAACTTCTTTGTGTGTGTGTATTCAACTCACAGAGTTGAACCTTCCTTTAGACAGAGTAGATTTGAAACACTCTTTTTGTTTAATTTACATGTGGAGATTTCAAGCGAATTGAGGCCAATGACAGAAAAGGAAATATCTTCGTTTAAAAACGAGACAGAATCATTCTCTGAAACAACGTAATGATTTGTGCGTTCAGCTCACAGAGTTTAACCTTTCTTTTCATAGAGCAGTTTGCAAACACTCTGTTTGTAAAGTCTGCAAGTGGATATTTGGACCTTTACGAGGCCTTCGTTGGAAACGGGATTTCTTCATATAATGCAAGACAGAAGATTTCTCAGTAACTTCCTTGTGTTGTGTGTCTTCAGCTCACAGAGTTGAACCTTTCTTTAGACAGAGCAGATTTGAAACTCTCTTTTTGTGGAATTTGCAGTTGGAGATTTCAAGCGATTTCAGGCCAATGGTAGAAAAGGAAATATCTTCGTTTAAAAACTAGACAGAATCATTCTCTGAAACAACGTAATGATTTGTGCGTTCAGCTCACAGAGTTTAACCTTTCTTTTCATAGAGCAGTTTGAAAACAGTCTGTTTGTAAAGTCTGCAAGTGGATATTTGGACCTCTTTGAAGCCTTCGTTGGAAGCGGGATTTCTTCATAAAATGCTAGACAGAAGAATTCTCAGTAACTTCTTTGTGTGTGTGTATTTAACTCACAGAGTTGAACCTTCCTTTAGACAGAGAAGATTTGAAACACTCTTTTTGTTTAATTTACATGTGGAGATTTCAAGCGAAATGAGGCCAATGACAGAAAAGGAAATATCTTCGTTTCAAAACGAGACAGAATCATTCTCTGAAACAACGTAATGATTTGTGCGTTCAGCTCACAGAGTTTAACCTTTCTTTTCATAGAGCAGTTTGAAAACAGTCTGTTTGTAAAGTCTGCAAGTGGATATTTGGACCTCTTGGAAGCCTTCGTTGGAAGCGGGATTTCTTCATAAAATGCTAGACAGAAGAATTCTCAGTAACTTCTTTGTGTGTGTGTATTCAACTCACAGAGTTGAACCTTCCTTTAGCAGAGTAGATTTGAAACACTCTTTTTGTTTAATTTACATGTGGAGATTTCAAGCGAATTGAGGCCAATGACAGAAAAGGAAATATCTTCGTTTAAAAACGAGACAGAATCATTCTCTGAAACAACGTAATGATTTGTGCGTTCAGCTCACAGAGTTTAACCTTTCTTTTCATAGAGCAGTTTGCAAACACTCTGTTTGTAAAGTCTGCAAGTGGATATTTGGACCTTTACGAGGCCTTCGTTGGAAACGGGATTTCTTCATATAATGCAAGACAGAAGATTTCTCAGTAACTTCCTTGTGTTGTGTGTCTTCAGCTCACAGAGTTGAACCTTTCTTTAGACAGGGCAGATTTGAAACTCTCTTTTTGTGGAATTTGCAGTTGGAGATTTCAAGCGATTTCAGGCCAATGGTAGAAAAGGAAATATCTTCGTTTAAAAACTAGACAGAATCATTCTCTGAAACAACGTAATGATTTGTGCGTTCAGCTCACAGAGTTTAACCTTTCTTTTCATAGAGCAGTTTGAAAACAGTCTGTTTGTAAAGTCTGCAAGTGGATATTTGGACCTCTTTGAAGCCTTCGTTGGAAGCGGGATTTCTTCATAAAATGCTAGACAGAAGAATTCTCAGTAACTTCTTTGTGTGTGTGTATTCAACTCACAGAGTTGAACCTTCCTTTAGACAGAGTAGATTTGAAACACTCTTTTTGTTTAATTTACATGTGGAGATTTCAAGCGAATTGAGGCCAATGACAGAAAAGGAAATATCTTCGTTTAAAAACGAGACAGAATCATTCTCTGAAACAACGTAATGATTTGTGCGTTCAGCTCACAGAGTTTAACCTTTCTTTTCATAGAGCAGTTTGCAAACACTCTGTTTGTAAAGTCTGCAAGTGGATATTTGGACCTTTACGAGGCCTTCGTTGGAAACGGGATTTCTTCATATAATGCAAGACAGAAGATTTCTCAGTAACTTCCTTGTGTTGTGTGTCTTCAGCTCACAGAGTTGAACCTTTCTTTAGACAGAGCAGATTTGAAACTCTCTTTTTGTGGAATTTGCAGTTGGAGATTTCAAGCGATTTCAGGCCAATGGTAGAAAAGGAAATATCTTCGTTTAAAAACTAGACAGAATCATTCTCTGAAACAACGTAATGATTTGTGCGTTCAGCTCACAGAGTTTAACCTTTCTTTTCATAGAGCAGTTTGAAAACAGTCTGTTTGTAAAGTCTGCAAGTGGATATTTGGACCTCTTTGAAGCCTTCGTTGGAAGCGGGATTTCTTCATAAAATGCTAGACAGAAGAATTCTCAGTAACTTCTTTGTGTGTGTGTATTCAACTCACAGAGTTGAACCTTCCTTTAGACAGAGAAGATTTGAAACACTCTTTTTGTTTAATTTACATGTGGAGATTTCAAGCGAAATGAGGCCAATGACAGAAAAGGAAATATCTTCGTTTCAAAACGAGACAGAATCATTCTCTGAAACAACGTAATGATTTGTGCGTTCAGCTCACAGAGTTTAACCTTTCTTTTCATAGAGCAGTTTGAAAACAGTCTGTTTGTAAAGTCTGCAAGTGGATATTTGGACCTCTTGGAAGCCTTCGTTGGAAGCGGGATTTCTTCATAAAATGCTAGACAGAAGAATTCTCAGTAACTTCTTTGTGTGTGTGTATTCAACTCACAGAGTTGAACCTTCCTTTAGCAGAGTAGATTTGAAACACTCTTTTTGTTTAATTTACATGTGGAGATTTCAAGCGAATTGAGGCCAATGACAGAAAAGGAAATATCTTCGTTTAAAAACGAGACAGAATCATTCTCTGAAACAACGTAATGATTTGTGCGTTCAGCTCACAGAGTTTAACCTTTCTTTTCATAGAGCAGTTTGCAAACACTCTGTTTGTAAAGTCTGCAAGTGGATATTTGGACCTTTACGAGGCCTTCGTTGGAAACGGGATTTCTTCATATAATGCAAGACAGAAGATTTCTCAGTAACTTCCTTGTGTTGTGTGTCTTCAGCTCACAGAGTTGAACCTTTCTTTAGACAGGGCAGATTTGAAACTCTCTTTTTGTGGAATTTGCAGTTGGAGATTTCAAGCGATTTCAGGCCAATGGTAGAAAAGGAAATATCTTCGTTTAAAAACTAGACAGAATCATTCTCTGAAACAACGTAATGATTTGTGCGTTCAGCTCACAGAGTTTAACCTTTCTTTTCATAGAGCAGTTTGAAAACAGTCTGTTTGTAATGTCTGCAAGTGGATATTCGGACCTCTTTGAAGCCTTCGTTGGAAGCGGGATTTCTTCATAAAATGCTAGACAGAAGAATTCTCAGTAACTTCTTTGTGTGTGTGTATTCAACTCACAGAGTTGAACCTTCCTTTAGACAGAGTAGATTTGAAACACTCTTTTTGTTTAATTTACATGTGGAGATTTCAAGCGAATTGAGGCCAATGACAGAAAAGGAAATATCTTCGTTTCAAAACGAGACAGAATCATTCTCTGAAACAACGTAATGATTTGTGCGTTCAGCTCACAGAGTTTAACCTTTCTTTTCATAGAGCAGTTTGCAAACACTCTGTTTGTAAAGTCTGCAAGTGGATATTTGGACCTTTACGAGGCCTTCGTTGGAAACGGGATTTCTTCATATAATGCAAGACAGAAGATTTCTCAGTAACTTCCTTGTGTTGTGTGTCTTCAGCTCACAGAGTTGAACCTTTCTTTAGACAGAGCAGATTTGAAACTCTCTTTTTGTGGAATTTGCAGTTGGTGATTTCAAGCGATTTCAGGCCAATGGTAGAAAAGGAAATATCTTCGTTTAAAAACTAGACAGAATCATTCTCTGAAACAACGTAATGATTTGTGCGTTCAGCTCACAGAGTTTAACCTTTCTTTTCATAGAGCAGTTTGAAAACAGTCTGTTTGTAAAGTCTGCAAGTGGATATTTGGACCTCTTTGAAGCCTTCGTTGGAAGCGGGATTTCTTCATAAAATGCTAGACAGAAGAATTCTCAGTAACTTCTTTGTGTGTGTGTATTCAACTCACAGAGTTGAACCTTCCTTTAGACAGAGAAGATTTGAAACACTCTTTTTGTTTAATTTACATGTGGAGATTTCAAGCGAAATGAGGCCAATGACAGAAAAGGAAATATCTTCGTTTCAAAACGAGACAGAATCATTCTCTGAAACAACGTAATGATTTGTGCGTTGAGCTCACAGAGTTTAACCTTTCTTTTCATAGAGCAGTTTGAAAACAGTCTGTTTGTAAAGTCTGCAAGTGGATATTTGGACCTCTTGGAAGCCTTCGTTGGAAGCGGGATTTCTTCATAAAATGCTAGACAGAAGAATTCTCAGTAACTTCTTTGTGTGTGTGTATTCAACTCACAGAGTTGAACCTTCCTTTAGACAGAGTAGATTTGAAACACTCTTTTTGTTTAATTTACATGTGGAGATTTCAAGCGAATTGAGGCCAATGACAGAAAAGGAAATATCTTCGTTTAAAAACGAGACAGAATCATTCTCTGAAACAACGTAATGATTTGTGCGTCCAGCTCACAGAGTTTAACCTTTCTTTTCATAGAGCAGTTTGCAAACACTCTGTTTGTAAAGTCTGCAAGTGGATATTTGGACCTTTACGAGGCCTTCGTTGGAAACGGGATTTCTTCATATAATGCAAGACAGAAGATTTCTCAGTAACTTCCTTGTGTTGTGTGTCTTCAGCTCACAGAGTTGAACCTTTCTTTAGACAGGGCAGATTTGAAACTCTCTTTTTGTGGAATTTGCAGTTGGAGATTTCAAGCGATTTCAGGCCAATGGTAGAAAAGGAAATATCTTCGTTTAAAAACTAGACAGAATCATTCTCTGAAACAACGTAATGATTTGTGCGTTCAGCTCACAGAGTTTAACCTTTCTTTTCATAGAGCAGTTTGAAAACAGTCTGTTTGTAAAGTCTGCAAGTGGATATTTGGACCTCTTTGAAGCCTTCGTTGGAAGCGGGATTTCTTCATAAAATGCTAGACAGAAGAATTCTCAGTAACTTCTTTGTGTGTGTGTATTCAACTCACAGAGTTGAACCTTCCTTTAGACAGAGTAGATTTGAAACACTCTTTTTGTTTAATTTACATGTGGAGATTTCAAGCGAATTGAGGCCAATGACAGAAAAGGAAATATCTTCGTTTAAAAACGAGACAGAATCATTCTCTGAAACAACGTAATGATTTGTGCGTTCAGCTCACAGAGTTTAACCTTTCTTTTCATAGAGCAGTTTGCAAACACTCTGTTTGTAAAGTCTGCAAGTGGATATTTGGACCTTTACGAGGCCTTCGTTGGAAACGGGATTTCTTCATATAATGCAAGACAGAAGATTTCTCAGTAACTTCCTTGTGTTGTGTGTCTTCAGCTCACAGAGTTGAACCTTTCTTTAGACAGAGCAGATTTGAAACTCTCTTTTTGTGGAATTTGCAGTTGGAGATTTCAAGCGATTTCAGGCCAATGGTAGAAAAGGAAATATCTTCGTTTAAAAACTAGACAGAATCATTCTCTGAAACAACGTAATGATTTGTGCGTTCAGCTCACAGAGTTTAACCTTTCTTTTCATAGAGCAGTTTGAAAACAGTCTGTTTGTAAAGTCTGCAAGTGGATATTTGGACCTCTTTGAAGCCTTCGTTGGAAGCGGGATTTCTTCATAAAATGCTAGACAGAAGAATTCTCAGTAACTTCTTTGTGTGTGTGTATTCAACTCACAGAGTTGAACCTTCCTTTAGACAGAGAAGATTTGAAACACTCTTTTTGTTTAATTTACATGTGGAGATTTCAAGCGAAATGAGGCCAATGACAGAAAAGGAAATATCTTCGTTTCAAAACGAGACAGAATCATTCTCTGAAACAACGTAATGATTTGTGCATTCAGCTCACAGAGTTTAACCTTTCTTTTCATAGAGCAGTTTGAAAACAGTCTGTTTGTAAAGTCTGCAAGTGGATATTTGGACCTCTTGGAAGCCTTCGTTGGAAGCGGGATTTCTTCATAAAATGCTAGACAGAAGAATTCTCAGTAACTTCTTTGTGTGTGTGTATTCAACTCACAGAGTTGAACCTTCCTTTAGCAGAGTAGATTTGAAACACTCTTTTTGTTTAATTTACATGTGGAGATTTCAAGCGAATTGAGGCCAATGACAGAAAAGGAAATATCTTCGTTTAAAAACGAGACAGAATCATTCTCTGAAACAACGTAATGATTTGTGCGTTCAGCTCACAGAGTTTAACCTTTCTTTTCATAGAGCAGTTTGCAAACACTCTGTTTGTAAAGTCTGCAAGTGGATATTTGGACCTTTACGAGGCCTTCGTTGGAAACGGGATTTCTTCATATAATGCAAGACAGAAGATTTCTCAGTAACTTCCTTGTGTTGTGTGTCTTCAGCTCACAGAGTTGAACCTTTCTTTAGACAGGGCAGATTTGAAACTCTCTTTTTGTGGAATTTGCAGTTGGAGATTTCAAGCGATTTCAGGCCAATGGTAGAAAAGGAAATATCTTCGTTTAAAAACTAGACAGAATCATTCTCTGAAACAACGTAATGATTTGTGCGTTCAGCTCACAGAGTTTAACCTTTCTTTTCATAGAGCAGTTTGAAAACAGTCTGTTTGTAATGTCTGCAAGTGGATATTCGGACCTCTTTGAAGCCTTCGTTGGAAGCGGGATTTCTTCATAAAATGCTAGACAGAAGAATTCTCAGTAACTTCTTTGTGTGTGTGTATTCAACTCACAGAGTTGAACCTTCCTTTAGACAGAGTAGATTTGAAACACTCTTTTTGTTTAATTTACATGTGGAGATTTCAAGCGAATTGAGGCCAATGACAGAAAAGGAAATATCTTCGTTTCAAAACGAGACAGAATCATTCTCTGAAACAACGTAATGATTTGTGCGTTCAGCTCACAGAGTTTAACCTTTCTTTTCATAGAGCAGTTTGCAAACACTCTGTTTGTAAAGTCTGCAAGTGGATATTTGGACCTTTACGAGGCCTTCGTTGGAAACGGGATTTCTTCATATAATGCAAGACAGAAGATTTCTCAGTAACTTCCTTGTGTTGTGTGTCTTCAGCTCACAGAGTTGAACCTTTCTTTAGACAGAGCAGATTTGAAACTCTCTTTTTGTGGAATTTGCAGTTGGTGATTTCAAGCGATTTCAGGCCAATGGTAGAAAAGGAAATATCTTCGTTTAAAAACTAGACAGAATCATTCTCTGAAACAACGTAATGATTTGTGCGTTCAGCTCACAGAGTTTAACCTTTCTTTTCATAGAGCAGTTTGAAAACAGTCTGTTTGTAAAGTCTGCAAGTGGATATTTGGACCTCTTTGAAGCCTTCGTTGGAAGCGGGATTTCTTCATAAAATGCTAGACAGAAGAATTCTCAGTAACTTCTTTGTGTGTGTGTATTCAACTCACAGAGTTGAACCTTCCTTTAGACAGAGAAGATTTGAAACACTCTTTTTGTTTAATTTACATGTGGAGATTTCAAGCGAAATGAGGCCAATGACAGAAAAGGAAATATCTTCGTTTCAAAACGAGACAGAATCATTCTCTGAAACAACGTAATGATTTGTGCGTTGAGCTCACAGAGTTTAACCTTTCTTTTCATAGAGCAGTTTGAAAACAGTCTGTTTGTAAAGTCTGCAAGTGGATATTTGGACCTCTTGGAAGCCTTCGTTGGAAGCGGGATTTCTTCATAAAATGCTAGACAGAAGAATTCTCAGTAACTTCTTTGTGTGTGTGTATTCAACTCACAGAGTTGAACCTTCCTTTAGACAGAGTAGATTTGAAACACTCTTTTTGTTTAATTTACATGTGGAGATTTCAAGCGAATTGAGGCCAATGACAGAAAAGGAAATATCTTCGTTTAAAAACGAGACAGAATCATTCTCTGAAACAACGTAATGATTTGTGCGTCCAGCTCACAGAGTTTAACCTTTCTTTTCATAGAGCAGTTTGCAAACACTCTGTTTGTAAAGTCTGCAAGTGGATATTTGGACCTTTACGAGGCCTTCGTTGGAAACGGGATTTCTTCATATAATGCAAGACAGAAGATTTCTCAGTAACTTCCTTGTGTTGTGTGTCTTCAGCTCACAGAGTTGAACCTTTCTTTAGACAGGGCAGATTTGAAACTCTCTTTTTGTGGAATTTGCAGTTGGAGATTTCAAGCGATTTCAGGCCAATGGTAGAAAAGGAAATATCTTCGTTTAAAAACTAGACAGAATCATTCTCTGAAACAACGTAATGATTTGTGCGTTCAGCTCACAGAGTTTAACCTTTCTTTTCATAGAGCAGTTTGAAAACAGTCTGTTTGTAAAGTCTGCAAGTGGATATTTGGACCTCTTTGAAGCCTTCGTTGGAAGCGGGATTTCTTCATAAAATGCTAGACAGAAGAATTCTCAGTAACTTCTTTGTGTGTGTGTATTCAACTCACAGAGTTGAACCTTCCTTTAGACAGAGTAGATTTGAAACACTCTTTTTGTTTAATTTACATGTGGAGATTTCAAGCGAATTGAGGCCAATGACAGAAAAGGAAATATCTTCGTTTAAAAACGAGACAGAATCATTCTCTGAAACAACGTAATGATTTGTGTGTTCAGCTCACAGAGTTTAACCTTTCTTTTCATAGAGCAGTTTGCAAAGACTCTGTTTGTAAAGTCTGCAAGTGGATATTTGCACCTTTACGAGGCCTTCGTTGGAAACGGGATTTCTTCATATAATGCAAGACAGAAGATTTCTCAGTAACTTCCTTGTGTTGTGTGTCTTCAGCTCACAGAGTTGAACCTTTCTTTAGACAGAGCAGATTTGAAACTCTCTTTTTGTGGAATTTGCAGTTGGAGATTTCAAGCGATTTCAGGCCAATGGTAGAAAAGGAAATATCTTCGTTTAAAAACTAGACAGAATCATTCTCTGAAACAACGTAATGATTTGTGCGTTCAGCTCACAGAGTTTAACCTTTCTTTTCATAGAGCAGTTTGAAAACAGTCTGTTTGTAATGTCTGCAAGTGGATATTCGGACCTCTTTGAAGCCTTCGTTGGAAGCGGGATTTCTTCATAAAATGCTAGACAGAAGAATTCTCAGTAACTTCTTTGTGTGTGTGTATTCAACTCACAGAGTTGAACCTTCCTTTAGACAGAGTAGATTTGAAACACTCTTTTTGTTTAATTTACATGTGGAGATTTCAAGCGAATTGAGGCCAATGACAGAAAAGGAAATATCTTCGTTTCAAAACGAGACAGAATCATTCTCTGAAACAACGTAATGATTTGTGCGTTCAGCTCACAGAGTTTAACCTTTCTTTTCATAGAGCAGTTTGCAAACACTCTGTTTGTAAAGTCTGCAAGTGGATATTTGGACCTTTACGAGGCCTTCGTTGGAAACGGGATTTCTTCATATAATGCAAGACAGAAGATTTCTCAGTAACTTCCTTGTGTTGTGTGTCTTCAGCTCACAGAGTTGAACCTTTCTTTAGACAGAGCAGATTTGAAACTCTCTTTTTGTGGAATTTGCAGTTGGTGATTTCAAGCGATTTCAGGCCAATGGTAGAAAAGGAAATATCTTCGTTTAAAAACTAGACAGAATCATTCTCTGAAACAACGTAATGATTTGTGCGTTCAGCTCACAGAGTTTAACCTTTCTTTTCATAGAGCAGTTTGAAAACAGTCTGTTTGTAAAGTCTGCAAGTGGATATTTGGACCTCTTTGAAGCCTTCGTTGGAAGCGGGATTTCTTCATAAAATGCTAGACAGAAGAATTCTCAGTAACTTCTTTGTGTGTGTGTATTCAACTCACAGAGTTGAACCTTCCTTTAGACAGAGAAGATTTGAAACACTCTTTTTGTTTAATTTACATGTGGAGATTTCAAGCGAAATGAGGCCAATGACAGAAAAGGAAATATCTTCGTTTCAAAACGAGACAGAATCATTCTCTGAAACAACGTAATGATTTGTGCGTTGAGCTCACAGAGTTTAACCTTTCTTTTCATAGAGCAGTTTGAAAACAGTCTGTTTGTAAAGTCTGCAAGTGGATATTTGGACCTCTTGGAAGCCTTCGTTGGAAGCGGGATTTCTTCATAAAATGCTAGACAGAAGAATTCTCAGTAACTTCTTTGTGTGTGTGTATTCAACTCACAGAGTTGAACCTTCCTTTAGACAGAGTAGATTTGAAACACTCTTTTTGTTTAATTTACATGTGGAGATTTCAAGCGAATTGAGGCCAATGACAGAAAAGGAAATATCTTCGTTTAAAAACGAGACAGAATCATTCTCTGAAACAACGTAATGATTTGTGCGTCCAGCTCACAGAGTTTAACCTTTCTTTTCATAGAGCAGTTTGCAAACACTCTGTTTGTAAAGTCTGCAAGTGGATATTTGGACCTTTACGAGGCCTTCGTTGGAAACGGGATTTCTTCATATAATGCAAGACAGAAGATTTCTCAGTAACTTCCTTGTGTTGTGTGTCTTCAGCTCACAGAGTTGAACCTTTCTTTAGACAGGGCAGATTTGAAACTCTCTTTTTGTGGAATTTGCAGTTGGAGATTTCAAGCGATTTCAGGCCAATGGTAGAAAAGGAAATATCTTCGTTTAAAAACTAGACAGAATCATTCTCTGAAACAACGTAATGATTTGTGCGTTCAGCTCACAGAGTTTAACCTTTCTTTTCATAGAGCAGTTTGAAAACAGTCTGTTTGTAAAGTCTGCAAGTGGATATTTGGACCTCTTTGAAGCCTTCGTTGGAAGCGGGATTTCTTCATAAAATGCTAGACAGAAGAATTCTCAGTAACTTCTTTGTGTGTGTGTATTCAACTCACAGAGTTGAACCTTCCTTTAGACAGAGTAGATTTGAAACACTCTTTTTGTTTAATTTACATGTGGAGATTTCAAGCGAATTGAGGCCAATGACAGAAAAGGAAATATCTTCGTTTAAAAACGAGACAGAATCATTCTCTGAAACAACGTAATGATTTGTGTGTTCAGCTCACAGAGTTTAACCTTTCTTTTCATAGAGCAGTTTGCAAAGACTCTGTTTGTAAAGTCTGCAAGTGGATATTTGCACCTTTACGAGGCCTTCGTTGGAAACGGGATTTCTTCATATAATGCAAGACAGAAGATTTCTCAGTAACTTCCTTGTGTTGTGTGTCTTCAGCTCACAGAGTTGAACCTTTCTTTAGACAGAGCAGATTTGAAACTCTCTTTTTGTGGAATTTGCAGTTGGAGATTTCAAGCGATTTCAGGCCAATGGTAGAAAAGGAAATATCTTCGTTTAAAAACTAGACAGAATCATTCTCTGAAACAACGTAATGATTTGTGCGTTCAGCTCACAGAGTTTAACCTTTCTTTTCATAGAGCAGTTTGAAAACAGTCTGTTTGTAACGTCTGCAAGTGGATATTTGGACCTCTTTGAAGCCTTCGTTGGAAGCGGGATTTCTTCATAAAATGCTAGACAGAAGAATTCTCAGTAACTTCTTTGTGTGTGTGTATTCAACTCACAGAGTTGAACCTTCCTTTAGACAGAGTAGATTTGAAACACTCTTTTTGTTTAATTTACATGTGGAGATTTCAAGCGAATTGAGGCCAATGACAGAAAAGGAAATATCTTCGTTTAAAAACGAGACAGAATCATTCTCTGAAACAACGTAATGATTTGTGCGTTCAGCTCACAGAGTTTAACCTTTCTTTTCATAGAGCAGTTTGCAAACACTCTGTTTGTAAAGTCTGCAAGTGGATATTTGGACCTTTACGAGGCCTTCGTTGGAAACGGGATTTCTTCATATAATGCAAGACAGAAGATTTCTCAGTAACTTCCTTGTGTTGTGTGTCTTCAGCTCACAGAGTTGAACCTTTCTTTAGACAGAGCAGATTTGAAACTCTCTTTTTGTGGAATTTGCAGTTGGAGATTTCAAGCGATTTCAGGCCAATGGTAGAAAAGGAAATATCTTCGTTTAAAAACTAGACAGAATCATTCTCTGAAACAACGTAATGATTTGTGCGTTCAGCTCACAGAGTTTAACCTTTCTTTTCATAGAGCAGTTTGAAAACAGTCTGTTTGTAAAGTCTGCAAGTGGATATTTGGACCTCTTTGAAGCCTTCGTTGGAAGCGGGATTTCTTCATAAAATGCTAGACAGAAGAATTCTCAGTAACTTCTTTCTGTGTGTGTATTCAACTCACAGAGTTGAACCTTCCTTTAGACAGAGTAGATTTGAAACACTCTTTTTGTTTAATTTACATGTGGAGATTTCAAGCGAATTGAGGCCAATGACAGAAAAGGAAATATCTTCGTTTAAAAACGAGACAGAATCATTCTCTGAAACAACGTAATGATTTGTGCGTTCAGCTCACAGAGTTTAACCTTTCTTTTCATAGAGCAGTTTGCAAACACTCTGTTTGTAAAGTCTGCAAGTGGATATTTGGACCTTTACGAGGCCTTCGTTGGAAACGGGATTTCTTCATATAATGCAAGACAGAAGATTTCTCAGTAACTTCCTTGTGTTGTGTGTCTTCAGCTCACAGAGTTGAACCTTTCTTTAGACAGAGCAGATTTGAAACTCTCTTTTTGTGGAATTTGCAGTTGGAGATTTCAAGCGATTTCAGGCCAATGGTAGAAAAGGAAATATCTTCGTTTAAAAACTAGACAGAATCATTCTCTGAAACAACGTAATGATTTGTGCGTTCAGCTCACAGAGTTTAACCTTTCTTTTCATAGAGCAGTTTGAAAACAGTCTGTTTGTATCGTCTGCAAGTGGATATTTGGACCTCTTTGAAGCCTTCGTTGGAAGCGGGATTTCTTCATAAAATGCTAGACAGAATTCTCAGTAACTTCTTTGTGTGTGTGTATTCAACTCACAGAGTTGAACCTTCCTTTAGACAGAGTAGATTTGAAACACTCTTTTTGTTTAATTTACATGTGGAGATTTCAAGCGAATTGAGGCCAATGACAGAAAAGGAAATATCTTCGTTTAAAAACGAGACAGAATCATTCTCTGAAACAACGTAATGATTTGTGCGTTCAGCTCACAGAGTTTAACCTTTCTTTTCATAGAGTAGTTTGCATACACTCTGTTTGTAAAGTCTGCAAGTGGATATTTGGACCTTTACGAGGCCTTCGTTGGAAACGGGATTTCTTCATATAATGCAAGACAGAAGATTTCTCAGTAACTTCCTTGTGTTGTGTGTCTTCAGCTCACAGAGTTGAACCTTTCTTTAGACAGAGCAGATTTGAAACTCTCTTTTTGTGGAATTTGCAGTTGGAGATTTCAAGCGATTTCAGGCCAATGGTAGAAAAGGAAATATCTTCGTTTAAAAACTAGACAGAATCATTCTCTGAAACAACGTAATGATTTGTGCGTTCAGCTCACAGAGTTTAACCTTTCTTTTCATAGAGCAGTTTGAAAACAGTCTGTTTGTAAAGTCTGCAAGTGGATATTTGGACCTCTTTGAAGCCTTCGTTGGAAGCGGGATTTCTTCATAAAATGCTAGACAGAAGAATTCTCAGTAACTTCTTTGTGTGTGTGTATTCAACTCACAGAGTTGAACCTTCCTTTAGACAGAGTAGATTTGAAACACTCTTTTTGTTTAATTTACATGTGGAGATTTCAAGCGAATTGAGGCCAATGACAGAAAAGGAAATATCTTCGTTTAAAAACGAGACAGAATCATTCTCTGAAACAACGTAATGATTTGTGCGTTCAGCTCACAGAGTTTAACCTTTCTTTTCATAGAGCAGTTTGCAAACACTCTGTTTGTAAAGTCTGCAAGTGGATATTTGGACCTTTACGAGGCCTTCATTGGAAACGAGATTTCTTCATATAATGCAAGACAGAAGATTTCTCAGTAACTTCCTTGTGTTGTGTGTCTTCAGCTCACAGAGTTGAACCTTTCTTTAGACAGAGCAGATTTGAAACTCTCTTTTTGTGGAATTTGCAGTTGGAGATTTCAAGCGATTTCAGGCCAATGGTAGAAAAGGAAATATCTTCGTTTAAAAACGAGACAGAATCATTCTCTGAAACAACGTAATGATTTGTGCGTTCAGCTCACAGAGTTTAACCTTTCTTTTCATAGAGCAGTTTGAAAACAGTCTGTTTGTAAAGTCTGCAAGTGGATATTTGGACTTCTTTGAAGACTTCGTTGGAAGCGGGATTTCTTCATAAAATGATAGACAGAAGAATTCTCAGTAACTTCTTTGTGTGTGTGTATTCAACTCACAGAGTTGAACCTTCCTTTAGACAGAGAAGATTTGAAACACTCTTTTTGTTTAATTTACATGTGGAGATTTCAAGCGAAATGAGGCCAATGACAGAAAAGGAAATATCTTCGTTTAAAAACGAGACAGAATCATTCTCTGAAACAACGTAATGATTTGTGCATTCAGCTCACAGAGTTTAACCTTTCTTTTCATAGAGCAGTTTGAAAACAGTCTGTTTGTAAAGTCTGCAAGTGGATATTTGGACCTCTTGGAAGCCTTCGTTGGAAGCGGGATTTCTTCATAAAATGCTAGACAGAAGAATTCTCAGTAACTTCTTTGTGTGTGTGTATTCAACTCACAGAGTTGAACCTTCCTTTAGACAGAGTAGATTTGAAACACTCTTTTTGTTTAATTTACATGTGGAGATTTCAAGCGAATTGAGGCCAATGACAGAAAAGGAAATATCTTCGTTTAAAAACGAGACAGAATCATTCTCTGAAACAACGTAATGATTTGTGCGTTCAGCTCACAGAGTTTAACCTTTCTTTTCATAGAGCAGTTTGCAAACACTCTGTTTGTAAAGTCTGCAAGTGGATATTTGGACCTTTACGAGGCCTTCATTGGAAACGAGATTTCTTCATATAATGCAAGACAGAAGATTTCTCAGTAACTTCCTTGTGTTGTGTGTCTTCAGCTCACAGAGTTGAACCTTTCTTTAGACAGAGCAGATTTGAAACTCTCTTTTTGTGGAATTTGCAGTTGGAGATTTCAAGCGATTTCAGGCCAATGGTAGAAAAGGAAATATCTTCGTTTAAAAACGAGACAGAATCATTTTCTGAAACAACGTAATGATTTGTGCGTTCAGCTCACAGAGTTTAACCTTTCTTTTCATAGAGCAGTTTGAAAACAGTCTGTTTGTAAAGTCTGCAAGTGGATATTTGGACTTCTTTGAAGACTTCGTTGGAAGCGGGATTTCTTCATAAAATGATAGACAGAAGAATTCTCAGTAACTTCTTTGTGTGTGTGTATTCAACTCACAGAGTTGAACCTTCCTTTAGACAGAGAAGATTTGAAACACTCTTTTTGTTTAATTTACATGTGGAGATTTCAAGCGAAATGAGGCCAATGACAGAAAAGGAAATATCTTCGTTTAAAAACGAGACAGAATCATTCTCTGAAACAACGTAATGATTTGTGCATTCAGCTCACAGAGTTTAACCTTTCTTTTCATAGAGCAGTTTGAAAACAGTCTGTTTGTAAAGTCTGCAAGTGGATATTTGGACCTCTTGGAAGCCTTCGTTGGAAGCGGGATTTCTTCATAAAATGCTAGACAGAAGAATTCTCAGTAACTTCTTTGTGTGTGTGTATTCAACTCACAGAGTTGAACCTTCCTTTAGACAGAGTAGATTTGAAACACTCTTTTTGTTTAATTTACATGTGGAGATTTCAAGCGAATTGAGGCCAATGACAGAAAAGGAAATATCTTCGTTTAAAAACGAGACAGAATCATTCTCTGAAACAACGTAATGATTTGTGCGTTCAGCTCACAGAGTTTAACCTTTCTTTTCATAGAGCAGTTTGCAAACACTCTGTTTGTAAAGTCTGCAAGTGGATATTTGGACCTTTACGAGGCCTTCGTTGGAAACGGGATTTCTTCATATAATGCAAGACAGAAGATTTCTCAGTAACTTCCTTGTGTTGTGTGTCTTCAGCTCACAGAGTTGAACCTTTCTTTAGACAGAGCAGATTTGAAACTCTCTTTTTGTGGAATTTGCAGTTGGAGATTTCAAGCGATTTCAGGCCAATGGTAGAAAAGGAAATATCTTCGTTTAAAAACTAGACAGAATCATTCTCTGAAACAACGTAATGATTTGTGCGTTCAGCTCACAGAGTTTAACCTTTCTTTTCATAGAGCAGTTTGAAAACAGTCTGTTTGTATCGTCTGCAAGTGGATATTTGGACCTCTTTGAAGCCTTCGTTGGAAGCGGGATTTCTTCATAAAATGCTAGACAGAAGAATTCTCAGTAACTTCTTTGTGTGTGTGTATTCAACTCACAGAGTTGAACCTTCCTTTAGACAGAGTAGATTTGAAACACTCTTTTTGTTTAATTTACATGTGGAGATTTCAAGCGAATTGAGGCCAATGACAGAAAAGGAAATATCTTCGTTTAAAAACGAGACAGAATCATTCTCTGAAACAACGTAATGATTTGTGCGTTCAGCTCACAGAGTTTAACCTTTCTTTTCATAGAGTAGTTTGCATACACTCTGTTTGTAAAGTCTGCAAGTGGATATTTGGACCTTTACGAGGCCTTCGTTGGAAACGGGATTTCTTCATATAATGCAAGACAGAAGATTTCTCAGTAACTTCCTTGTGTTGTGTGTCTTCAGCTCACAGAGTTGAACCTTTCTTTAGACAGAGCAGATTTGAAACTCTCTTTTTGTGGAATTTGCAGTTGGAGATTTCAAGCGATTTCAGGCCAATGGTAGAAAAGGAAATATCTTCGTTTAAAAACTAGACAGAATCATTCTCTGAAACAACGTAATGATTTGTGCGTTCAGCTCACAGAGTTTAACCTTTCTTTTCATAGAGCAGTTTGAAAACAGTCTGTTTGTAAAGTCTGCAAGTGGATATTTGGACCTCTTTGAAGCCTTCGTTGGAAGCGGGATTTCTTCATAAAATGCTAGACAGAAGAATTCTCAGTAACTTCTTTGTGTGTGTGTATTCAACTCACAGAGTTGAACCTTCCTTTAGACAGAGTAGATTTGAAACACTCTTTTTGTTTAATTTACATGTGGAGATTTCAAGCGAATTGAGGCCAATGACAGAAAAGGAAATATCTTCGTTTAAAAACGAGACAGAATCATTCTCTGAAACAACGTAATGATTTGTGCGTTCAGCTCACAGAGTTTAACCTTTCTTTTCATAGAGCAGTTTGCAAACACTCTGTTTGTAAAGTCTGCAAGTGGATATTTGGACCTTTACGAGGCCTTCATTGGAAACGAGATTTCTTCATATAATGCAAGACAGAAGATTTCTCAGTAACTTCCTTGTGTTGTGTGTCTTCAGCTCACAGAGTTGAACCTTTCTTTAGACAGAGCAGATTTGAAACTCTCTTTTTGTGGAATTTGCAGTTGGAGATTTCAAGCGATTTCAGGCCAATGGTAGAAAAGGAAATATCTTCGTTTAAAAACGAGACAGAATCATTCTCTGAAACAACGTAATGATTTGTGCGTTCAGCTCACAGAGTTTAACCTTTCTTTTCATAGAGCAGTTTGAAAACAGTCTGTTTGTAAAGTCTGCAAGTGGATATTTGGACTTCTTTGAAGATTTCGTTGGAAGCGGGATTTCTTCATAAAATGATAGACAGAAGAATTCTCAGTAACTTCTTTGTGTGTGTGTATTCAACTCACAGAGTTGAACCTTCCTTTAGACAGAGAAGATTTGAAACACTCTTTTTGTTTAATTTACATGTGGAAATTTCAAGCGAAATGAGGCCAATGACAGAAAAGGAAATATCTTCGTTTAAAAACGAGACAGAATCATTCTCTGAAACAACGTAATGATTTGTGCATTCAGCTCACAGAGTTTAACCTTTCTTTTCATAGAGCAGTTTGAAAACAGTCTGTTTGTAAAGTCTGCAAGTGGATATTTGGACCTCTTGGAAGCCTTCGTTGGAAGCGGGATTTCTTCATAAAATGCTAGACAGAAGAATTCTCAGTAACTTCTTTGTGTGTGTGTATTCAACTCACAGAGTTGAACCTTCCTTTAGACAGAGTAGATTTGAAACACTCTTTTTGTTTAATTTACATGTGGAGATTTCAAGCGAATTGAGGCCAATGACAGAAAAGGAAATATCTTCGTTTAAAAACGAGACAGAATCATTCTCTGAAACAACGTAATGATTTGTGCGTTCAGCTCACAGAGTTTAACCTTTCTTTTCATAGAGCAGTTTGAAAACACTCTGTTTGTAAAGTCTGCAAGTGGATATTTGGACCTTTACGAGGCCTTCGTTGGAAACGGGATTTCTTCATATAATGCAAGACAGAAGATTTCTCAGTAACTTCCTCGTGTTGTGTGTCTTCAGCTCACAGAGTTGAACCTTTCTTTAGACAGGGCAGATTTGAAAGTCTCTTTTTGTGGAATTTGCAGTTGGAGATTTCAAGCGATTTCAGGCCAATGGTAGAAAAGGAAATATCTTCGTTTAAAAACTAGACAGAATCATTCTCTGAAACAACGTAATGATTTGTGCGTTCAGCTCACAGAGTTTAACCTTTCTTTTCATAGAGCAGTTTGAAAACAGTCTGTTTGTAAAGTCTGCAAGTGGATATTTGGACCTCTTTGAAGCCTTCGTTGGAAGCGGGATTTCTTCATAAAATGCTAGACAGAAGAATTCTCAGTAACTTCTTTGTGTGTGTGTATTCAACTCACAGAGTTGAACCTTCCTTTAGACAGAGTAGATTTGAAACACTCTTTTTGTTTAATTTACATGTGGAGATTTCAAGCGAATTGAGGCCAATGACAGAAAAGGAAATATCTTCGTTTAAAAACGAGACAGAATCATTCTCTGAAACAACGTAATGATTTGTGCGTTCAGCTCACAGAGTTTAACCTTTCTTTTCATAGAGCAGTTTGCAAACACTCTGTTTGTAAAGTCTGCAAGTGGATATTTGGACCTTTACGAGGCCTTCGTTGGAAACGGGATTTCTTCATATAATGCAAGACAGAAGATTTCTCAGTAACTTCCTTGTGTTGTGTGTCTTCAGCTCACAGAGTTGAACCTTTCTTTAGACAGAGCAGATTTGAAACTCTCTTTTTGTGGAATTTGCAGTTGGAGATTTCAAGCGATTTCAGGCCAATGGTAGAAAAGGAAATATCTTCGTTTAAAAACGAGACAGAATCATTCTCTGAAACAACGTAATGATTTGTGCGTTCAGCTCACAGAGTTTAACCTTTCTTTTCATAGAGCAGTTTGAAAACAGTCTGTTTGTAAAGTCTGCAAGTGGATATTTGGACCTCTTTGAAGCCTTCGTTGGAAGCGGGATTTCTTCATAAAATGCTAGACAGAAGAATTCTCAGTAACTTCTTTCTGTGTGTGTATTCAACTCACAGAGTTGAACCTTCCTTTAGACAGAGTAGATTTGAAACACTCTTTTTGTTTAATTTACATGTGGAGATTTCAAGCGAATTGAGGCCAATGACAGAAAAGGAAATATCTTCGTTTAAAAACGAGACAGAATCATTCTCTGAAACAACGTAATGATTTGTGCGTTCAGCTCACAGAGTTTAACCTTTCTTTTCATAGAGCAGTTTGCAAACACTCTGTTTGTAAAGTCTGCAAGTGGATATTTGGACCTTTACGAGGCCTTCGTTGGAAACGGGATTTCTTCATATAATGCAAGACAGAAGATTTCTCAGTAACTTCCTTGTGTTGTGTGTCTTCAGCTCACAGAGTTGAACCTTTCTTTAGACAGAGCAGATTTGAAACTCTCTTTTTGTGGAATTTGCAGTTGGAGATTTCAAGCGATTTCAGGCCAATGGTAGAAAAGGAAATATCTTCGTTTAAAAACTAGACAGAATCATTCTCTGAAACAACGTAATGATTTGTGCGTTCAGCTCACAGAGTTTAACCTTTCTTTTCATAGAGCAGTTTGAAAACAGTCTGTTTGTAAAGTCTGCAAGTGGATATTTGGACCTCTTTGAAGCCTTCGTTGGAAGCGGGATTTCTTCATAAAATGCTAGACAGAAGAATTCTCAGTAACTTCTTTGTGTGTGTGTATTCAACTCACAGAGTTGAACCTTCCTTTAGACAGAGTAGATTTGAAACACTCTTTTTGTTTAATTTACATGTGGAGATTTCAAGCGAATTGAGGCCAATGACAGAAAAGGAAATATCTTCGTTTAAAAACGAGACAGAATCATTCTCTGAAACAACGTAATGATTTGTGCGTTCAGCTCACAGAGTTTAACCTTTCTTTTCATAGAGCAGTTTGCAAACACTCTGTTTGTAATGTCTGCAAGTGGATATTTGGACCTTTACGAGGCCTTCATTGGAAACGGGATTTCTTCATATAATGCAAGACAGAAGATTTCTCAGTAACTTCCTTGTGTTGTGTGTCTTCAGCTCACAGAGTTGAACCTTTCTTTAGACAGAGCAGATTTGAAACTCTCTTTTTGTGGAATTTGCAGTTGGAGATTTCAAGCGATTTCAGGCCAATGGTAGAAAAGGAAATATCTTCGTTTAAAAACGAGACAGAATCATTCTCTGAAACAACGTAATGATTTGTGCGTTCAGCTCACAGAGTTTAACCTTTCTTTTCATAGAGCAGTTTGAAAACAGTCTGTTTGTAAAGTCTGCAAGTGGATATTTGGACTTCTTTGAAGACTTCGTTGGAAGCGGGATTTCTTCATAAAATGATAGACAGAAGAATTCTCAGTAACTTCTTTGTGTGTGTGTATTCAACTCACAGAGTTGAACCTTCCTTTAGACAGAGAAGATTTGAAACACTCTTTTTGTTTAATTTACATGTGGAGATTTCAAGCGAAATGAGGCCAATGACAGAAAAGGAAATATCTTCGTTTAAAAACGAGACAGAATCATTCTCTGAAACAACGTAATGATTTGTGCATTCAGCTCACAGAGTTTAACCTTTCTTTTCATAGAGCAGTTTGAAAACAGTCTGTTTGTAAAGTCTGCAAGTGGATATTTGGACCTCTTGGAAGCCTTCGTTGGAAGCGGGATTTCTTCATAAAATGCTAGACAGAAGAATTCTCAGTAACTTCTTTGTGTGTGTGTATTCAACTCACAGAGTTGAACCTTCCTTTAGACAGAGTAGATTTGAAACACTCTTTTTGTTTAATTTACATGTGGAGATTTCAAGCGAATTGAGGCCAATGACAGAAAAGGAAATATCTTCGTTTAAAAACGAGACAGAATCATTCTCTGAAACAACGTAATGATTTGTGCGTTCAGCTCACAGAGTTTAACCTTTCTTTTCATAGAGCAGTTTGAAAACACTCTGTTTGTAAAGTCTGCAAGTGGATATTTGGACCTTTACGAGGCCTTCGTTGGAAACGGGATTTCTTCATATAATGCAAGACAGAAGATTTCTCAGTAACTTCCTCGTGTTGTGTGTCTTCAGCTCACAGAGTTGAACCTTTCTTTAGACAGGGCAGATTTGAAAGTCTCTTTTTGTGGAATTTGCAGTTGGAGATTTCAAGCGATTTCAGGCCAATGGTAGAAAAGGAAATATCTTCGTTTAAAAACTAGACAGAATCATTCTCTGAAACAACGTAATGATTTGTGCGTTCAGCTCACAGAGTTTAACCTTTCTTTTCATAGAGCAGTTTGAAAACAGTCTGTTTGTAAAGTCTGCAAGTGGATATTTGGACCTCTTTGAAGCCTTCGTTGGAAGCGGGATTTCTTCATAAAATGCTAGACAGAAGAATTCTCAGTAACTTCTTTGTGTGTGTGTATTCAACTCACAGAGTTGAACCTTCCTTTAGACAGAGTAGATTTGAAACACTCTTTTTGTTTAATTTACATGTGGAGATTTCAAGCGAATTGAGGCCAATGACAGAAAAGGAAATATCTTCGTTTAAAAACGAGACAGAATCATTCTCTGAAACAACGTAATGATTTGTGCGTTCAGCTCACAGAGTTTAACCTTTCTTTTCATAGAGCAGTTTGCAAACACTCTGTTTGTAAAGTCTGCAAGTGGATATTTGGACCTTTACGAGGCCTTCGTTGGAAACGGGATTTCTTCATATAATGCAAGACAGAAGATTTCTCAGTAACTTCCTTGTGTTGTGTGTCTTCAGCTCACAGAGTTGAACCTTTCTTTAGACAGAGCAGATTTGAAACTCTCTTTTTGTGGAATTTGCAGTTGGAGATTTCAAGCGATTTCAGGCCAATGGTAGAAAAGGAAATATCTTCGTTTAAAAACGAGACAGAATCATTCTCTGAAACAACGTAATGATTTGTGCGTTCAGCTCACAGAGTTTAACCTTTCTTTTCATAGAGCAGTTTGAAAACAGTCTGTTTGTAAAGTCTGCAAGTGGATATTTGGACTTCTTTGAAGACTTCGTTGGAAGCGGGATTTCTTCATAAAATGATAGACAGAAGAATTCTCAGTAACTTCTTTGTGTGTGTGTATTCAACTCACAGAGTTGAACCTTCCTTTAGACAGAGAAGATTTGAAACACTCTTTTTGTTTAATTTACATGTGGAGATTTCAAGCGAAATTAGGCCAATGACAGAAAAGGAAATATCTTCGTTTAAAAACGAGACAGAATCATTCTCTGAAACAACGTAATGATTTGTGCATTCAGCTCACAGAGTTTAACCTTTCTTTTCATAGAGCAGTTTGAAAACAGTCTGTTTGTAAAGTCTGCAAGTGGATATTTGGACCTCTTGGAAGCCTTCGTTGGAAGCGGGATTTCTTCATAAAATGCTAGACAGAAGAATTCTCAGTAACTTCTTTGTGTGTGTGTATTCAACTCACAGAGTTGAACCTTCCTTTAGACAGAGTAGATTTGAAACACTCTTTTTGTTTAATTTACATGTGGAGATTTCAAGCGAATTGAGGCCAATGACAGAAAAGGAAATATCTTCGTTTAAAAACGAGACAGAATCATTCTCTGAAACAACGTAATGATTTGTGCGTTCAGCTCACAGAGTTTAACCTTTCTTTTCATAGAGCAGTTTGCAAACACTCTGTTTGTAAAGTCTGCAAGTGGATATTTGCACCTTTACGAGGCCTTCGTTGGAAACGGGATTTCTTCATATAATGCAAGACAGAAGATTTCTCAGTAACTTCCTTGTGTTGTGTGTCTTCAGCTCACAGAGTTGAACCTTTCTTTAGACAGAGCAGATTTGAAACTCTCTTTTTGTGGAATTTGCAGTTGGAGATTTCAAGCGATTTCAGGCCAATGGTAGAAAAGGAAATATCTTCGTTTAAAAACTAGACAGAATCATTCTCTGAAACAACGTAATGATTTGTGCGTTCAGCTCACAGAGTTTAACCTTTCTTTTCATAGAGCAGTTTGAAAACAGTCTGTTTGTAAAGTCTGCAAGTGGATATTTGGACCTCTTTGAAGCCTTCGTTGGAAGCGGGATTTCTTCATAAAATGCTAGACAGAAGAATTCTCAGTAACTTCTTTGTGTGTGTGTATTCAACTCACAGAGTTGAACCTTCCTTTAGACAGAGTAGATTTGAAACACTCTTTTTGTTTAATTTACATGTGGAGATTTCAAGCGAATTGAGGCCAATGACAGAAAAGGAAATATCTTCGTTTAAAAACGAGACAGAATCATTCTCTGAAACAACGTAATGATTTGTGCGTTCAGCTCACAGAGTTTAACCTTTCTTTTCATAGAGCAGTTTGCAAACACTCTGTTTGTAAAGTCTGCAAGTGGATATTTGGACCTTTACGAGGCCTTCGTTGGAAACGGGATTTCTTCATATAATGCAAGACAGAAGATTTCTCAGTAACTTCCTTGTGTTGTGTGTCTTCAGCTCACAGAGTTGAACCTTTCTTTAGACAGAGCAGATTTGAAACTCTCTTTTTGTGGAATTTGCAGTTGGAGATTTCAAGCGATTTCAGGCCAATGGTAGAAAAGGAAATATCTTCGTTTAAAAACTAGACAGAATCATTCTCTGAAACAACGTAATGATTTGTGCGTTCAGCTCACAGAGTTTAACCTTTCTTTTCATAGAGCAGTTTGAAAACAGTCTGTTTGTAAAGTCTGCAAGTGGATATTTGGACTTCTTTGAAGACTTCGTTGGAAGCGGGATTTCTTCATAAAATGCTAGACAGAAGAATTCTCAGTAACTTCTTTGTGTGTGTGTATTCAACTCACAGAGTTGAACCTTCCTTTAGACAGAGAAGATTTGAAACACTCTTTTTGTTTAATTTACATGTGGAGATTTCAAGCGAAATGAGGCCAATGACAGAAAAGGAAATATCTTCGTTTCAAAACGAGACAGAATCATTCTCTGAAACAACGTAATGATTTGTGCATTCAGCTCACAGAGTTTAACCTTTCTTTTCATAGAGCAGTTTGAAAACAGTCTGTTTGTAAAGTCTGCAAGTGGATATTTGGACCTCTTGGAAGCCTTCGTTGGAAGCGGGATTTCTTCATAAAATGCTAGACAGAAGAATTCTCAGTAACTTCTTTGTGTGTGTGTATTCAACTCACAGAGTTGAACCTTCCTTTAGACAGAGTAGATTTGAAACACTCTTTTTGTTTAATTTACATGTGGAGATTTCAAGCGAATTGAGGCCAATGACAGAAAAGGAAATATCTTCGTTTAAAAACGAGACAGAATCATTCTCTGAAACAACGTAATGATTTGTGCGTTCAGCTCACAGAGTTTAACCTTTCTTTTCATAGAGCAGTTTGAAAACACTCTGTTTGTAAAGTCTGCAAGTGGATATTTGGACCTTTACGAGGCCTTCGTTGGAAACGGGATTTCTTCATATAATGCAAGACAGAAGATTTCTCAGTAACTTCCTTGTGTTGTGTGTCTTCAGCTCACAGAGTTGAACCATTCTTTAGACAGAGCAGATTTGAAACTCTCTTTTTGTGGAATTTGCAGTTGGAGATTTCAAGCGATTTCAGGCCAATGGTAGAAAAGGAAATATCTTCGTTTAAAAACTAGACAGAATCATTCTCTGAAACAACGTAATGATTTGTGCGTTCAGCTCACAGAGTTTAACCTTTCTTTTCATAGAGCAGTTTGAAAACAGTCTGTTTGTAAAGTCTGCAAGTGGATATTTGGACCTCTTTGAAGCCTTCGTTGGAAGCGGGATTTCTTCATAAAATGCTAGACAGAAGAATTCTCAGTAACTTCTTTGTGTGTGTGTATTCAACTCACAGAGTTGAACCTTCCTTTAGACAGAGTAGATTTGAAACACTCTTTTTGTTTAATTTACATGTGGAGATTTCAAGCGAATTGAGGCCAATGACAGAAAAGGAAATATCTTCGTTTAAAAACGAGACAGAATCATTCTGTGAAACAACGTAATGATTTGTGCGTTCAGCTCACAGAGTTTAACCTTTCTTTTCATAGAGCAGTTTGCAAAGACTCTGTTTGTAAAGTCTGCAAGTGGATATTTGCACCTTTACGAGGCCTTCGTTGGAAACGGGATTTCTTCATATAATGCAAGACAGAAGATTTCTCAGTAACTTCCTTGTGTTGTGTGTCTTCAGCTCACAGAGTTGAACCTTTCTTTAGACAGAGCAGATTTGAAACTCTCTTTTAGTGGAATTTGCAGTTGGAGATTTCAAGCGATTTCAGGCCAATGGTAGAAAAGGAAATATCTTCGTTTAAAAACTAGACAGAATCATTCTCTGAAACAACGTAATGATTTGTGCGTTCAGCTCACAGAGTTTAACCTTTCTTTTCATAGAGCAGTTTGAAAACAGTCTGTTTGTAACGTCTGCAAGTGGATATTTGGACCTCTTTGAAGCCTTCGTTGGAAGCGGGATTTCTTCATAAAATGCTAGACAGAAGAATTCTCAGTAACTTCTTTGTGTGTGTGTATTCAACTCACAGAGTTGAACCTTCCTTTAGACAGAGTAGATTTGAAACACTCTTTTTGTTTAATTTACATGTGGAGATTTCAAGCGAATTGAGGCCAATGACAGAAAAGGAAATATCTTCGTTTAAAAACGAGACAGAATCATTCTGTGAAACAACGTAATGATTTGTGCGTTCAGCTCACAGAGTTTAACCTTTCTTTTCATAGAGCAGTTTGCAAAGACTCTGTTTGTAAAGTCTGCAAGTGGATATTTGCACCTTTACGAGGCCTTCGTTGGAAACGGGATTTCTTCATATAATGCAAGACAGAAGATTTCTCAGTAACTTCCTTGTGTTGTGTGTCTTCAGCTCACAGAGTTGAACCTTTCTTTAGACAGAGCAGATTTGAAACTCTCTTTTAGTGGAATTTGCAGTTGGAGATTTCAAGCGATTTCAGGCCAATGGTAGAAAAGGAAATATCTTCGTTTAAAAACTAGACAGAATCATTCTCTGAAACAACGTAATGATTTGTGCGTTCAGCTCACAGAGTTTAACCTTTCTTTTCATAGAGCAGTTTGAATACAGTCTGTTTGTAACGTCTGCAAGTGGATATTTGGACCTCTTTGAAGCCTTCGTTGGAAGCGGGATTTCTTCATAAAATGCTAGACAGAAGAATTCTCAGTAACTTCTTTGTGTGTGTGTATTCAACTCACAGAGTTGAACCTTCCTTTAGACAGAGTAGATTTGAAACACTCTTTTTGTTTAATTTACATGTGGAGATTTCAAGCGAATTGAGGCCAATGACAGAAAAGGAAATATCTTCGTTTAAAAACGAGACAGAATCATTCTCTGAAACAACGTAATGATTTGTGCGTTCAGCTCACAGAGTTTAACCTTTCTTTTCATAGAGCAGTTTGCAAACACTCTGTTTGTAAAGTCTGCAAGTGGATATTTGGACCTTTACGAGGCCTTCGTTGGAAACGGGATTTCTTCATATAATGCAAGACAGAAGATTTCTCAGTAACTTCCTTGTGTTGTGTGTCTTCAGCTCACAGAGTTGAACCTTTCTTTAGACAGAGCAGATTTGAAACTCTCTTTTTGTGGAATTTGCAGTTGGAGATTTCAAGCGATTTCAGGCCAATGGTAGAAAAGGAAATATCTTCGTTTAAAAACGAGACAGAATCATTCTCTGAAACAACGTAATGATTTGTGCGTTCAGCTCACAGAGTTTAACCTTTCTTTTCATAGAGCAGTTTGAAAACAGTCTGTTTGTAAAGTCTGCAAGTGGATATTTGGACTTCTTTGAAGACTTCGTTGGAAGCGGGATTTCTTCATAAAATGATAGACAGAAGAATTCTCAGTAACTTCTTTGTGTGTGTGTATTCAACTCACAGAGTTGAACCTTCCTTTAGACAGAGAAGATTTGAAACACTCTTTTTGTTTAATTTACATGTGGAGATTTCAAGCGAAATGAGGCCAATGACAGAAAAGGAAATATCTTCGTTTAAAAACGAGACAGAATCATTCTCTGAAACAACGTAATGATTTGTGCATTCAGCTCACAGAGTTTAACCTTTCTTTTCATAGAGCAGTTTGAAAACAGTCTGTTTGTAAAGTCTGCAAGTGGATATTTGGACCTCTTGGAAGCCTTCGTTGGAAGCGGGATTTCTTCATAAAATGCTAGACAGAAGAATTCTCAGTAACTTCTTTGTGTGTGTGTATTCAACTCACAGAGTTGAACCTTCCTTTAGACAGAGTAGATTTGAAACACTCTTTTTGTTTAATTTACATGTGGAGATTTCAAGCGAATTGAGGCCAATGACAGAAAAGGAAATATCTTCGTTTAAAAACGAGACAGAATCATTCTCTGAAACAACGTAATGATTTGTGCGTTCAGCTCACAGAGTTTAACCTTTCTTTTCATAGAGCAGTTTGAAAACAGTCTGTTTGTAAAGTCTGCAAGTGGATATTTGGACCTTTACGAGGCCTTCGTTGGAAACGGGATTTCTTCATATAATGCAAGACAGAAGATTTCTCAGTAACTTCCTCGTGTTGTGTGTCTTCAGCTCACAGAGTTGAACCTTTCTTTAGACAGGGCAGATTTGAAAGTCTCTTTTTGTGGAATTTGCAGTTGGAGATTTCAAGCGATTTCAGGCCAATGGTAGAAAAGGAAATATCTTCGTTTAAAAACTAGACAGAATCATTCTCTGAAACAACGTAATGATTTGTGCGTTCAGCTCACAGAGTTTAACCTTTCTTTTCATAGAGCAGTTTGAAAACAGTCTGTTTGTAAAGTCTGCAAGTGGATATTTGGACCTCTTTGAAGCCTTCGTTGGAAGCGGGATTTCTTCCTAAAATGCTAGACAGAAGAATTCTCAGTAACTTCTTTGTGTGTGTGTATTCAACTCACAGAGTTGAACCTTCCTTTAGACAGAGTAGATTTGAAACACTCTTTTTGTTTAATTTACATGTGGAGATTTCAAGCGAATTGAGGCCAATGACAGAAAAGGAAATATCTTCGTTTAAAAACGAGACAGAATCATTCTCTGAAACAACGTAATGATTTGTGCGTTCAGCTCACAGAGTTTAACCTTTCTTTTCATAGAGCAGTTTGCAAACACTCTGTTTGTAAAGTCTGCAAGTGGATATTTGGACCTTTACGAGGCCTTCGTTGGAAACGGGATTTCTTCATATAATGCAAGACAGAAGATTTCTCAGTAACTTCCTTGTGTTGTGTGTCTTCAGCTCACAGAGTTGAACCTTTCTTTAGACAGAGCAGATTTGAAACTCTCTTTTTGTGGAATTTGCAGTTGGAGATTTCAAGCGATTTCAGGCCAATGGTAGAAAAGGAAATATCTTCGTTTAAAAACGAGACAGAATCATTCTCTGAAACAACGTAATGATTTGTGCGTTCAGCTCACAGAGTTTAACCTTTCTTTTCATAGAGCAGTTTGAAAACAGTCTGTTTGTAAAGTCTGCAAGTGGATATTTGGACTTCTTTGAAGACTTCGTTGGAAGCGGGATTTCTTCATAAAATGATAGACAGAAGAATTCTCAGTAACTTCTTTGTGTTTGTGTATTCAACTCACAGAGTTGAACCTTCCTTTAGACAGAGAAGATTTGAAACACTCTTTTTGTTTAATTTACATGTGGAGATTTCAAGCGAAATGAGGCCAATGACAGAAAAGGAAATATCTTCGTTTAAAAACGAGACAGAATCATTCTCTGAAACAACGTAATGATTTGTGCATTCAGCTCACAGAGTTTAACCTTTCTTTTCATAGAGCAGTTTGAAAACAGTCTGTTTGTAAAGTCTGCAAGTGGATATTTGGACCTCTTGGAAGCCTTCGTTGGAAGCGGGATTTCTTCATAAAATGCTAGACAGAAGAATTCTCAGTAACTTCTTTGTGTGTGTGTATTCAACTCACAGAGTTGAACCTTCCTTTAGACAGAGTAGATTTGAAACACTCTTTTTGTTTAATTTACATGTGGAGATTTCAAGCGAATTGAGGCCAATGACAGAAAAGGAAATATCTTCGTTTAAAAACGAGACAGAATCATTCTCTGAAACAACGTAATGATTTGTGCGTTCAGCTCACAGAGTTTAACCTTTCTTTTCATAGAGCAGTTTGAAAACACTCTGTTTGTAAAGTCTGCAAGTGGATATTTGGACCTTTACGAGGCCTTCGTTGGAAACGGGATTTCTTCATATAATGCAAGACAGAAGATTTCTCAGTAACTTCCTCGTGTTGTGTGTCTTCAGCTCACAGAGTTGAACCTTTCTTTAGACAGGGCAGATTTGAAAGTCTCTTTTTGTGGAATTTGCAGTTGGAGATTTCAAGCGATTTCAGGCCAATGGTAGAAAAGGAAATATCTTCGTTTAAAAACTAGACAGAATCATTCTCTGAAACAACGTAATGATTTGTGCGTTCAGCTCACAGAGTTTAACCTTTCTTTTCATAGAGCAGTTTGAAAACAGTCTGTTTGTAAAGTCTGCAAGTGGATATTTGGACCTCTTTGAAGCCTTCGTTGGAAGCGGGATTTCTTCATAAAATGCTAGACAGAAGAATTCTCAGTAACTTCTTTGTGTGTGTGTATTCAACTCACAGAGTTGAACCTTCCTTTAGACAGAGTAGATTTGAAACACTCTTTTTGTTTAATTTACATGTGGAGATTTCAAGCGAATTGAGGCCAATGACAGAAAAGGAAATATCTTCGTTTAAAAACGAGACAGAATCATTCTCTGAAACAACGTAATGATTTGTGCGTTCAGCTCACAGAGTTTAACCTTTCTTTTCATAGAGCAGTTTGCAAACACTCTGTTTGTAAAGTCTGCAAGTGGATATTTGGACCTTTACGAGGCCTTCGTTGGAAACGGGATTTCTTCATATAATGCAAGACAGAAGATTTCTCAGTAACTTCCTTGTGTTGTGTGTCTTCAGCTCACAGAGTTGAACCATTCTTTAGACAGAGCAGATTTGAAACTCTCTTTTTGTGGAATTTGCAGTTGGAGATTTCAAGCGATTTCAGGCCAATGGTAGAAAAGGAAATATCTTCGTTTAAAAACTAGACAGAATCATTCTCTGAAACAACGTAATGATTTGTGCGTTCAGCTCACAGAGTTTAACCTTTCTTTTCATAGAGCAGTTTGAAAACAGTCTGTTTGTAAAGTCTGCAAGTGGATATTTGGACCTCTTTGAAGCCTTCGTTGGAAGCGGGATTTCTTCATAAAATGCTAGACAGAAGAATTCTCAGTAACTTCTTTGTGTGTGTGTATTCAACTCACAGAGTTGAACCTTCCTTTAGACAGAGTAGATTTGAAACACTCTTTTTGTTTAATTTACATGTGGAGATTTCAAGCGAATTGAGGCCAATGACAGAAAAGGAAATATCTTCGTTTAAAAACGAGACAGAATCATTCTCTGAAACAACGTAATGATTTGTGCGTTCAGCTCACAGAGTTTAACCTTTGTTTTCATAGAGCAGTTTGCAAACACTCTGTTTGTAAAGTCTGCAAGTGGATATTTGGACCTTTACGAGGCCTTCGTTGGAAACGGGATTTCTTCATATAATGCAAGACAGAAGATTTCTCAGTAACTTCCTTGTGTTGTGTGTCTTCAGCTCACAGAGTTGAACCTTTCTTTAGACAGAGCAGATTTGAAACTCTCTTTTTGTGGAATTTGCAGTTGGAGATTTCAAGCGATTTCAGGCCAATGGTAGAAAAGGAAATATCTTCGTTTAAAAACTAGACAGAATCATTCTCTGAAACAACGTAATGATTTGTGCGTTCAGCTCACAGAGTTTAACCTTTCTTTTCATAGAGCAGTTTGAAAACAGTCTGTTTGTAAAGTCTGCAAGTGGATATTTGGACCTCTTGGAAGCCTTCGTTGGAAGCGGGATTTCTTCATAAAATGCTAGACAGAAGAATTCTCAGTAACTTCTTTGTGTGTGTGTATTCAACTCACAGAGTTGAACCTTCCTTTAGACAGAGTAGATTTGAAACACTCTTTTTGTTTAATTTACATGTGGAGATTTCAAGCGAATTGAGGCCAATGACAGAAAAGGAAATATCTTCGTTTAAAAACGAGACAGAATCATTCTCTGAAACAACGTAATGATTTGTGCGTTCAGCTCACAGAGTTTAACCTTTCTTTTCATAGAGCAGTTTGAAAACACTCTGTTTGTAAAGTCTGCAAGTGGATATTTGGACCTTTACGAGGCCTTCGTTGGAAACGGGATTTCTTCATATAATGCAAGACAGAAGATTTCTCAGTAACTTCCTCGTGTTGTGTGTCTTCAGCTCACAGAGTTGAACCTTTCTTTAGACAGGGCAGATTTGAAAGTCTCTTTTTGTGGAATTTGCAGTTGGAGATTTCAAGCGATTTCAGGCCAATGGTAGAAAAGGAAATATCTTCGTTTAAAAACTAGACAGAATCATTCTCTGAAACAACGTAATGATTTGTGCGTTCAGCTCACAGAGTTTAACCTTTCTTTTCATAGAGCAGTTTGAAAACAGTCTGTTTGTAAAGTCTGCAAGTGGATATTTGGACCTCTTTGAAGCCTTCGTTGGAAGCGGGATTTCTTCATAAAATGCTAGACAGAAGAATTCTCAGTAACTTCTTTGTGTGTGTGTATTCAACTCACAGAGTTGAACCTTCCTTTAGACAGAGTAGATTTGAAACACTCTTTTTGTTTAATTTACATGTGGAGATTTCAAGCGAATTGAGGCCAATGACAGAAAAGGAAATATCTTCGTTTAAAAACGAGACAGAATCATTCTCTGAAACAACGTAATGATTTGTGCGTTCAGCTCACAGAGTTTAACCTTTCTTTTCATAGAGCAGTTTGCAAACACTCTGTTTGTAAAGTCTGCAAGTGGATATTTGCACCTTTACGAGGCCTTCGTTGGAAACGGGATTTCTTCATATAATGCAAGACAGAAGATTTCTCAGTAACTTCCTTGTGTTGTGTGTCTTCAGCTCACAGAGTTGAACCTTTCTTTAGACAGAGCAGATTTGAAACTCTCTTTTTGTGGAATTTGCAGTTGGAGATTTCAAGCGATTTCAGGCCAATGGTAGAAAAGGAAATATCTTCGTTTAAAAACTAGACAGAATCATTCTCTGAAACAACGTAATGATTTGTGCGTTCAGCTCACAGAGTTTAACCTTTCTTTTCATAGAGCAGTTTGAAAACAGTCTGTTTGTAAAGTCTGCAAGTGGATATTTGGACCTCTTTGAAGCCTTCGTTGGAAGCGGGATTTCTTCATAAAATGCTAGACAGAAGAATTCTCAGTAACTTCTTTGTGTGTGTGTATTCAACTCACAGAGTTGAACCTTCCTTTAGACAGAGTAGATTTGAAACACTCTTTTTGTTTAATTTACATGTGGAGATTTCAAGCGAATTGAGGCCAATGACAGAAAAGGAAATATCTTCGTTTAAAAACGAGACAGAATCATTCTCTGAAACAACGTAATGATTTGTGCGTTCAGCTCACAGAGTTTAACCTTTCTTTTCATAGAGCAGTTTGCAAACACTCTGTTTGTAAAGTCTGCAAGTGGATATTTGGACCTTTACGAGGCCTTCGTTGGAAACGGGATTTCTTCATATAATGCAAGACAGAAGATTTCTCAGTAACTTCCTTGTGTTGTGTGTCTTCAGCTCACAGAGTTGAACCTTTCTTTAGACAGAGCAGATTTGAAACTCTCTTTTTGTGGAATTTGCAGTTGGAGATTTCAAGCGATTTCAGGCCAATGGTAGAAAAGGAAATATCTTCGTTTAAAAACTAGACAGAATCATTCTCTGAAACAACGTAATGATTTGTGCGTTCAGCTCACAGAGTTTAACCTTTCTTTTCATAGAGCAGTTTGAAAACAGTCTGTTTGTAAAGTCTGCAAGTGGATATTTGGACTTCTTTGAAGACTTCGTTGGAAGCGGGATTTCTTCATAAAATGCTAGACAGAAGAATTCTCAGTAACTTCTTTGTGTGTGTGTATTCAACTCACAGAGTTGAACCTTCCTTTAGACAGAGAAGATTTGAAACACTCTTTTTGTTTAATTTACATGTGGAGATTTCAAGCGAAATGAGGCCAATGACAGAAAAGGAAATATCTTCGTTTCAAAACGAGACAGAATCATTCTCTGAAACAACGTAATGATTTGTGCATTCAGCTCACAGAGTTTAACCTTTCTTTTCATAGAGCAGTTTGAAAACAGTCTGTTTGTAAAGTCTGCAAGTGGATATTTGGACCTCTTGGAAGCCTTCGTTGGAAGCGGGATTTCTTCATAAAATGCTAGACAGAAGAATTCTCAGTAACTTCTTTGTGTGTGTGTATTCAACTCACAGAGTTGAACCTTCCTTTAGACAGAGTAGATTTGAAACACTCTTTTTGTTTAATTTACATGTGGAGATTTCAAGCGAATTGAGGCCAATGACAGAAAAGGAAATATCTTCGTTTAAAAACGAGACAGAATCATTCTCTGAAACAACGTAATGATTTGTGCGTTCAGCTCACAGAGTTTAACCTTTCTTTTCATAGAGCAGTTTGCAAACACTCTGTTTGTAAAGTCTGCAAGTGGATATTTGGACCTTTACGAGGCCTTCGTTGGAAACGGGATTTCTTCATATAATGCAAGACAGAAGATTTCTCAGTAACTTCCTTGTGTTGTGTGTCTTCAGCTCACAGAGTTGAACCTTGCTTTAGACAGAGCAGATTTGAAACTCTCTTTTTGTGGAATTTGCAGTTGGAGATTTCAAGCGATTTCAGGCCAATGGTAGAAAAGGAAATATCTTCGTTTAAAAACTAGACAGAATCATTCTCTGAAACAACGTAATGATTTGTGCGTTCAGCTCACAGAGTTTAACCTTTCTTTTCATAGAGCAGTTTGAAAACAGTCTGTTTGTAAAGTCTGCAAGTGGATATTTGGACTTCTTTGAAGACTTCGTAGGAAGCGGGATTTCTTCATAAAATGCTAGACAGAAGAATTCTCAGTAACTTCTTTGTGTGTGTGTATTCAACTCACAGAGTTGAACCTTCCTTTAGACAGAGAAGATTTGAAACACTCTTTTTGTTTAATTTACATGTGGAGATTTCAAGCGAAATGAGGCCAATGACAGAAAAGGAAATATCTTCGTTTCAAAACGAGACAGAATCATTCTCTGAAACAACGTAATGATTTGTGCATTCAGCTCACAGAGTTTAACCTTTCTTTTCATAGAGCAGTTTGAAAACAGTCTGTTTGTAAAGTCTGCAAGTGGATATTTGGACCTCTTGGAAGCCTTCGTTGGAAGCGGGATTTCTTCATAAAATGCTAGACAGAAGAATTCTCAGTAACTTCTTTGTGTGTGTGTATTCAACTCACAGAGTTGAACCTTCCTTTAGACAGAGTAGATTTGAAACACTCTTTTTGTTTAATTTACATGTGGAGATTTCAAGCGAATTGAGGCCAATGACAGAAAAGGAAATATCTTCGTTTAAAAACGAGACAGAATCATTCTCTGAAACAACGTAATGATTTGTGCGTTCAGCTCACAGAGTTTAACCTTTCTTTTCATAGAGCAGTTTGAAAACACTCTGTTTGTAAAGTCTGCAAGTGGATATTTGGACCTTTACGAGGCCTTCGTTGGAAACGGGATTTCTTCATATAATGCAAGACAGAAGATTTCTCAGTAACTTCCTTGTGTTGTGTGTCTTCAGCTCACAGAGTTGAACCTTTCTTTAGACAGGGCAGATTTGAAAGTCTCTTTTTGTGGAATTTGCAGTTGGAGATTTCAAGCGATTTCAGGCCAATGGTAGAAAAGGAAATATCTTCGTTTAAAAACTAGACAGAATCATTCTCTGAAACAACGTAATGATTTGTGCGTTCAGCTCACAGAGTTTAACCTTTCTTTTCATAGAGCAGTTTGAAAACAGTCTGTTTGTAAAGTCTGCAAGTGGATATTTGGACCTCTTTGAAGCCTTCGTTGGAAGCGGGATTTCTTCATAAAATGCTAGACAGAAGAATTCTCAGTAACTTCTTTGTGTGTGTGTATTCAACTCACAGAGTTGAACCTTCCTTTAGACAGAGTAGATTTGAAACACTCTTTTTGTTTAATTTACATGTGGAGATTTCAAGCGAATTGAGGCCAATGACAGAAAAGGAAATATCTTCGTTTAAAAACGAGACAGAATCATTCTCTGAAACAACGTAATGATTTGTGCGTTCAGCTCACAGAGTTTAACCTTTCTTTTCATAGAGCAGTTTGCAAAGACTCTGTTTGTAAAGTCTGCAAGTGGATATTTGCACCTTTACGAGGCCTTCGTTGGAAACGGGATTTCTTCATATAATGCAAGACAGAAGATTTCTCAGTAACTTCCTTGTGTTGTGTGTCTTCAGCTCACAGAGTTGAACCTTTCTTTAGACAGAGCAGATTTGAAACTCTCTTTTAGTGGAATTTGCAGTTGGAGATTTCAAGCGATTTCAGGCCAATGGTAGAAAAGGAAATATCTTCGTTTAAAAACTAGACAGAATCATTCTCTGAAACAACGTAATGATTTGTGCGTTCAGCTCACAGAGTTTAACCTTTCTTTTCATAGAGCAGTTTGAAAACAGTCTGTTTGTAACGTCTGCAAGTGGATATTTGGACCTCTTTGAAGCCTTCGTTGGAAGCGGGATTTCTTCATAAAATGCTAGACAGAAGAATTCTCAGTAACTTCTTTGTGTGTGTGTATTCAACTCACAGAGTTGAACCTTCCTTTAGACAGAGTAGATTTGAAACACTCTTTTTGTTTAATTTACATGTGGAGATTTCAAGCGAATTGAGGCCAATGACAGAAAAGGAAATATCTTCGTTTAAAAACGAGACAGAATCATTCTCTGAAACAACGTAATGATTTGTGCGTTCAGCTCACAGAGTTTAACCTTTCTTTTCATAGAGCAGTTTGCAAACACTCTGTTTGTAAAGTCTGCAAGTGGATATTTGGACCTTTACGAGGCCTTCGTTGGAAACGGGATTTCTTCATATAATGCAAGACAGAAGATTTCTCAGTAACTTCCTCGTGTTGTGTGTCTTCAGCTCACAGAGTTGAACCTTTCTTTAGACAGGGCAGATTTGAAAGTCTCTTTTTGTGGAATTTGCAGTTGGAGATTTCAAGCGATTTCAGGCCAATGGTAGAAAAGGAAATATCTTCGTTTAAAAACTAGACAGAATCATTCTCTGAAACAACGTAATGATTTGTGCGTTCAGCTCACAGAGTTTAACCTTTCTTTTCATAGAGCAGTTTGAAAACAGTCTGTTTGTAACGTCTGCAAGTGGATATTTGGACCTCTTTGAAGCCTTCGTTGGAAGCGGGATTTCTTCATAAAATGCTAGACAGAAGAATTCTCAGTAACTTCTTTGTGTGTGTGTATTCAACTGACAGAGTTGAACCTTCCTTTAGACAGAGTAGATTTGAAACACTCTTTTTGTTTAATTTACATGTGGAGATTTCAAGCGAATTGAGGCCAATGACAGAAAAGGAAATATCTTCGTTTAAAAACGAGACAGAATCATTCTCTGAAACAACGTAATGATTTGTGCGTTCAGCTCACAGAGTTTAACCTTTCTTTTCATAGAGCAGTTTGCAAACACTCTGTTTGTAAAGTCTGCAAGTGGATATTTGGACCTTTACGAGGCCTTCGTTGGAAACGGGATTTCTTCATATAATGCAAGACAGAAGATTTCTCAGTAACTTCCTTGTGTTGTGTGTCTTCAGCTCACAGAGTTGAACCTTTCTTTAGACAGAGCAGATTTGAAACTCTCTTTTTGTGGAATTTGCAGTTGGAGATTTCAAGCGATTTCAGGCCAATGGTAGAAAAGGAAATATCTTCGTTTAAAAACGAGACAGAATCATTCTCTGAAACAACGTAATGATTTGTGCGTTCAGCTCACAGAGTTTAACCTTTCTTTTCATAGAGCAGTTTGAAAACAGTCTGTTTGTAAAGTCTGCAAGTGGATATTTGGACTTCTTTGAAGACTTCGTTGGAAGCGGGATTTCTTCATAAAATGATAGACAGAAGAATTCTCAGTAACTTCTTTGTGTGTGTGTATTCAACTCACAGAGTTGAACCTTCCTTTAGACAGAGAAGATTTGAAACACTCTTTTTGTTTAATTTACATGTGGAGATTTCAAGCGAAATGAGGCCAATGACAGAAAAGGAAATATCTTCGTTTAAAAACGAGACAGAATCATTCTCTGAAACAACGTAATGATTTGTGCATTCAGCTCACAGAGTTTAACCTTTCTTTTCATAGAGCAGTTTGAAAACAGTCTGTTTGTAAAGTCTGCAAGTGGATATTTGGACCTCTTGGAAGCCTTCGTTGGAAGCGGGATTTCTTCATAAAATGCTAGACAGAAGAATTCTCAGTAACTTCTTTGTGTGTGTGTATTCAACTCACAGAGTTGAACCTTCCTTTAGACAGAGTAGATTTGAAACACTCTTTTTGTTTAATTTACATGTGGAGATTTCAAGCGAATTGAGGCCAATGACAGAAAAGGAAATATCTTCGTTTAAAAACGAGACAGAATCATTCTCTGAAACAACGTAATGATTTGTGCGTTCAGCTCACAGAGTTTAACCTTTCTTTTCATAGAGCAGTTTGAAAACACTCTGTTTGTAAAGTCTGCAAGTGGATATTTGGACCTTTACGAGGCCTTCGTTGGAAACGGGATTTCTTCATATAATGCAAGACAGAAGATTTCTCAGTAACTTCCTCGTGTTGTGTGTCTTCAGCTCACAGAGTTGAACCTTTCTTTAGACAGGGCAGATTTGAAAGTCTCTTTTTGTGGAATTTGCAGTTGGAGATTTCAAGCGATTTCAGGCCAATGGTAGAAAAGGAAATATCTTCGTTTAAAAACTAGACAGAATCATTCTCTGAAACAACGTAATGATTTGTGCGTTCAGCTCACAGAGTTTAACCTTTCTTTTCATAGAGCAGTTTGAAAACAGTCTGTTTGTAAAGTCTGCAAGTGGATATTTGGACCTCTTTGAAGCCTTCGTTGGAAGCGGGATTTCTTCATAAAATGCTAGACAGAAGAATTCTCAGTAACTTCTTTGTGTGTGTGTATTCAACTCACAGAGTTGAACCTTCCTTTAGACAGAGTAGATTTGAAACACTCTTTTTGTTTAATTTACATGTGGAGATTTCAAGCGAATTGAGGCCAATGACAGAAAAGGAAATATCTTCGTTTAAAAACGAGACAGAATCATTCTCTGAAACAACGTAATGATTTGTGCGTTCAGCTCACAGAGTTTAACCTTTCTTTTCATAGAGCAGTTTGCAAACACTCTGTTTGTAAAGTCTGCAAGTGGATATTTGGACCTTTACGAGGCCTTCGTTGGAAACGGGATTTCTTCATATAATGCAAGACAGAAGATTTCTCAGTAACTTCCTTGTGTTGTGTGTCTTCAGCTCACAGAGTTGAACCATTCTTTAGACAGAGCAGATTTGAAACTCTCTTTTTGTGGAATTTGCAGTTGGAGATTTCAAGCGATTTCAGGCCAATGGTAGAAAAGGAAATATCTTCGTTTAAAAACTAGACAGAATCATTCTCTGAAACAACGTAATGATTTGTGCGTTCAGCTCACAGAGTTTAACCTTTCTTTTCATAGAGCAGTTTGAAAACAGTCTGTTTGTAAAGTCTGCAAGTGGATATTTGGACCTCTTTGAAGCCTTCGTTGGAAGCGGGATTTCTTCATAAAATGCTAGACAGAAGAATTCTCAGTAACTTCTTTGTGTGTGTGTATTCAACTCACAGAGTTGAACCTTCCTTTAGACAGAGTAGATTTGAAACACTCTTTTTGTTTAATTTACATGTGGAGATTTCAAGCGAATTGAGGCCAATGACAGAAAAGGAAATATCTTCGTTTAAAAACGAGACAGAATCATTCTCTGAAACAACGTAATGATTTGTGCGTTCAGCTCACAGAGTTTAACCTTTCTTTTCATAGAGCAGTTTGCAAACACTCTGTTTGTAAAGTCTGCAAGTGGATATTTGGACCTTTACGAGGCCTTCGTTGGAAACGGGATTTCTTCATATAATGCAAGACAGAAGATTTCTCAGTAACTTCCTTGTGTTGTGTGTCTTCAGCTCACAGAGTTGAACCTTTCTTTAGACAGAGCAGATTTGAAACTCTCTTTTTGTGGAATTTGCAGTTGGAGATTTCAAGCGATTTCAGGCCAATGGTAGAAAAGGAAATATCTTCGTTTAAAAACGAGACAGAATCATTCTCTGAAACAACGTAATGATTTGTGCGTTCAGCTCACAGAGTTTAACCTTTCTTTTCATAGAGCAGTTTGAAAACAGTCTGTTTGTAAAGTCTGCAAGTGGATATTTGGACTTCTTTGAAGACTTCGTTGGAAGCGGGATTTCTTCATAAAATGATAGACAGAAGAATTCTCAGTAACTTCTTTGTGTGTGTGTATTCAACTCACAGAGTTGAACCTTCCTTTAGACAGAGAAGATTTGAAACACTCTTTTTGTTTAATTTACATGTGGAGATTTCAAGCGAAATGAGGCCAATGACAGAAAAGGAAATATCTTCGTTTAAAAACGAGACAGAATCATTCTCTGAAACAACGTAATGATTTGTGCATTCAGCTCACAGAGTTTAACCTTTCTTTTCATAGAGCAGTTTGAAAACAGTCTGTTTGTAAAGTCTGCAAGTGGATATTTGGACCTCTTGGAAGCCTTCGTTGGAAGCGGGATTTCTTCATAAAATGCTAGACAGAAGAATTCTCAGTAACTTCTTTGTGTGTGTGTATTCAACTCACAGAGTTGAACCTTCCTTTAGACAGAGTAGATTTGAAACACTCTTTTTGTTTAATTTACATGTGGAGATTTCAAGCGAATTGAGGCCAATGACAGAAAAGGAAATATCTTCGTTTAAAAACGAGACAGAATCATTCTCTGAAACAACGTAATGATTTGTGCGTTCAGCTCACAGAGTTTAACCTTTCTTTTCATAGAGCAGTTTGAAAACAGTCTGTTTGTAAAGTCTGCAAGTGGATATTTGGACCTTTACGAGGCCTTCGTTGGAAACGGGATTTCTTCATATAATGCAAGACAGAAGATTTCTCAGTAACTTCCTCGTGTTGTGTGTCTTCAGCTCACAGAGTTGAACCTTTCTTTAGACAGGGCAGATTTGAAAGTCTCTTTTTGTGGAATTTGCAGTTGGAGATTTCAAGCGATTTCAGGCCAATGGTAGAAAAGGAAATATCTTCGTTTAAAAACTAGACAGAATCATTCTCTGAAACAACGTAATGATTTGTGCGTTCAGCTCACAGAGTTTAACCTTTCTTTTCATAGAGCAGTTTGAAAACAGTCTGTTTGTAAAGTCTGCAAGTGGATATTTGGACCTCTTTGAAGCCTTCGTTGGAAGCGGGATTTCTTCATAAAATGCTAGACAGAAGAATTCTCAGTAACTTCTTTGTGTGTGTGTATTCAACTCACAGAGTTGAACCTTCCTTTAGACAGAGTAGATTTGAAACACTCTTTTTGTTTAATTTACATGTGGAGATTTCAAGCGAATTGAGGCCAATGACAGAAAAGGAAATATCTTCGTTTAAAAACGAGACAGAATCATTCTCTGAAACAACGTAATGATTTGTGCGTTCAGCTCACAGAGTTTAACCTTTCTTTTCATAGAGCAGTTTGCAAACACTCTGTTTGTAAAGTCTGCAAGTGGATATTTGGACCTTTACGAGGCCTTCGTTGGAAACGGGATTTCTTCATATAATGCAAGACAGAAGATTTCTCAGTAACTTCCTTGTGTTGTGTGTCTTCAGCTCACAGAGTTGAACCTTTCTTTAGACAGAGCAGATTTGAAACTCTCTTTTTGTGGAATTTGCAGTTGGAGATTTCAAGCGATTTCAGGCCAATGGTAGAAAAGGAAATATCTTCGTTTAAAAACGAGACAGAATCATTCTCTGAAACAACGTAATGATTTGTGCGTTCAGCTCACAGAGTTTAACCTTTCTTTTCATAGAGCAGTTTGAAAACAGTCTGTTTGTAAAGTCTGCAAGTGGATATTTGGACTTCTTTGAAGACTTCGTTGGAAGCGGGATTTCTTCATAAAATGATAGACAGAAGAATTCTCAGTAACTTCTTTGTGTGTGTGTATTCAACTCACAGAGTTGAACCTTCCTTTAGACAGAGAAGATTTGAAACACTCTTTTTGTTTAATTTACATGTGGAGATTTCAAGCGAAATGAGGCCAATGACAGAAAAGGAAATATCTTCGTTTAAAAACGAGACAGAATCATTCTCTGAAACAACGTAATGATTTGTGCATTCAGCTCACAGAGTTTAACCTTTCTTTTCATAGAGCAGTTTGAAAACAGTCTGTTTGTAAAGTCTGCAAGTGGATATTTGGACCTCTTGGAAGCCTTCGTTGGAAGCGGGATTTCTTCATAAAATGCTAGACAGAAGAATTCTCAGTAACTTCTTTGTGTGTGTGTATTCAACTCACAGAGTTGAACCTTCCTTTAGACAGAGTAGATTTGAAACACTCTTTTTGTTTAATTTACATGTGGAGATTTCAAGCGAATTGAGGCCAATGACAGAAAAGGAAATATCTTCGTTTAAAAACGAGACAGAATCATTCTCTGAAACAACGTAATGATTTGTGCGTTCAGCTCACAGAGTTTAACCTTTCTTTTCATAGAGCAGTTTGAAAACACTCTGTTTGTAAAGTCTGCAAGTGGATATTTGGACCTTTACGAGGCCTTCGTTGGAAACGGGATTTCTTCATATAATGCAAGACAGAAGATTTCTCAGTAACTTCCTCGTGTTGTGTGTCTTCAGCTCACAGAGTTGAACCTTTCTTTAGACAGGGCAGATTTGAAAGTCTCTTTTTGTGGAATTTGCAGTTGGAGATTTCAAGCGATTTCAGGCCAATGGTAGAAAAGGAAATATCTTCGTTTAAAAACTAGACAGAATCATTCTCTGAAACAACGTAATGATTTGTGCGTTCAGCTCACAGAGTTTAACCTTTCTTTTCATAGAGCAGTTTGAAAACAGTCTGTTTGTAAAGTCTGCAAGTGGATATTTGGACCTCTTTGAAGCCTTCGTTGGAAGCGGGATTTCTTCATAAAATGCTAGACAGAAGAATTCTCAGTAACTTCTTTGTGTGTGTGTATTCAACTCACAGAGTTGAACCTTCCTTTAGACAGAGTAGATTTGAAACACTCTTTTTGTTTAATTTACATGTGGAGATTTCAAGCGAATTGAGGCCAATGACAGAAAAGGAAATATCTTCGTTTAAAAACGAGACAGAATCATTCTCTGAAACAACGTAATGATTTGTGCGTTCAGCTCACAGAGTTTAACCTTTCTTTTCATAGAGCAGTTTGCAAACACTCTGTTTGTAAAGTCTGCAAGTGGATATTTGGACCTTTACGAGGCCTTCGTTGGAAACGGGATTTCTTCATATAATGCAAGACAGAAGATTTCTCAGTAACTTCCTTGTGTTGTGTGTCTTCAGCTCACAGAGTTGAACCATTCTTTAGACAGAGCAGATTTGAAACTCTCTTTTTGTGGAATTTGCAGTTGGAGATTTCAAGCGATTTCAGGCCAATGGTAGAAAAGGAAATATCTTCGTTTAAAAACTAGACAGAATCATTCTCTGAAACAACGTAATGATTTGTGCGTTCAGCTCACAGAGTTTAACCTTTCTTTTCATAGAGCAGTTTGAAAACAGTCTGTTTGTAAAGTCTGCAAGTGGATATTTGGACCTCTTTGAAGCCTTCGTTGGAAGCGGGATTTCTTCATAAAATGCTAGACAGAAGAATTCTCAGTAACTTCTTTGTGTGTGTGTATTCAACTCACAGAGTTGAACCTTCCTTTAGACAGAGTAGATTTGAAACACTCTTTTTGTTTAATTTACATGTGGAGATTTCAAGCGAATTGAGGCCAATGACAGAAAAGGAAATATCTTCGTTTAAAAACGAGACAGAATCATTCTCTGAAACAACGTAATGATTTGTGCGTTCAGCTCACAGAGTTTAACCTTTCTTTTCATAGAGCAGTTTGCAAACACTCTGTTTGTAAAGTCTGCAAGTGGATATTTGGACCTTTACGAGGCCTTCGTTGGAAACGGGATTTCTTCATATAATGCAAGACAGAAGATTTCTCAGTAACTTCCTTGTGTTGTGTGTCTTCAGCTCACAGAGTTGAACCTTTCTTTAGACAGAGCAGATTTGAAACTCTCTTTTTGTGGAATTTGCAGTTGGAGATTTCAAGCGATTTCAGGCCAATGGTAGAAAAGGAAATATCTTCGTTTAAAAACTAGACAGAATCATTCTCTGAAACAACGTAATGATTTGTGCGTTCAGCTCACAGAGTTTAACCTTTCTTTTCATAGAGCAGTTTGAAAACAGTCTGTTTGTAACGTCTGCAAGTGGATATTTGGACCTCTTTGAAGCCTTCGTTGGAAGCGGGATTTCTTCATAAAATGCTAGACAGAAGAATTCTCAGTAACTTCTTTGTGTGTGTGTATTCAACTCACAGAGTTGAACCTTCCTTTAGACAGAGTAGATTTGAAACACTCTTTTTGTTTAATTTACATGTGGAGATTTCAAGCGAATTGAGGCCAATGACAGAAAAGGAAATATCTTCGTTTAAAAACGAGACAGAATCATTCTCTGAAACAACGTAATGATTTGTGCGTTCAGCTCACAGAGTTTAACCTTTCTTTTCATAGAGCAGTTTGAAAACACTCTGTTTGTAAAGTCTGCAAGTGGATATTTGGACCTTTACGAGGCCTTCGTTGGAAACGGGATTTCTTCATATAATGCAAGACAGAAGATTTCTCAGTAACTTCCTTGTGTTGTGTGTCTTCAGCTCACAGAGTTGAACCTTTCTTTAGACAGAGCAGATTTGAAACTCTCTTTTTGTGGAATTTGCAGTTGGAGATTTCAAGCGATTTCAGGCCAATGGTAGAAAAGGAAATATCTTCGTTTAAAAACGAGACAGAATCATTCTCTGAAACAACGTAATGATTTGTGCGTTCAGCTCACAGAGTTTAACCTTTCTTTTCATAGAGCAGTTTGAAAACAGTCTGTTTGTAAAGTCTGCAAGTGGATATTTGGACTTCTTTGAAGACTTCGTTGGAAGCGGGATTTCTTCATAAAATGATAGACAGAAGAATTCTCAGTAACTTCTTTGTGTGTGTGTATTCAACTCACAGAGTTGAACCTTCCTTTAGACAGAGAAGATTTGAAACACTCTTTTTGTTTAATTTACATGTGGAGATTTCAAGCGAAATGAGGCCAATGACAGAAAAGGAAATATCTTCGTTTAAAAACGAGACAGAATCATTCTCTGAAACAACGTAATGATTTGTGCATTCAGCTCACAGAGTTTAACCTTTCTTTTCATAGAGCAGTTTGAAAACAGTCTGTTTGTAAAGTCTGCAAGTGGATATTTGGACCTCTTGGAAGCCTTCGTTGGAAGCGGGATTTCTTCATAAAATGCTAGACAGAAGAATTCTCAGTAACTTCTTTGTGTGTGTGTATTCAACTCACAGAGTTGAACCTTCCTTTAGACAGAGTAGATTTGAAACACTCTTTTTGTTTAATTTACATGTGGAGATTTCAAGCGAATTGAGGCCAATGACAGAAAAGGAAATATCTTCGTTTAAAAACGAGACAGAATCATTCTCTGAAACAACGTAATGATTTGTGCGTTCAGCTCACAGAGTTTAACCTTTCTTTTCATAGAGCAGTTTGAAAACACTCTGTTTGTAAAGTCTGCAAGTGGATATTTGGACCTTTACGAGGCCTTCGTTGGAAACGGGATTTCTTCATATAATGCAAGACAGAAGATTTCTCAGTAACTTCCTCGTGTTGTGTGTCTTCAGCTCACAGAGTTGAACCTTTCTTTAGACAGGGCAGATTTGAAAGTCTCTTTTTGTGGAATTTGCAGTTGGAGATTTCAAGCGATTTCAGGCCAATGGTAGAAAAGGAAATATCTTCGTTTAAAAACTAGACAGAATCATTCTCTGAAACAACGTAATGATTTGTGCGTTCAGCTCACAGAGTTTAACCTTTCTTTTCATAGAGCAGTTTGAAAACAGTCTGTTTGTAAAGTCTGCAAGTGGATATTTGGACCTCTTTGAAGCCTTCGTTGGAAGCGGGATTTCTTCATAAAATGCTAGACAGAAGAATTCTCAGTAACTTCTTTGTGTGTGTGTATTCAACTCACAGAGTTGAACCTTCCTTTAGACAGAGTAGATTTGAAACACTCTTTTTGTTTAATTTACATGTGGAGATTTCAAGCGAATTGAGGCCAATGACAGAAAAGGAAATATCTTCGTTTAAAAACGAGACAGAATCATTCTCTGAAACAACGTAATGATTTGTGCGTTCAGCTCACAGAGTTTAACCTTTCTTTTCATAGAGCAGTTTGCAAACACTCTGTTTGTAAAGTCTGCAAGTGGATATTTGCACCTTTACGAGGCCTTCGTTGGAAACGGGATTTCTTCATATAATGCAAGACAGAAGATTTCTCAGTAACTTCCTTGTGTTGTGTGTCTTCAGCTCACAGAGTTGAACCTTTCTTTAGACAGAGCAGATTTGAAACTCTCTTTTTGTGGAATTTGCAGTTGGAGATTTCAAGCGATTTCAGGCCAATGGTAGAAAAGGAAATATCTTCGTTTAAAAACTAGACAGAATCATTCTCTGAAACAACGTAATGATTTGTGCGTTCAGCTCACAGAGTTTAACCTTTCTTTTCATAGAGCAGTTTGAAAACAGTCTGTTTGTAAAGTCTGCAAGTGGATATTTGGACCTCTTTGAAGCCTTCGTTGGAAGCGGGATTTCTTCATAAAATGCTAGACAGAAGAATTCTCAGTAACTTCTTTGTGTGTGTGTATTCAACTCACAGAGTTGAACCTTCCTTTAGACAGAGTAGATTTGAAACACTCTTTTTGTTTAATTTACATGTGGAGATTTCAAGCGAATTGAGGCCAATGACAGAAAAGGAAATATCTTCGTTTAAAAACGAGACAGAATCATTCTCTGAAACAACGTAATGATTTGTGCGTTCAGCTCACAGAGTTTAACCTTTCTTTTCATAGAGCAGTTTGCAAACACTCTGTTTGTAAAGTCTGCAAGTGGATATTTGGACCTTTACGAGGCCTTCGTTGGAAACGGGATTTCTTCATATAATGCAAGACAGAAGATTTCTCAGTAACTTCCTTGTGTTGTGTGTCTTCAGCTCACAGAGTTGAACCTTTCTTTAGACAGAGCAGATTTGAAACTCTCTTTTTGTGGAATTTGCAGTTGGAGATTTCAAGCGATTTCAGGCCAATGGTAGAAAAGGAAATATCTTCGTTTAAAAACTAGACAGAATCATTCTCTGAAACAACGTAATGATTTGTGCGTTCAGCTCACAGAGTTTAACCTTTCTTTTCATAGAGCAGTTTGAAAACAGTCTGTTTGTAAAGTCTGCAAGTGGATATTTGGACTTCTTTGAAGACTTCGTTGGAAGCGGGATTTCTTCATAAAATGCTAGACAGAAGAATTCTCAGTAACTTCTTTGTGTGTGTGTATTCAACTCACAGAGTTGAACCTTCCTTTAGACAGAGAAGATTTGAAACACTCTTTTTGTTTAATTTACATGTGGAGATTTCAAGCGAAATGAGGCCAATGACAGAAAAGGAAATATCTTCGTTTCAAAACGAGACAGAATCATTCTCTGAAACAACGTAATGATTTGTGCATTCAGCTCACAGAGTTTAACCTTTCTTTTCATAGAGCAGTTTGAAAACAGTCTGTTTGTAAAGTCTGCAAGTGGATATTTGGACCTCTTGGAAGCCTTCGTTGGAAGCGGGATTTCTTCATAAAATGCTAGACAGAAGAATTCTCAGTAACTTCTTTGTGTGTGTGTATTCAACTCACAGAGTTGAACCTTCCTTTAGACAGAGTAGATTTGAAACACTCTTTTTGTTTAATTTACATGTGGAGATTTCAAGCGAATTGAGGCCAATGACAGAAAAGGAAATATCTTCGTTTAAAAACGAGACAGAATCATTCTCTGAAACAACGTAATGATTTGTGCGTTCAGCTCACAGAGTTTAACCTTTCTTTTCATAGAGCAGTTTGAAAACACTCTGTTTGTAAAGTCTGCAAGTGGATATTTGGACCTTTACGAGGCCTTCGTTGGAAACGGGATTTCTTCATATAATGCAAGACAGAAGATTTCTCAGTAACTTCCTTGTGTTGTGTGTCTTCAGCTCACAGAGTTGAACCTTTCTTTAGACAGGGCAGATTTGAAAGTCTCTTTTTGTGGAATTTGCAGTTGGAGATTTCAAGCGATTTCAGGCCAATGGTAGAAAAGGAAATATCTTCGTTTAAAAACTAGACAGAATCATTCTCTGAAACAACGTAATGATTTGTGCGTTCAGCTCACAGAGTTTAACCTTTCTTTTCATAGAGCAGTTTGAAAACAGTCTGTTTGTAAAGTCTGCAAGTGGATATTTGGACCTCTTTGAAGCCTTCGTTGGAAGCGGGATTTCTTCATAAAATGCTAGACAGAAGAATTCTCAGTAACTTCTTTGTGTGTGTGTATTCAACTCACAGAGTTGAACCTTCCTTTAGACAGAGTAGATTTGAAACACTCTTTTTGTTTAATTTACATGTGGAGATTTCAAGCGAATTGAGGCCAATGACAGAAAAGGAAATATCTTCGTTTAAAAACGAGACAGAATCATTCTGTGAAACAACGTAATGATTTGTGCGTTCAGCTCACAGAGTTTAACCTTTCTTTTCATAGAGCAGTTTGCAAAGACTCTGTTTGTAAAGTCTGCAAGTGGATATTTGCACCTTTACGAGGCCTTCGTTGGAAACGGGATTTCTTCATATAATGCAAGACAGAAGATTTCTCAGTAACTTCCTTGTGTTGTGTGTCTTCAGCTCACAGAGTTGAACCTTTCTTTAGACAGAGCAGATTTGAAACTCTCTTTTAGTGGAATTTGCAGTTGGAGATTTCAAGCGATTTCAGGCCAATGGTAGAAAAGGAAATATCTTCGTTTAAAAACTAGACAGAATCATTCTCTGAAACAACGTAATGATTTGTGCGTTCAGCTCACAGAGTTTAACCTTTCTTTTCATAGAGCAGTTTGAAAACAGTCTGTTTGTAACGTCTGCAAGTGGATATTTGGACCTCTTTGAAGCCTTCGTTGGAAGCGGGATTTCTTCATAAAATGCTAGACAGAAGAATTCTCAGTAACTTCTTTGTGTGTGTGTATTCAACTCACAGAGTTGAACCTTCCTTTAGACAGAGTAGATTTGAAACACTCTTTTTGTTTAATTTACATGTGGAGATTTCAAGCGAATTGAGGCCAATGACAGAAAAGGAAATATCTTCGTTTAAAAACGAGACAGAATCATTCTGTGAAACAACGTAATGATTTGTGCGTTCAGCTCACAGAGTTTAACCTTTCTTTTCATAGAGCAGTTTGCAAAGACTCTGTTTGTAAAGTCTGCAAGTGGATATTTGCACCTTTACGAGGCCTTCGTTGGAAACGGGATTTCTTCATATAATGCAAGACAGAAGATTTCTCAGTAACTTCCTTGTGTTGTGTGTCTTCAGCTCACAGAGTTGAACCTTTCTTTAGACAGAGCAGATTTGAAACTCTCTTTTAGTGGAATTTGCAGTTGGAGATTTCAAGCGATTTCAGGCCAATGGTAGAAAAGGAAATATCTTCGTTTAAAAACTAGACAGAATCATTCTCTGAAACAACGTAATGATTTGTGCGTTCAGCTCACAGAGTTTAACCTTTCTTTTCATAGAGCAGTTTGAAAACAGTCTGTTTGTAACGTCTGCAAGTGGATATTTGGACCTCTTTGAAGCCTTCGTTGGAAGCGGGATTTCTTCATAAAATGCTAGACAGAAGAATTCTCAGTAACTTCTTTGTGTGTGTGTATTCAACTCACAGAGTTGAACCTTCCTTTAGACAGAGTAGATTTGAAACACTCTTTTTGTTTAATTTACATGTGGAGATTTCAAGCGAATTGAGGCCAATGACAGAAAAGGAAATATCTTCGTTTAAAAACGAGACAGAATCATTCTCTGAAACAACGTAATGATTTGTGCGTTCAGCTCACAGAGTTTAACCTTTCTTTTCATAGAGCAGTTTGCAAACACTCTGTTTGTAAAGTCTGCAAGTGGATATTTGGACCTTTACGAGGCCTTCGTTGGAAACGGGATTTCTTCATATAATGCAAGACAGAAGATTTCTCAGTAACTTCCTTGTGTTGTGTGTCTTCAGCTCACAGAGTTGAACCTTTCTTTAGACAGAGCAGATTTGAAACTCTCTTTTTGTGGAATTTGCAGTTGGAGATTTCAAGCGATTTCAGGCCAATGGTAGAAAAGGAAATATCTTCGTTTAAAAACGAGACAGAATCATTCTCTGAAACAACGTAATGATTTGTGCGTTCAGCTCACAGAGTTTAACCTTTCTTTTCATAGAGCAGTTTGAAAACAGTCTGTTTGTAAAGTCTGCAAGTGGATATTTGGACTTCTTTGAAGACTTCGTTGGAAGCGGGATTTCTTCATAAAATGATAGACAGAAGAATTCTCAGTAACTTCTTTGTGTGTGTGTATTCAACTCACAGAGTTGAACCTTCCTTTAGACAGAGAAGATTTGAAACACTCTTTTTGTTTAATTTACATGTGGAGATTTCAAGCGAAATGAGGCCAATGACAGAAAAGGAAATATCTTCGTTTAAAAACGAGACAGAATCATTCTCTGAAACAACGTAATGATTTGTGCATTCAGCTCACAGAGTTTAACCTTTCTTTTCATAGAGCAGTTTGAAAACAGTCTGTTTGTAAAGTCTGCAAGTGGATATTTGGACCTCTTGGAAGCCTTCGTTGGAAGCGGGATTTCTTCATAAAATGCTAGACAGAAGAATTCTCAGTAACTTCTTTGTGTGTGTGTATTCAACTCACAGAGTTGAACCTTCCTTTAGACAGAGTAGATTTGAAACACTCTTTTTGTTTAATTTACATGTGGAGATTTCAAGCGAATTGAGGCCAATGACAGAAAAGGAAATATCTTCGTTTAAAAACGAGACAGAATCATTCTCTGAAACAACGTAATGATTTGTGCGTTCAGCTCACAGAGTTTAACCTTTCTTTTCATAGAGCAGTTTGAAAACAGTCTGTTTGTAAAGTCTGCAAGTGGATATTTGGACCTTTACGAGGCCTTCGTTGGAAACGGGATTTCTTCATATAATGCAAGACAGAAGATTTCTCAGTAACTTCCTCGTGTTGTGTGTCTTCAGCTCACAGAGTTGAACCTTTCTTTAGACAGGGCAGATTTGAAAGTCTCTTTTTGTGGAATTTGCAGTTGGAGATTTCAAGCGATTTCAGGCCAATGGTAGAAAAGGAAATATCTTCGTTTAAAAACTAGACAGAATCATTCTCTGAAACAACGTAATGATTTGTGCGTTCAGCTCACAGAGTTTAACCTTTCTTTTCATAGAGCAGTTTGAAAACAGTCTGTTTGTAAAGTCTGCAAGTGGATATTTGGACCTCTTTGAAGCCTTCGTTGGAAGCGGGATTTCTTCATAAAATGCTAGACAGAAGAATTCTCAGTAACTTCTTTGTGTGTGTGTATTCAACTCACAGAGTTGAACCTTCCTTTAGACAGAGTAGATTTGAAACACTCTTTTTGTTTAATTTACATGTGGAGATTTCAAGCGAATTGAGGCCAATGACAGAAAAGGAAATATCTTCGTTTAAAAACGAGACAGAATCATTCTCTGAAACAACGTAATGATTTGTGCGTTCAGCTCACAGAGTTTAACCTTTCTTTTCATAGAGCAGTTTGCAAACACTCTGTTTGTAAAGTCTGCAAGTGGATATTTGGACCTTTACGAGGCCTTCGTTGGAAACGGGATTTCTTCATATAATGCAAGACAGAAGATTTCTCAGTAACTTCCTTGTGTTGTGTGTCTTCAGCTCACAGAGTTGAACCTTTCTTTAGACAGAGCAGATTTGAAACTCTCTTTTTGTGGAATTTGCAGTTGGAGATTTCAAGCGATTTCAGGCCAATGGTAGAAAAGGAAATATCTTCGTTTAAAAACGAGACAGAATCATTCTCTGAAACAACGTAATGATTTGTGCGTTCAGCTCACAGAGTTTAACCTTTCTTTTCATAGAGCAGTTTGAAAACAGTCTGTTTGTAAAGTCTGCAAGTGGATATTTGGACTTCTTTGAAGACTTCGTTGGAAGCGGGATTTCTTCATAAAATGATAGACAGAAGAATTCTCAGTAACTTCTTTGTGTGTGTGTATTCAACTCACAGAGTTGAACCTTCCTTTAGACAGAGAAGATTTGAAACACTCTTTTTGTTTAATTTACATGTGGAGATTTCAAGCGAAATGAGGCCAATGACAGAAAAGGAAATATCTTCGTTTAAAAACGAGACAGAATCATTCTCTGAAACAACGTAATGATTTGTGCATTCAGCTCACAGAGTTTAACCTTTCTTTTCATAGAGCAGTTTGAAAACAGTCTGTTTGTAAAGTCTGCAAGTGGATATTTGGACCTCTTGGAAGCCTTCGTTGGAAGCGGGATTTCTTCATAAAATGCTAGACAGAAGAATTCTCAGTAACTTCTTTGTGTGTGTGTATTCAACTCACAGAGTTGAACCTTCCTTTAGACAGAGTAGATTTGAAACACTCTTTTTGTTTAATTTACATGTGGAGATTTCAAGCGAATTGAGGCCAATGACAGAAAAGGAAATATCTTCGTTTAAAAACGAGACAGAATCATTCTCTGAAACAACGTAATGATTTGTGCGTTCAGCTCACAGAGTTTAACCTTTCTTTTCATAGAGCAGTTTGAAAACACTCTGTTTGTAAAGTCTGCAAGTGGATATTTGGACCTTTACGAGGCCTTCGTTGGAAACGGGATTTCTTCATATAATGCAAGACAGAAGATTTCTCAGTAACTTCCTCGTGTTGTGTGTCTTCAGCTCACAGAGTTGAACCTTTCTTTAGACAGGGCAGATTTGAAAGTCTCTTTTTGTGGAATTTGCAGTTGGAGATTTCAAGCGATTTCAGGCCAATGGTAGAAAAGGAAATATCTTCGTTTAAAAACTAGACAGAATCATTCTCTGAAACAACGTAATGATTTGTGCGTTCAGCTCACAGAGTTTAACCTTTCTTTTCATAGAGCAGTTTGAAAACAGTCTGTTTGTAAAGTCTGCAAGTGGATATTTGGACCTCTTTGAAGCCTTCGTTGGAAGCGGGATTTCTTCATAAAATGCTAGACAGAAGAATTCTCAGTAACTTCTTTGTGTGTGTGTATTCAACTCACAGAGTTGAACCTTCCTTTAGACAGAGTAGATTTGAAACACTCTTTTTGTTTAATTTACATGTGGAGATTTCAAGCGAATTGAGGCCAATGACAGAAAAGGAAATATCTTCGTTTAAAAACGAGACAGAATCATTCTCTGAAACAACGTAATGATTTGTGCGTTCAGCTCACAGAGTTTAACCTTTCTTTTCATAGAGCAGTTTGCAAACACTCTGTTTGTAAAGTCTGCAAGTGGATATTTGGACCTTTACGAGGCCTTCGTTGGAAACGGGATTTCTTCATATAATGCAAGACAGAAGATTTCTCAGTAACTTCCTTGTGTTGTGTGTCTTCAGCTCACAGAGTTGAACCATTCTTTAGACAGAGCAGATTTGAAACTCTCTTTTTGTGGAATTTGCAGTTGGAGATTTCAAGCGATTTCAGGCCAATGGTAGAAAAGGAAATATCTTCGTTTAAAAACTAGACAGAATCATTCTCTGAAACAACGTAATGATTTGTGCGTTCAGCTCACAGAGTTTAACCTTTCTTTTCATAGAGCAGTTTGAAAACAGTCTGTTTGTAAAGTCTGCAAGTGGATATTTGGACCTCTTTGAAGCCTTCGTTGGAAGCGGGATTTCTTCATAAAATGCTAGACAGAAGAATTCTCAGTAACTTCTTTGTGTGTGTGTATTCAACTCACAGAGTTGAACCTTCCTTTAGACAGAGTAGATTTGAAACACTCTTTTTGTTTAATTTACATGTGGAGATTTCAAGCGAATTGAGGCCAATGACAGAAAAGGAAATATCTTCGTTTAAAAACGAGACAGAATCATTCTCTGAAACAACGTAATGATTTGTGCGTTCAGCTCACAGAGTTTAACCTTTCTTTTCATAGAGCAGTTTGCAAACACTCTGTTTGTAAAGTCTGCAAGTGGATATTTGGACCTTTACGAGGCCTTCGTTGGAAACGGGATTTCTTCATATAATGCAAGACAGAAGATTTCTCAGTAACTTCCTTGTGTTGTGTGTCTTCAGCTCACAGAGTTGAACCTTTCTTTAGACAGAGCAGATTTGAAACTCTCTTTTTGTGGAATTTGCAGTTGGAGATTTCAAGCGATTTCAGGCCAATGGTAGAAAAGGAAATATCTTCGTTTAAAAACTAGACAGAATCATTCTCTGAAACAACGTAATGATTTGTGCGTTCAGCTCACAGAGTTTAACCTTTCTTTTCATAGAGCAGTTTGAAAACAGTCTGTTTGTAAAGTCTGCAAGTGGATATTTGGACTTCTTTGAAGACTTCGTTGGAAGCGGGATTTCTTCATAAAATGCTAGACAGAAGAATTCTCAGTAACTTCTTTGTGTGTGTGTATTCAACTCACAGAGTTGAACCTTCCTTTAGACAGAGAAGATTTGAAACACTCTTTTTGTTTAATTTACATGTGGAGATTTCAAGCGAAATGAGGCCAATGACAGAAAAGGAAATATCTTCGTTTCAAAACGAGACAGAATCATTCTCTGAAACAACGTAATGATTTGTGCGTTCAGCTCACAGAGTTTAACCTTTCTTTTCATAGAGCAGTTTGAAAACAGTCTGTTTGTAAAGTCTGCAAGTGGATATTTGGACCTCTTGGAAGCCTTCGTTGGAAGCGGGATTTCTTCATAAAATGCTAGACAGAAGAATTCTCAGTAACTTCTTTGTGTGTGTGTATTCAACTCACAGAGTTGAACCTTCCTTTAGACAGAGTAGATTTGAAACACTCTTTTTGTTTAATTTACATGTGGAGATTTCAAGCGAATTGAGGCCAATGACAGAAAAGGAAATATCTTCGTTTAAAAACGAGACAGAATCATTCTCTGAAACAACGTAATGATTTGTGCGTTCAGCTCACAGAGTTTAACCTTTCTTTTCATAGAGCAGTTTGAAAACACTCTGTTTGTAAAGTCTGCAAGTTGATATTTGGACCTTTACGAGGCCTTCGTTGGAAACGGGATTTCTTCATATAATGCAAGACAGAAGATTTCTCAGTAACTTCCTCCTGTTGTGTGTCTTCAGCTCACAGAGTTGAACCTTTCTTTAGACAGGGCAGATTTGAAAGTCTCTTTTTGTGGAATTTGCAGTTGGAGATTTCAAGCGATTTCAGGCCAATGGTAGAAAAGGAAATATCTTCGTTTAAAAACTAGACAGAATCATTCTCTGAAACAACGTAATGATTTGTGCGTTCAGCTCACAGAGTTTAACCTTTCTTTTCATAGAGCAGTTTGAAAACAGTCTGTTTGTAAAGTCTGCAAGTGGATATTTGGACCTCTTTGAAGCCTTCGTTGGAAGCGGGATTTCTTCATAAAATGCTAGACAGAAGAATTCTCAGTAACTTCTTTGTGTGTGTGTATTCAACTCACAGAGTTGAACCTTCCTTTAGACAGAGTAGATTTGAAACACTCTTTTTGTTTAATTTACATGTGGAGATTTCAAGCGAATTGAGGCCAATGACAGAAAAGGAAATATCTTCGTTTAAAAACGAGACAGAATCATTCTCTGAAACAACGTAATGATTTGTGCGTTCAGCTCACAGAGTTTAACCTTTCTTTTCATAGAGCAGTTTGAAAACACTCTGTTTGTAAAGTCTGCAAGTGGATATTTGGACCTTTACGAGGCCTTCGTTGGAAACGGGATTTCTTCATATAATGCAAGACAGAAGATTTCTCAGTAACTTCCTTGTGTTGTGTGTCTTCAGCTCACAGAGTTGAACCTTTCTTTAGACAGAGCAGATTTGAAACTCTCTTTTTGTGGAATTTGCAGTTGGAGATTTCAAGCGATTTCAGGCCAATGGTAGAAAAGGAAATATCTTCGTTTAAAAACGAGACAGAATCATTCTCTGAAACAACGTAATGATTTGTGCGTTCAGCTCACAGAGTTTAACCTTTCTTTTCATAGAGCAGTTTGAAAACAGTCTGTTTGTAAAGTCTGCAAGTGGATATTTGGACTTCTTTGAAGACTTCGTTGGAAGCGGGATTTCTTCATAAAATGATAGACAGAAGAATTCTCAGTAACTTCTTTGTGTGTGTGTATTCAACTCACAGAGTTGAACCTTCCTTTAGACAGAGAAGATTTGAAACACTCTTTTTGTTTAATTTACATGTGGAGATTTCAAGCGAAATGAGGCCAATGACAGAAAAGGAAATATCTTCGTTTAAAAACGAGACAGAATCATTCTCTGAAACAACGTAATGATTTGTGCATTCAGCTCACAGAGTTTAACCTTTCTTTTCATAGAGCAGTTTGAAAACAGTCTGTTTGTAAAGTCTGCAAGTGGATATTTGGACCTCTTGGAAGCCTTCGTTGGAAGCGGGATTTCTTCATAAAATGCTAGACAGAAGAATTCTCAGTAACTTCTTTGTGTGTGTGTATTCAACTCACAGAGTTGAACCTTCCTTTAGACAGAGTAGATTTGAAACACTCTTTTTGTTTAATTTACATGTGGAGATTTCAAGCGAATTGAGGCCAATGACAGAAAAGGAAATATCTTCGTTTAAAAACGAGACAGAATCATTCTCTGAAACAACGTAATGATTTGTGCGTTCAGCTCACAGAGTTTAACCTTTCTTTTCATAGAGCAGTTTGAAAACACTCTGTTTGTAAAGTCTGCAAGTGGATATTTGGACCTTTACGAGGCCTTCGTTGGAAACGGGATTTCTTCATATAATGCAAGACAGAAGATTTCTCAGTAACTTCCTCGTGTTGTGTGTCTTCAGCTCACAGAGTTGAACCTTTCTTTAGACAGGGCAGATTTGAAAGTCTCTTTTTGTGGAATTTGCAGTTGGAGATTTCAAGCGATTTCAGGCCAATGGTAGAAAAGGAAATATCTTCGTTTAAAAACTAGACAGAATCATTCTCTGAAACAACGTAATGATTTGTGCGTTCAGCTCACAGAGTTTAACCTTTCTTTTCATAGAGCAGTTTGAAAACAGTCTGTTTGTAAAGTCTGCAAGTGGATATTTGGACCTCTTTGAAGCCTTCGTTGGAAGCGGGATTTCTTCATAAAATGCTAGACAGAAGAATTCTCAGTAACTTCTTTGTGTGTGTGTATTCAACTCACAGAGTTGAACCTTCCTTTAGACAGAGTAGATTTGAAACACTCTTTTTGTTTAATTTACATGTGGAGATTTCAAGCGAATTGAGGCCAATGACAGAAAAGGAAATATCTTCGTTTAAAAACGAGACAGAATCATTCTCTGAAACAACGTAATGATTTGTGCGTTCAGCTCACAGAGTTTAACCTTTCTTTTCATAGAGCAGTTTGCAAACACTCTGTTTGTAAAGTCTGCAAGTGGATATTTGCACCTTTACGAGGCCTTCGTTGGAAACGGGATTTCTTCATATAATGCAAGACAGAAGATTTCTCAGTAACTTCCTTGTGTTGTGTGTCTTCAGCTCACAGAGTTGAACCTTTCTTTAGACAGAGCAGATTTGAAACTCTCTTTTTGTGGAATTTGCAGTTGGAGATTTCAAGCGATTTCAGGCCAATGGTAGAAAAGGAAATATCTTCGTTTAAAAACTAGACAGAATCATTCTCTGAAACAACGTAATGATTTGTGCGTTCAGCTCACAGAGTTTAACCTTTCTTTTCATAGAGCAGTTTGAAAACAGTCTGTTTGTAAAGTCTGCAAGTGGATATTTGGACCTCTTTGAAGCCTTCGTTGGAAGCGGGATTTCTTCATAAAATGCTAGACAGAAGAATTCTCAGTAACTTCTTTGTGTGTGTGTATTCAACTCACAGAGTTGAACCTTCCTTTAGACAGAGTAGATTTGAAACACTCTTTTTGTTTAATTTACATGTGGAGATTTCAAGCGAATTGAGGCCAATGACAGAAAAGGAAATATCTTCGTTTAAAAACGAGACAGAATCATTCTCTGAAACAACGTAATGATTTGTGCGTTCAGCTCACAGAGTTTAACCTTTCTTTTCATAGAGCAGTTTGCAAACACTCTGTTTGTAAAGTCTGCAAGTGGATATTTGGACCTTTACGAGGCCTTCGTTGGAAACGGGATTTCTTCATATAATGCAAGACAGAAGATTTCTCAGTAACTTCCTCGTGTTGTGTGTCTTCAGCTCACAGAGTTGAACCTTTCTTTAGACAGGGCAGATTTGAAAGTCTCTTTTTGTGGAATTTGCAGTTGGAGATTTCAAGCGATTTCAGGCCAATGGTAGAAAAGGAAATATCTTCGTTTAAAAACTAGACAGAATCATTCTCTGAAACAACGTAATGATTTGTGCGTTCAGCTCACAGAGTTTAACCTTTCTTTTCATAGAGCAGTTTGAAAACAGTCTGTTTGTAAAGTCTGCAAGTGGATATTTGGACCTCTTTGAAGCCTTCGTTGGAAGCGGGATTTCTTCATAAAATGCTAGACAGAAGAATTCTCAGTAACTTCTTTGTGTGTGTGTATTCAACTCACAGAGTTGAACCTTCCTTTAGACAGAGTAGATTTGAAACACTCTTTTTGTTTAATTTACATGTGGAGATTTCAAGCGAATTGAGGCCAATGACAGAAAAGGAAATATCTTCGTTTAAAAACGAGACAGAATCATTCTCTGAAACAACGTAATGATTTGTGCGTTCAGCTCACAGAGTTTAACCTTTCTTTTCATAGAGCAGTTTGCAAACACTCTGTTTGTAAAGTCTGCAAGTGGATATTTGCACCTTTACGAGGCCTTCGTTGGAAACGGGATTTCTTCATATAATGCAAGACAGAAGATTTCTCAGTAACTTCCTTGTGTTGTGTGTCTTCAGCTCACAGAGTTGAACCTTTCTTTAGACAGAGCAGATTTGAAACTCTCTTTTTGTGGAATTTGCAGTTGGAGATTTCAAGCGATTTCAGGCCAATGGTAGAAAAGGAAATATCTTCGTTTAAAAACTAGACAGAATCATTCTCTGAAACAACGTAATGATTTGTGCGTTCAGCTCACAGAGTTTAACCTTTCTTTTCATAGAGCAGTTTGAAAACAGTCTGTTTGTAAAGTCTGCAAGTGGATATTTGGACCTCTTTGAAGCCTTCGTTGGAAGCGGGATTTCTTCATAAAATGCTAGACAGAAGAATTCTCAGTAACTTCTTTGTGTGTGTGTATTCAACTCACAGAGTTGAACCTTCCTTTAGACAGAGTAGATTTGAAACACTCTTTTTGTTTAATTTACATGTGGAGATTTCAAGCGAATTGAGGCCAATGACAGAAAAGGAAATATCTTCGTTTAAAAACGAGACAGAATCATTCTCTGAAACAACGTAATGATTTGTGCGTTCAGCTCACAGAGTTTAACCTTTCTTTTCATAGAGCAGTTTGCAAACACTCTGTTTGTAAAGTCTGCAAGTGGATATTTGGACCTTTACGAGGCCTTCGTTGGAAACGGGATTTCTTCATATAATGCAAGACAGAAGATTTCTCAGTAACTTCCTTGTGTTGTGTGTCTTCAGCTCACAGAGTTGAACCTTTCTTTAGACAGAGCAGATTTGAAACTCTCTTTTTGTGGAATTTGCAGTTGGAGATTTCAAGCGATTTCAGGCCAATGGTAGAAAAGGAAATATCTTCGTTTAAAAACTAGACAGAATCATTCTCTGAAACAACGTAATGATTTGTGCGTTCAGCTCACAGAGTTTAACCTTTCTTTTCATAGAGCAGTTTGAAAACAGTCTGTTTGTAAAGTCTGCAAGTGGATATTTGGACTTCTTTGAAGACTTCGTTGGAAGCGGGATTTCTTCATAAAATGCTAGACAGAAGAATTCTCAGTAACTTCTTTGTGTGTGTGTATTCAACTCACAGAGTTGAACCTTCCTTTAGACAGAGAAGATTTGAAACACTCTTTTTGTTTAATTTACATGTGGAGATTTCAAGCGAAATGAGGCCAATGACAGAAAAGGAAATATCTTCGTTTCAAAACGAGACAGAATCATTCTCTGAAACAACGTAATGATTTGTGCGTTCAGCTCACAGAGTTTAACCTTTCTTTTCATAGAGCAGTTTGAAAACAGTCTGTTTGTAAAGTCTGCAAGTGGATATTTGGACCTCTTGGAAGCCTTCGTTGGAAGCGGGATTTCTTCATAAAATGCTAGACAGAAGAATTCTCAGTAACTTCTTTGTGTGTGTGTATTCAACTCACAGAGTTGAACCTTCCTTTAGACAGAGTAGATTTGAAACACTCTTTTTGTTTAATTTACATGTGGAGATTTCAAGCGAATTGAGGCCAATGACAGAAAAGGAAATATCTTCGTTTAAAAACGAGACAGAATCATTCTCTGAAACAACGTAATGATTTGTGCGTTCAGCTCACAGAGTTTAACCTTTCTTTTCATAGAGCAGTTTGAAAACACTCTGTTTGTAAAGTCTGCAAGTGGATATTTGGACCTTTACGAGGCCTTCGTTGGAAACGGGATTTCTTCATATAATGCAAGACAGAAGATTTCTCAGTAACTTCCTCGTGTTGTGTGTCTTCAGCTCACAGAGTTGAACCTTTCTTTAGACAGGGCAGATTTGAAAGTCTCTTTTTGTGGAATTTGCAGTTGGAGATTTCAAGCGATTTCAGGCCAATGGTAGAAAAGGAAATATCTTCGTTTAAAAACTAGACAGAATCATTCTCTGAAACAACGTAATGATTTGTGCGTTCAGCTCACAGAGTTTAACCTTTCTTTTCATAGAGCAGTTTGAAAACAGTCTGTTTGTAAAGTCTGCAAGTGGATATTTGGACCTCTTTGAAGCCTTCGTTGGAAGCGGGATTTCTTCATAAAATGCTAGACAGAAGAATTCTCAGTAACTTCTTTGTGTGTGTGTATTCAACTCACAGAGTTGAACCTTCCTTTAGACAGAGTAGATTTGAAACACTCTTTTTGTTTAATTTACATGTGGAGATTTCAAGCGAATTGAGGCCAATGACAGAAAAGGAAATATCTTCGTTTAAAAACGAGACAGAATCATTCTGTGAAACAACGTAATGATTTGTGCGTTCAGCTCACAGAGTTTAACCTTTCTTTTCATAGAGCAGTTTGCAAAGACTCTGTTTGTAAAGTCTGCAAGTGGATATTTGCACCTTTACGAGGCCTTCGTTGGAAACGGGATTTCTTCATATAATGCAAGACAGAAGATTTCTCAGTAACTTCCTTGTGTTGTGTGTCTTCAGCTCACAGAGTTGAACCTTTCTTTAGACAGAGCAGATTTGAAACTCTCTTTTTGTGGAATTTGCAGTTGGAGATTTCAAGCGATTTCAGGCCAATGGTAGAAAAGGAAATATCTTCGTTTAAAAACGAGACAGAATCATTCTCTGAAACAACGTAATGATTTGTGCGTTCAGCTCACAGAGTTTAACCTTTCTTTTCATAGAGCAGTTTGAAAACAGTCTGTTTGTAAAGTCTGCAAGTGGATATTTGGACTTCTTTGAAGACTTCGTTGGAAGCGGGATTTCTTCATAAAATGATAGACAGAAGAATTCTCAGTAACTTCTTTGTGTGTGTGTATTCAACTCACAGAGTTGAACCTTCCTTTAGACAGAGAAGATTTGAAACACTCTTTTTGTTTAATTTACATGTGGAGATTTCAAGCGAAATGAGGCCAATGACAGAAAAGGAAATATCTTCGTTTAAAAACGAGACAGAATCATTCTCTGAAACAACGTAATGATTTGTGCATTCAGCTCACAGAGTTTAACCTTTCTTTTCATAGAGCAGTTTGAAAACAGTCTGTTTGTAAAGTCTGCAAGTGGATATTTGGACCTCTTGGAAGCCTTCGTTGGAAGCGGGATTTCTTCATAAAATGCTAGACAGAAGAATTCTCAGTAACTTCTTTGTGTGTGTGTATTCAACTCACAGAGTTGAACCTTCCTTTAGACAGAGTAGATTTGAAACACTCTTTTTGTTTAATTTACATGTGGAGATTTCAAGCGAATTGAGGCCAATGACAGAAAAGGAAATACCTTCGTTTAAAAACGAGACAGAATCATTCTCTGAAACAACGTAATGATTTGTGCGTTCAGCTCACAGAGTTTAACCTTTCTTTTCATAGAGCAGTTTGAAAACACTCTGTTTGTAAAGTCTGCAAGTGGATATTTGGACCTTTACGAGGCCTTCGTTGGAAACGGGATTTCTTCATATAATGCAAGACAGAAGATTTCTCAGTAACTTCCTCGTGTTGTGTGTCTTCAGCTCACAGAGTTGAACCTTTCTTTAGACAGGGCAGATTTGAAAGTCTCTTTTTGTGGAATTTGCAGTTGGAGATTTCAAGCGATTTCAGGCCAATGGTAGAAAAGGAAATATCTTCGTTTAAAAACTAGACAGAATCATTCTCTGAAACAACGTAATGATTTGTGCGTTCAGCTCACAGAGTTTAACCTTTCTTTTCATAGAGCAGTTTGAAAACAGTCTGTTTGTAAAGTCTGCAAGTGGATATTTGGACCTCTTTGAAGCCTTCGTTGGAAGCGGGATTTCTTCATAAAATGCTAGACAGAAGAATTCTCAGTAACTTCTTTGTGTGTGTGTATTCAACTCACAGAGTTGAACCTTCCTTTAGACAGAGTAGATTTGAAACACTCTTTTTGTTTAATTTACATGTGGAGATTTCAAGCGAATTGAGGCCAATGACAGAAAAGGAAATATCTTCGTTTAAAAACGAGACAGAATCATTCTCTGAAACAACGTAATGATTTGTGCATTCAGCTCACAGAGTTTAACCTTTCTTTTCATAGAGCAGTTTGCAAACACTCTGTTTGTAAAGTCTGCAAGTGGATATTTGCACCTTTACGAGGCCTTCGTTGGAAACGGGATTTCTTCATATAATGCAAGACAGAAGATTTCTCAGTAACTTCCTTGTGTTGTGTGTCTTCAGCTCACAGAGTTGAACCTTTCTTTAGACAGAGCAGATTTGAAACTCTCTTTTTGTGGAATTTGCAGTTGGAGATTTCAAGCGATTTCAGGCCAATGGTAGAAAAGGAAATATCTTCGTTTAAAAACTAGACAGAATCATTCTCTGAAACAACGTAATGATTTGTGCGTTCAGCTCACAGAGTTTAACCTTTCTTTTCATAGAGCAGTTTGAAAACAGTCTGTTTGTAAAGTCTGCAAGTGGATATTTGGACCTCTTTGAAGCCTTCGTTGGAAGCGGGATTTCTTCATAAAATGCTAGACAGAAGAATTCTCAGTAACTTCTTTGTGTGTGTGTATTCAACTCACAGAGTTGAACCTTCCTTTAGACAGAGTAGATTTGAAACACTCTTTTTGTTTAATTTACATGTGGAGATTTCAAGCGAATTGAGGCCAATGACAGAAAAGGAAATATCTTCGTTTAAAAACGAGACAGAATCATTCTCTGAAACAACGTAATGATTTGTGCGTTCAGCTCACAGAGTTTAACCTTTCTTTTCATAGAGCAGTTTGCAAACACTCTGTTTGTAAAGTCTGCAAGTGGATATTTGGACCTTTACGAGGCCTTCGTTGGAAACGGGATTTCTTCATATAATGCAAGACAGAAGATTTCTCAGTAACTTCCTTGTGTTGTGTGTCTTCAGCTCACAGAGTTGAACCTTTCTTTAGACAGAGCAGATTTGAAACTCTCTTTTTGTGGAATTTGCAGTTGGAGATTTCAAGCGATTTCAGGCCAATGGTAGAAAAGGAAATATCTTCGTTTAAAAACTAGACAGAATCATTTTCTGAAACAACGTAATGATTTGTGCGTTCAGCTCACAGAGTTTAACCTTTCTTTTCATAGAGCAGTTTGAAAACAGTCTGTTTGTAAAGTCTGCAAGTGGATATTTGGACTTCTTTGAAGACTTCGTTGGAAGCGGGATTTCTTCATAAAATGCTAGACAGAAGAATTCTCAGTAACTTCTTTGTGTGTGTGTATTCAACTCACAGAGTTGAACCTTCCTTTAGACAGAGAAGATTTGAAACACTCTTTTTGTTTAATTTACATGTGGAGATTTCAAGCGAAATGAGGCCAATGACAGAAAAGGAAATATCTTCGTTTCAAAACGAGACAGAATCATTCTCTGAAACAACGTAATGATTTGTGCGTTCAGCTCACAGAGTTTAACCTTTCTTTTCATAGAGCAGTTTGAAAACAGTCTGTTTGTAAAGTCTGCAAGTGGATATTTGGACCTCTTGGAAGCCTTCGTTGGAAGCGGGATTTCTTCAGAAAATGCTAGACAGAAGAATTCTCAGTAACTTCTTTGTGTGTGTGTATTCAACTCACAGAGTTGAACCTTCCTTTAGACAGAGTAGATTTGAAACACTCTTTTTGTTTAATTTACATGTGGAGATTTCAAGCGAATTGAGGCCAATGACAGAAAAGGAAATATCTTCGTTTAAAAACGAGACAGAATCATTCTCTGAAACAACGTAATGATTTGTGCGTTCAGCTCACAGAGTTTAACCTTTCTTTTCATAGAGCAGTTTGAAAACACTCTGTTTGTAAAGTCTGCAAGTGGATATTTGGACCTTTACGAGGCCTTCGTTGGAAACGGGATTTCTTCATATAATGCAAGACAGAAGATTTCTCAGTAACTTCCTTGTGTTGTGTGTCTTCAGCTCACAGAGTTGAACCTTTCTTTAGACAGGGCAGATTTGAAAGTCTCTTTTTGTGGAATTTGCAGTTGGAGATTTCAAGCGATTTCAGGCCAATGGTAGAAAAGGAAATATCTTCGTTTAAAAACTAGACAGAATCATTCTCTGAAACAACGTAATGATTTGTGCGTTCAGCTCACAGAGTTTAACCTTTCTTTTCATACAGCAGTTTGAAAACAGTCTGTTTGTAAAGTCTGCAAGTGGATATTTGGACCTCTTTGAAGCCTTCGTTGGAAGCGGGATTTCTTCATAAAATGCTAGACAGAAGAATTCTCAGTAACTTCTTTGTGTGTGTGTATTCAACTCACAGAGTTGAACCTTCCTTTAGACAGAGTAGATTTGAAACACTCTTTTTGTTTAATTTACATGTGGAGATTTCAAGCGAATTGAGGCCAATGACAGAAAAGGAAATATCTTCGTTTAAAAACGAGACAGAATCATTCTCTGAAACAACGTAATGATTTGTGCGTTCAGCTCACAGAGTTTAACCTTTCTTTTCATAGAGCAGTTTGAAAACAGTCTGTTTGTAACGTCTGCAAGTGGATATTTGGACCTCTTGGAAGCCTTCGTTGGAAGCGGGATTTCTTCATAAAATGCTAGACAGAAGAATTCTCAGTAACTTCTTTGTGTGTGTGTATTCAACTGACAGAGTTGAACCTTCCTTTAGACAGAGTAGATTTGAAACACTCTTTTTGTTTAATTTACATGTGGAGATTTCAAGCGAATTGAGGCCAATGACAGAAAAGGAAATATCTTCGTTTAAAAACGAGACAGAATCATTCTCTGAAACAACGTAATGATTTGTGCGTTCAGCTCACAGAGTTTAACCTTTCTTTTCATAGAGCAGTTTGCAAACACTCTGTTTGTAAAGTCTGCAAGTGGATATTTGGACCTTTACGAGGCCTTCGTTGGAAACGGGATTTCTTCATATAATGCAAGACAGAAGATTTCTCAGTAACTTCCTTGTGTTGTGTGTCTTCAGCTCACAGAGTTGAACCTTTCTTTAGACAGAGCAGATTTGAAACTCTCTTTTTGTGGAATTTGCAGTTGGAGATTTCAAGCGATTTCAGGCCAATGGTAGAAAAGGAAATATCTTCGTTTAAAAACTAGACAGAATCATTCTCTGAAACAACGTAATGATTTGTGCGTTCAGCTCACAGAGTTTAACCTTTCTTTTCATAGAGCAGTTTGAAAACAGTCTGTTTGTAAAGTCTGCAAGTGGATATTTGGACCTCTTTGAAGCCTTCGTTGGAAGCGGGATTTCTTCATAAAATGCTAGACAGAAGAATTCTCAGTAACTTCTTTGTGTGTGTGTATTCAACTCACAGAGTTGAACCTTCCTTTAGACAGAGTAGATTTGAAACACTCTTTTTGTTTAATTTACATGTGAAGATTTCAAGCGAATTGAGGCCAATGACAGAAAAGGAAATATCTTCGTTTAAAAACTAGACAGAATCATTCTCTGAAACAACGTAATGATTTGTGCGTTCAGCTCACAGAGTTTAACCTTTCTTTTCATGGAGCAGTTTGCAAACACTCTGTTTGTAAAGTCTGCAAGTGGATATTTGGACCTTTACGAGGCCTTCGTTGGAAACGGGATTTCTTCATATAATGCAAGACAGAAGATTTCTCAGTAACTTCCTTGTGTTGTGTGTCTTCAGCTCACAGAATTGAACCTTTCTTTAGACAGGGCAGATTTGAAACTCTCTTTTTGTGGAATTTGCAGTTGGAGATTTCAAGCGATTTCAGGCCAATGGTAGAAAAGGAAATATCTTCGTTTAAAAACTAGACAGAATCATTCTCTGAAACAACGTAATGATTTGTGCGTTCAGCTCACAGAGTTAAACCTTTCTTTTCATAGAGCAGTTTGAAAACAGTCTGTTTGTAAAGTCTGCAAGTGGATATTTGGACCTCTTTGAAGCCTTCGTTGGAAGCGGGATTTCTTCAGAAAATGCTAGACAGAAGAATTCTCAGTAACTTCTTTATGTGTGTGTATTCAACTCACAGAGTTGAACCTTCCTTTAGACAGAGTAGATTTGAAACACTCTTTTTGTTTAATTTACATGTGGAGATTTCAAGCGAATTGAGGCCAATGACAGAAAAGGAAATATCCTCGTTTAAAAACGAGACAGAATCATTCTCTGAAACAACGTAATGATTTGTGCGTTCAGCTCACAGAGTTTAACCTTTCTTTTCATAGAGCAGTTTGAAAACAGTCTGTTTGTAAAGTCTGCAAGTGGATATTTGGACCTCTTTGAAGCCTTCGTTGGAAGCGGGATTTCTTCATAAAATGCTAGACAGAAGAATTCTCAGTAACTTCTTTGTGTGTGTGTATTCAACTGACAGAGTTGAACCTTCCTTTAGACAGAGTAGATTTGAAACACTCTTTTTGTTTAATTTACATGTGGAGATTTCAAGCGAATTGAGGCCAATGACAGAAAAGGAAATATCTTCGTTTAAAAACGAGACAGAATCATTCTCTGAAACAACGTAATGATTTGTGCGTTCAGCTCACAGAGTTTAACCTTTCTTTTCATAGAGCAGTTTGAAAACACTCTGTTTGTAAAGTCTGCAAGTGGATATTTGGACCTTTACGAGGCCTTCGTTGGAAACGTGATTTCTTCATATAATGCAAGACAGAAGAATTCTCAGTAACTTCCTTGTGTTGTGTGTCTTCAGCTCACAGAGTTGAACCTTTCTTTAGACAGGGCAGATTTGAAACTCTCTTTTTGTGGAATTTGCAGTTGGAGATTTCAAGCGATTTCAGGCCAATGGTAGAAAAGGAAATATCTTCGTTTAAAAACTAGACAGAATCATTCTCTGAAACAACGTAATGATTTGTGCATTCAGCTCACAGAGTTTAACCTTTCTTTTCATAGAGCAGTTTGAAAACAGTCTGTTTGTAAAGTCTGCAAGTGGATATTTGGACCTCTTTGAAGCCTTCGTTGGAAGCGGGATTTCTTCATAAAATGCTAGACAGAATTCTCAGTAACTTCTTTGTGTGTGTGTATTCAACTCACAGAGTTGAACCTTCCTTTAGACAGAGTAGATTTGAAACACTCTTTTGGTTTAATTTACATGTGGAGATTTGAAGCGAATTGAGGCCAATGACAGAAAAGGAAATATCTTTGTTTAAAAACTAGACAGAATCATTCTCTGAAACAACGTAATGATTTGTGCGTTCAGCTCACAGAGTTTAACCTTTCTTTTCATAGAGCAGTTTGAAAACACTCTGTTTGTAAAGTCTGCAAGTGGATATTTGGACCTCTTTGAAGCCTTCGTTGGAAGCGGGATTTCTTCCTAAAATGCTAGACAGAAGAATTCTCAGTAACTTCTTTGTGTGTGTGTATTCAACTCACAGAGTTGAACCTTCCTTTCGACAGAGTAGATTTGAAACACTCTTTTTGTTTAATTTACATGTGGAGATTTCAAGCGAATTGAGGCCAATGACAGAAAAGGAAATATCTTTGTTTAAAAACTAGACAGAATCATTCTCTGAAACAACGTAATGATTTGTGCGTTCAGCTCACAGAGTTTAACCTTTCTTTTCATGGAGCAGTTTGCAAACACTCTGTTTGTAAAGTCTGCAAGTGGATATTTGGACCTTTACGAGGCCTTCGTTGGAAACGGGATTTCTTCATATAATGCAAGACATAGATTTCTCAGTAACTTCCTTGTGTTGTGTGTCTTCAGCTCACAGAATTGAACCTTTCTTTAGACAGGGCAGATTTGAAACTCTCTTTTTGTGGAATTTGCAGTTGGAGATTTCAAGCGATTTCAGGCCAATGGTAGAAAAGGAAATATCTTCGTTTAAAAACTAGACAGAATCATTCTCTGAAACAACGTAATGATTTGTGCGTTCAGCTCACAGAGTTTACCCTTTCTTTTCATAGAGCAGTTTGAAAACAGTCTGTTTGTAAAGTCTGCAAGTGGATATTTGGACCTCTTGGAAGCCTTCGTTGGAAGCGGGATTTCTTCATAAAATGCTAGACAGAAGAATTCTCAGTAACTTCTTTGTGTGTGTGTATTCAACTCACAGAGTTGAACCTTCCTTTAGACAGAGTAGATTTGAAACACTCTTTTTGTTTAATTTACATGTGGAGATTTTAAGCGAATTGAGGCCAATGACAGAAAAGGAAATATCTTCGTTTAAAAACGAGACAGAATCATTCTCTGAAACAACGTAATGATTTGTGCGTTCAGCTCACAGAGTTTAACCTTTCTTTTCATAGAGCAGTTTGCAAACACTCTGTTTGTAAAGTCTGCAAGTGGATATTTGGACCTTTACGAGGCCTTCGTTGGAAACGGGATTCCTTCATATAATGCAAGACAGAAGATTTCTCAGTAACTTCCTTGTGTTGTGTGTCTTCAGCTCACAGAGTTGAACCTTTCTTTAGACAGAGCAGATTTGAAACTCTCTTTTTGTGGAATTTGCAGTTGGAGATTTCAAGCGATTTCAGGCCAATGGTAGAAAAGGAAATATCTTCGTTTAAAAACTAGACAGAATCATTCTCTGAAACAACGTAATGATTTGTGCGTTCAGCTCACAGAGTTTAACCTTTCTTTTCATAGAGCAGTTTGAAAACAGTCTGTTTGTAAAGTCTGCAAGTGGATATTGACCTCTTTGAAGCCTTCGTTGGAAGCGGGATTTCTTCATAAAATGCTAGACAGAAGAATTCTCAGTAACTTCTTTGTGTGTGTGTATTCAACTCACAGAGTTGAACCTTCCTTTAGACAGAGTAGATTTGAAACACCCTTTTTGTTTAATTTACATGTGGAGATTTCAAGCGAATTGAGGCCAATGACAGAAAAGGAAATATCTTCGTTTAAAAACGAGACAGAATCATTCTCTGAAACAACGTAATGATTTGTGCGTTCAGCTTACAGAGTTTAACCTTTCTTTTCATAGAGCAGTTTGCAAACACTCTGTTTGTAAAGTCTGCAAGTGGATATTTGGACCTTTACGAGGCCTTCGTTGGAAACGGGATTCCTTCATATAATGCAAGACAGAAGATTTCTCAGTAACTTCCTTGTGTTGTGTGTCTTCAGCTCACAGAGTTGAACCTTTCTTTAGACAGAGCAGATTTGAAACTCTCTTTTTGTGGAATTTGCAGTTGGAGATTTCAAGCGATTTCAGGCCAATGGTAGAAAAGGAAATATCTTCGTTTAAAAACTAGACAGAATCATTTTCTGAAACAACGTAATGATTTGTGCGTTCAGCTCACAGAGTTTAACCTTTCTTTTCATAGAGCAGTTTGAAAACAGTCTGTTTGTAAAGTCTGCAAGTGGATATTTGGACCTCTTTGAAGCCTTCGTTGGAAGCGGGATTTCTTCATAAAATGCTAGACAGAAGAATTCTCAGTAACTTCTTTGTGTGTGTGTATTCAACTCACAGAGTTGAACCTTCCTTTAGACAGAGTAGATTTGAAACACTCTTTTTGTTTAATTTACATGTGGAGATTTCAAGCGAATTGAGGCCAATGACAGAAAAGGAAATATCTTCGTTTAAAAACGAGACAGAATCATTCTCTGAAACAACGTAATGATTTGTGCGTTCAGCTCACAGAGTTTAACCTTTCTTTTCATAGAGCAGTTTGCAAACACTCTGTTTGTAAAGTCTGCAAGTGGATATTTGGACCTTTACGAGGCCTTCGTTGGAAACGGGATTTCTTCATATAATGCAAGACAGAAGATTTCTCAGTAACTTCCTTGTGTTGTGTGTCTTCAGCTCACAGAGTTGAATCTTTCTTTAGACAGGGCAGATTTGAAACTCTCTTTTTGTGGAATTTGCAGTTGGAGATTTCAAGCGATTTCAGGCCAATGGTAGAAAAGGAAATATCTTCGTTTAAAAACTAGACAGAATCATTCTCTGAAACAACGTAATGATTTGTGCGTTCAGCTCACAGAGTTTAACCTTTCTTTTCATAGAGCAGTTTGAAAACAGTCTGTTTGTAAAGTCTGCAAGTGGATATTTGGACCTCTTTGAAGCCTTCGTTGGAAGCGGGATTTCTTCATAAAATGCTAGACAGAAGAATTCTCAGTAACTTCTTTGTGTTTGTGTATTCAACTCACAGAGTTGAACCTTCCTTTAGACAGAGTAGATTTGAAACACTCTTTTTGTTTAATTTACATGTGGAGATTTCAAGCGAATTGAGACCAATGACAGAAAAGGAAATATCTTCGTTTAAAAACGAGACAGAATCATTCTCTGAAACAACGTAATGATTTGTGCGTTCAGCTCACAGAGTTTAACCTTTCTTTTCATAGAGCAGTTTGCAAACACTCTGTTTGTAAAGTCTGGAAGTGGATATTTGGACCTTTACGAGGCCTTCGTTGGAAACGGGATTTCTTCATATAATGCAAGACAGAAGATTTCTCAGTAACTTCCTTGTGTTGTGTGTCTTCAGCTCACAGAGTTGAACCTTTCTTTAGACAGAGCAGATTTGAAACTCTCTTTTTGTGGAATTTGCAGTTGGAGATTTCAAGCGATTTCAGGCCAATGGTAGAAAAGGAAATATCTTCGTTTAAAAACTAGACAGAATCATTCTCTGAAACAACGTAATGATTTGTGCGTTCAGCTCACAGAGTTTAACCTTTCTTTTCATAGAGCAGTTTGAAAACAGTCTGTTTGTAAAGTCTGCAAGTGGATATTTGGACCTCTTTGAAGCCTTCGTTGGAAGCGGGATTTCTTCATAAAATGCTACACAGAAGAATTCTCAGTAACTTCTTTGTGTGTGTGTATTCAACTCACAGAGTTGAACCTTCCTTTAGACAGAGTAGATTTGAAACACTCTTTTTGTTTAATTTACATGTGGAGATTTCAAGCGAATTGAGGCCAATGACAGAAAAGGAAATATCTTTGTTTAAAAACGAGACAGAATCATTCTCCGAAACAACGTAATGATTTGTGCGTTCAGCTCACAGAGTTTAACCTTTCTTTTCATAGAGCAGTTTGAAAACACTCTGTTTGTAAAGTCTGCAAGTGGATATTTGGACCTCTTTGACGCCTTCGTTGGAAGCGGGATTTCTTCATAAAATGCTAGACAGAAGAATTCTCAGTAACTTCTTTGTGTGTGTGTATTCAACTCACAGAGTTGAACCTTCCTTTAGACAGAGTAGATTTGAAACACTCTTTTTGTTTAATTTACATGTGAAGATTTCAAGCGAATTGAGGCCAATGACAGAAAAGGAAATATCTTCGTTTAAAAACTAGACAGAATCATTCTCTGAAACAACGTAATGATTTGTGCGTTCAGCTCACAGAGTTTAACCTTTCTTTTCATGGAGCAGTTTGCAAACACTCTGTTTGTAAAGTCTGCAAGTGGATATTTGGACCTTTACGAGGCCTTCGTTGGAAACGGGATTTCTTCATATAATGCAAGACAGAAGATTTCTCAGTAACTTCCTTGTGTTGTGTGTCTTCAGCTCACAGAATTGAACCTTTCTTTAGACAGGGCAGATTTGAAACTCTCTTTTTGTGGAATTTGCAGTTGGAGATTTCAAGCGATTTCAGGCCAATGGTAGAAAAGGAAATATCTTCGTTTAAAAACTAGACAGAATCATTCTCTGAAACAACGTAATGATTTGTGCGTTCAGCTCACAGAGTTTAACCTTTCTTTTCATAGAGCAGTTTGAAAACAGTCTGTTTGTAAAGTCTGCAAGTGGATATTTGGACCTCTTTGAAGCCTTCGTTGGAAGCGGGATTTCTTCATAAAATGCTAGACAGAAGAATTCTCAGTAACTTCTTTGTGTGTGTGTATTCAACTCACAGAGTTGAACCTTCCTTTAGACAGAGTAGATTTGAAACACTCTTTTTGTTTAATTTACATGTGGAGATTTCAAGCGAATTGAGGCCAATGACAGAAAAGGAAATATCTTCGTTTAAAAACGAGACAGAATCATTCTCTGAAACAACGTAATGATTTGTGCGTTCAGCTCACAGAGTTTAACCTTTCTTTTCATAGAGCAGTTTGAAAACAGTCTGTTTGTAAAGTCTGCAAGTGGATATTTGGACCTCTTTGAAGCCTTCGTTGGAAGCGGGATTTCTTCATAAAATGCTAGACAGAAGAATTCTCAGTAACTTCTTTGTGTGTGTGTATTCAACTGACAGAGTTGAACCTTCCTTTAGACAGAGTAGATTTGAAACACTCTTTTTGTTTAATTTACATGTGGAGATTTCAAGCGAATTGAGGCCAATGACAGAAAAGGAAATATCTTCGTTTAAAAACGAGACAGAATCATTCTCTGAAACAACGTAATGATTTGTGCGTTCAGCTCACAGAGTTTAACCTTTCTTTTCATAGAGCAGTTTGAAAACACTCTGTTTGTAAAGTCTGCAAGTGGATATTTGGACCTTTACGAGGCCTTCGTTGGAAACGTGATTTCTTCATATAATGCAAGACAGAAGAATTCTCAGTAACTTCCTTGTGTTGTGTGTCTTCAGCTCACAGAGTTGAACCTTTCTTTAGACAGGGCAGATTTGAAACTCTCTTTTTGTGGAATTTGCAGTTGGAGATTTCAAGCGATTTCAGGCCAATGGTAGAAAAGGAAATATCTTCGTTTAAAAACTAGACAGAATCATTCTCTGAAACAACGTAATGATTTGTGCATTCAGCTCACAGAGTTTAACCTTTCTTTTCATAGAGCAGTTTGAAAACAGTCTGTTTGTAAAGTCTGCAAGTGGATATTTGGACCTCTTTGAAGCCTTCGTTGGAAGCGGGATTTCTTCATAAAATGCTAGACAGAAGAATTCTCAGTAACTTCTTTGTGTGTGTGTATTCAACTCACAGAGTTGAACCTTCCTTTAGACAGAGTAGATTTGAAACACTCTTTTGGTTTAATTTACATGTGGAGATTTGAAGCGAATTGAGGCCAATGACAGAAAAGGAAATATCTTTGTTTAAAAACTAGACAGAATCATTCTCTGAAACAACGTAATGATTTGTGCGTTCAGCTCACAGAGTTTAACCTTTCTTTTCATAGAGCAGTTTGAAAACACTCTGTTTGTAAAGTCTGCAAGTGGATATTTGGACCTCTTTGAAGCCTTCGTTGGAAGCGGGATTTCTTCCTAAAATGCTAGACAGAAGAATTCTCAGTAACTTCTTTGTGTGTGTGTATTCAACTCACAGAGTTGAACCTTCCTTTCGACAGAGTAGATTTGAAACACTCTTTTTGTTTAATTTACATGTGGAGATTTCAAGCGAATTGAGGCCAATGACAGAAAAGGAAATATCTTTGTTTAAAAACTAGACAGAATCATTCTCTGAAACAACGTAATGATTTGTGCGTTCAGCTCACAGAGTTTAACCTTTCTTTTCATGGAGCAGTTTGCAAACACTCTGTTTGTAAAGTCTGCAAGTGGATATTTGGACCTTTACGAGGCCTTCGTTGGAAACGGGATTTCTTCATATAATGCAAGACATAGATTTCTCAGTAACTTCCTTGTGTTGTGTGTCTTCAGCTCACAGAATTGAACCTTTCTTTAGACAGGGCAGATTTGAAACTCTCTTTTTGTGGAATTTGCAGTTGGAGATTTCAAGCGATTTCAGGCCAATGGTAGAAAAGGAAATATCTTCGTTTAAAAACTAGACAGAATCATTCTCTGAAACAACGTAATGATTTGTGCGTTCAGCTCACAGAGTTTACCCTTTCTTTTCATAGAGCAGTTTGAAAACAGTCTGTTTGTAAAGTCTGCAAGTGGATATTTGGACCTCTTTGAAGCCTTCGTTGGAAGCGGGATTTCTTCATAAAATGCTAGACAGAAGAATTCTCAGTAACTTCTTTGTGTGTGTGTATTCAACTCACAGAGTTGAACTTTCCTTTAGACAGAGTAGATTTGAAACACTCTTTTTGTTTAATTTACATGTGGAGATTTTAAGCGAATTGAGGCCAATGACAGAAAAGGAAATATCTTCGTTTAAAAACCAGACAGAATCATTCTCTGAAACAACGTAATGATTTGTGCGTTCAGCTCACAGAGTTTAACCTTTCTTTTCATAGAGCAGTTTGCAAACACTCTGTTTGTAAAGTCTGCAAGTGGATATTTGGACCTTTACGAGGCCTTCGTTGGAAACGGGATTTCTTCATATAATGCAAGACAGAAGATTTCTCAGTAACTTCCTTGTGTTGTGTGTCTTCCGCTCACAGAGTTGAACGTTTCTTTAGACAGAGCAGATTTGAAACTCTCTTTTTGTGGAATTTGCAGTTGGAGATTTCAAGCGATTTCAGGCCAATGGTAGAAAAGGAAATATCTTCGTTTAAAAACTAGACAGAATCATTCTCTGAAACAACGTAATGATTTGTGCGTTCAGCTCACAGAGTTTAACCTTTCTTTTCATAGAGCAGTTTGAAAACAGTCTGTTTGTAAAGTCTGCAAGTGGATATTGACCTCTTTGAAGCCTTCGTTGGAAGCGGGATTTCTTCATAAAATGCTAGACAGAAGAATTCTCAGTAACTTCTTTGTGTGTGTGTATTCAACTCACAGAGTTGAACCTTCCTTTAGACAGAGTAGATTTGAAACACCCTTTTTGTTTAATTTACATGTGGAGATTTCAAGCGAATTGAGGCCAATGACAGAAAAGGAAATATCTTCGTTTAAAAACGAGACAGAATCATTCTCTGAAACAACGTAATGATTTGTGCGTTCAGCTCACAGAGTTTAACCTTTCTTTTCATAGAGCAGTTTGCAAACACTCTGTTTGTAAAGTCTGCAAGTGGATATTTGGACCTTTACGAGGCCTTCGTTGGAAACGGGATTCCTTCATATAATGCAAGACAGAAGATTTCTCAGTAACTTCCTTGTGTTGTGTGTCTTCAGCTCACAGAGTTGAACCTTTCTTTAGACAGAGCAGATTTGAAACTCTCTTTTTGTGGAATTTGCAGTTGGAGATTTCAAGCGATTTCAGGCCAATGGTAGAAAAGGAAATAACTTCGTTTAAAAACTAGACAGAATCATTCTCTGAAACAACGTAATGATTTGTGCGTTCAGCTCACAGAGTTTAACCTTTCTTTTCATAGAGCAGTTTGAAAACAGTCTGTTTGTAAAGTCTGCAAGTGGATATTTGGACCTCTTTGAAGCCTTCGTTGGAAGCGGGATTTCTTCATAAAATGCTAGACAGAAGAATTCTCAGTAACTTCTTTGTGTGTGTGTATTCAACTCACAGAGTTGAACCTTCCTTTAGACAGAGTAGATTTGAAACACTCTTTTTGTTTAATTTACATGTGGAGATTTCAAGCGAATTGAGGCCAATGACAGAAAAGGAAATATCTTCGTTTAAAAACGAGACAGAATCATTCTCTGAAACAACGTAATGATTTGTGCGTTCAGCTCACAGAGTTTAACCTTTCTTTTCATAGAGCAGTTTGCAAACACTCTGTTTGTAAAGTCTGCAAGTGGATATTTGGACCTTTACGAGGCCTTCATTGGAAACGGGATTTCTTCATATAATGCAAGACAGAAGATTTCTCAGTAACTTCCTTGTGTTGTGTGTCTTCAGCTCACAGAGTTGAATCTTTCATTAGACGGGGCAGATTTGAAACTCTCTTTTTGTTTAATTTACATGTGGAGATTTCAAGCGAATTGAGACCAATGACAGAAAAGGAAATATCTTCGTTTAAAAACGAGACAGAATCATTCTCTGAAACAACGTAATGATTTGTGCGTTCAGCTCACAGAGTTTAACCTTTCTTTTCATAGAGCAGTTTGAAAACAGTCTGTTTGTAAAGTCTGCAAGTGGATATTTGGACCTCTTTGAAGCCTTCGTTGGAAGCGGGATTTCTTCCTAAAATGCTAGACAGAAGAATTCTCAGTAACTTCTTTGTGTGTGTGTATTCAACTGACAGAGTTGAACCTTCCTTTAGACAGAGTAGATTTGAAACACTCTTTTTGTTTAATTTACATGTGGAGATTTCAAGCGAATTGAGGCCAATGACAGAAAAGGAAATATCTTCGTTTAAAAACGAGACAGAATCATTCTCTGAAACAACGTAATGATTTGTGCGTTCAGCTCACAGAGTTTAACCTTTCTTTTCATAGAGCAGTTTGAAAACAGTCTGTTTGTAAAGTCTGCAAGTGGATATTTGGACCTCTTTGAAGCCTTCGTTGGAAGCGGGATTTCTTCATAAAATGCTAGACAGAAGAATTCTCAGTAACTTCTTTGTGTGTGTGTATTCAACTGACAGAGTTGAACCTTCCTTTAGACAGAGTAGATTTGAAACACTCTTTTTGTTTAATTTACATGTGGAGATTTCAAGCGAATTGAGGCCAATGACAGAAAAGGAAATATCTTCGTTTAAAAACGAGACAGAATCATTCTCTGAAACAACGTAATGATTTGTGCGTTCAGCTCACAGAGTTTAACCTTTCTTTTCATAGAGCAGTTTGAAAACACTCTGTTTGTAAAGTCTGCAAGTGGATATTTGGACCTTTACGAGGCCTTCGTTGGAAACGTGATTTCTTCATATAATGCAAGACAGAAGAATTCTCAGTAACTTCCTTGTGTTGTGTGTCTTCAGCTCACAGAGTTGAACCTTTCTTTAGACAGGGCAGATTTGAAACTCTCTTTTTGTGGAATTTGCAGTTGGAGATTTCAAGCGATTTCAGGCCAATGGTAGAAAAGGAAATATCTTCGTTTAAAAACTAGACAGAATCATTCTCTGAAACAACGTAATGATTTGTGCATTCAGCTCACAGAGTTTAACCTTTCTTTTCATAGAGCAGTTTGAAAACAGTCTGTTTGTAAAGTCTGCAAGTGGATATTTGGACCTCTTTGAAGCCTTCGTTGGAAGCGGGATTTCTTCATAAAATGCTAGACAGAATTCTCAGTAACTTCTTTGTGTGTGTGTATTCAACTCACAGAGTTGAACCTTCCTTTAGACCGAGTAGATTTGAAACACTCTTTTGGTTTAATTTACATGTGGAGATTTGAAGCGAATTGAGGCCAATGACAGAAAAGGAAATATCTTTGTTTAAAAACTAGACAGAATCATTCTCTGAAACAACGTAATGATTTGTGCGTTCAGCTCACAGAGTTTAACCTTTCTTTTCATAGAGCAGTTTGAAAACACTCTGTTTGTAAAGTCTGCAAGTGGATATTTGGACCTCTTTGAAGCCTTCGTTGGAAGCGGGATTTCTTCCTAAAATGCTAGACAGAAGAATTCTCAGTAACTTCTTTGTGTGTGTGTATTCAACTCACAGAGTTGAACCTTCCTTTCGACAGAGTAGATTTGAAACACTCTTTTTGTTTAATTTACATGTGGAGATTTCAAGCGAATTGAGGCCAATGACAGAAAAGGAAATATCTTTGTTTAAAAACTAGACAGAATCATTCTCTGAAACAACGTAATGATTTGTGCGTTCAGCTCACAGAGTTTAACCTTTCTTTTCATGGAGCAGTTTGCAAACACTCTGTTTGTAAAGTCTGCAAGTGGATATTTGGACCTTTACGAGGCCTTCGTTGGAAACGGGATTTCTTCATATAATGCAAGACATAGATTTCTCAGTAACTTCCTTGTGTTGTGTGTCTTCAGCTCACAGAATTGAACCTTTCTTTAGACAGGGCAGATTTGAAACTCTCTTTTTGTGGAATTTGCAGTTGGAGATTTCAAGCGATTTCAGGCCAATGGTAGAAAAGGAAATATCTTCGTTTAAAAACTAGACAGAATCATTCTCTGAAACAACGTAATGATTTGTGCGTTCAGCTCACAGAGTTTACCCTTTCTTTTCATAGAGCAGTTTGAAAACAGTCTGTTTGTAAAGTCTGCAAGTGGATATTTGGACCTCTTTGAAGCCTTCGTTGGAAGCGGGATTTCTTCATAAAATGCTAGACAGAAGAATTCTCAGTAACTTCTTTGTGTGTGTGTATTCAACTCACAGAGTTGAACCTTCCTTTAGACAGAGTAGATTTGAAACACTCTTTTTGTTTAATTTACATGTGGAGATTTTAAGCGAATTGAGGCCAATGACAGAAAAGGAAATATCTTCGTTTAAAAACGAGACAGAATCATTCTCTGAAACAACGTAATGATTTGTGCGTTCAGCTCACAGAGTTTAACCTTTCTTTTCATAGAGCAGTTTGCAAACACTCTGTTTGTAAAGTCTGCAAGTGGATATTTGGACCTTTACGAGGCCTTCGTTGGAAACGGGATTTCTTCATATAATGCAAGACAGAAGATTTCTCAGTAACTTCCTTGTGTTGTGTGTCTTCAGCTCACAGAGTTGAACCTTTCTTTAGACAGAGCAGATTTGAAACTCTCTTTTTGTGGAATTTGCAGTTGGAGATTTCAAGCGATTTCAGGCCAATGGTAGAAAAGGAAATATCTTCGTTTAAAAACTAGACAGAATCATTCTCTGAAACAACGTAATGATTTGTGCGTTCAGCTCACAGAGTTTAACCTTTCTTTTCATAGAGCAGTTTGAAAACAGTCTGTTTGTAAAGTCTGCAAGTGGATATTGACCTCTTTGAAGCCTTCGTTGGAAGCGGGATTTCTTCATAAAATGCTAGACAGAAGAATTCTCAGTAACTTGTTTGTGTGTGTGTATTCAACTCACAGAGTTGAACCTTCCTTTAGACAGAGTAGATTTGAAACACCCTTTTTGTTTAATTTACATGTGGAGATTTCAAGCGAATTGAGGCCAATGACAGAAAAGGAAATATCTTCGTTTAAAAACGAGACAGAATCATTCTCTGAAACAACGTAATGATTTGTGCGTTCAGCTTACAGAGTTTAACCTTTCTTTTCATAGAGCAGTTTGCAAACACTCTGTTTGTAAAGTCTGCAAGTGGATATTTGGACCTTTACGAGGCCTTCGTTGGAAACGGGATTCCTTCATATAATGCAAGACAGAAGATTTCTCAGTAACTTCCTTGTGTTGTGTGTCTTCAGCTCACAGAGTTGAACCTTTCTTTAGACAGAGCAGATTTGAAACTCTCTTTTTGTGGAATTTGCAGTTGGAGATTTCAAGCGATTTCAGGCCAATGGTAGAAAAGGGAATATCTTCGTTTAAAAACTAGACAGAATCATTCTCTGAAACAACGTAATGATTTGTGCGTTCAGCTCACAGAGTTTAACCTTTCTTTTCATAGAGCAGTTTGAAAACAGTCTGTTTGTAAAGTCTGCAAGTGGATATTTGGACCTCTTTGAAGCCTTCGTTGGAAGCGGGATTTCTTCATAAAATGCTAGACAGAAGAATTCTCAGTAACTTCTTTGTGTGTGTGTATTCAACTCACAGAGTTGAACCTTCCTTTAGACAGAGTAGATTTGAAACACTCTTTTGGTTTAATTTACATGTGGAGATTTGAAGCGAATTGAGGCCAATGACAGAAAAGGAAATATCTTTGTTTAAAAACTAGACAGAATCATTCTCTGAAACAACGTAATGATTTGTGCGTTCAGCTCACAGAGTTTAACCTTTCTTTTCATAGAGCAGTTTGAAAACACTCTGTTTGTAAAGTCTGCAAGTGGATATTTGGACCTCTTTGAAGCCTTCGTTGGAAGCGGGATTTCTTCCTAAAATGCTAGACAGAAGAATTCTCAGTAACTTCTTTGTGTGTGTGTATTCAACTCACAGAGTTGAACCTTCCTTTCGACAGAGTAGATTTGAAACACTCTTTTTGTTTAATTTACATGTGGAGATTTCAAGCGAATTGAGGCCAATGACAGAAAAGGAAATATCTTTGTTTAAAAACTAGACAGAATCATTCTCTGAAACAACGTAATGATTTGTGCGTTCAGCTCACAGAGTTTAACCTTTCTTTTCATGGAGCAGTTTGCAAACACTCTGTTTGTAAAGTCTGCAAGTGGATATTTGGACCTTTACGAGGCCTTCGTTGGAAACGGGATTTCTTCATATAATGCAAGACATAGATTTCTCAGTAACTTCCTTGTGTTGTGTGTCTTCAGCTCACAGAATTGAACCTTTCTTTAGACAGGGCAGATTTGAAACTCTCTTTTTGTGGAATTTGCAGTTGGAGATTTCAAGCGATTTCAGGCCAATGGTAGAAAAGGAAATATCTTCGTTTAAAAACTAGACAGAATCATTCTCTGAAACAACGTAATGATTTGTGCGTTCAGCTCACAGAGTTTACCCTTTCTTTTCATAGAGCAGTTTGAAAACAGTCTGTTTGTAAAGTCTGCAAGTGGATATTTGGACCTCTTTGAAGCCTTCGTTGGAAGCAGGATTTCTTCATAAAATGCTAGACAGAAGAATTCTCAGTAACTTCTTTGTGTGTGTGTATTCAACTCACAGAGTTGAACCTTCCTTTAGACAGAGTAGATTTGAAACACTCTTTTTGTTTAATTTACATGTGGAGATTTTAAGCGAATTGAGGCCAATGACAGAAAAGGAAATATCTTCGTTTAAAAACGAGACAGAATCATTCTCTGAAACAACGTAATGATTTGTGCGTTCAGCTCACAGAGTTTAACCTTTCTTTTCATAGAGCAGTTTGCAAACACTCTGTTTGTAAAGTCTGCAAGTGGATATTTGGACCTTTACGAGGCCTTCGTTGGAAACGGGATTTCTTCATATAATGCAAGACAGAAGATTTCTCAGTAACTTCCTTGTGTTGTGTGTCTTCAGCTCACAGAGTTGAACCTTTCTTTAGACAGAGCAGATTTGAAACTCTCTTTTTGTGGAATTTGCAGTTGGAGATTTCAAGCGATTTCAGGCCAATGGTAGAAAAGGAAATATCTTCGTTTAAAAACTAGACAGAATCATTCTCTGAAACAACGTAATGATTTGTGCGTTCAGCTCACAGAGTTTAACCTTTCTTTTCATAGAGCAGTTTGAAAACAGTCTGTTTGTAAAGTCTGCAAGTGGATATTGACCTCTTTGAAGCCTTCGTTGGAAGCGGGATTTCTTCATAAAATGCTAGACAGAAGAATTCTCAGTAACTTGTTTGTGTGTGTGTATTCAACTCACAGAGTTGAACCTTCCTTTAGACAGAGTAGATTTGAAACACCCTTTTTGTTTAATTTACATGTGGAGATTTCAAGCGAATTGAGGCCAATGACAGAAAAGGAAATATCTTCGTTTAAAAACGAGACAGAATCATTCTCTGAAACAACGTAATGATTTGTGCGTTCAGCTTACAGAGTTTAACCTTTCTTTTCATAGAGCAGTTTGCAAACACTCTGTTTGTAAAGTCTGCAAGTGGATATTTGGACCTTTACGAGGCCTTCGTTGGAAACGGGATTCCTTCATATAATGCAAGACAGAAGATTTCTCAGTAACTTCCTTGTGTTGTGTGTCTTCAGCTCACAGAGTTGAACCTTTCTTTAGACAGAGCAGATTTGAAACTCTCTTTTTGTGGAATTTGCAGTTGGAGATTTCAAGCGATTTCAGGCCAATGGTAGAAAAGGGAATATCTTCGTTTAAAAACTAGACAGAATCATTCTCTGAAACAACGTAATGATTTGTGCGTTCAGCTCACAGAGTTTAACCTTTCTTTTCATAGAGCAGTTTGAAAACAGTCTGTTTGTAAAGTCTGCAAGTGGATATTTGGACCTCTTTGAAGCCTTCGTTGGAAGCGGGATTTCTTCCTAAAATGCTAGACAGAAGAATTCTCAGTAACTTCTTTGTGTGTGTGTATTCAACTCACAGAGTTGAACCTTCCTTTAGACAGAGAAGATTTGAAACACTCTTTTTGTTTAATTTACATGTGGAGATTTCAAGCGAAATGAGGCCAATGACAGAAAAGGAAATATCTTCGTTTAAAAACGAGACAGAATCATTCTCTGAAACAACGTAATGATTTGTGCATTCAGCTCACAGAGTTTAACCTTTCTTTTCATAGAGCAGTTTGAAAACAGTCTGTTTGTAAAGTCTGCAAGTGGATATTTGGACCTCTTGGAAGCCTTCGTTGGAAGCGGGATTTCTTCATAAAATGCTAGACAGAAGAATTCTCAGTAACTTCTTTGTGTGTGTGTATTCAACTCACAGAGTTGAACCTTCCTTTAGACAGAGTAGATTTGAAACACTCTTTTTGTTTAATTTACATGTGGAGATTTCAAGCGAATTGAGGCCAATGACAGAAAAGGAAATACCTTCGTTTAAAAACGAGACAGAATCATTCTCTGAAACAACGTAATGATTTGTGCGTTCAGCTCACAGAGTTTAACCTTTCTTTTCATAGAGCAGTTTGAAAACACTCTGTTTGTAAAGTCTGCAAGTGGATATTTGGACCTTTACGAGGCCTTCGTTGGAAACGGGATTTTTTCATATAATGCAAGACAGAAGATTTCTCAGTAACTTCCTCGTGTTGTGTGTCTTCAGCTCACAGAGTTGAACCTTTCTTTAGACAGGGCAGATTTGAAAGTCTCTTTTTGTGGAATTTGCAGTTGGAGATTTCAAGCGATTTCAGGCCAATGGTAGAAAAGGAAATATCTTCGTTTAAAAACTAGACAGAATCATTCTCTGAAACAACGTAATGATTTGTGCGTTCAGCTCACAGAGTTTAACCTTTCTTTTCATAGAGCAGTTTGAAAACAGTCTGTTTGTAAAGTCTGCAAGTGGATATTTGGACCTCTTTGAAGCCTTCGTTGGAAGCGGGATTTCTTCATAAAATGCTAGACAGAAGAATTCTCAGTAACTTCTTTGTGTGTGTGTATTCAACTCACAGAGTTGAACCTTCCTTTAGACAGAGTAGATTTGAAACACTCTTTTTGTTTAATTTACATGTGGAGATTTCAAGCGAATTGAGGCCAATGACAGAAAAGGAAATATCTTCGTTTAAAAACGAGACAGAATCATTCTCTGAAACAACGTAATGATTTGTGCATTCAGCTCACAGAGTTTAACCTTTCTTTTCATAGAGCAGTTTGCAAACACTCTGTTTGTAAAGTCTGCAAGTGGATATTTGCACCTTTACGAGGCCTTCGTTGGAAACGGGATTTCTTCATATAATGCAAGACAGAAGATTTCTCAGTAACTTCCTTGTGTTGTGTGTCTTCAGCTCACAGAGTTGAACCTTTCTTTAGACAGAGCAGATTTGAAACTCTCTTTTTGTGGAATTTGCAGTTGGAGATTTCAAGCGATTTCAGGCCAATGGTAGAAAAGGAAATATCTTCGTTTAAAAACTAGACAGAATCATTCTCTGAAACAACGTAATGATTTGTGCGTTCAGCTCACAGAGTTTAACCTTTCTTTTCATAGAGCAGTTTGAAAACAGTCTGTTTGTAAAGTCTGCAAGTGGATATTTGGACCTCTTTGAAGCCTTCGTTGGAAGCGGGATTTCTTCATAAAATGCTAGACAGAAGAATTCTCAGTAACTTCTTTGTGTGTGTGTATTCAACTCACAGAGTTGAACCTTCCTTTAGACAGAGTAGATTTGAAACACTCTTTTTGTTTAATTTACATGTGGAGATTTCAAGCGAATTGAGGCCAATGACAGAAAAGGAAATATCTTCGTTTAAAAACGAGACAGAATCATTCTCTGAAACAACGTAATGATTTGTGCGTTCAGCTCACAGAGTTTAACCTTTCTTTTCATAGAGCAGTTTGCAAACACTCTGTTTGTAAAGTCTGCAAGTGGATATTTGGACCTTTACGAGGCCTTCGTTGGAAACGGGATTTCTTCATATAATGCAAGACAGAAGATTTCTCAGTAACTTCCTTGTGTTGTGTGTCTTCAGCTCACAGAGTTGAACCTTTCTTTAGACAGAGCAGATTTGAAACTCTCTTTTTGTGGAATTTGCAGTTGGAGATTTCAAGCGATTTCAGGCCAATGGTAGAAAAGGAAATATCTTCGTTTAAAAACTAGACAGAATCATTTTCTGAAACAACGTAATGATTTGTGCGTTCAGCTCACAGAGTTTAACCTTTCTTTTCATAGAGCAGTTTGAAAACAGTCTGTTTGTAAAGTCTGCAAGTGGATATTTGGACTTCTTTGAAGACTTCGTTGGAAGCGGGATTTCTTCATAAAATGCTAGACAGAAGAATTCTCAGTAACTTCTTTGTGTGTGTGTATTCAACTCACAGAGTTGAACCTTCCTTTAGACAGAGAAGATTTGAAACACTCTTTTTGTTTAATTTACATGTGGAGATTTCAAGCGAAATGAGGCCAATGACAGAAAAGGAAATATCTTCGTTTCAAAACGAGACAGAATCATTCTCTGAAACAACGTAATGATTTGTGCGTTCAGCTCACAGAGTTTAACCTTTCTTTTCATAGAGCAGTTTGAAAACAGTCTGTTTGTAAAGTCTGCAAGTGGATATTTGGACCTCTTGGAAGCCTTCGTTGGAAGCGGGATTTCTTCAGAAAATGCTAGACAGAAGAATTCTCAGTAACTTCTTTGTGTGTGTGTATTCAACTCACAGAGTTGAACCTTCCTTTAGACAGAGTAGATTTGAAACACTCTTTTTGTTTAATTTACATGTGGAGATTTCAAGCGAATTGAGGCCAATGACAGAAAAGGAAATATCTTCGTTTAAAAACGAGACAGAATCATTCTCTGAAACAACGTAATGATTTGTGCGTTCAGCTCACAGAGTTTAACCTTTCTTTTCATAGAGCAGTTTGAAAACACTCTGTTTGTAAAGTCTGCAAGTGGATATTTGGACCTTTACGAGGCCTTCGTTGGAAACGGGATTTCTTCCTATAATGCAAGACAGAAGATTTCTCAGTAACTTCCTTGTGTTGTGTGTCTTCAGCTCACAGAGTTGAACCTTTCTTTAGACAGGGCAGATTTGAAAGTCTCTTTTTGTGGAATTTGCAGTTGGAGATTTCAAGCGATTTCAGGCCAATGGTAGAAAAGGAAATATCTTCGTTTAAAAACTAGACAGAATCATTCTCTGAAACAACGTAATGATTTGTGCGTTCAGCTCACAGAGTTTAACCTTTCTTTTCATACAGCAGTTTGAAAACAGTCTGTTTGTAAAGTCTGCAAGTGGATATTTGGACCTCTTTGAAGCCTTCGTTGGAAGCGGGATTTCTTCATAAAATGCTAGACAGAAGAATTCTCAGTAACTTCTTTGTGTGTGTGTATTCAACTCACAGAGTTGAACCTTCCTTTAGACAGAGTAGATTTGAAACACTCTTTTTGTTTAATTTACATGTGGAGATTTCAAGCGAATTGAGGCCAATGACAGAAAAGGAAATATCTTCGTTTAAAAACGAGACAGAATCATTCTCTGAAACAACGTAATGATTTGTGCGTTCAGCTCACAGAGTTTAACCTTTCTTTTCATAGAGCAGTTTGAAAACAGTCTGTTTGTAACGTCTGCAAGTGGATATTTGGACCTCTTGGAAGCCTTCGTTGGAAGCGGGATTTCTTCATAAAATGCTAGACAGAAGAATTCTCAGTAACTTCTTTGTGTGTGTGTATTCAACTGACAGAGTTGAACCTTCCTTTAGACAGAGTAGATTTGAAACACTCTTTTTGTTTAATTTACATGTGGAGATTTCAAGCGAATTGAGGCCAATGACAGAAAAGGAAATATCTTCGTTTAAAAACGAGACAGAATCATTCTCTGAAACAACGTAATGATTTGTGCGTTCAGCTCACAGAGTTTAACCTTTCTTTTCATAGAGCAGTTTGCAAACACTCTGTTTGTAAAGTCTGCAAGTGGATATTTGGACCTTTACGAGGCCTTCGTTGGAAACGGGATTTCTTCATATAATGCAAGACAGAAGATTTCTCAGTAACTTCCTTGTGTTGTGTGTCTTCAGCTCACAGAGTTGAACCTTTCTTTAGACAGAGCAGATTTGAAACTCTCTTTTTGTGGAATTTGCAGTTGGAGATTTCAAGCGATTTCAGGCCAATGGTAGAAAAGGAAATATCTTCGTTTAAAAACTAGACAGAATCATTCTCTGAAACAACGTAATGATTTGTGCGTTCAGCTCACAGAGTTTAACCTTTCTTTTCATAGAGCAGTTTGAAAACAGTCTGTTTGTAAAGTCTGCAAGTGGATATTTGGACCTCTTTGAAGCCTTCGTTGGAAGCGGGATTTCTTCATAAAATGCTAGACAGAAGAATTCTCAGTAACTTCTTTGTGTGTGTGTATTCAACTCACAGAGTTGAACCTTCCTTTAGACAGAGTAGATTTGAAACACTCTTTTTGTTTAATTTACATGTGAAGATTTCAAGCGAATTGAGGCCAATGACAGAAAAGGAAATATCTTCGTTTAAAAACTAGACAGAATCATTCTCTGAAACAACGTAATGATTTGTGCGTTCAGCTCACAGAGTTTAACCTTTCTTTTCATGGAGCAGTTTGCAAACACTCTGTTTGTAAAGTCTGCAAGTGGATATTTGGACCTTTACGAGGCCTTCGTTGGAAACGGGATTTCTTCATATAATGCAAGACAGAAGATTTCTCAGTAACTTCCTTGTGTTGTGTGTCTTCAGCTCACAGAATTGAACCTTTCTTTAGACAGGGCAGATTTGAAACTCTCTTTTTGTGGAATTTGCAGTTGGAGATTTCAAGCGATTTCAGGCCAATGGTAGAAAAGGAAATATCTTCGTTTAAAAACTAGACAGAATCATTCTCTGAAACAACGTAATGATTTGTGCGTTCAGCTCACAGAGTTAAACCTTTCTTTTCATAGAGCAGTTTGAAAACAGTCTGTTTGTAAAGTCTGCAAGTGGATATTTGGACCTCTTTGAAGCCTTCGTTGGAAGCGGGATTTCTTCAGAAAATGCTAGACAGAAGAATTCTCAGTAACTTCTTTATGTGTGTGTATTCAACTCACAGAGTTGAACCTTCCTTTAGACAGAGTAGATTTGAAACACTCTTTTTGTTTAATTTACATGTGGAGATTTCAAGCGAATTGAGGCCAATGACAGAAAAGGAAATATCCTCGTTTAAAAACGAGACAGAATCATTCTCTGAAACAACGTAATGATTTGTGCGTTCAGCTCACAGAGTTTAACCTTTCTTTTCATAGAGCAGTTTGAAAACAGTCTGTTTGTAAAGTCTGCAAGTGGATATTTGGACCTCTTTGAAGCCTTCGTTGGAAGCGGGATTTCTTCATAAAATGCTAGACAGAAGAATTCTCAGTAACTTCTTTGTGTGTGTGTATTCAACTGACAGAGTTGAACCTTCCTTTAGACAGAGTAGATTTGAAACACTCTTTTTGTTTAATTTACATGTGGAGATTTCAAGCGAATTGAGGCCAATGACAGAAAAGGAAATATCTTCGTTTAAAAACGAGACAGAATCATTCTCTGAAACAACGTAATGATTTGTGCGTTCAGCTCACAGAGTTTAACCTTTCTTTTCATAGAGCAGTTTGAAAACACTCTGTTTGTAAAGTCTGCAAGTGGATATTTGGACCTTTACGAGGCCTTCGTTGGAAACGTGATTTCTTCATATAATGCAAGACAGAAGAATTCTCAGTAACTTCCTTGTGTTGTGTGTCTTCAGCTCACAGAGTTGAACCTTTCTTTAGACAGGGCAGATTTGAAACTCTCTTTTTGTGGAATTTGCAGTTGGAGATTTCAAGCGATTTCAGGCCAATGGTAGAAAAGGAAATATCTTCGTTTAAAAACTAGACAGAATCATTCTCTGAAACAACGTAATGATTTGTGCATTCAGCTCACAGAGTTTAACCTTTCTTTTCATAGAGCAGTTTGAAAACAGTCTGTTTGTAAAGTCTGCAAGTGGATATTTGGACCTCTTTGAAGCCTTCGTTGGAAGCGGGATTTCTTCATAAAATGCTAGACAGAATTCTCAGTAACTTCTTTGTGTGTGTGTATTCAACTCACAGAGTTGAACCTTCCTTTAGACAGAGTAGATTTGAAACACTCTTTTGGTTTAATTTACATGTGGAGATTTGAAGCGAATTGAGGCCAATGACAGAAAAGGAAATATCTTTGTTTAAAAACTAGACAGAATCATTCTCTGAAACAACGTAATGATTTGTGCGTTCAGCTCACAGAGTTTAACCTTTCTTTTCATAGAGCAGTTTGAAAACACTCTGTTTGTAAAGTCTGCAAGTGGATATTTGGACCTCTTTGAAGCCTTCGTTGGAAGCGGGATTTCTTCCTAAAATGCTAGACAGAAGAATTCTCAGTAACTTCTTTGTGTGTGTGTATTCAACTCACAGAGTTGAACCTTCCTTTCGACAGAGTAGATTTGAAACACTCTTTTTGTTTAATTTACATGTGGAGATTTCAAGCGAATTGAGGCCAATGACAGAAAAGGAAATATCTTTGTTTAAAAACTAGACAGAATCATTCTCTGAAACAACGTAATGATTTGTGCGTTCAGCTCACAGAGTTTAACCTTTCTTTTCATGGAGCAGTTTGCAAACACTCTGTTTGTAAAGTCTGCAAGTGGATATTTGGACCTTTACGAGGCCTTCGTTGGAAACGGGATTTCTTCATATAATGCAAGACATAGATTTCTCAGTAACTTCCTTGTGTTGTGTGTCTTCAGCTCACAGAATTGAACCTTTCTTTAGACAGGGCAGATTTGAAACTCTCTTTTTGTGGAATTTGCAGTTGGAGATTTCAAGCGATTTCAGGCCAATGGTAGAAAAGGAAATATCTTCGTTTAAAAACTAGACAGAATCATTCTCTGAAACAACGTAATGATTTGTGCGTTCAGCTCACAGAGTTTACCCTTTCTTTTCATAGAGCAGTTTGAAAACAGTCTGTTTGTAAAGTCTGCAAGTGGATATTTGGACCTCTTGGAAGCCTTCGTTGGAAGCGGGATTTCTTCATAAAATGCTAGACAGAAGAATTCTCAGTAACTTCTTTGTGTGTGTGTATTCAACTCACAGAGTTGAACCTTCCTTTAGACAGAGTAGATTTGAAACACTCTTTTTGTTTAATTTACATGTGGAGATTTTAAGCGAATTGAGGCCAATGACAGAAAAGGAAATATCTTCGTTTAAAAACGAGACAGAATCATTCTCTGAAACAACGTAATGATTTGTGCGTTCAGCTCACAGAGTTTAACCTTTCTTTTCATAGAGCAGTTTGCAAACACTCTGTTTGTAAAGTCTGCAAGTGGATATTTGGACCTTTACGAGGCCTTCGTTGGAAACGGGATTCCTTCATATAATGCAAGACAGAAGATTTCTCAGTAACTTCCTTGTGTTGTGTGTCTTCAGCTCACAGAGTTGAACCTTTCTTTAGACAGAGCAGATTTGAAACTCTCTTTTTGTGGAATTTGCAGTTGGAGATTTCAAGCGATTTCAGGCCAATGGTAGAAAAGGAAATATCTTCGTTTAAAAACTAGACAGAATCATTCTCTGAAACAACGTAATGATTTGTGCGTTCAGCTCACAGAGTTTAACCTTTCTTTTCATAGAGCAGTTTGAAAACAGTCTGTTTGTAAAGTCTGCAAGTGGATATTGACCTCTTTGAAGCCTTCGTTGGAAGCGGGATTTCTTCATAAAATGCTAGACAGAAGAATTCTCAGTAACTTCTTTGTGTGTGTGTATTCAACTCACAGAGTTGAACCTTCCTTTAGACAGAGTAGATTTGAAACACCCTTTTTGTTTAATTTACATGTGGAGATTTCAAGCGAATTGAGGCCAATGACAGAAAAGGAAATATCTTCGTTTAAAAACGAGACAGAATCATTCTCTGAAACAACGTAATGATTTGTGCGTTCAGCTTACAGAGTTTAACCTTTCTTTTCATAGAGCAGTTTGCAAACACTCTGTTTGTAAAGTCTGCAAGTGGATATTTGGACCTTTACGAGGCCTTCGTTGGAAACGGGATTCCTTCATATAATGCAAGACAGAAGATTTCTCAGTAACTTCCTTGTGTTGTGTGTCTTCAGCTCACAGAGTTGAACCTTTCTTTAGACAGAGCAGATTTGAAACTCTCTTTTTGTGGAATTTGCAGTTGGAGATTTCAAGCGATTTCAGGCCAATGGTAGAAAAGGAAATATCTTCGTTTAAAAACTAGACAGAATCATTTTCTGAAACAACGTAATGATTTGTGCGTTCAGCTCACAGAGTTTAACCTTTCTTTTCATAGAGCAGTTTGAAAACAGTCTGTTTGTAAAGTCTGCAAGTGGATATTTGGACCTCTTTGAAGCCTTCGTTGGAAGCGGGATTTCTTCATAAAATGCTAGACAGAAGAATTCTCAGTAACTTCTTTGTGTGTGTGTATTCAACTCACAGAGTTGAACCTTCCTTTAGACAGAGTAGATTTGAAACACTCTTTTTGTTTAATTTACATGTGGAGATTTCAAGCGAATTGAGGCCAATGACAGAAAAGGAAATATCTTCGTTTAAAAACGAGACAGAATCATTCTCTGAAACAACGTAATGATTTGTGCGTTCAGCTCACAGAGTTTAACCTTTCTTTTCATAGAGCAGTTTGCAAACACTCTGTTTGTAAAGTCTGCAAGTGGATATTTGGACCTTTACGAGGCCTTCGTTGGAAACGGGATTTCTTCATATAATGCAAGACAGAAGATTTCTCAGTAACTTCCTTGTGTTGTGTGTCTTCAGCTCACAGAGTTGAATCTTTCTTTAGACAGGGCAGATTTGAAACTCTCTTTTTGTGGAATTTGCAGTTGGAGATTTCAAGCGATTTCAGGCCAATGGTAGAAAAGGAAATATCTTCGTTTAAAAACTAGACAGAATCATTCTCTGAAACAACGTAATGATTTGTGCGTTCAGCTCACAGAGTTTAACCTTTCTTTTCATAGAGCAGTTTGAAAACAGTCTGTTTGTAAAGTCTGCAAGTGGATATTTGGACCTCTTTGAAGCCTTCGTTGGAAGCGGGATTTCTTCATAAAATGCTAGACAGAAGAATTCTCAGTAACTTCTTTGTGTTTGTGTATTCAACTCACAGAGTTGAACCTTCCTTTAGACAGAGTAGATTTGAAACACTCTTTTTGTTTAATTTACATGTGGAGATTTCAAGCGAATTGAGACCAATGACAGAAAAGGAAATATCTTCGTTTAAAAACGAGACAGAATCATTCTCTGAAACAACGTAATGATTTGTGCGTTCAGCTCACAGAGTTTAACCTTTCTTTTCATAGAGCAGTTTGCAAACACTCTGTTTGTAAAGTCTGGAAGTGGATATTTGGACCTTTACGAGGCCTTCGTTGGAAACGGGATTTCTTCATATAATGCAAGACAGAAGATTTCTCAGTAACTTCCTTGTGTTGTGTGTCTTCAGCTCACAGAGTTGAACCTTTCTTTAGACAGAGCAGATTTGAAACTCTCTTTTTGTGGAATTTGCAGTTGGAGATTTCAAGCGATTTCAGGCCAATGGTAGAAAAGGAAATATCTTCGTTTAAAAACTAGACAGAATCATTCTCTGAAACAACGTAATGATTTGTGCGTTCAGCTCACAGAGTTTAACCTTTCTTTTCATAGAGCAGTTTGAAAACAGTCTGTTTGTAAAGTCTGCAAGTGGATATTTGGACCTCTTTGAAGCCTTCGTTGGAAGCGGGATTTCTTCATAAAATGCTACACAGAAGAATTCTCAGTAACTTCTTTGTGTGTGTGTATTCAACTCACAGAGTTGAACCTTCCTTTAGACAGAGTAGATTTGAAACACTCTTTTTGTTTAATTTACATGTGGAGATTTCAAGCGAATTGAGGCCAATGACAGAAAAGGAAATATCTTTGTTTAAAAACGAGACAGAATCATTCTCCGAAACAACGTAATGATTTGTGCGTTCAGCTCACAGAGTTTAACCTTTCTTTTCATAGAGCAGTTTGAAAACACTCTGTTTGTAAAGTCTGCAAGTGGATATTTGGACCTCTTTGACGCCTTCGTTGGAAGCGGGATTTCTTCATAAAATGCTAGACAGAAGAATTCTCAGTAACTTCTTTGTGTGTGTGTATTCAACTCACAGAGTTGAACCTTCCTTTAGACAGAGTAGATTTGAAACACTCTTTTTGTTTAATTTACATGTGAAGATTTCAAGCGAATTGAGGCCAATGACAGAAAAGGAAATATCTTCGTTTAAAAACTAGACAGAATCATTCTCTGAAACAACGTAATGATTTGTGCGTTCAGCTCACAGAGTTTAACCTTTCTTTTCATGGAGCAGTTTGCAAACACTCTGTTTGTAAAGTCTGCAAGTGGATATTTGGACCTTTACGAGGCCTTCGTTGGAAACGGGATTTCTTCATATAATGCAAGACAGAAGATTTCTCAGTAACTTCCTTGTGTTGTGTGTCTTCAGCTCACAGAATTGAACCTTTCTTTAGACAGGGCAGATTTGAAACTCTCTTTTTGTGGAATTTGCAGTTGGAGATTTCAAGCGATTTCAGGCCAATGGTAGAAAAGGAAATATCTTCGTTTAAAAACTAGACAGAATCATTCTCTGAAACAACGTAATGATTTGTGCGTTCAGCTCACAGAGTTTAACCTTTCTTTTCATAGAGCAGTTTGAAAACAGTCTGTTTGTAAAGTCTGCAAGTGGATATTTGGACCTCTTTGAAGCCTTCGTTGGAAGCGGGATTTCTTCATAAAATGCTAGACAGAAGAATTCTCAGTAACTTCTTTGTGTGTGTGTATTCAACTCACAGAGTTGAACCTTCCTTTAGACAGAGTAGATTTGAAACACTCTTTTTGTTTAATTTACATGTGGAGATTTCAAGCGAATTGAGGCCAATGACAGAAAAGGAAATATCTTCGTTTAAAAACGAGACAGAATCATTCTCTGAAACAACGTAATGATTTGTGCGTTCAGCTCACAGAGTTTAACCTTTCTTTTCATAGAGCAGTTTGAAAACAGTCTGTTTGTAAAGTCTGCAAGTGGATATTTGGACCTCTTTGAAGCCTTCGTTGGAAGCGGGATTTCTTCATAAAATGCTAGACAGAAGAATTCTCAGTAACTTCTTTGTGTGTGTGTATTCAACTGACAGAGTTGAACCTTCCTTTAGACAGAGTAGATTTGAAACACTCTTTTTGTTTAATTTACATGTGGAGATTTCAAGCGAATTGAGGCCAATGACAGAAAAGGAAATATCTTCGTTTAAAAACGAGACAGAATCATTCTCTGAAACAACGTAATGATTTGTGCGTTCAGCTCACAGAGTTTAACCTTTCTTTTCATAGAGCAGTTTGAAAACACTCTGTTTGTAAAGTCTGCAAGTGGATATTTGGACCTTTACGAGGCCTTCGTTGGAAACGTGATTTCTTCATATAATGCAAGACAGAAGAATTCTCAGTAACTTCCTTGTGTTGTGTGTCTTCAGCTCACAGAGTTGAACCTTTCTTTAGACAGGGCAGATTTGAAACTCTCTTTTTGTGGAATTTGCAGTTGGAGATTTCAAGCGATTTCAGGCCAATGGTAGAAAAGGAAATATCTTCGTTTAAAAACTAGACAGAATCATTCTCTGAAACAACGTAATGATTTGTGCATTCAGCTCACAGAGTTTAACCTTTCTTTTCATAGAGCAGTTTGAAAACAGTCTGTTTGTAAAGTCTGCAAGTGGATATTTGGACCTCTTTGAAGCCTTCGTTGGAAGCGGGATTTCTTCATAAAATGCTAGACAGAAGAATTCTCAGTAACTTCTTTGTGTGTGTGTATTCAACTCACAGAGTTGAACCTTCCTTTAGACAGAGTAGATTTGAAACACTCTTTTGGTTTAATTTACATGTGGAGATTTGAAGCGAATTGAGGCCAATGACAGAAAAGGAAATATCTTTGTTTAAAAACTAGACAGAATCATTCTCTGAAACAACGTAATGATTTGTGCGTTCAGCTCACAGAGTTTAACCTTTCTTTTCATAGAGCAGTTTGAAAACACTCTGTTTGTAAAGTCTGCAAGTGGATATTTGGACCTCTTTGAAGCCTTCGTTGGAAGCGGGATTTCTTCCTAAAATGCTAGACAGAAGAATTCTCAGTAACTTCTTTGTGTGTGTGTATTCAACTCACAGAGTTGAACCTTCCTTTCGACAGAGTAGATTTGAAACACTCTTTTTGTTTAATTTACATGTGGAGATTTCAAGCGAATTGAGGCCAATGACAGAAAAGGAAATATCTTTGTTTAAAAACTAGACAGAATCATTCTCTGAAACAACGTAATGATTTGTGCGTTCAGCTCACAGAGTTTAACCTTTCTTTTCATGGAGCAGTTTGCAAACACTCTGTTTGTAAAGTCTGCAAGTGGATATTTGGACCTTTACGAGGCCTTCGTTGGAAACGGGATTTCTTCATATAATGCAAGACATAGATTTCTCAGTAACTTCCTTGTGTTGTGTGTCTTCAGCTCACAGAATTGAACCTTTCTTTAGACAGGGCAGATTTGAAACTCTCTTTTTGTGGAATTTGCAGTTGGAGATTTCAAGCGATTTCAGGCCAATGGTAGAAAAGGAAATATCTTCGTTTAAAAACTAGACAGAATCATTCTCTGAAACAACGTAATGATTTGTGCGTTCAGCTCACAGAGTTTACCCTTTCTTTTCATAGAGCAGTTTGAAAACAGTCTGTTTGTAAAGTCTGCAAGTGGATATTTGGACCTCTTTGAAGCCTTCGTTGGAAGCGGGATTTCTTCATAAAATGCTAGACAGAAGAATTCTCAGTAACTTCTTTGTGTGTGTGTATTCAACTCACAGAGTTGAACTTTCCTTTAGACAGAGTAGATTTGAAACACTCTTTTTGTTTAATTTACATGTGGAGATTTTAAGCGAATTGAGGCCAATGACAGAAAAGGAAATATCTTCGTTTAAAAACCAGACAGAATCATTCTCTGAAACAACGTAATGATTTGTGCGTTCAGCTCACAGAGTTTAACCTTTCTTTTCATAGAGCAGTTTGCAAACACTCTGTTTGTAAAGTCTGCAAGTGGATATTTGGACCTTTACGAGGCCTTCGTTGGAAACGGGATTTCTTCATATAATGCAAGACAGAAGATTTCTCAGTAACTTCCTTGTGTTGTGTGTCTTCCGCTCACAGAGTTGAACGTTTCTTTAGACAGAGCAGATTTGAAACTCTCTTTTTGTGGAATTTGCAGTTGGAGATTTCAAGCGATTTCAGGCCAATGGTAGAAAAGGAAATATCTTCGTTTAAAAACTAGACAGAATCATTCTCTGAAACAACGTAATGATTTGTGCGTTCAGCTCACAGAGTTTAACCTTTCTTTTCATAGAGCAGTTTGAAAACAGTCTGTTTGTAAAGTCTGCAAGTGGATATTGACCTCTTTGAAGCCTTCGTTGGAAGCGGGATTTCTTCATAAAATGCTAGACAGAAGAATTCTCAGTAACTTCTTTGTGTGTGTGTATTCAACTCACAGAGTTGAACCTTCCTTTAGACAGAGTAGATTTGAAACACCCTTTTTGTTTAATTTACATGTGGAGATTTCAAGCGAATTGAGGCCAATGACAGAAAAGGAAATATCTTCGTTTAAAAACGAGACAGAATCATTCTCTGAAACAACGTAATGATTTGTGCGTTCAGCTCACAGAGTTTAACCTTTCTTTTCATAGAGCAGTTTGCAAACACTCTGTTTGTAAAGTCTGCAAGTGGATATTTGGACCTTTACGAGGCCTTCGTTGGAAACGGGATTCCTTCATATAATGCAAGACAGAAGATTTCTCAGTAACTTCCTTGTGTTGTGTGTCTTCAGCTCACAGAGTTGAACCTTTCTTTAGACAGAGCAGATTTGAAACTCTCTTTTTGTGGAATTTGCAGTTGGAGATTTCAAGCGATTTCAGGCCAATGGTAGAAAAGGAAATAACTTCGTTTAAAAACTAGACAGAATCATTCTCTGAAACAACGTAATGATTTGTGCGTTCAGCTCACAGAGTTTAACCTTTCTTTTCATAGAGCAGTTTGAAAACAGTCTGTTTGTAAAGTCTGCAAGTGGATATTTGGACCTCTTTGAAGCCTTCGTTGGAAGCGGGATTTCTTCATAAAATGCTAGACAGAAGAATTCTCAGTAACTTCTTTGTGTGTGTGTATTCAACTCACAGAGTTGAACCTTCCTTTAGACAGAGTAGATTTGAAACACTCTTTTTGTTTAATTTACATGTGGAGATTTCAAGCGAATTGAGGCCAATGACAGAAAAGGAAATATCTTCGTTTAAAAACGAGACAGAATCATTCTCTGAAACAACGTAATGATTTGTGCGTTCAGCTCACAGAGTTTAACCTTTCTTTTCATAGAGCAGTTTGCAAACACTCTGTTTGTAAAGTCTGCAAGTGGATATTTGGACCTTTACGAGGCCTTCATTGGAAACGGGATTTCTTCATATAATGCAAGACAGAAGATTTCTCAGTAACTTCCTTGTGTTGTGTGTCTTCAGCTCACAGAGTTGAATCTTTCATTAGACGGGGCAGATTTGAAACTCTCTTTTTGTTTAATTTACATGTGGAGATTTCAAGCGAATTGAGACCAATGACAGAAAAGGAAATATCTTCGTTTAAAAACGAGACAGAATCATTCTCTGAAACAACGTAATGATTTGTGCGTTCAGCTCACAGAGTTTAACCTTTCTTTTCATAGAGCAGTTTGAAAACAGTCTGTTTGTAAAGTCTGCAAGTGGATATTTGGACCTCTTTGAAGCCTTCGTTGGAAGCGGGATTTCTTCCTAAAATGCTAGACAGAAGAATTCTCAGTAACTTCTTTGTGTGTGTGTATTCAACTGACAGAGTTGAACCTTCCTTTAGACAGAGTAGATTTGAAACACTCTTTTTGTTTAATTTACATGTGGAGATTTCAAGCGAATTGAGGCCAATGACAGAAAAGGAAATATCTTCGTTTAAAAACGAGACAGAATCATTCTCTGAAACAACGTAATGATTTGTGCGTTCAGCTCACAGAGTTTAACCTTTCTTTTCATAGAGCAGTTTGAAAACAGTCTGTTTGTAAAGTCTGCAAGTGGATATTTGGACCTCTTTGAAGCCTTCGTTGGAAGCGGGATTTCTTCATAAAATGCTAGACAGAAGAATTCTCAGTAACTTCTTTGTGTGTGTGTATTCAACTGACAGAGTTGAACCTTCCTTTAGACAGAGTAGATTTGAAACACTCTTTTTGTTTAATTTACATGTGGAGATTTCAAGCGAATTGAGGCCAATGACAGAAAAGGAAATATCTTCGTTTAAAAACGAGACAGAATCATTCTCTGAAACAACGTAATGATTTGTGCGTTCAGCTCACAGAGTTTAACCTTTCTTTTCATAGAGCAGTTTGAAAACACTCTGTTTGTAAAGTCTGCAAGTGGATATTTGGACCTTTACGAGGCCTTCGTTGGAAACGTGATTTCTTCATATAATGCAAGACAGAAGAATTCTCAGTAACTTCCTTGTGTTGTGTGTCTTCAGCTCACAGAGTTGAACCTTTCTTTAGACAGGGCAGATTTGAAACTCTCTTTTTGTGGAATTTGCAGTTGGAGATTTCAAGCGATTTCAGGCCAATGGTAGAAAAGGAAATATCTTCGTTTAAAAACTAGACAGAATCATTCTCTGAAACAACGTAATGATTTGTGCATTCAGCTCACAGAGTTTAACCTTTCTTTTCATAGAGCAGTTTGAAAACAGTCTGTTTGTAAAGTCTGCAAGTGGATATTTGGACCTCTTTGAAGCCTTCGTTGGAAGCGGGATTTCTTCATAAAATGCTAGACAGAATTCTCAGTAACTTCTTTGTGTGTGTGTATTCAACTCACAGAGTTGAACCTTCCTTTAGACAGAGTAGATTTGAAACACTCTTTTGGTTTAATTTACATGTGGAGATTTGAAGCGAATTGAGGCCAATGACAGAAAAGGAAATATCTTTGTTTAAAAACTAGACAGAATCATTCTCTGAAACAACGTAATGATTTGTGCGTTCAGCTCACAGAGTTTAACCTTTCTTTTCATAGAGCAGTTTGAAAACACTCTGTTTGTAAAGTCTGCAAGTGGATATTTGGACCTCTTTGAAGCCTTCGTTGGAAGCGGGATTTCTTCCTAAAATGCTAGACAGAAGAATTCTCAGTAACTTCTTTGTGTGTGTGTATTCAACTCACAGAGTTGAACCTTCCTTTCGACAGAGTAGATTTGAAACACTCTTTTTGTTTAATTTACATGTGGAGATTTCAAGCGAATTGAGGCCAATGACAGAAAAGGAAATATCTTTGTTTAAAAACTAGACAGAATCATTCTCTGAAACAACGTAATGATTTGTGCGTTCAGCTCACAGAGTTTAACCTTTCTTTTCATGGAGCAGTTTGCAAACACTCTGTTTGTAAAGTCTGCAAGTGGATATTTGGACCTTTACGAGGCCTTCGTTGGAAACGGGATTTCTTCATATAATGCAAGACATAGATTTCTCAGTAACTTCCTTGTGTTGTGTGTCTTCAGCTCACAGAATTGAACCTTTCTTTAGACAGGGCAGATTTGAAACTCTCTTTTTGTGGAATTTGCAGTTGGAGATTTCAAGCGATTTCAGGCCAATGGTAGAAAAGGAAATATCTTCGTTTAAAAACTAGACAGAATCATTCTCTGAAACAACGTAATGATTTGTGCGTTCAGCTCACAGAGTTTACCCTTTCTTTTCATAGAGCAGTTTGAAAACAGTCTGTTTGTAAAGTCTGCAAGTGGATATTTGGACCTCTTTGAAGCCTTCGTTGGAAGCGGGATTTCTTCATAAAATGCTAGACAGAAGAATTCTCAGTAACTTCTTTGTGTGTGTGTATTCAACTCACAGAGTTGAACCTTCCTTTAGACAGAGTAGATTTGAAACACTCTTTTTGTTTAATTTACATGTGGAGATTTTAAGCGAATTGAGGCCAATGACAGAAAAGGAAATATCTTCGTTTAAAAACGAGACAGAATCATTCTCTGAAACAACGTAATGATTTGTGCGTTCAGCTCACAGAGTTTAACCTTTCTTTTCATAGAGCAGTTTGCAAACACTCTGTTTGTAAAGTCTGCAAGTGGATATTTGGACCTTTACGAGGCCTTCGTTGGAAACGGGATTTCTTCATATAATGCAAGACAGAAGATTTCTCAGTAACTTCCTTGTGTTGTGTGTCTTCAGCTCACAGAGTTGAACCTTTCTTTAGACAGAGCAGATTTGAAACTCTCTTTTTGTGGAATTTGCAGTTGGAGATTTCAAGCGATTTCAGGCCAATGGTAGAAAAGGAAATATCTTCGTTTAAAAACTAGACAGAATCATTCTCTGAAACAACGTAATGATTTGTGCGTTCAGCTCACAGAGTTTAACCTTTCTTTTCATAGAGCAGTTTGAAAACAGTCTGTTTGTAAAGTCTGCAAGTGGATATTGACCTCTTTGAAGCCTTCGTTGGAAGCGGGATTTCTTCATAAAATGCTAGACAGAAGAATTCTCAGTAACTTGTTTGTGTGTGTGTATTCAACTCACAGAGTTGAACCTTCCTTTAGACAGAGTAGATTTGAAACACCCTTTTTGTTTAATTTACATGTGGAGATTTCAAGCGAATTGAGGCCAATGACAGAAAAGGAAATATCTTCGTTTAAAAACGAGACAGAATCATTCTCTGAAACAACGTAATGATTTGTGCGTTCAGCTTACAGAGTTTAACCTTTCTTTTCATAGAGCAGTTTGCAAACACTCTGTTTGTAAAGTCTGCAAGTGGATATTTGGACCTTTACGAGGCCTTCGTTGGAAACGGGATTCCTTCATATAATGCAAGACAGAAGATTTCTCAGTAACTTCCTTGTGTTGTGTGTCTTCAGCTCACAGAGTTGAACCTTTCTTTAGACAGAGCAGATTTGAAACTCTCTTTTTGTGGAATTTGCAGTTGGAGATTTCAAGCGATTTCAGGCCAATGGTAGAAAAGGGAATATCTTCGTTTAAAAACTAGACAGAATCATTCTCTGAAACAACGTAATGATTTGTGCGTTCAGCTCACAGAGTTTAACCTTTCTTTTCATAGAGCAGTTTGAAAACAGTCTGTTTGTAAAGTCTGCAAGTGGATATTTGGACCTCTTTGAAGCCTTCGTTGGAAGCGGGATTTCTTCATAAAATGCTAGACAGAAGAATTCTCAGTAACTTCTTTGTGTGTGTGTATTCAACTCACAGAGTTGAACCTTCCTTTAGACAGAGTAGATTTGAAACACTCTTTTGGTTTAATTTACATGTGGAGATTTGAAGCGAATTGAGGCCAATGACAGAAAAGGAAATATCTTTGTTTAAAAACTAGACAGAATCATTCTCTGAAACAACGTAATGATTTGTGCGTTCAGCTCACAGAGTTTAACCTTTCTTTTCATAGAGCAGTTTGAAAACACTCTGTTTGTAAAGTCTGCAAGTGGATATTTGGACCTCTTTGAAGCCTTCGTTGGAAGCGGGATTTCTTCCTAAAATGCTAGACAGAAGAATTCTCAGTAACTTCTTTGTGTGTGTGTATTCAACTCACAGAGTTGAACCTTCCTTTCGACAGAGTAGATTTGAAACACTCTTTTTGTTTAATTTACATGTGGAGATTTCAAGCGAATTGAGGCCAATGACAGAAAAGGAAATATCTTTGTTTAAAAACTAGACAGAATCATTCTCTGAAACAACGTAATGATTTGTGCGTTCAGCTCACAGAGTTTAACCTTTCTTTTCATGGAGCAGTTTGCAAACACTCTGTTTGTAAAGTCTGCAAGTGGATATTTGGACCTTTACGAGGCCTTCGTTGGAAACGGGATTTCTTCATATAATGCAAGACATAGATTTCTCAGTAACTTCCTTGTGTTGTGTGTCTTCAGCTCACAGAATTGAACCTTTCTTTAGACAGGGCAGATTTGAAACTCTCTTTTTGTGGAATTTGCAGTTGGAGATTTCAAGCGATTTCAGGCCAATGGTAGAAAAGGAAATATCTTCGTTTAAAAACTAGACAGAATCATTCTCTGAAACAACGTAATGATTTGTGCGTTCAGCTCACAGAGTTTACCCTTTCTTTTCATAGAGCAGTTTGAAAACAGTCTGTTTGTAAAGTCTGCAAGTGGATATTTGGACCTCTTTGAAGCCTTCGTTGGAAGCAGGATTTCTTCATAAAATGCTAGACAGAAGAATTCTCAGTAACTTCTTTGTGTGTGTGTATTCAACTCACAGAGTTGAACCTTCCTTTAGACAGAGTAGATTTGAAACACTCTTTTTGTTTAATTTACATGTGGAGATTTTAAGCGAATTGAGGCCAATGACAGAAAAGGAAATATCTTCGTTTAAAAACGAGACAGAATCATTCTCTGAAACAACGTAATGATTTGTGCGTTCAGCTCACAGAGTTTAACCTTTCTTTTCATAGAGCAGTTTGCAAACACTCTGTTTGTAAAGTCTGCAAGTGGATATTTGGACCTTTACGAGGCCTTCGTTGGAAACGGGATTTCTTCATATAATGCAAGACAGAAGATTTCTCAGTAACTTCCTTGTGTTGTGTGTCTTCAGCTCACAGAGTTGAACCTTTCTTTAGACAGAGCAGATTTGAAACTCTCTTTTTGTGGAATTTGCAGTTGGAGATTTCAAGCGATTTCAGGCCAATGGTAGAAAAGGAAATATCTTCGTTTAAAAACTAGACAGAATCATTCTCTGAAACAACGTAATGATTTGTGCGTTCAGCTCACAGAGTTTAACCTTTCTTTTCATAGAGCAGTTTGAAAACAGTCTGTTTGTAAAGTCTGCAAGTGGATATTGACCTCTTTGAAGCCTTCGTTGGAAGCGGGATTTCTTCATAAAATGCTAGACAGAAGAATTCTCAGTAACTTGTTTGTGTGTGTGTATTCAACTCACAGAGTTGAACCTTCCTTTAGACAGAGTAGATTTGAAACACCCTTTTTGTTTAATTTACATGTGGAGATTTCAAGCGAATTGAGGCCAATGACAGAAAAGGAAATATCTTCGTTTAAAAACGAGACAGAATCATTCTCTGAAACAACGTAATGATTTGTGCGTTCAGCTTACAGAGTTTAACCTTTCTTTTCATAGAGCAGTTTGCAAACACTCTGTTTGTAAAGTCTGCAAGTGGATATTTGGACCTTTACGAGGCCTTCGTTGGAAACGGGATTCCTTCATATAATGCAAGACAGAAGATTTCTCAGTAACTTCCTTGTGTTGTGTGTCTTCAGCTCACAGAGTTGAACCTTTCTTTAGACAGAGCAGATTTGAAACTCTCTTTTTGTGGAATTTGCAGTTGGAGATTTCAAGCGATTTCAGGCCAATGGTAGAAAAGGGAATATCTTCGTTTAAAAACTAGACAGAATCATTCTCTGAAACAACGTAATGATTTGTGCGTTCAGCTCACAGAGTTTAACCTTTCTTTTCATAGAGCAGTTTGAAAACAGTCTGTTTGTAAAGTCTGCAAGTGGATATTTGGACCTCTTTGAAGCCTTCGTTGGAAGCGGGATTTCTTCCTAAAATGCTAGACAGAAGAATTCTCAGTAACTTCTTTGTGTGTGTGTATTCAACTCACAGAGTTGAACCTTCCTTTAGACAGAGTAGATTTGAAACACTCTTTTTGTTTAATTTACATGTGGAGATTTCAAGCGAATTGAGGCCAATGACAGAAAAGGAAATATCTTCGTTTAAAAACGAGACAGAATCATTCTCTGAAACAACGTAATGATTTGTGCGTTCAGCTCACAGAGTTTAACCTTTCTTTTCATAGAGCAGTTTGAAAACAGTCTGTTTGTAAAGTCTGCAAGTGGATATTTGGACCTCTTTGAAGCCTTCGTTGGAAGCGGGATTTCTTCATAAAATGCTAGACAGAAGAATTCTCAGTAACTTCTTTGTGTGTGTGTATTCAACTGACAGAGTTGAACCTTCCTTTAGACAGAGTAGATTTGAAACACTCTTTTTGTTTAATTTACATGTGGAGATTTCAAGCGAATTGAGGCCAATGACAGAAAAGGAAATATCTTCGTTTAAAAACGAGACAGAATCATTCTCTGAAACAACGTAATGATTTGTGCGTTCAGCTCACAGAGTTTAACCTTTCTTTTCATAGAGCAGTTTGAAAACAGTCTGTTTGTAAAGTCTGCAAGTGGATATTTGGACCTCTTTGAAGCCTTCGTTGGAAGCGGGATTTCTTCATAAAATGCTAGACAGAAGAATTCTCAGTAACTTCTTTGTGTGTGTGTATTCAACTGACAGAGTTGAACCTTCCTTTAGACAGAGTAGATTTGAAACACTCTTTTTGTTTAATTTACATGTGGAGATTTCAAGCGAATTGAGGCCAATGACAGAAAAGGAAATATCTTCGTTTAAAAACGAGACAGAATCATTCTCTGAAACAACGTAATGATTTGTGCGTTCAGCTCACAGAGTTTAACCTTTCTTTTCATAGAGCAGTTTGAAAACACTCTGTTTGTAAAGTCTGCAAGTGGATATTTGGACCTTTACGAGGCCTTCGTTGGAAACGTGATTTCTTCATATAATGCAAGACAGAAGAATTCTCAGTAACTTCCTTGTGTTGTGTGTCTTCAGCTCACAGAGTTGAACCTTTCTTTAGACAGGACAGATTTGAAACTCTCTTTTTGTGGAATTTGCAGTTGGAGATTTCAAGCGATTTCAGGCCAATGGTAGAAAAGGAAATATCTTCGTTTAAAAACTAGACAGAATCATTCTCTGAAACAACGTAATGATTTGTGCATTCAGCTCACAGAGTTTAACCTTTCTTTTCATAGAGCAGTTTGAAAACAGTCTGTTTGTAAAGTCTGCAAGTGGATATTTGGACCTCTTTGAAGCCTTCGTTGGAAGCGGGATTTCTTCATAAAATGCTAGACAGAATTCTCAGTAACTTCTTTGTGTGTGTGTATTCAACTCACAGAGTTGAACCTTCCTTTAGACAGAGTAGATTTGAAACACTCTTTTGGTTTAATTTACATGTGGAGATTTGAAGCGAATTGAGGCCAATGACAGAAAAGGAAATATCTTTGTTTAAAAACTAGACAGAATCATTCTCTGAAACAACGTAATGATTTGTGCGTTCAGCTCACAGAGTTTAACCTTTCTTTTCATAGAGCAGTTTGAAAACACTCTGTTTGTAAAGTCTGCAAGTGGATATTTGGACCTCTTTGAAGCCTTCGTTGGAAGCGGGATTTCTTCCTAAAATGCTAGACAGAAGAATTCTCAGTAACTTCTTTGTGTGTGTGTATTCAACTCACAGAGTTGAACCTTCCTTTCGACAGAGTAGATTTGAAACACTCTTTTTGTTTAATTTACATGTGGAGATTTCAAGCGAATTGAGGCCAATGACAGAAAAGGAAATATCTTTGTTTAAAAACTAGACAGAATCATTCTCTGAAACAACGTAATGATTTGTGCGTTCAGCTCACAGAGTTTAACCTTTCTTTTCATGGAGCAGTTTGCAAACACTCTGTTTGTAAAGTCTGCAAGTGGATATTTGGACCTTTACGAGGCCTTCGTTGGAAACGGGATTTCTTCATATAATGCAAGACATAGATTTCTCAGTAACTTCCTTGTGTTGTGTGTCTTCAGCTCACAGAATTGAACCTTTCTTTAGACAGGGCAGATTTGAAACTCTCTTTTTGTGGAATTTGCAGTTGGAGATTTCAAGCGATTTCAGGCCAATGGTAGAAAAGGAAATATCTTCGTTTAAAAACTAGACAGAATCATTCTCTGAAACAACGTAATGATTTGTGCGTTCAGCTCACAGAGTTTACCCTTTCTTTTCATAGAGCAGTTTGAAAACAGTCTGTTTGTAAAGTCTGCAAGTGGATATTTGGACCTCTTTGAAGCCTTCGTTGGAAGCGGGATTTCTTCATAAAATGCTAGACAGAAGAATTCTCAGTAACTTCTTTGTGTGTGTGTATTCAACTCACAGAGTTGAACCTTCCTTTAGACAGAGTAGATTTGAAACACTCTTTTTGTTTAATTTACATGTGGAGATTTTAAGCGAATTGAGGCCAATGACAGAAAAGGAAATATCTTCGTTTAAAAACGAGACAGAATCATTCTCTGAAACAACGTAATGATTTGTGCGTTCAGCTCACAGAGTTTAACCTTTCTTTTCATAGAGCAGTTTGCAAACACTCTGTTTGTAAAGTCTGCAAGTGGATATTTGGACCTTTACGAGGCCTTCGTTGGAAACGGGATTCCTTCATATAATGCAAGACAGAAGATTTCTCAGTAACTTCCTTGTGTTGTGTGTCTTCAGCTCACAGAGTTGAACCTTTCTTTAGACAGAGCAGATTTGAAACTCTCTTTTTGTGGAATTTGCAGTTGGAGATTTCAAGCGATTTCAGGCCAATGGTAGAAAAGGAAATATCTTCGTTTAAAAACTAGACAGAATCATTCTCTGAAACAACGTAATGATTTGTGCGTTCAGCTCACAGAGTTTAACCTTTCTTTTCATAGAGCAGTTTGAAAACAGTCTGTTTGTAAAGTCTGCAAGTGGATATTGACCTCTTTGAAGCCTTCGTTGGAAGCGGGATTTCTTCATAAAATGCTAGACAGAAGAATTCTCAGTAACTTGTTTGTGTGTGTGTATTCAACTCACAGAGTTGAACCTTCCTTTAGACAGAGTAGATTTGAAACACCCTTTTTGTTTAATTTACATGTGGAGATTTCAAGCGAATTGAGGCCAATGACAGAAAAGGAAATATCTTCGTTTAAAAACGAGACAGAATCATTCTCTGAAACAACGTAATGATTTGTGCGTTCAGCTTACAGAGTTTAACCTTTCTTTTCATAGAGCAGTTTGCAAACACTCTGTTTGTAAAGTCTGCAAGTGGATATTTGGACCTTTACGAGGCCTTCGTTGGAAACGGGATTCCTTCATATAATGCAAGACAGAAGATTTCTCAGTAACTTCCTTGTGTTGTGTGTCTTCAGCTCACAGAGTTGAACCTTTCTTTAGACAGAGCAGATTTGAAACTCTCTTTTTGTGGAATTTGCAGTTGGAGATTTCAAGCGATTTCAGGCCAATGGTAGAAAAGGAAATATCTTCGTTTAAAAACTAGACAGAATCATTTTCTGAAACAACGTAATGATTTGTGCGTTCAGCTCACAGAGTTTAACCTTTCTTTTCATAGAGCAGTTTGAAAACAGTCTGTTTGTAAAGTCTGCAAGTGGATATTTGGACCTCTTTGAAGCCTTCGTTGGAAGCGGGATTTCTTCATAAAATGCTAGACAGAAGAATTCTCAGTAACTTCTTTGTGTGTGTGTATTCAACTCACAGAGTTGAACCTTCCTTTAGACAGAGTAGATTTGAAACACTCTTTTTGTTTAATTTACATGTGGAGATTTCAAGCGAATTGAGGCCAATGACAGAAAAGGAAATATCTTCGTTTAAAAACGAGACAGAATCATTCTCTGAAACAACGTAATGATTTGTGCGTTCAGCTCACAGAGTTTAACCTTTCTTTTCATAGAGCAGTTTGCAAACACTCTGTTTGTAAAGTCTGCAAGTGGATATTTGGACCTTTACGAGGCCTTCGTTGGAAACGGGATTTCTTCATATAATGCAAGACAGAAGATTTCTCAGTAACTTCCTTGTGTTGTGTGTCTTCAGCTCACAGAGTTGAATCTTTCTTTAGACAGGGCAGATTTGAAACTCTCTTTTTGTGGAATTTGCAGTTGGAGATTTCAAGCGATTTCAGGCCAATGGTAGAAAAGGAAATATCTTCGTTTAAAAACTAGACAGAATCATTCTCTGAAACAACGTAATGATTTGTGCATTCAGCTCACAGAGTTTAACCTTTCTTTTCATAGAGCAGTTTGAAAACAGTCTGTTTGTAAAGTCTGCAAGTGGATATTTGGACCTCTTTGAAGCCTTCGTTGGAAGCGGGATTTCTTCATAAAATGCTAGACAGAATTCTCAGTAACTTCTTTGTGTGTGTGTATTCAACTCACAGAGTTGAACCTTCCTTTAGACAGAGTAGATTTGAAACACTCTTTTGGTTTAATTTACATGTGGAGATTTGAAGCGAATTGAGGCCAATGACAGAAAAGGAAATATCTTTGTTTAAAAACTAGACAGAATCATTCTCTGAAACAACGTAATGATTTGTGCGTTCAGCTCACAGAGTTTAACCTTTCTTTTCATAGAGCAGTTTGAAAACACTCTGTTTGTAAAGTCTGCAAGTGGATATTTGGACCTCTTTGAAGCCTTCGTTGGAAGCGGGATTTCTTCCTAAAATGCTAGACAGAAGAATTCTCAGTAACTTCTTTGTGTGTGTGTATTCAACTCACAGAGTTGAACCTTCCTTTCGACAGAGTAGATTTGAAACACTCTTTTTGTTTAATTTACATGTGGAGATTTCAAGCGAATTGAGGCCAATGACAGAAAAGGAAATATCTTTGTTTAAAAACTAGACAGAATCATTCTCTGAAACAACGTAATGATTTGTGCGTTCAGCTCACAGAGTTTAACCTTTCTTTTCATGGAGCAGTTTGCAAACACTCTGTTTGTAAAGTCTGCAAGTGGATATTTGGACCTTTACGAGGCCTTCGTTGGAAACGGGATTTCTTCATATAATGCAAGACATAGATTTCTCAGTAACTTCCTTGTGTTGTGTGTCTTCAGCTCACAGAATTGAACCTTTCTTTAGACAGGGCAGATTTGAAACTCTCTTTTTGTGGAATTTGCAGTTGGAGATTTCAAGCGATTTCAGGCCAATGGTAGAAAAGGAAATATCTTCGTTTAAAAACTAGACAGAATCATTCTCTGAAACAACGTAATGATTTGTGCGTTCAGCTCACAGAGTTTACCCTTTCTTTTCATAGAGCAGTTTGAAAACAGTCTGTTTGTAAAGTCTGCAAGTGGATATTTGGACCTCTTTGAAGCCTTCGTTGGAAGCGGGATTTCTTCATAAAATGCTAGACAGAAGAATTCTCAGTAACTTCTTTGTGTGTGTGTATTCAACTCACAGAGTTGAACCTTCCTTTAGACAGAGTAGATTTGAAACACTCTTTTTGTTTAATTTACATGTGGAGATTTTAAGCGAATTGAGGCCAATGACAGAAAAGGAAATATCTTCGTTTAAAAACGAGACAGAATCATTCTCTGAAACAACGTAATGATTTGTGCGTTCAGCTCACAGAGTTTAACCTTTCTTTTCATAGAGCAGTTTGCAAACACTCTGTTTGTAAAGTCTGCAAGTGGATATTTGGACCTTTACGAGGCCTTCGTTGGAAACGGGATTCCTTCATATAATGCAAGACAGAAGATTTCTCAGTAACTTCCTTGTGTTGTGTGTCTTCAGCTCACAGAGTTGAACCTTTCTTTAGACAGAGCAGATTTGAAACTCTCTTTTTGTGGAATTTGCAGTTGGAGATTTCAAGCGATTTCAGGCCAATGGTAGAAAAGGAAATATCTTCGTTTAAAAACTAGACAGAATCATTCTCTGAAACAACGTAATGATTTGTGCGTTCAGCTCACAGAGTTTAACCTTTCTTTTCATAGAGCAGTTTGAAAACAGTCTGTTTGTAAAGTCTGCAAGTGGATATTGACCTCTTTGAAGCCTTCGTTGGAAGCGGGATTTCTTCATAAAATGCTAGACAGAAGAATTCTCAGTAACTTGTTTGTGTGTGTGTATTCAACTCACAGAGTTGAACCTTCCTTTAGACAGAGTAGATTTGAAACACCCTTTTTGTTTAATTTACATGTGGAGATTTCAAGCGAATTGAGGCCAATGACAGAAAAGGAAATATCTTCGTTTAAAAACGAGACAGAATCATTCTCTGAAACAACGTAATGATTTGTGCGTTCAGCTTACAGAGTTTAACCTTTCTTTTCATAGAGCAGTTTGCAAACACTCTGTTTGTAAAGTCTGCAAGTGGATATTTGGACCTTTACGAGGCCTTCGTTGGAAACGGGATTCCTTCATATAATGCAAGACAGAAGATTTCTCAGTAACTTCCTTGTGTTGTGTGTCTTCAGCTCACAGAGTTGAACCTTTCTTTAGACAGAGCAGATTTGAAACTCTCTTTTTGTGGAATTTGCAGTTGGAGATTTCAAGCGATTTCAGGCCAATGGTAGAAAAGGAAATATCTTCGTTTAAAAACTAGACAGAATCATTTTCTGAAACAACGTAATGATTTGTGCGTTCAGCTCACAGAGTTTAACCTTTCTTTTCATAGAGCAGTTTGAAAACAGTCTGTTTGTAAAGTCTGCAAGTGGATATTTGGACCTCTTTGAAGCCTTCGTTGGAAGCGGGATTTCTTCATAAAATGCTAGACAGAAGAATTCTCAGTAACTTCTTTGTGTGTGTGTATTCAACTCACAGAGTTGAACCTTCCTTTAGACAGAGTAGATTTGAAACACTCTTTTTGTTTAATTTACATGTGGAGATTTCAAGCGAATTGAGGCCAATGACAGAAAAGGAAATATCTTCGTTTAAAAACGAGACAGAATCATTCTCTGAAACAACGTAATGATTTGTGCGTTCAGCTCACAGAGTTTAACCTTTCTTTTCATAGAGCAGTTTGCAAACACTCTGTTTGTAAAGTCTGCAAGTGGATATTTGCACCTTTACGAGGCCTTCGTTGGAAACGGGATTTCTTCATATAATGCAAGACAGAAGATTTCTCAGTAACTTCCTTGTGTTGTGTGTCTTCAGCTCACAGAGTTGAATCTTTCTTTAGACAGGGCAGATTTGAAACTCTCTTTTTGTGGAATTTGCAGTTGGAGATTTCAAGCGATTTCAGGCCAATGGTAGAAAAGGAAATATCTTCGTTTAAAAACTAGACAGAATCATTCTCTGAAACAACGTAATGATTTGTGCGTTCAGCTCACAGAGTTTAACCTTTCTTTTCATAGAGCAGTTTGAAAACAGTCTGTTTGTAAAGTCTGCAAGTGGATATTTGGACCTCTTTGAAGCCTTCGTTGGAAGCAGGATTTCTTCATAAAATGCTAGACAGAAGAATTCTCAGTAACTTCTTTGTGTGTGTGTATTCAACTCACAGAGTTGAACCTTCCTTTAGACAGAGTAGATTTGAAACACTCTTTTTGTTTAATTTACATGTGGAGATTTTAAGCGAATTGAGGCCAATGACAGAAAAGGAAATATCTTCGTTTAAAAACGAGACAGAATCATTCTCTGAAACAACGTAATGATTTGTGCGTTCAGCTCACAGAGTTTAACCTTTCTTTTCATAGAGCAGTTTGCAAACACTCTGTTTGTAAAGTCTGCAAGTGGATATTTGGACCTTTACGAGGCCTTCGTTGGAAACGGGATTTCTTCATATAATGCAAGACATAGATTTCTCAGTAACTTCCTTGTGTTGTGTGTCTTCAGCTCACAGAATTGAACCTTTCTTTAGACAGGGCAGATTTGAAACTCTCTTTTTGTGGAATTTGCAGTTGGAGATTTCAAGCGATTTCAGGCCAATGGTAGAAAAGGAAATATCTTCGTTTAAAAACTAGACAGAATCATTCTCTGAAACAACGTAATGATTTGTGCGTTCAGCTCACAGAGTTTACCCTTTCTTTTCATAGAGCAGTTTGAAAACAGTCTGTTTGTAAAGTCTGCAAGTGGATATTTGGACCTCTTTGAAGCCTTCGTTGGAAGCAGGATTTCTTCATAAAATGCTAGACAGAAGAATTCTCAGTAACTTCTTTGTGTGTGTGTATTCAACTCACAGAGTTGAACCTTCCTTTAGACAGAGTAGATTTGAAACACTCTTTTTGTTTAATTTACATGTGGAGATTTTAAGCGAATTGAGGCCAATGACAGAAAAGGAAATATCTTCGTTTAAAAACGAGACAGAATCATTCTCTGAAACAACGTAATGATTTGTGCGTTCAGCTCACAGAGTTTAACCTTTCTTTTCATAGAGCAGTTTGCAAACACTCTGTTTGTAAAGTCTGCAAGTGGATATTTGGACCTTTACGAGGCCTTCGTTGGAAACGGGATTTCTTCATATAATGCAAGACAGAAGATTTCTCAGTAACTTCCTTGTGTTGTGTGTCTTCAGCTCACAGAGTTGAACCTTTCTTTAGACAGAGCAGATTTGAAACTCTCTTTTTGTGGAATTTGCAGTTGGAGATTTCAAGCGATTTCAGGCCAATGGTAGAAAAGGAAATATCTTCGTTTAAAAACTAGACAGAATCATTCTCTGAAACAACGTAATGATTTGTGCGTTCAGCTCACAGAGTTTAACCTTTCTTTTCATAGAGCAGTTTGAAAACAGTCTGTTTGTAAAGTCTGCAAGTGGATATTGACCTCTTTGAAGCCTTCGTTGGAAGCGGGATTTCTTCATAAAATGCTAGACAGAAGAATTCTCAGTAACTTGTTTGTGTGTGTGTATTCAACTCACAGAGTTGAACCTTCCTTTAGACAGAGTAGATTTGAAACACCCTTTTTGTTTAATTTACATGTGGAGATTTCAAGCGAATTGAGGCCAATGACAGAAAAGGAAATATCTTCGTTTAAAAACGAGACAGAATCATTCTCTGAAACAACGTAATGATTTGTGCGTTCAGCTTACAGAGTTTAACCTTTCTTTTCATAGAGCAGTTTGCAAACACTCTGTTTGTAAAGTCTGCAAGTGGATATTTGGACCTTTACGAGGCCTTCGTTGGAAACGGGATTCCTTCATATAATGCAAGACAGAAGATTTCTCAGTAACTTCCTTGTGTTGTGTGTCTTCAGCTCACAGAGTTGAACCTTTCTTTAGACAGAGCAGATTTGAAACTCTCTTTTTGTGGAATTTGCAGTTGGAGATTTCAAGCGATTTCAGGCCAATGGTAGAAAAGGGAATATCTTCGTTTAAAAACTAGACAGAATCATTCTCTGAAACAACGTAATGATTTGTGCGTTCAGCTCACAGAGTTTAACCTTTCTTTTCATAGAGCAGTTTGAAAACAGTCTGTTTGTAAAGTCTGCAAGTGGATATTTGGACCTCTTTGAAGCCTTCGTTGGAAGCGGGATTTCTTCCTAAAATGCTAGACAGAAGAATTCTCAGTAACTTCTTTGTGTGTGTGTATTCAACTCACAGAGTTGAACCTTCCTTTAGACAGAGTAGATTTGAAACACTCTTTTTGTTTAATTTACATGTGGAGATTTCAAGCGAATTGAGGCCAATGACAGAAAAGGAAATATCTTCGTTTAAAAACGAGACAGAATCATTCTCTGAAACAACGTAATGATTTGTGCGTTCAGCTCACAGAGTTTAACCTTTCTTTTCATAGAGCAGTTTGAAAACAGTCTGTTTGTAAAGTCTGCAAGTGGATATTTGGACCTCTTTGAAGCCTTCGTTGGAAGCGGGATTTCTTCATAAAATGCTAGACAGAAGAATTCTCAGTAACTTCTTTGTGTGTGTGTATTCAACTGACAGAGTTGAACCTTCCTTTAGACAGAGTAGATTTGAAACACTCTTTTTGTTTAATTTACATGTGGAGATTTCAAGCGAATTGAGGCCAATGACAGAAAAGGAAATATCTTCGTTTAAAAACGAGACAGAATCATTCTCTGAAACAACGTAATGATTTGTGCGTTCAGCTCACAGAGTTTAACCTTTCTTTTCATAGAGCAGTTTGAAAACAGTCTGTTTGTAAAGTCTGCAAGTGGATATTTGGACCTCTTTGAAGCCTTCGTTGGAAGCGGGATTTCTTCATAAAATGCTAGACAGAAGAATTCTCAGTAACTTCTTTGTGTGTGTGTATTCAACTGACAGAGTTGAACCTTCCTTTAGACAGAGTAGATTTGAAACACTCTTTTTGTTTAATTTACATGTGGAGATTTCAAGCGAATTGAGGCCAATGACAGAAAAGGAAATATCTTCGTTTAAAAACGAGACAGAATCATTCTCTGAAACAACGTAATGATTTGTGCGTTCAGCTCACAGAGTTTAACCTTTCTTTTCATAGAGCAGTTTGAAAACACTCTGTTTGTAAAGTCTGCAAGTGGATATTTGGACCTTTACGAGGCCTTCGTTGGAAACGTGATTTCTTCATATAATGCAAGACAGAAGAATTCTCAGTAACTTCCTTGTGTTGTGTGTCTTCAGCTCACAGAGTTGAACCTTTCTTTAGACAGGACAGATTTGAAACTCTCTTTTTGTGGAATTTGCAGTTGGAGATTTCAAGCGATTTCAGGCCAATGGTAGAAAAGGAAATATCTTCGTTTAAAAACTAGACAGAATCATTCTCTGAAACAACGTAATGATTTGTGCATTCAGCTCACAGAGTTTAACCTTTCTTTTCATAGAGCAGTTTGAAAACAGTCTGTTTGTAAAGTCTGCAAGTGGATATTTGGACCTCTTTGAAGCCTTCGTTGGAAGCGGGATTTCTTCATAAAATGCTAGACAGAATTCTCAGTAACTTCTTTGTGTGTGTGTATTCAACTCACAGAGTTGAACCTTCCTTTAGACAGAGTAGATTTGAAACACTCTTTTGGTTTAATTTACATGTGGAGATTTGAAGCGAATTGAGGCCAATGACAGAAAAGGAAATATCTTTGTTTAAAAACTAGACAGAATCATTCTCTGAAACAACGTAATGATTTGTGCGTTCAGCTCACAGAGTTTAACCTTTCTTTTCATAGAGCAGTTTGAAAACACTCTGTTTGTAAAGTCTGCAAGTGGATATTTGGACCTCTTTGAAGCCTTCGTTGGAAGCGGGATTTCTTCCTAAAATGCTAGACAGAAGAATTCTCAGTAACTTCTTTGTGTGTGTGTATTCAACTCACAGAGTTGAACCTTCCTTTCGACAGAGTAGATTTGAAACACTCTTTTTGTTTAATTTACATGTGGAGATTTCAAGCGAATTGAGGCCAATGACAGAAAAGGAAATATCTTTGTTTAAAAACTAGACAGAATCATTCTCTGAAACAACGTAATGATTTGTGCGTTCAGCTCACAGAGTTTAACCTTTCTTTTCATGGAGCAGTTTGCAAACACTCTGTTTGTAAAGTCTGCAAGTGGATATTTGGACCTTTACGAGGCCTTCGTTGGAAACGGGATTTCTTCATATAATGCAAGACATAGATTTCTCAGTAACTTCCTTGTGTTGTGTGTCTTCAGCTCACAGAATTGAACCTTTCTTTAGACAGGGCAGATTTGAAACTCTCTTTTTGTGGAATTTGCAGTTGGAGATTTCAAGCGATTTCAGGCCAATGGTAGAAAAGGAAATATCTTCGTTTAAAAACTAGACAGAATCATTCTCTGAAACAACGTAATGATTTGTGCGTTCAGCTCACAGAGTTTACCCTTTCTTTTCATAGAGCAGTTTGAAAACAGTCTGTTTGTAAAGTCTGCAAGTGGATATTTGGACCTCTTTGAAGCCTTCGTTGGAAGCGGGATTTCTTCATAAAATGCTAGACAGAAGAATTCTCAGTAACTTCTTTGTGTGTGTGTATTCAACTCACAGAGTTGAACCTTCCTTTAGACAGAGTAGATTTGAAACACTCTTTTTGTTTAATTTACATGTGGAGATTTTAAGCGAATTGAGGCCAATGACAGAAAAGGAAATATCTTCGTTTAAAAACGAGACAGAATCATTCTCTGAAACAACGTAATGATTTGTGCGTTCAGCTCACAGAGTTTAACCTTTCTTTTCATAGAGCAGTTTGCAAACACTCTGTTTGTAAAGTCTGCAAGTGGATATTTGGACCTTTACGAGGCCTTCGTTGGAAACGGGATTCCTTCATATAATGCAAGACAGAAGATTTCTCAGTAACTTCCTTGTGTTGTGTGTCTTCAGCTCACAGAGTTGAACCTTTCTTTAGACAGAGCAGATTTGAAACTCTCTTTTTGTGGAATTTGCAGTTGGAGATTTCAAGCGATTTCAGGCCAATGGTAGAAAAGGAAATATCTTCGTTTAAAAACTAGACAGAATCATTCTCTGAAACAACGTAATGATTTGTGCGTTCAGCTCACAGAGTTTAACCTTTCTTTTCATAGAGCAGTTTGAAAACAGTCTGTTTGTAAAGTCTGCAAGTGGATATTGACCTCTTTGAAGCCTTCGTTGGAAGCGGGATTTCTTCATAAAATGCTAGACAGAAGAATTCTCAGTAACTTGTTTGTGTGTTTATTCAACTCACAGAGTTGAACCTTCCTTTAGACAGAGTAGATTTGAAACACCCTTTTTGTTTAATTTACATGTGGAGATTTCAAGCGAATTGAGGCCAATGACAGAAAAGGAAATATCTTCGTTTAAAAACGAGACAGAATCATTCTCTGAAACAACGTAATGATTTGTGCGTTCAGCTTACAGAGTTTAACCTTTCTTTTCATAGAGCAGTTTGCAAACACTCTGTTTGTAAAGTCTGCAAGTGGATATTTGGACCTTTACGAGGCCTTCGTTGGAAACGGGATTCCTTCATATAATGCAAGACAGAAGATTTCTCAGTAACTTCCTTGTGTTGTGTGTCTTCAGCTCACAGAGTTGAACCTTTCTTTAGACAGAGCAGATTTGAAACTCTCTTTTTGTGGAATTTGCAGTTGGAGATTTCAAGCGATTTCAGGCCAATGGTAGAAAAGGAAATATCTTCGTTTAAAAACTAGACAGAATCATTTTCTGAAACAACGTAATGATTTGTGCGTTCAGCTCACAGAGTTTAACCTTTCTTTTCATAGAGCAGTTTGAAAACAGTCTGTTTGTAAAGTCTGCAAGTGGATATTTGGACCTCTTTGAAGCCTTCGTTGGAAGCGGGATTTCTTCATAAAATGCTAGACAGAAGAATTCTCAGTAACTTCTTTGTGTGTGTGTATTCAACTCACAGAGTTGAACCTTCCTTTAGACAGAGTAGATTTGAAACACTCTTTTTGTTTAATTTACATGTGGAGATTTCAAGCGAATTGAGGCCAATGACAGAAAAGGAAATATCTTCGTTTAAAAACGAGACAGAATCATTCTCTGAAACAACGTAATGATTTGTGCGTTCAGCTCACAGAGTTTAACCTTTCTTTTCATAGAGCAGTTTGCAAACACTCTGTTTGTAAAGTCTGCAAGTGGATATTTGGACCTTTACGAGGCCTTCGTTGGAAACGGGATTTCTTCATATAATGCAAGACAGAAGATTTCTCAGTAACTTCCTTGTGTTGTGTGTCTTCAGCTCACAGAGTTGAATCTTTCTTTAGACAGGGCAGATTTGAAACTCTCTTTTTGTGGAATTTGCAGTTGGAGATTTCAAGCGATTTCAGGCCAATGGTAGAAAAGGAAATATCTTCGTTTAAAAACTAGACAGAATCATTCTCTGAAACAACGTAATGATTTGTGCGTTCAGCTCACAGAGTTTAACCTTTCTTTTCATAGAGCAGTTTGAAAACAGTCTGTTTGTAAAGTCTGCAAGTGGATATTTGGACCTCTTTGAAGCCTTCGTTGGAAGCGGGATTTCTTCATAAAATGCTAGACAGAAGAATTCTCAGTAACTTCTTTGTGTGTGTGTATTCAACTCACAGAGTTGAACCATCCTTTAGACAGAGTAGATTTGAAACACTCTTTTTGTTTAATTTACATGTGGAGATTTCAAGCGAATTGAGACCAATGACAGAAAAGGAAATATCTTCGTTTAAAAACGAGACAGAATCATTCTCTGAAACAACGTAATGATTTGTGCGTTCAGCTCACAGAGTTTAACCTTTCTTTTCATAGAGCAGTTTGCAAACACTCTGTTTGTAAAGTCTGGAAGTGGATATTTGGACCTTTACGAGGCCTTCGTTGGAAACGGGATTTCTTCATATAATGCAAGACAGAAGATTTCTCAGTAACTTCCTTGTGTTGTGTGTCTTCAGCTCACAGAGTTGAACCTTTCTTTAGACAGAGCAGATTTGAAACTCTCTTTTTGTGGAATTTGCAGTTGGAGATTTCAAGCGATTTCAGGCCAATGGTAGAAAAGGAAATATCTTCGTTTAAAAACTAGACAGAATCATTCTCTGAAACAACGTAATGATTTGTGCGTTCAGCTCACAGAGTTTAACCTTTCTTTTCATAGAGCAGTTTGAAAACAGTCTGTTTGTAAAGTCTGCAAGTGGATATTTGGACCTCTTTGAAGCCTTCGTTGGAAGCGGGATTTCTTCATAAAATGCTACACAGAAGAATTCTCAGTAACTTCTTTGTGTGTGTGTATTCAACTCACAGAGTTGAACCTTCCTTTAGACAGAGTAGATTTGAAACACTCTTTTTGTTTAATTTACATGTGGAGATTTCAAGCGAATTGAGGCCAATGACAGAAAAGGAAATATCTTTGTTTAAAAACGAGACAGAATCATTCTCCGAAACAACGTAATGATTTGTGCGTTCAGCTCACAGAGTTTAACCTTTCTTTTCATAGAGCAGTTTGAAAACACTCTGTTTGTAAAGTCTGCAAGTGGATATTTGGACCTCTTTGACGCCTTCGTTGGAAGCGGGATTTCTTCATAAAATGCTAGACAGAAGAATTCTCAGTAACTTCTTTGTGTGTGTGTATTCAACTCACAGAGTTGAACCTTCCTTTAGACAGAGTAGATTTGAAACACTCTTTTTGTTTAATTTACATGTGAAGATTTCAAGCGAATTGAGGCCAATGACAGAAAAGGAAATATCTTCGTTTAAAAACTAGACAGAATCATTCTCTGAAACAACGTAATGATTTGTGCGTTCAGCTCACAGAGTTTAACCTTTCTTTTCATGGAGCAGTTTGCAAACACTCTGTTTGTAAAGTCTGCAAGTGGATATTTGGACCTTTACGAGGCCTTCGTTGGAAACGGGATTTCTTCATATAATGCAAGACAGAAGATTTCTCAGTAACTTCCTTGTGTTGTGTGTCTTCAGCTCACAGAATTGAACCTTTCTTTAGACAGGGCAGATTTGAAACTCTCTTTTTGTGGAATTTGCAGTTGGAGATTTCAAGCGATTTCAGGCCAATGGTAGAAAAGGAAATATCTTCGTTTAAAAACTAGACAGAATCATTCTCTGAAACAACGTAATGATTTGTGCGTTCAGCTCACAGAGTTTAACCTTTCTTTTCATAGAGCAGTTTGAAAACAGTCTGTTTGTAAAGTCTGCAAGTGGATATTTGGACCTCTTTGAAGCCTTCGTTGGAAGCGGGATTTCTTCATAAAATGCTAGACAGAAGAATTCTCAGTAACTTCTTTGTGTGTGTGTATTCAACTCACAGAGTTGAACCTTCCTTTAGACAGAGTAGATTTGAAACACTCTTTTTGTTTAATTTACATGTGGAGATTTCAAGCGAATTGAGGCCAATGACAGAAAAGGAAATATCTTCGTTTAAAAACGAGACAGAATCATTCTCTGAAACAACGTAATGATTTGTGCGTTCAGCTCACAGAGTTTAACCTTTCTTTTCATAGAGCAGTTTGAAAACAGTCTGTTTGTAAAGTCTGCAAGTGGATATTTGGACCTCTTTGAAGCCTTCGTTGGAAGCGGGATTTCTTCATAAAATGCTAGACAGAAGAATTCTCAGTAACTTCTTTGTGTGTGTGTATTCAACTCACAGAGTTGAACCTTCCTTTAGACAGAGTAGATTTGAAACACTCTTTTTGTTTAATTTACATGTGGAGATTTCAAGCGAATTGAGGCCAATGACAGAAAAGGAAATATCTTCGTTTAAAAACGAGACAGAATCATTCTCTGAAACAACGTAATGATTTGTGCGTTCAGCTCACAGAGTTTAACCTTTCTTTTCATAGAGCAGTTTGAAAACACTCTGTTTGTAAAGTCTGCAAGTGGATATTTGGACCTTTACGAGGCCTTCGTTGGAAACGTGATTTCTTCATATAATGCAAGACAGAAGAATTCTCAGTAACTTCCTTGTGTTGTGTGTCTTCAGCTCACAGAATTGAACCTTTCTTTAGACAGGGCAGATTTGAAACTCTCTTTTTGTGGAATTTGCAGTTGGAGATTTCAAGCGATTTCAGGCCAATGGTAGAAAAGGAAATATCTTCGTTTAAAAACTAGACAGAATCATTCTCTGAAACAACGTAATGATTTGTGCGTTCAGCTCACAGAGTTTACCCTTTCTTTTCATAGAGCAGTTTGAAAACAGTCTGTTTGTAAAGTCTGCAAGTGGATATTTGGACCTCTTTGAAGCCTTCGTTGGAAGCGGGATTTCTTCATAAAATGCTAGACAGAAGAATTCTCAGTAACTTCTTTGTGTGTGTGTATTCAACTCACAGAGTTGAACCTTCCTTTAGACAGAGTAGATTTGAAACACTCTTTTTGTTTAATTTACATGTGGAGATTTTAAGCGAATTGAGGCCAATGACAGAAAAGGAAATATCTTCGTTTAAAAACGAGACAGAATCATTCTCTGAAACAACGTAATGATTTGTGCGTTCAGCTCACAGAGTTTAACCTTTCTTTTCATAGAGCAGTTTGCAAACACTCTGTTTGTAAAGTCTGCAAGTGGATATTTGGACCTTTACGAGGCCTTCGTTGGAAACGGGATTCCTTCATATAATGCAAGACAGAAGATTTCTCAGTAACTTCCTTGTGTTGTGTGTCTTCAGCTCACAGAGTTGAACCTTTCTTTAGACAGAGCAGATTTGAAACTCTCTTTTTGTGGAATTTGCAGTTGGAGATTTCAAGCGATTTCAGGCCAATGGTAGAAAAGGAAATATCTTCGTTTAAAAACTAGACAGAATCATTCTCTGAAACAACGTAATGATTTGTGCGTTCAGCTCACAGAGTTTAACCTTTCTTTTCATAGAGCAGTTTGAAAACAGTCTGTTTGTAAAGTCTGCAAGTGGATATTGACCTCTTTGAAGCCTTCGTTGGAAGCGGGATTTCTTCATAAAATGCTAGACAGAAGAATTCTCAGTAACTTGTTTGTGTGTTTATTCAACTCACAGAGTTGAACCTTCCTTTAGACAGAGTAGATTTGAAACACCCTTTTTGTTTAATTTACATGTGGAGATTTCAAGCGAATTGAGGCCAATGACAGAAAAGGAAATATCTTCGTTTAAAAACGAGACAGAATCATTCTCTGAAACAACGTAATGATTTGTGCGTTCAGCTTACAGAGTTTAACCTTTCTTTTCATAGAGCAGTTTGCAAACACTCTGTTTGTAAAGTCTGCAAGTGGATATTTGGACCTTTACGAGGCCTTCGTTGGAAACGGGATTCCTTCATATAATGCAAGACAGAAGATTTCTCAGTAACTTCCTTGTGTTGTGTGTCTTCAGCTCACAGAGTTGAACCTTTCTTTAGACAGAGCAGATTTGAAACTCTCTTTTTGTGGAATTTGCAGTTGGAGATTTCAAGCGATTTCAGGCCAATGGTAGAAAAGGAAATATCTTCGTTTAAAAACTAGACAGAATCATTTTCTGAAACAACGTAATGATTTGTGCGTTCAGCTCACAGAGTTTAACCTTTCTTTTCATAGAGCAGTTTGAAAACAGTCTGTTTGTAAAGTCTGCAAGTGGATATTTGGACCTCTTTGAAGCCTTCGTTGGAAGCGGGATTTCTTCATAAAATGCTAGACAGAAGAATTCTCAGTAACTTCTTTGTGTGTGTGTATTCAACTCACAGAGTTGAACCTTCCTTTAGACAGAGTAGATTTGAAACACTCTTTTTGTTTAATTTACATGTGGAGATTTCAAGCGAATTGAGGCCAATGACAGAAAAGGAAATATCTTCGTTTAAAAACGAGACAGAATCATTCTCTGAAACAACGTAATGATTTGTGCGTTCAGCTCACAGAGTTTAACCTTTCTTTTCATAGAGCAGTTTGCAAACACTCTGTTTGTAAAGTCTGCAAGTGGATATTTGGACCTTTACGAGGCCTTCGTTGGAAACGGGATTTCTTCATATAATGCAAGACAGAAGATTTCTCAGTAACTTCCTTGTGTTGTGTGTCTTCAGCTCACAGAGTTGAATCTTTCTTTAGACAGGGCAGATTTGAAACTCTCTTTTTGTGGAATTTGCAGTTGGAGATTTCAAGCGATTTCAGGCCAATGGTAGAAAAGGAAATATCTTCGTTTAAAAACTAGACAGAATCATTCTCTGAAACAACGTAATGATTTGTGCGTTCAGCTCACAGAGTTTAACCTTTCTTTTCATAGAGCAGTTTGAAAACAGTCTGTTTGTAAAGTCTGCAAGTGGATATTTGGACCTCTTTGAAGCCTTCGTTGGAAGCGGGATTTCTTCATAAAATGCTAGACAGAAGAATTCTCAGTAACTTCTTTGTGTGTGTGTATTCAACTCACAGAGTTGAACCATCCTTTAGACAGAGTAGATTTGAAACACTCTTTTTGTTTAATTTACATGTGGAGATTTCAAGCGAATTGAGACCAATGACAGAAAAGGAAATATCTTCGTTTAAAAACGAGACAGAATCATTCTCTGAAACAACGTAATGATTTGTGCGTTCAGCTCACAGAGTTTAACCTTTCTTTTCATAGAGCAGTTTGCAAACACTCTGTTTGTAAAGTCTGGAAGTGGATATTTGGACCTTTACGAGGCCTTCGTTGGAAACGGGATTTCTTCATATAATGCAAGACAGAAGATTTCTCAGTAACTTCCTTGTGTTGTGTGTCTTCAGCTCACAGAGTTGAACCTTTCTTTAGACAGAGCAGATTTGAAACTCTCTTTTTGTGGAATTTGCAGTTGGAGATTTCAAGCGATTTCAGGCCAATGGTAGAAAAGGAAATATCTTCGTTTAAAAACTAGACAGAATCATTCTCTGAAACAACGTAATGATTTGTGCGTTCAGCTCACAGAGTTTAACCTTTCTTTTCATAGAGCAGTTTGAAAACAGTCTGTTTGTAAAGTCTGCAAGTGGATATTTGGACCTCTTTGAAGCCTTCGTTGGAAGCGGGATTTCTTCATAAAATGCTACACAGAAGAATTCTCAGTAACTTCTTTGTGTGTGTGTATTCAACTCACAGAGTTGAACCTTCCTTTAGACAGAGTAGATTTGAAACACTCTTTTTGTTTAATTTACATGTGGAGATTTCAAGCGAATTGAGGCCAATGACAGAAAAGGAAATATCTTTGTTTAAAAACGAGACAGAATCATTCTCCGAAACAACGTAATGATTTGTGCGTTCAGCTCACAGAGTTTAACCTTTCTTTTCATAGAGCAGTTTGAAAACACTCTGTTTGTAAAGTCTGCAAGTGGATATTTGGACCTCTTTGACGCCTTCGTTGGAAGCGGGATTTCTTCATAAAATGCTAGACAGAAGAATTCTCAGTAACTTCTTTGTGTGTGTGTATTCAACTCACAGAGTTGAACCTTCCTTTAGACAGAGTAGATTTGAAACACTCTTTTTGTTTAATTTACATGTGAAGATTTCAAGCGAATTGAGGCCAATGACAGAAAAGGAAATATCTTCGTTTAAAAACTAGACAGAATCATTCTCTGAAACAACGTAATGATTTGTGCGTTCAGCTCACAGAGTTTAACCTTTCTTTTCATGGAGCAGTTTGCAAACACTCTGTTTGTAAAGTCTGCAAGTGGATATTTGGACCTTTACGAGGCCTTCGTTGGAAACGGGATTTCTTCATATAATGCAAGACAGAAGATTTCTCAGTAACTTCCTTGTGTTGTGTGTCTTCAGCTCACAGAATTGAACCTTTCTTTAGACAGGGCAGATTTGAAACTCTCTTTTTGTGGAATTTGCAGTTGGAGATTTCAAGCGATTTCAGGCCAATGGTAGAAAAGGAAATATCTTCGTTTAAAAACTAGACAGAATCATTCTCTGAAACAACGTAATGATTTGTGCGTTCAGCTCACAGAGTTTAACCTTTCTTTTCATAGAGCAGTTTGAAAACAGTCTGTTTGTAAAGTCTGCAAGTGGATATTTGGACCTCTTTGAAGCCTTCGTTGGAAGCGGGATTTCTTCATAAAATGCTAGACAGAAGAATTCTCAGTAACTTCTTTGTGTGTGTGTATTCAACTCACAGAGTTGAACCTTCCTTTAGACAGAGTAGATTTGAAACACTCTTTTTGTTTAATTTACATGTGGAGATTTCAAGCGAATTGAGGCCAATGACAGAAAAGGAAATATCTTCGTTTAAAAACGAGACAGAATCATTCTCTGAAACAACGTAATGATTTGTGCGTTCAGCTCACAGAGTTTAACCTTTCTTTTCATAGAGCAGTTTGAAAACAGTCTGTTTGTAAAGTCTGCAAGTGGATATTTGGACCTCTTTGAAGCCTTCGTTGGAAGCGGGATTTCTTCATAAAATGCTAGACAGAAGAATTCTCAGTAACTTCTTTGTGTGTGTGTATTCAACTCACAGAGTTGAACCTTCCTTTAGACAGAGTAGATTTGAAACACTCTTTTTGTTTAATTTACATGTGGAGATTTCAAGCGAATTGAGGCCAATGACAGAAAAGGAAATATCTTCGTTTAAAAACGAGACAGAATCATTCTCTGAAACAACGTAATGATTTGTGCGTTCAGCTCACAGAGTTTAACCTTTCTTTTCATAGAGCAGTTTGAAAACACTCTGTTTGTAAAGTCTGCAAGTGGATATTTGGACCTTTACGAGGCCTTCGTTGGAAACGTGATTTCTTCATATAATGCAAGACAGAAGAATTCTCAGTAACTTCCTTGTGTTGTGTGTCTTCAGCTCACAGAGTTGAACCTTTCTTTAGACAGGGCAGATTTGAAACTCTCTTTTTGTGGAATTTGCAGTTGGAGATTTCAAGCGATTTCAGGCCAATGGTAGAAAAGGAAATATCTTCGTTTAAAAACTAGACAGAATCATTCTCTGAAACAACGTAATGATTTGTGCGTTCAGCTCACAGAGTTTAACCTTTCTTTTCATAGAGCAGTTTGAAAACAGTCTGTTTGTAAAGTCTGCAAGTGGATATTGACCTCTTTGAAGCCTTCGTTGGAAGCGGGATTTCTTCATAAAATGCTAGACAGAAGAATTCTCAGTAACTTGTTTGTGTGTGTGTATTCAACTCACAGAGTTGAACCTTCCTTTAGACAGAGTAGATTTGAAACACCCTTTTTGTTTAATTTACATGTGGAGATTTCAAGCGAATTGAGGCCAATGACAGAAAAGGAAATATCTTCGTTTAAAAACGAGACAGAATCATTCTCTGAAACAACGTAATGATTTGTGCGTTCAGCTCACAGAGTTTAACCTTTCTTTTCATAGAGCAGTTTGCAAACACTCTGTTTGTAAAGTCTGCAAGTGGATATTTGGACCTTTACGAGGCCTTCGTTGGAAACGGGATTCCTTCATATAATGCAAGACAGAAGATTTCTCAGTAACTTCCTTGTGTTGTGTGTCTTCAGCTCACAGAGTTGAACCTTTCTTTAGACAGAGCAGATTTGAAACTCTCTTTTTGTGGAATTTGCAGTTGGAGATTTCAAGCGATTTCAGGCCAATGGTAGAAAAGGAAATATCTTCGTTTAAAAACTAGACAGAATCATTCTCTGAAACAACGTAATGATTTGTGCGTTCAGCTCACAGAGTTTAACCTTTCTTTTCATAGAGCAGTTTGAAAACAGTCTGTTTGTAAAGTCTGCAAGTGGATATTTGGACCTCTTTGAAGCCTTCGTTGGAAGCGGGATTTCTTCATAAAATGCTAGACAGAAGAATTCTCAGTAACTTCTTTGTGTGTGTGTATTCAACTCACAGAGTTGAACCTTCCTTTAGACAGAGTAGATTTGAAACACTCTTTTTGTTTAATTTACATGTGGAGATTTCAAGCGAATTGAGGCCAATGACAGAAAAGGAAATATCTTCGTTTAAAAACGAGACAGAATCATTCTCTGAAACAACGTAATGATTTGTGCGTTCAGCTCACAGAGTTTAACCTTTCTTTTCATAGAGCAGTTTGCACTCTGTTTGTAAAGTCTGCAAGTGGATATTTGGACCTTTACGAGGCCTTCGTTGGAAACGGGATTTCTTCATATAATGCAAGACAGAAGATTTCTCAGTAACTTCCTTGTGTTGTGTGTCTTCAGCTCACAGAGTTGAATCTTTCTTTAGACAGGGCAGATTTGAAACTCTCTTTTTGTGGAATTTGCAGTTGGAGATTTCAAGCGATTTCAGGCCAATGGTAGAAAAGGAAATATCTTCGTTTAAAAACTAGACAGAATCATTCTCTGAAACAACGTAATGATTTGTGCGTTCAGCTCACAGAGTTTAACCTTTCTTTTCATAGAGCAGTTTGAAAACAGTCTGTTTGTAAAGTCTGCAAGTGGATATTTGGACCTCTTTGAAGCCTTCGTTGGAAGCGGGATTTCTTCATAAAATGCTAGACAGAAGAATTCTCAGTAACTTCTTTGTGTGTGTGTATTCAACTCACAGAGTTGAACCTTCCTTTAGACAGAGTAGATTTGAAACACTCTTTTTGTTTAATTTACATGTGGAGATTTCAAGCGAATTGAGACCAATGACAGAAAAGGAAATATCTTCGTTTAAAAACGAGACAGAATCATTCTCTGAAACAACGTAATGATTTGTGCGTTCAGCTCACAGAGTTTAACCTTTCTTTTCATAGAGCAGTTTGCAAACACTCTGTTTGTAAAGTCTGGAAGTGGATATTTGGACCTTTACGAGGCCTTCGTTGGAAACGGGATTTCTTCATATAATGCAAGACAGAAGATTTCTCAGTAACTTCCTTGTGTTGTGTGTCTTCAGCTCACAGAGTTGAACCTTTCTTTAGACAGAGCAGATTTGAAACTCTCTTTTTGTGGAATTTGCAGTTGGAGATTTCAAGCGATTTCAGGCCAATGGTAGAAAAGGAAATATCTTCGTTTAAAAACTAGACAGAATCATTCTCTGAAACAACGTAATGATTTGTGCGTTCAGCTCACAGAGTTTAACCTTTCTTTTCATAGAGCAGTTTGAAAACAGTCTGTTTGTAAAGTCTGCAAGTGGATATTTGGACCTCTTTGAAGCCTTCGTTGGAAGCGGGATTTCTTCATAAAATGCTACACAGAAGAATTCTCAGTAACTTCTTTGTGTGTGTGTATTCAACTCACAGAGTTGAACCTTCCTTTAGACAGAGTAGATTTGAAACACTCTTTTTGTTTAATTTACATGTGGAGATTTCAAGCGAATTGAGGCCAATGACAGAAAAGGAAATATCTTTGTTTAAAAACGAGACAGAATCATTCTCCGAAACAACGTAATGATTTGTGCGTTCAGCTCACAGAGTTTAACCTTTCTTTTCATAGAGCAGTTTGAAAACACTCTGTTTGTAAAGTCTGCAAGTGGATATTTGGACCTCTTTGACGCCTTCGTTGGAAGCGGGATTTCTTCATAAAATGCTAGACAGAAGAATTCTCAGTAACTTCTTTGTGTGTGTGTATTCAACTCACAGAGTTGAGCCTTCCTTTAGACAGAGTAGATTTGAAACACTCTTTTTGTTTAATTTACATGTGAAGATTTCAAGCGAATTGAGGCCAATGACAGAAAAGGAAATATCTTCGTTTAAAAACTAGACAGAATCATTCTCTGAAACAACGTAATGATTTGTGCGTTCAGCTCACAGAGTTTAACCTTTCTTTTCATGGAGCCGTTTGCAAACACTCTGTTTGTAAAGTCTGCAAGTGGATATTTGGACCTTTACGAGGCCTTCGTTGGAAACGGGATTTCTTCATATAATGCAAGACAGAAGATTTCTCAGTAACTTCCTTGTGTTGTGTGTCTTCAGCTCACAGAGTTGAACCTTTCTTTAGACAGAGCAGATTTGAAACTCTCTTTTTGTGGAATTTGCAGTTGGAGATTTCAAGCGATTTCAGGCCAATGGTAGAAAAGGAAATATCTTCGTTTAAAAACTAGACAGAATCATTCTCTGAAACAACGTAATGATTTGTGCGTTCAGCTCACAGAGTTTAACCTTTCTTTTCATAGAGCAGTTTGAAAACAGTCTGTTTGTAAAGTCTGCAAGTGGATATTTGGACCTCTTTGAAGCCTTCGTTGGAAGCGGGATTTCTTCATAAAATGCTACACAGAAGAATTCTCAGTAACTTCTTTGTGTGTGTGTATTCAACTCACAGAGTTGAACCTTCCTTTAGACAGAGTAGATTTGAAACACTCTTTTTGTTTAATTTACATGTGGAGATTTCAAGCGAATTGAGGCCAATGACAGAAAAGGAAATATCTTTGTTTAAAAACGAGACAGAATCATTCTCCGAAACAACGTAATGATTTGTGCGTTCAGCTCACAGAGTTTAACCTTTCTTTTCATAGAGCAGTTTGAAAACACTCTGTTTGTAAAGTCTGCAAGTGGATATTTGGACCTCTTTGACGCCTTCGTTGGAAGCGGGATTTCTTCATAAAATGCTAGACAGAAGAATTCTCAGTAACTTCTTTGTGTGTGTGTATTCAACTCACAGAGTTGAGCCTTCCTTTAGACAGAGTAGATTTGAAACACTCTTTTTGTTTAATTTACATGTGAAGATTTCAAGCGAATTGAGGCCAATGACAGAAAAGGAAATATCTTCGTTTAAAAACTAGACAGAATCATTCTCTGAAACAACGTAATGATTTGTGCGTTCAGCTCACAGAGTTTAACCTTTCTTTTCATGGAGCCGTTTGCAAACACTCTGTTTGTAAAGTCTGCAAGTGGATATTTGGACCTTTACGAGGCCTTCGTTGGAAACGGGATTTCTTCATATAATGCAAGACAGAAGATTTCTCAGTAACTTCCTTGTGTTGTGTGTCTTCAGCTCACAGAGTTGAACCTTTCTTTAGACAGAGCAGATTTGAAACTCTCTTTTTGTGGAATTTGCAGTTGGAGATTTGAAGCGATTTCAGGCCAATGGTAGAAAAGGAAATATCTTCGTTTAAAAACTAGACAGAATCATTCTCTGAAACAACGTAATGATTTGTGCGTTCAGCTCACAGAGTTTAACCTTTCTTTTCATAGAGCAGTTTGAAAACAGTCTGTTTGTAAAGTCTGCAAGTGGATATTTGGACCTCTTTGAAGCCTTCGTTGGAAGCGGGATTTCTTCATAAAATGCTACACAGAAGAATTCTCAGTAACTTCTTTGTGTGTGTGTATTCAACTCACAGAGTTGAACCTTCCTTTAGACAGAGTAGATTTGAAACACTCTTTTTGTTTAATTTACATGTGGAGATTTCAAGCGAATTGAGGCCAATGACAGAAAAGGAAATATCTTTGTTTAAAAACGAGACAGAATCATTCTCCGAAACAACGTAATGATTTGTGCGTTCAGCTCACAGAGTTTAACCTTTCTTTTCATAGAGCAGTTTGAAAACACTCTGTTTGTAAAGTCTGCAAGTGGATATTTGGACCTCTTTGACGCCTTCGTTGGAAGCGGGATTTCTTCATAAAATGATAGACAGAAGAATTCTGAGTAACTTCTTTGTGTGTGTGTATTCAAGTCACAGAGTTGAGCCTTCCTTTAGACAGAGTAGATTTGAAACACTCTTTTTGTTTAATTTACATGTGAAGATTTCAAGCGAATTGAGGCCAATGACAGAAAAGGAAATATCTTCGTTTAAAAACTAGACAGAATCATTCTCTGAAACAACGTAATGATTTGTGCGTTCAGCTCACAGAGTTTAACCTTTCTTTTCATGGAGCCGTTTGCAAACACTCTGTTTGTAAAGTCTGCAAGTGGATATTTGGACCTTTACGAGGCCTTCGTTGGAAACGGGATTTCTTCATATAATGCAAGACAGAAGATTTCTCAGTAACTTCCTTGTGTTGTGTGTCTTCAGCTCACAGAGTTGAACCTTTCTTTAGACAGAGCAGATTTGAAACTCTCTTTTTGTGGAATTTGCAGTTGGAGATTTCAAGCGATTTCAGGCCAATGGTAGAAAAGGAAATATCTTCGTTTAAAAACTAGACAGAATCATTCTCTGAAACAACGTAATGATTTGTGCGTTCAGCTCACAGAGTTTAACCTTTCTTTTCATAGAGCAGTTTGAAAACAGTCTGTTTGTAAAGTCTGCAAGTGGATATTTGGACCTCTTTGAAGCCTTCGTTGGAAGCGGGATTTCTTCATAAAATGCTACACAGAAGAATTCTCAGTAACTTCTTTGTGTGTGTGTATTCAACTCACAGAGTTGAACCTTCCTTTAGACAGAGTAGATTTGAAACACTCTTTTTGTTTAATTTACATGTGGAGATTTCAAGCGAATTGAGGCCAATGACAGAAAAGGAAATATCTTTGTTTAAAAACGAGACAGAATCATTCTCCGAAACAACGTAATGATTTGTGCGTTCAGCTCACAGAGTTTAACCTTTCTTTTCATAGAGCAGTTTGAAAACACTCTGTTTGTAAAGTCTGCAAGTGGATATTTGGACCTCTTTGACGCCTTCGTTGGAAGCGGGATTTCTTCATAAAATGCTAGACAGAAGAATTCTCAGTAACTTCTTTGTGTGTGTGTATTCAACTCACAGAGTTGAGCCTTCCTTTAGACAGAGTAGATTTGAAACACTCTTTTTGTTTAATTTACATGTGAAGATTTCAAGCGAATTGAGGCCAATGACAGAAAAGGAAATATCTTCGTTTAAAAACTAGACAGAATCATTCTCTGAAACAACGTAATGATTTGTGCGTTCAGCTCACAGAGTTTAACCTTTCTTTTCATGGAGCCGTTTGCAAACACTCTGTTTGTAAAGTCTGCAAGTGGATATTTGGACCTTTACGAGGCCTTCGTTGGAAACGGGATTTCTTCATATAATGCAAGACAGAAGATTTCTCAGTAACTTCCTTGTGTTGTGTGTCTTCAGCTCACAGAATTGAACCTTTCTTTAGACAGGGCAGATTTGAAACTCTCTTTTTGTGGAATTTGCAGTTGGAGATTTCAAGCGATTTCAGGCCAATGGTAGAAAAGGAAATATCTTCGTTTAAAAACTAGACAGAATCATTGTCTGAAACAACGTAATGATTTGTGCGTTCAGCTCACAGAGTTTAACCTTTCTTTTCATAGAGCAGTTTGAAAACAGTCTGTTTGTAAAGTCTGCAAGTGGATATTTGGACCTCTTTGAAGCCTTCGTTGGAAGCGGGATTTCTTCATAAAATGCTAGACAGAAGAATTCTCAGTAACTTCTTTGTGTGTGTGTATTCAACTCACAGAGTTGAACCTTCCTTTAGACAGAGTAGATTTGAAACACTCTTTTTGTTTAATTTACATGTGGAGATTTCAAGCGAATTGAGGCCAATGACAGAAAAGGAAATATCTTCGTTTAAAAACGAGACAGAATCATTCTCTGAAACAACGTAATGATTTGTGCGTTCAGCTCACAGAGTTTAACCTTTCTTTTCATAGAGCAGTTTGCAAACACTCTGTTTGTAAAGTCTGGAAGTGGATATTTCGACCTTTACGAGGCCTTCGTTGGAAACGGGATTTCTTCATATAATGCAAGACAGAAGATTTCTCAGTAACTTCCTTGTGTTGTGTGTCTTCAGCTCACAGAGTTGAACCTTTCTTTAGACAGAGCAGATTTGAAACTCTCTTTTTGTGGAATTTGCAGTTGGAGATTTCAAGCGATTTCAGGCCAATGGTAGAAAAGGAAATATCTTCGTTTAAAAACTAGACAGAATCATTCTCTGAAACAACGTAATGATTTGTGCGTTCAGCTCACAGAGTTTAACCTTTCTTTTCATAGAGCAGTTTGAAAACAGTCTGTTTGTAAAGTCTTCAAGTGGATATTTGGACCTCTTTGAAGCCTTCGTTGGAAGCGGGATTTCTTCATAAAATGCTAGACAGAAGAATTCTCAGTAACTTCTTTGTGTGTGTGTATTCAACTCACAGAGTTGAACCTTCCTTTAGACAGAGTAGAGTTGAAACACTCTTTTTGTTTAATTTACATGTGGAGATTTTAAGCGAATTGAGGCCAATGACAGAAAAGGAAATATCTTCGTTTAAAAACGAGACAGAATCATTCTCTGAAACAACGTAATGATTTGTGCGTTCAGCTCACAGAGTTTAACCTTTCTTTTCATAGAGCAGTTTGAAAACAGTCTGTTTGTAAAGTCTGCAAGTGGATATTTGGACCTCTTTGAAGCCTTCGTTGGAAGCGGGATTTCTTCATAAAATGCTAGACAGAAGAATTCTCAGTAACTTCTTTGTGTGTGTGTATTCAACTCACAGAGTTGATCCTTCCTTTAGACAGAGTAGATTTGAAACACTCTTTTTGTTTAATTTACATGTGAAGATTTCAAGCGAATTGAGGCCAATGACAGAAAAGGAAATATCTTTGTTTAAAAACGAGACAGAATCATTCTCTGAAACAACGTAATGATTTGTGGGTTCAGCTCACAGAGTTTAACCTTTCTTTTCATAGAGCAGTTTGCAAACACTCTGTTTGTAAAGTCTGCAAGTGGATATTTGGACCTTTACGAGGCCTTCGTTGGAAACGGGATTCCTTCATATAATGCAAGACAGAAGATTTCTCAGTAACTTCCTTGTGTTGTGTGTCTTCAGCTCACAGAGTTGAACCTTTCTTTAGACAGAGCAGATTTGAAACTCTCTTTTTGTGGAATTTGCAGTTGGAGATTTCAAGCGATTTCAGGCCAATGGTAGAAAAGGAAATATCTTCGTTTAAAAACTAGACAGAATCATTTTCTGAAACAACGTAATGATTTGTGCGTTCAGCTCACAGAGTTTAACCTTTCTTTTCATAGAGCAGTTTGAAAACAGTCTGTTTGTAAAGTCTGCAAGTGGATATTTGGACCTCTTTGAAGCCTTCGTTGGAAGCGGGATTTCTTCATAAAATGCTAGACAGAAGAATTCTCAGTAACTTCTTTGTGTGTGTGTATTCAACTCACAGAGTTGAACCTTCCTTTAGACAGAGTAGATTTGAAACACTCTTTTTGTTTAATTTACATGTGGAGATTTCAAGCGAATTGAGGCCAATGACAGAAAAGGAAATATCTTCGTTTAAAAACGAGACAGAATCATTCTCTGAAACAACGTAATGATTTGTGCGTTCAGCTCACAGAGTTTAACCTTTCTTTTCATAGAGCAGTTTGAAAACAGTCTGTTTGTAAAGTCTGCAAGTGGATATTTGGACCTCTTTGAAGCCTTCGTTGGAAGCGGGATTTCTTCATAAAATGCTAGACAGAAGAATTCTCAGTAACTTCTTTGTGTGTGTGTATTCAACTCACAGAGTTGAACCTTCCTTTAGACAGAGTAGATTTGAAACACTCTTTTTGTTTAATTTACATGTGGAGATTTCAAGCGAATTGAGGCCAATGACAGAAAAGGAAATATCTTCGTTTAAAAACGAGACAGAATCATTCTCTGAAACAACGTAATGATTTGTGCGTTCAGCTCACAGAGTTTAACCTTTCTTTTCATAGAGCAGTTTGCAAACACTCTGTTTGTAAAGTCTGCAAGTGGATATTTGGACCTTTACGAGGCCTTCGTTGGAAACGGGATTCCTTCATATAATGCAAGACAGAAGATTTCTCAGTAACTTCCTTGTGTTGTGTGTCTTCAGCTCACAGAGTTGAACCTTTCTTTAGACAGAGCAGATTTGAAACTCTCTTTTTGTGGAATTTGCAGTTGGAGATTTCAAGCGATTTCAGGCCAATGGTAGAAAAGGAAATATCTTCGTTTAAAAACTAGACAGAATCATTCTCTGAAACAACGTAATGATTTGTGCGTTCAGCTCACAGAGTTTAACCTTTCTTTTCATAGAGCAGTTTGAAAACAGTCTGTTTGTAAAGTCTGCAAGTGGATATTTGGACCTCTTTGAAGCCTTCGTTGGAAGCGGGATTTCTTCATAAAATGCTACACAGAAGAATTCTCAGTAACTTCTTTGTGTGTGTGTATTCAACTCACAGAGTTGAACCTTCCTTTAGACAGAGTAGATTTGAAACACTCTTTTTGTTTAATTTACATGTGGAGATTTCAAGCGAATTGAGGCCAATGACAGAAAAGGAAATATCTTTGTTTAAAAACGAGACAGAATCATTCTCCGAAACAAAGTAATGATTTGTGCGTTCAGCTCACAGAGTTTAACCTTTCTTTTCATAGAGCAGTTTGAAAACACTCTGTTTGTAAAGTCTGCAAGTGGATATTTGGACCTCTTTGACGCCTTCGTTGGAAGCGGGATTTCTTCATAAAATGATAGACAGAAGAATTCTGAGTAACTTCTTTGTGTGTGTGTATTCAAGTCACAGAGTTGAGCCTTCCTTTAGACAGAGTAGATTTGAAACACTCTTTTTGTTTAATTTACATGTGAAGATTTCAAGCGAATTGAGGCCAATGACAGAAAAGGAAATATCTTCGTTTAAAAACTAGACAGAATCATTCTCTGAAACAACGTAATGATTTGTGCGTTCAGCTCACAGAGTTTAACCTTTCTTTTCATGGAGCCGTTTGCAAACACTCTGTTTGTAAAGTCTGCAAGTGGATATTTGGACCTTTACGAGGCCTTCGTTGGAAACGGGATTTCTTCATATAATGCAAGACAGAAGATTTCTCAGTAACTTCCTTGTGTTGTGTGTCTTCAGCTCACAGAGTTGAACCTTTCTTTAGACAGAGCAGATTTGAAACTCTCTTTTTGTGGAATTTGCAGTTGGAGATTTCAAGCGATTTCAGGCCAATGGTAGAAAAGGAAATATCTTCGTTTAAAAACTAGACAGAATCATTCTCTGAAACAACGTAATGATTTGTGCGTTCAGCTCACAGAGTTTAACCTTTCTTTTCATAGAGCAGTTTGAAAACAGTCTGTTTGTAAAGTCTGCAAGTGGATATTTGGACCTCTTTGAAGCCTTCGTTGGAAGCGGGATTTCTTCATAAAATGCTACACAGAAGAATTCTCAGTAACTTCTTTGTGTGTGTGTATTCAACTCACAGAGTTGAACCTTCCTTTAGACAGAGTAGATTTGAAACACTCTTTTTGTTTAATTTACATGTGGAGATTTCAAGCGAATTGAGGCCAATGACAGAAAAGGAAATATCTTTGTTTAAAAACGAGACAGAATCATTCTCCGAAACAACGTAATGATTTGTGCGTTCAGCTCACAGAGTTTAACCTTTCTTTTCATAGAGCAGTTTGAAAACACTCTGTTTGTAAAGTCTGCAAGTGGATATTTGGACCTCTTTGACGCCTTCGTTGGAAGCGGGATTTCTTCATAAAATGCTAGACAGAAGAATTCTCAGTAACTTCTTTGTGTGTGTGTATTCAACTCACAGAGTTGAGCCTTCCTTTAGACAGAGTAGATTTGAAACACTCTTTTTGTTTAATTTACATGTGAAGATTTCAAGCGAATTGAGGCCAATGACAGAAAAGGAAATATCTTCGTTTAAAAACTAGACAGAATCATTCTCTGAAACAACGTAATGATTTGTGCGTTCAGCTCACAGAGTTTAACCTTTCTTTTCATGGAGCCGTTTGCAAACACTCTGTTTGTAAAGTCTGCAAGTGGATATTTGGACCTTTACGAGGCCTTCGTTGGAAACGGGATTTCTTCATATAATGCAAGACAGAAGATTTCTCAGTAACTTCCTTGTGTTGTGTGTCTTCAGCTCACAGAATTGAACCTTTCTTTAGACAGGGCAGATTTGAAACTCTCTTTTTGTGGAATTTGCAGTTGGAGATTTCAAGCGATTTCAGGCCAATGGTAGAAAAGGAAATATCTTCGTTTAAAAACTAGACAGAATCATTGTCTGAAACAACGTAATGATTTGTGCGTTCAGCTCACAGAGTTTAACCTTTCTTTTCATAGAGCAGTTTGAAAACAGTCTGTTTGTAAAGTCTGCAAGTGGATATTTGGACCTCTTTGAAGCCTTCGTTGGAAGCGGGATTTCTTCATAAAATGCTAGACAGAAGAATTCTCAGTAACTTCTTTGTGTGTGTGTATTCAACTCACAGAGTTGAACCTTCCTTTAGACAGAGTAGATTTGAAACACTCTTTTTGTTTAATTTACATGTGGAGATTTCAAGCGAATTGAGGCCAATGACAGAAAAGGAAATATCTTCGTTTAAAAACGAGACAGAATCATTCTCTGAAACAACGTAATGATTTGTGCGTTCAGCTCACAGAGTTTAACCTTTCTTTTCATAGAGCAGTTTGCAAACACTCTGTTTGTAAAGTCTGGAAGTGGATATTTCGACCTTTACGAGGCCTTCGTTGGAAACGGGATTTCTTCATATAATGCAAGACAGAAGATTTCTCAGTAACTTCCTTGTGTTGTGTGTCTTCAGCTCACAGAGTTGAACCTTTCTTTAGACAGAGCAGATTTGAAACTCTCTTTTTGTGGAATTTGCAGTTGGAGATTTCAAGCGATTTCAGGCCAATGGTAGAAAAGGAAATATCTTCGTTTAAAAACTAGACAGAATCATTCTCTGAAACAACGTAATGATTTGTGCGTTCAGCTCACAGAGTTTAACCTTTCTTTTCATAGAGCAGTTTGAAAACAGTCTGTTTGTAAAGTCTTCAAGTGGATATTTGGACCTCTTTGAAGCCTTCGTTGGAAGCGGGATTTCTTCATAAAATGCTAGACAGAAGAATTCTCAGTAACTTCTTTGTGTGTGTGTATTCAACTCACAGAGTTGAACCTTCCTTTAGACAGAGTAGAGTTGAAACACTCTTTTTGTTTAATTTACATGTGGAGATTTTAAGCGAATTGAGGCCAATGACAGAAAAGGAAATATCTTCGTTTAAAAACGAGACAGAATCATTCTCTGAAACAACGTAATGATTTGTGCGTTCAGCTCACAGAGTTTAACCTTTCTTTTCATAGAGCAGTTTGAAAACAGTCTGTTTGTAAAGTCTGCAAGTGGATATTTGGACCTCTTTGAAGCCTTCGTTGGAAGCGGGATTTCTTCATAAAATGCTAGACAGAAGAATTCTCAGTAACTTCTTTGTGTGTGTGTATTCAACTCACAGAGTTGATCCTTCCTTTAGACAGAGTAGATTTGAAACACTCTTTTTGTTTAATTTACATGTGAAGATTTCAAGCGAATTGAGGCCAATGACAGAAAAGGAAATATCTTTGTTTAAAAACGAGACAGAATCATTCTCTGAAACAACGTAATGATTTGTGCGTTCAGCTCACAGAGTTTAACCTTTCTTTTCATAGAGCAGTTTGCAAACACTCTGTTTGTAAAGTCTGCAAGTGGATATTTGGACCTTTACGAGGCCTTCGTTGGAAACGGGATTCCTTCATATAATGCAAGACAGAAGATTTCTCAGTAACTTCCTTGTGTTGTGTGTCTTCAGCTCACAGAGTTGAACCTTTCTTTAGACAGAGCAGATTTGAAACTCTCTTTTTGTGGAATTTGCAGTTGGAGATTTCAAGCGATTTCAGGCCAATGGTAGAAAAGGAAATATCTTCGTTTAAAAACTAGACAGAATCATTTTCTGAAACAACGTAATGATTTGTGCGTTCAGCTCACAGAGTTTAACCTTTCTTTTCATAGAGCAGTTTGAAAACAGTCTGTTTGTAAAGTCTGCAAGTGGATATTTGGACCTCTTTGAAGCCTTCGTTGGAAGCGGGATTTCTTCATAAAATGCTAGACAGAAGAATTCTCAGTAACTTCTTTGTGTGTGTGTATTCAACTCACAGAGTTGAACCTTCCTTTAGACAGAGTAGATTTGAAACACTCTTTTTGTTTAATTTACATGTGGAGATTTCAAGCGAATTGAGGCCAATGACAGAAAAGGAAATATCTTCGTTTAAAAACGAGACAGAATCATTCTCTGAAACAACGTAATGATTTGTGCGTTCAGCTCACAGAGTTTAACCTTTCTTTTCATAGAGCAGTTTGAAAACAGTCTGTTTGTAAAGTCTGCAAGTGGATATTTGGACCTCTTTGAAGCCTTCGTTGGAAGCGGGATTTCTTCATAAAATGCTAGACAGAAGAATTCTCAGTAACTTCTTTGTGTGTGTGTATTCAACTCACAGAGTTGAACCTTCCTTTAGACAGAGTAGATTTGAAACACTCTTTTTGTTTAATTTACATGTGGAGATTTCAAGCGAATTGAGGCCAATGACAGAAAAGGAAATATCTTCGTTTAAAAACGAGACAGAATCATTCTCTGAAACAACGTAATGATTTGTGCGTTCAGCTCACAGAGTTTAACCTTTCTTTTCATAGAGCAGTTTGCAAACACTCTGTTTGTAAAGTCTGCAAGTGGATATTTGGACCTTTACGAGGCCTTCGTTGGAAACGGGATTCCTTCATATAATGCAAGACAGAAGATTTCTCAGTAACTTCCTTGTGTTGTGTGTCTTCAGCTCACAGAGTTGAACCTTTCTTTAGACAGAGCAGATTTGAAACTCTCTTTTTGTGGAATTTGCAGTTGGAGATTTCAAGCGATTTCAGGCCAATGGTAGAAAAGGAAATATCTTCGTTTAAAAACTAGACAGAATCATTCTCTGAAACAACGTAATGATTTGTGCGTTCAGCTCACAGAGTTTAACCTTTCTTTTCATAGAGCAGTTTGAAAACAGTCTGTTTGTAAAGTCTGCAAGTGGATATTTGGACCTCTTTGAAGCCTTCGTTGGAAGCGGGATTTCTTCATAAAATGCTAGACAGAAGAATTCTCAGTAACTTCTTTGTGTGTGTGTATTCAACTCACAGAGTTGAACATTCCTTTAGACAGAGTAGATTTGAAACACTCTTTTTGTTTAATTTACATGTGGAGATTTCAAGCGAATTGAGGCCAATGACAGAAAAGGAAATATCTTCGTTTAAAAACGAGACAGAATCATTCTCTGAAACAACGTAATGATTTGTGCGTTCAGCTCACAGAGTTTAACCTTTCTTTTCATAGAGCAGTTTGCAAACACTCTGTTTGTAAAGTCTGGAAGTGGATATTTGCACCTTTACGAGGCCTTCGTTGGAAACGGGATTTCTTCATATAATGCAAGACAGAAGATTTCTCAGTAACTTCCTTGTGTTGTGTGTCTTCAGCTCACAGAGTTGAACCTTTCTTTAGACAGAGCAGATTTGAAACTCTCTTTTTGTGGAATTTGCAGTTGGAGATTTCAAGCGATTTCAGGCCAATGGTAGAAAAGGAAATATCTTCGTTTAAAAACTAGACAGAATCATTCTCTGAACAACGTAATGATTTGTGCGTTTAGCTCACAGAGTTTAACCTTTCTTTTCATAGAGCAGTTTCAAAACACTCTGTTTGTAAAGTCTGCAAGTGGATATTTGGACCTTTACGAGGCCTTCGTTGGAAACGGGATTCCTTCATATAATGCAAGACAGAAGATTTCTCAGTAACTTCCTTGTGTTGTGTGTCTTCAGCTCACAGAGTTGAACCTTTCTTTAGACAGAGCAGATTTGAAACTCTCTTTTTGTGGAATTTGCAGTTGGAGATTTCAAGCGATTTCAGGCCAATGGTAGAAAAGGAAATATCTTCGTTTAAAAACTAGACAGAATCATTTTCTGAAACAACGTAATGATTTGTGCGTTCAGCTCACAGAGTTTAACCTTTCTTTTCATAGAGCAGTTTGAAAACAGTCTGTTTGTAAAGTCTACAAGTGGATATTTGGACCTCTTTGAAGCCTTCGTTGGAAGCGGGATTTCTTCATAAAATGCTAGACAGAAGAATTCTCAGTAACTTCTTTGTGTGTGTGTATTCAACTCACAGAGTTGAACCTTCCTTTAGACAGAGTAGATTTGAAACAGTCTTTTTGTTTAATTTACATGTGGAGATTTCAAGCGAATTGAGGCCAATGACAGAAAAGGAAATATCTTCGTTTAAAAACGAGACAGAATCATTCTCTGAAACAACGTAATGATTTGTGCGTTCAGCTCACAGAGTTTAACCTTTCTTTTCATAGAGCAGTTTGAAAACACTCTGTTTGTAAAGTCTGCAAGTGGATATTTGGAACTTTACGAGGCCTTCGTTGGAAACGGGATTTATTCATATAATGCAAGACAGAAGAATTCTCAGTAACTTCCTTGTGTTGTGTGTCTTCAGCTCACAGAGTTGAACCTTTCTTTAGACAGGGCAGATTTGAAACTCTCTTTTTGTGGAATTTGCAGTTGGAGATTTCAAGCGATTTCAGGCCAATGGTAGAAAAGGTAATATCTTCGTTTAAAAACTAGACAGAATCATTCTCTGAAACAACGTAATGATTTGTGCATTCAGCTCACAGAGTTTAACCTTTCTTTTCATAGAGCAGTTTGAAAACAGTCTGTTTGTAAAGTCTGCAAGTGGATATTTGGACCTCTTTGAAGCCTTCGTTGGAAGCGGGATTTCTTCATAAAATGCTAGACAGAAGAATTCTCAGTAACTTCTTTGTGTCTGTGTATTCAACTCACAGAGTTGAACCTTCCTTTAGACAGAGTAGATTTGAAACACCCTTTTTGTTTAATTTACATGTGGAGATTTCAAGCGAATTGAGGCCAATGACAGAAAAGGAAATATCTTCGTTTAAAAACGAGACAGAATCATTCTCTGAAACAACGTAATGATTTGTGCGTTCAGCTCACAGAGTTTAACCTTTCTTTTCATAGAGCAGTTTGCAAACACTCTGTTTGTAAAGTCTGCAAGTGGATATTTGGACCTTTACGAGGCCTTCGTTGGAAACGGGATTCCTTCATATAATGCAAGACAGAAGATTTCTCAGTAACTTCCTTGTGTTGTGTGTCTTCAGCTCACAGAGTTGAACCTTTCTTTAGACAGAGCAGATTTGAAACTCTCTTTTTGTGGAATTTGCAGTTGGAGATTTCAAGCGATTTCAGGCCAATGGTAGAAAAGGAAATATCTTCGTTTAAAAACTAGACATAATCATTCTCTGAAACAACGTAATGATTTGTGCGTTCAGCTCACAGAGTTTAACCTTTCTTTTCATAGAGCAGTTTGAAAACAGTCTGTTTGTAAAGTCTGCAAGTGGATATTTGGACCTCTTTGAAGCCTTCGTTGGAAGCGGGATTTCTTCATAAAATGCTAGACAGAAGAATTCTCAGTAACTTCTTTGTGTGTGTGTATTCAACTCACAGAGTTGAACATTCCTTTAGACAGAGTAGATTTGAAACACTCTTTTTGTTTAATTTACATGTGGAGATTTCAAGCGAATTGAGGCCAATGACAGAAAAGGAAATATCTTCGTTTAAAAACGAGACAGAATCATTCTCTGAAACAACGTAATGATTTGTGCGTTCAGCTCACAGAGTTTAACCTTTCTTTTCATAGAGCAGTTTGCAAACACTCTGTTTGTAAAGTCTGGAAGTGGATATTTGCACCTTTACGAGGCCTTTGTTGGAAACGGGATTTCTTCATATAATGCAAGACAGAAGATTTCTCAGTAACTTCCTTGTGTTGTGTGTCTTCAGCTCACAGAGTTGAACCTTTCTTTAGACAGAGCAGATTTGAAACTCTCTTTCTGTGGAATTTGCAGTTGGAGATTTCAAGCGATTTCAGGCCAATGGTAGAAAAGGAAATATCTTCGTTTAAAAACTAGACAGAATCATTCTCTGAACAACGTAATGATTTGTGCGTTCAGCTCACAGAGTTTAACCTTTCTTTTCATAGAGCAGTTTGAAAACACTCTGTTTGTAAAGTCTGCAAGTGGATATTTGGACCTTTACGAGGCCTTCGTTGGAAACGGGATTCCTTCATATAATGCAAGACAGAAGATTTCTCAGTAACTTCCTTGTGTTGTGTGTCTTCAGCTCACAGAGTTGAACCTTTCTTTAGACAGAGCAGATTTGAAACTCTCTTTTTGTGGAATTTGCAGTTGGAGATTTCAAGCGATTTCAGGCCAATGGTAGAAAAGGAAATATCTTCGTTTAAAAACTAGACAGAATCATTTTCTGAAACAACGTAATGATTTGTGCGTTCAGCTCACAGAGTTTAACCTTTCTTTTCATAGAGCAGTTTGAAAACAGTCTGTTTGTAAAGTCTACAAGTGGATATTTGGACCTCTTTGAAGCCTTCGTTGGAAGCGGGATTTCTTCATAAAATTCTAGACAGAAGAATTCTCAGTAACTTCTTTGTGTGTGTGTATTCAACTCACAGAGTTGAACCTTCCTTTAGACAGAGTAGATTTGAAACAGTCTTTTTGTTTAATTTACATGTGGAGATTTCAAGCGAATTGAGGCCAATGACAGAAAAGGAAATATCTTCGTTTAAAAACGAGACAGAATCATTCTCTGAAACAACGTAATGATTTGTGCGTTCAGCTCACAGAGTTTAACCTTTCTTTTCATAGAGCAGTTTGAAAACACTCTGTTTGTAAAGTCTGCAAGTGGATATTTGGACCTTTACGAGGCCTTCGTTGGAAACGGGATTTATTCATATAATGCAAGACAGAAGAATTCTCAGTAACTTCCTTGTGTTGTGTGTCTTCAGCTCACAGAGTTGAACCTTTCTTTAGACAGGGCAGATTTGAAACTCTCTTTTTGTGGAATTTGCAGTTGGAGATTTCAAGCGATTTCAGGCCAATGGTAGAAAAGGAAATATCTTCGTTTTAAAACTAGACAGAATCATTCTCTGAAACAACGTAATGATTTGTGCATTCAGCTCACAGAGTTTAACCTTTCTTTTCATAGAGCAGTTTGAAAACAGTCTGTTTGTAAAGTCTGCAAGTGGATATTTGGACCTCTTTGAAGACTTCGTTGGAAGCGGGATTTCTTCATAAAATGCTAGACAGAAGAATTCTCAGTAACTTCTTTGTGTCTGTGTATTCAACTCACAGAGTTGAACCTTCCTTTAGACAGAGTAGATTTGAAACACTCTTTTTGTTTAATTTACATGTGGAGATTTCAAGCGAATTGAGGCCAATGACAGAAAAGGAAATATCTTCGTTTAAAAACGAGACAGAATCATTCTCTGAAACAACGTAATGATTTGTGCGTTCAGCTCACAGAGTTTAACCTTTCTTTTCATAGAGCAGTTTGCAAACACTCTGTTTGTAAAGTCTGCAAGTGGATATTAGGACCTTTACGAGGCCTTCGTTGGAAACGGGATTTCTTCATATAATGCAAGACAGAAGATTTCTCAGTAACTTCCTTGTGTTGTGTGTCTTCAGCTCACAGAGTTGAACTTTTCTTTAGACAGAGCAGATTTGAAACTCTCTTTTTGTGGAATTTGCAGTTGGAGATTTCAAGCGATTTCAGGCCAATGGTAGAAAAGGAAATATCTTCGTTTAAAAACTAGACAGAATCATTCTCTGAAACAACGTAATGATTTGTGCGTTCAGCTCACAGAGTTTAACCTTTCTTTTCATAGAGCAGTTTGAAAACAGTCTGTTTGTAAAGTCTGCAAGTGGATATTTGGACCTCTTTGAAGCCTTCGTTGGAAGCGGGATTTCTTCATAAAATGCTAGACAGAAGAATTCTCAGTAACTTCTTTGTGTGTGTGTATTCAACTGACAGAGTTGAACCTTCCTTTAGACAGAGTAGATTTGAAACACTCTTTTTGTTTAATTTACATGTGGAGATTTCAAGCGAATTGAGGCCAATGACAGAAAAGGAAATATCTTCGTTTAAAAACGAGACAGAATCATTCTCTGAAACAACGTAATGATTTGTGCGTTCAGCTCACAGAGTTTAACCTTTCTTTTCATAGAGCAGTTTGCAAACACTCTGTTTGTAAAGTCTGCAAGTGGATATTTGGACCTTTACGAGGCCTTCGTTGGAAACGGGATTTCTTCATATAATGCAAGACAGAAGATTTCTCAGTAACTTCCTTGTGTTGTGTGTCTTCAGCTCACCGAGTTGAACCTTTCTTTAGACAGAGCAGATTTGAAACTCTCTTTTTGTGGAATTTGCAGTTGGAGATTTCAAGCGATTTCAGGCCAATGGTAGAAAAGGAAATATCTTCGTTTAAAAACTAGACAGAATCATTCTCTGAAACAACGTAATGATTTGTGCGTTCAGCTCACAGAGTTTAACCTTTCTTTTCATAGAGCAGTTTGAAAACAGTCTGTTTGTAAAGTCTGCAAGTGGATATTGACCTCTTTGAAGCCTTCGTTGGAAGCGGGATGTCTTCATAAAATGCTAGACAGAAGAATTCTCAGTAACTTGTTTGTGTGTGTGTATTCAACTCACAGAGTTGAACCTTCCTTTAGACAGAGTAGATTTGAAACACCCTTTTTATTTAATTTACATGTGGAGATTTCAAGCGAATTGAGGCCAATGACAGAAAAGGAAATATCTTCGTTTAAAAACGAGACAGAATCATTCTCTGAAACAACGTAATGATTTGTGCGTTCAGCTCACAGAGTTTAACCTTTCTTTTCATAGAGCAGTTTGCAAACACTCTGTTTGTAAAGTCTGCAAGTGGATATTTGGACCTTTACGAGGCCTTCGTTGGAAACGGGATTCCTTCATATAATGCAAGACAGAAGATTTCTCAGTAACTTCCTTGTGTTGTGTGTCTTCAGCTCACAGAGTTGAACCTTTCTTTAGACAGAGCAGATTTGAAACTCTCTTTTTGTGGAATTTGCAGTTGGAGATTTCAAGCGATTTCAGGCCAATGGTAGAAAAGGAAATATCTTCGTTTAAAAACTAGACATAATCATTCTCTGAAACAACGTAATGATTTGTGCGTTCAGCTCACAGAGTTTAACCTTTCTTTTCATAGAGCAGTTTGAAAACAGTCTGTTTGTAAAGTCTGCAAGTGGATATTTGGACCTCTTTGAAGCCTTCGTTGGAAGCGGGATTTCTTCATAAAATGCTAGACAGAAGAATTCTCAGTAACTTCTTTGTGTGTGTGTATTCAACTCACAGAGTTGAACATTCCTTTAGACAGAGTAGATTTGAAACACTCTTTTTGTTTAATTTACATGTGGAGATTTCAAGCGAATTGAGGCCAATGACAGAAAAGGAAATATCTTCGTTTAAAAACGAGACAGAATCATTCTCTGAAACAACGTAATGATTTGTGCGTTCAGCTCACAGAGTTTAACCTTTCTTTTCATAGAGCAGTTTGCAAACACTCTGTTTGTAAAGTCTGGAAGTGGATATTTGCACCTTTACGAGGCCTTTGTTGGAAACGGGATTTCTTCATATAATGCAAGACAGAAGATTTCTCAGTAACTTCCTTGTGTTGTGTGTCTTCAGCTCACAGAGTTGAACCTTTCTTTAGACAGAGCAGATTTGAAACTCTCTTTCTGTGGAATTTGCAGTTGGAGATTTCAAGCGATTTCAGGCCAATGGTAGAAAAGGAAATATCTTCGTTTAAAAACTAGACAGAATCATTCTCTGAACAACGTAATGATTTGTGCGTTCAGCTCACAGAGTTTAACCTTTCTTTTCATAGAGCAGTTTGAAAACACTCTGTTTGTAAAGTCTGCAAGTGGATATTTGGACCTTTACGAGGCCTTCGTTGGAAACGGGATTCCTTCATATAATGCAAGACAGAAGATTTCTCAGTAACTTCCTTGTGTTGTGTGTCTTCAGCTCACAGAGTTGAACCTTTCTTTAGACAGAGCAGATTTGAAACTCTCTTTTTGTGGAATTTGCAGTTGGAGATTTCAAGCGATTTCAGGCCAATGGTAGAAAAGGAAATATCTTCGTTTAAAAACTAGACAGAATCATTTTCTGAAACAACGTAATGATTTGTGCGTTCAGCTCACAGAGTTTAACCTTTCTTTTCATAGAGCAGTTTGAAAACAGTCTGTTTGTAAAGTCTACAAGTGGATATTTGGACCTCTTTGAAGCCTTCGTTGGAAGCGGGATTTCTTCATAAAATTCTAGACAGAAGAATTCTCAGTAACTTCTTTGTGTGTGTGTATTCAACTCACAGAGTTGAACCTTCCTTTAGACAGAGTAGATTTGAAACAGTCTTTTTGTTTAATTTACATGTGGAGATTTCAAGCGAATTGAGGCCAATGACAGAAAAGGAAATATCTTCGTTTAAAAACGAGACAGAATCATTCTCTGAAACAACGTAATGATTTGTGCGTTCAGCTCACAGAGTTTAACCTTTCTTTTCATAGAGCAGTTTGAAAACACTCTGTTTGTAAAGTCTGCAAGTGGATATTTGGACCTTTACGAGGCCTTCGTTGGAAACGGGATTTATTCATATAATGCAAGACAGAAGAATTCTCAGTAACTTCCTTGTGTTGTGTGTCTTCAGCTCACAGAGTTGAACCTTTCTTTAGACAGGGCAGATTTGAAACTCTCTTTTTGTGGAATTTGCAGTTGGAGATTTCAAGCGATTTCAGGCCAATGGTAGAAAAGGAAATATCTTCGTTTTAAAACTAGACAGAATCATTCTCTGAAACAACGTAATGATTTGTGCATTCAGCTCACAGAGTTTAACCTTTCTTTTCATAGAGCAGTTTGAAAACAGTCTGTTTGTAAAGTCTGCAAGTGGATATTTGGACCTCTTTGAAGACTTCGTTGGAAGCGGGATTTCTTCATAAAATGCTAGACAGAAGAATTCTCAGTAACTTCTTTGTGTCTGTGTATTCAACTCACAGAGTTGAACCTTCCTTTAGACAGAGTAGATTTGAAACACTCTTTTTGTTTAATTTACATGTGGAGATTTCAAGCGAATTGAGGCCAATGACAGAAAAGGAAATATCTTCGTTTAAAAACGAGACAGAATCATTCTCTGAAACAACGTAATGATTTGTGCGTTCAGCTCACAGAGTTTAACCTTTCTTTTCATAGAGCAGTTTGCAAACACTCTGTTTGTAAAGTCTGCAAGTGGATATTAGGACCTTTACGAGGCCTTCGTTGGAAACGGGATTTCTTCATATAATGCAAGACAGAAGATTTCTCAGTAACTTCCTTGTGTTGTGTGTCTTCAGCTCACAGAGTTGAACTTTTCTTTAGACAGAGCAGATTTGAAACTCTCTTTTTGTGGAATTTGCAGTTGGAGATTTCAAGCGATTTCAGGCCAATGGTAGAAAAGGAAATATCTTCGTTTAAAAACTAGACAGAATCATTCTCTGAAACAACGTAATGATTTGTGCGTTCAGCTCACAGAGTTTAACCTTTCTTTTCATAGAGCAGTTTGAAAACAGTCTGTTTGTAAAGTCTGCAAGTGGATATTTGGACCTCTTTGAAGCCTTCGTTGGAAGCGGGATTTCTTCATAAAATGCTAGACAGAAGAATTCTCAGTAACTTCTTTGTGTGTGTGTATTCAACTGACAGAGTTGAACCTTCCTTTAGACAGAGTAGATTTGAAACACTCTTTTTGTTTAATTTACATGTGGAGATTTCAAGCGAATTGAGGCCAATGACAGAAAAGGAAATATCTTCGTTTAAAAACGAGACAGAATCATTCTCTGAAACAACGTAATGATTTGTGCGTTCAGCTCACAGAGTTTAACCTTTCTTTTCATAGAGCAGTTTGCAAACACTCTGTTTGTAAAGTCTGCAAGTGGATATTTGGACCTTTACGAGGCCTTCGTTGGAAACGGGATTTCTTCATATAATGCAAGACAGAAGATTTCTCAGTAACTTCCTTGTGTTGTGTGTCTTCAGCTCACCGAGTTGAACCTTTCTTTAGACAGAGCAGATTTGAAACTCTCTTTTTGTGGAATTTGCAGTTGGAGATTTCAAGCGATTTCAGGCCAATGGTAGAAAAGGAAATATCTTCGTTTAAAAACTAGACAGAATCATTCTCTGAAACAACGTAATGATTTGTGCGTTCAGCTCACAGAGTTTAACCTTTCTTTTCATAGAGCAGTTTGAAAACAGTCTGTTTGTAAAGTCTGCAAGTGGATATTGACCTCTTTGAAGCCTTCGTTGGAAGCGGGATGTCTTCATAAAATGCTAGACAGAAGAATTCTCAGTAACTTGTTTGTGTGTGTGTATTCAACTCACAGAGTTGAACCTTCCTTTAGACAGAGTAGATTTGAAACACCCTTTTTATTTAATTTACATGTGGAGATTTCAAGCGAATTGAGGCCAATGACAGAAAAGGAAATATCTTCGTTTAAAAACGAGACAGAATCATTCTCTGAAACAACGTAATGATTTGTGCGTTCAGCTCACAGAGTTTAACCTTTCTTTTCATAGAGCAGTTTGCAAACACTCTGTTTGTAAAGTCTGCAAGTGGATATTTGGACCTTTACGAGGCCTTCGTTGGAAACGGGATTCCTTCATATAATGCAAGACAGAAGATTTCTCAGTAACTTCCTTGTGTTGTGTGTCTTCAGCTCACAGAGTTGAACCTTTCTTTAGACAGAGCAGATTTGAAACTCTCTTTTTGTGGAATTTGCAGTTGGAGATTTCAAGCGATTTCAGGCCAATGGTAGAAAAGGAAATATCTTCGTTTAAAAACTAGACAGAATCATTCTCTGAAACAACGTAATGATTTGTGCGTTCAGCTCACAGAGTTTAACCTTTCTTTTCATAGAGCAGTTTGAAAACAGTCTGTTTGTAAAGTCTACAAGTGGATATTTGGACCTCTTTGAAGCCTTCGTTGGAAGCGGGATTTCTTCATAAAATGCTAGACAGAAGAATTCTCAGTAACTTCTTTGTGTGTGTGTATTCAACTCACAGAGTTGAACCTTCCTTTAGACAGAGTAGATTTGAAACACTCTTTTTGTTTAATTTACATGTGGAGATTTCAAGCGAATTGAGGCCAATGACAGAAAAGGAAATATCTTCGTTTAAAAACGAGACAGAATCATTCTCTGAAACAACGTAATGATTTGTGCGTTCAGCTCACAGAGTTTAACCTTTCTTTTCATAGAGCAGTTTGAAAACAGTCTGTTTGTAAAGTCTGCAAGTGGATATTTGGACCTCTTTGAAGCCTTCGTTGGAAGCGGGATTTCTTCATAAAATGCTAGACAGAAGAATTCTCAGTAACTTCTTTGTGTGTGTGTATTCAACTCACAGAGTTGAACCTTCCTTTAGACAGAGTAGATTTGAAACACTCTTTTTGTTTAATTTACATGTGGAGATTTCAAGCGAATTGAGGCCAATGACAGAAAAGGAAATATCTTCGTTTAAAAACGAGACAGAATCATTCTCTGAAACAACGTAATGATTTGTGCGTTCAGCTCACAGAGTTTAACCTTTCTTTTCATAGAGCAGTTTGAAAACACTCTGTTTGTAAAGTCTGCAAGTGGATATTTGGACCTTTACGAGGCCTTCGTTGGAAACGGGATTTCTTCATATAATGCAAGACAGAAGAATTCTCAGTAACTTCCTTGTGTTGTGTGTCTTCAGCTCACAGAGTTGAACCTTTCTTTAGACAGGGCAGATTTGAAACTCTCTTTTTGTGGAATTTGCAGTTGGAGATTTCAAGCGATTTCAGGCCAATGGTAGAAAAGGAAATATCTTCGTTTAAAAACTAGACAGAATCATTCTCTGAAACAACGTAATGATTTGTGCGTTCAGCTCACAGAGTTTAACCTTTCTTTTCATAGAGCAGTTTGAAAACAGTCTGTTTGTAAAGTCTGCAAGTGGATATTTTGACCTCTTGGAAGCCTTCGTTGGAAGCGGGATTTCTTCATAAAATGCTAGACAGAAGAATTCTCAGTAACTTCTTTGTGTGTGTGTATTCAACTCACAGAGTTGAACCTTCCTTTAGACAGAGTAGATTTGAAACACTCTTTTTGTTTAATTTACATGTGGAGATTTCAAGCGAATTGAGGCCAATGACAGAAAAGGAAATATCTTCGTTTAAAAACGAGACAGAATCATTCTCTGAAACAACGTAATGATTTGTGCGTTCAGCTCACAGAGTTTAACCTTTCTTTTCATAGAGCAGTTTGCAAACACTCTGTTTGTAAAGTCTGCAAGTGGATATTTGGACCTTTACGAGGCCTTCGTTGGAAACGGGATTTCTTCATATAATGCAAGACAGAAGAATTCTCAGTAACTTCCTTGTGTTGTGTGTCTTCAGCTCACAGAGTTGAACCTTTCTTTAGACAGGGCAGATTTGAAACTCTCTTTTTGTGGAATTTGCAGTTGGAGATTTCAAGCGATTTCAGGCCAATGGTAGAAAAGGGAATATCTTCGTTTAAAAACTAGACAGAATCATTCTCTGAAACAACGTAATGCGTTCAGCTCACAGAGTTTAACCTTTCTTTTCATAGAGCAGTTTGAAAACAGTCTGTTTGTAAAGTCTGCAAGTGGATATTTGGACCTCTTTGAAGCCTTCGTTGGAAGCGGGATTTCTTCATAAAATGCTAGACAGAAGAATTCTCAGTAACTTCTTTGTGTGTGTGTATTCAACTCACAGAGTTGAACCTTCCTTTAGACAGAGTAGATTTGAAACACTCTTTTTGTTTAATTTACATGTGGAGATTTCAAGCGAATTGAGGCCAATGACAGAAAAGGAAATATCTTCGTTTAAAAACGAGACAGAATCATTCTCTGAAACAACGTAATGATTTGTGCGTTCAGCTCACAGAGTTTAACCTTTCTTTTCATAGAGCAGTTTGAAAACAGTCTGTTTGTAAAGTCTGCAAGTGGATATTTGGACCTCTTTGAAGCCTTCGTTGGAAGCGGGATTTCTTCATAAAATGCTAGACAGAAGAATTCTCAGTAACTTCTTTGTGTGTGTGTATTCAACTCACAGAGTTGAACCTTCCTTTAGACAGAGTAGATTTGAAACACTCTTTTTGTTTAATTTACATGTGGAGATTTCAAGCGAATTGAGGCCAATGACAGAAAAGGAAATATCTTCGTTTAAAAACGAGACAGAATCATTCTCTGAAACAACGTAATGATTTGTGCAATCAGCTCACAGAGTTTAACCTTTCTTTTCATAGAGCAGTTTGCAAACACTCTGTTTGTAAAGTCTGCAAGTGGATATTTGGACCTTTACGAGGCCTTCGTTGGAAACGGGATTTCTTCATATAATGCAAGACAGAAGAATTCTCAGTAACTTCCTTGTGTTGTGTGTCTTCAGCTCACAGAGTTGAACCTTTCTTTAGACAGGGCAGATTTGAAACTCTCTTTTTGTGGAATTTGCAGTTGGAGATTTCAAGCGATTTCAGGCCAATGGTAGAAAAGGAAATATCTTCGTTTAAAAACTAGACAGAATCATTCTCTGAAACAACGTAATGATTTGTGTGTTCAGCTCACAGAGTTTAACCTTTCTTTTCATAGAGCAGTTTGAAAACAGTCTGTTTGTAAAGTCTGCAAGTGGATATTTGGACCTCTTTGAAGCCTTCGTTGGAAGCGGGATTTCTTCATAAAATGCTAGACAGAAGAATTCTCAGTAACTTCTTTGTGTGTGTGTATTCAACTCACAGAGTTGAACCTTCCTTTAGACAGAGTAGATTTGAAACACTCTTTTTGTTTAATTTACATGTGGAGATTTCAAGCGAATTGAGGCCAATGACAGAAAAGGAAATATCTTCGTTTAAAAACGAGACAGAATCATTCTCTGAAACAACGTAATGATTTGTGCGTTCAGCTCACAGAGTTTAACCTTTCTTTTCATAGAGCAGTTTGAAAACAGTCTGTTTGTAAAGTCTGCAAGTGGATATTTGGACCTCTTTGAAGCCTTCGTTGGAAGCGGGATTTCTTCATAAAATGCTAGACAGAAGAATTCTCAGTAACTTCTTTGTGTGTGTGTATTCAACTCACAGAGTTGAACCTTCCTTTAGACAGAGTAGATTTGAAACAGTCTTTTTGTTTAATTTACATGTGGAGATTTCAAGCGAATTGAGGCCAATGACAGAAAAGGAAATATCTTCGTTTAAAAACGAGACAGAATCATTCTCTGAAACAACGTAATGATTTGTGCGTTCAGCTCACAGAGTTTAACCTTTCTTTTCATAGAGCAGTTTGAAAACACTCTGTTTGTAAAGTCTGCAAGTGGATATTTGGACCTTTACGAGGCCTTCGTTGGAAACGGGATTTCTTCATATAATGCAAGACAGAAGAATTCTCAGTAACTTCCTTGTGTTGTGTGTCTTCAGCTCACAGAGTTGAACCTTTCTTTAGACAGGGCAGATTTGAAACTCTCTTTTTGTGGAATTTGCAGTTGGAGATTTCAAGCGATTTCAGGCCAATGGTAGAAAAGGAAATATCTTCGTTTAAAAACTAGACAGAATCATTCTCTGAAACAACGTAATGATTTGTGCATTCAGCTCACAGAGTTTAACCTTTCTTTTCATAGAGCAGTTTGAAAACAGTCTGTTTGTAAAGTCTGCAAGTGGATATTTGGACCTCTTTGAAGCCTTCGTTGGAAGCGGGATTTCTTCATAAAATGCTAGACAGAAGAATTCTCAGTAACTTCTTTGTGTGTGTGTATTCAACTCACAGAGTTGAACCTTCCTTTAGACAGAGTAGATTTGAAACACTCTTTTTGTTTAATTTACATGTGGAGATTTCAAGCGAATTGAGGCCAATGACAGAAAAGGAAATATCTTCGTTTAAAAACGAGACAGAATCATTCTCTGAAACAACGTAATGATTTGTGCGTTCAGCTCACAGAGTTTAACCTTTCTTTTCATAGAGCAGTTTGCAAACACTCTGTTTGTAAAGTCTGCAAGTGGATATTAGGACCTTTACGAGGCCTTCGTTGGAAACGGGATTTCTTCATATAATGCAAGACAGAAGATTTCTCAGTAACTTCCTTGTGTTGTGTGTCTTCAGCTCACAGAGTTGAACTTTTCTTTAGACAGAGCAGATTTGAAACTCTCTTTTTGTGGAATTTTCAGTTGGAGATTTCAAGCGATTTCAGGCCAATGGTAGAAAAGGAAATATCTTCGTTTAAAAACTAGACAGAATCATTCTCTGAAACAACGTAATGATTTGTGCGTTCAGCTCACAGAGTTTAACCTTTCTTTTCATAGAGCAGTTTGAAAACAGTCTGTTTGTAAAGTCTGCAAGTGGATATTTGGACCTCTTTGAAGCCTTCGTTGGAAGCGGGATTTCTTCATAAAATGCTAGACAGAAGAATTCTCAGTAACTTCTTTGTGTGTGTGTATTCAACTGACAGAGTTGAACCTTCCTTTAGACAGAGTAGATTTGAAACACTCTTTTTGTTTAATTTACATGTGGAGATTTCAAGCGAATTGAGGCCAATGACAGAAAAGGAAATATCTTCGTTTAAAAACGAGACAGAATCATTCTCTGAAACAACGTAATGATTTGTGCGTTCAGCTCACAGAGTTTAACCTTTCTTTTCATAGAGCAGTTTGCAAACACTCTGTTTGTAAAGTCTGCAAGTGGATATTTGGACCTTTACGAGGCCTTCGTTGGAAACGGGATTCCTTCATATAATGCAAGACAGAAGATTTCTCAGTAACTTCCTTGTGTTGTGTGTCTTCAGCTCACCGAGTTGAACCTTTCTTTAGACAGAGCAGATTTGAAACTCTCTTTTTGTGGAATTTGCAGTTGGAGATTTCAAGCGATTTCAGGCCAATGGTAGAAAAGGAAATATCTTCGTTTAAAAACTAGACAGAATCATTTTCTGAAACAACGTAATGATTAGTGCGTTCAGCTCACAGAGTTTAACCTTTCTTTTCATAGAGCAGTTTGAAAACAGTCTGTTTGTAAAGTCTACAAGTGGATATTTGGACCTCTTTGAAGCCTTCGTTGGAAGCGGGATTTCTTCATAAAATGCTAGACAGAAGAATTCTCAGTAACTTCTTTGTGTGTGTGTATTCAACTCACAGAGTTGAACCTTCCTTTAGACAGAGTAGATTTGAAACACTCTTTTTGTTTAATTTACATGTGGAGATTTAAAGCGAATTGAGGCCAATGACAGAAAAGGAAATATCTTCGTTTAAAAACGAGACAGAATCATTCTCTGAAACAACGTAATGATTTGTGCGTTCAGCTCACAGAGTTTAACCTTTCTTTTCATAGAGCAGTTTGAAAACAGTCTGTTTGTAAAGTCTGCAAGTGGATATTTGGACCTCTTTGAAGCCTTCGTTGGAAGCGGGATTTCTTCATAAAATGCTAGACAGAAGAATTCTCAGTAACTTCTTTGTGTGTGTGTATTCAACTCACAGAGTTGAACCTTCCTTTAGACAGAGTAGATTTGAAACACTCTTTTTGTTTAATTTACATGTGGAGATTTCAAGCGATTTCAGGCCAATGGTAGAAAAGGAAATATCTTCGTTTAAAAACGAGACAGAATCATTCTCTGAAACAACGTAATGATTTGTGCGTTCAGCTCACAGAGTTTAACCTTTCTTTTCATAGAGCAGTTTGAAAACACTCTGTTTGTAAAGTCTGCAAGTGGATATTTGGACCTTTACGAGGCCTTCGTTGGAAGCGGGATTTCTTCATAAAATGCTAGACAGAAGAATTCTCAGTAACTTCTTTGTGTGTGTGTATTCAACTCACAGAGTTGAACCTTCCTTTAGACAGAGTAGATTTGAAACACTCTTTTTGTTTAATTTACATGTGGAGATTTCAAGCGAATTGAGGCCAATGACAGAAAAGGAAATATCTTCGTTTAAAAACGAGACAGAATCATTCTCTGAAACAACGTAATGATTTGTGCGTTCAGCTCACAGAGTTTAACCTTTCTTTTCATAGAGCAGTTTGAAAACAGTCTGTTTGTAAAGTCTGCAAGTGGATATTTGGACCTCTTTGAAGCCTTCGTTGGAAGCGGGATTTCTTCATAAAATGCTAGACAGAAGAATTCTCAGTAACTTCTTTGTGTGTGTGTATTCAACTCACAGAGTTGAACCTTCCTTTAGACAGAGTAGATTTGAAACACTCTTTTTGTTTAATTTACATGTGGAGATTTCAAGCGAATTGAGGCCAATGACAGAAAAGGAAATATCTTCGTTTAAAAACGAGACAGAATCATTCTCTGAAACAACGTAATGATTTGTGCGTTCAGCTCACAGAGTTTAACCTTTCTTTTCATAGAGCAGTTTGAAAACACTCTGTTTGTAAAGTCTGCAAGTGGATATTTGGACCTTTACGAGGCCTTCGTTGGAAACGGGATTTCTTCATATAATGCAAGACAGAAGAATTCTCAGTAACTTCCTTGTGTTGTGTGTCTTCAGCTCACAGAGTTGAACCTTTCTTTAGACAGGGCAGATTTGAAACTCTCTTTTTGTGGAATTTGCAGTTGGAGATTTCAAGCGATTTCAGGCCAATGGTAGAAAAGGAAATATCTTCGTTTAAAAACTAGACAGAATCATTCTCTGAAACAACGTAATGATTTGTGCGTTCAGCTCACAGAGTTTAACCTTTCTTTTCATAGAGCAGTTTGAAAACAGTCTGTTTGTAAAGTCTGCAAGTGGATATTTTGACCTCTTGGAAGCCTTCGTTGGAAGCGGGATTTCTTCATAAAATGCTAGACAGAAGAATTCTCAGTAACTTCTTTGTGTGTGTGTATTCAACTCACAGAGTTGAACCTTCCTTTAGACAGAGTAGATTTGAAACACTCTTTTTGTTTAATTTACATGTGGAGATTTCAAGCGAATTGAGGCCAATGACAGAAAAGGAAATATCTTCGTTTAAAAACGAGACAGAATCATTCTCTGAAACAACGTAATGATTTGTGCGTTCAGCTCACAGAGTTTAACCTTTCTTTTCATAGAGCAGTTTGCAAACACTCTGTTTGTAAAGTCTGCAAGTGGATATTTGGACCTTTACGAGGCCTTCGTTGGAAACGGGATTTCTTCATATAATGCAAGACAGAAGAATTCTCAGTAACTTCCTTGTGTTGTGTGTCTTCAGCTCACAGAGTTGAACCTTTCTTTAGACAGGGCAGATTTGAAACTCTCTTTTTGTGGAATTTGCAGTTGGAGATTTCAAGCGATTTCAGGCCAATGGTAGAAAAGGGAATATCTTCGTTTAAAAACTAGACAGAATCATTCTCTGAAACAACGTAATGCGTTCAGCTCACAGAGTTTAACCTTTCTTTTCATAGAGCAGTTTGAAAACAGTCTGTTTGTAAAGTCTGCAAGTGGATATTTGGACCTCTTTGAAGCCTTCGTTGGAAGCGGGATTTCTTCATAAAATGCTAGACAGAAGAATTCTCAGTAACTTCTTTGTGTGTGTGTATTCAACTCACAGAGTTGAACCTTCCTTTAGACAGAGTAGATTTGAAACACTCTTTTTGTTTAATTTACATGTGGAGATTTCAAGCGAATTGAGGCCAATGACAGAAAAGGAAATATCTTCGTTTAAAAACGAGACAGAATCATTCTCTGAAACAACGTAATGATTTGTGCGTTCAGCTCACAGAGTTTAACCTTTCTTTTCATAGAGCAGTTTGAAAACAGTCTGTTTGTAAAGTCTGCAAGTGGATATTTGGACCTCTTTGAAGCCTTCGTTGGAAGCGGGATTTCTTCATAAAATGCTAGACAGAAGAATTCTCAGTAACTTCTTTGTGTGTGTGTATTCAACTCACAGAGTTGAACCTTCCTTTAGACAGAGTAGATTTGAAACACTCTTTTTGTTTAATTTACATGTGGAGATTTCAAGCGAATTGAGGCCAATGACAGAAAAGGAAATATCTTCGTTTAAAAACGAGACAGAATCATTCTCTGAAACAACGTAATGATTTGTGCAATCAGCTCACAGAGTTTAACCTTTCTTTTCATAGAGCAGTTTGCAAACACTCTGTTTGTAAAGTCTGCAAGTGGATATTTGGACCTTTACGAGGCCTTCGTTGGAAACGGGATTTCTTCATATAATGCAAGACAGAAGAATTCTCAGTAACTTCCTTGTGTTGTGTGTCTTCAGCTCACAGAGTTGAACCTTTCTTTAGACAGGGCAGATTTGAAACTCTCTTTTTGTGGAATTTGCAGTTGGAGATTTCAAGCGATTTCAGGCCAATGGTAGAAAAGGAAATATCTTCGTTTAAAAACTAGACAGAATCATTCTCTGAAACAACGTAATGATTTGTGTGTTCAGCTCACAGAGTTTAACCTTTCTTTTCATAGAGCAGTTTGAAAACAGTCTGTTTGTAAAGTCTGCAAGTGGATATTTGGACCTCTTTGAAGCCTTCGTTGGAAGCGGGATTTCTTCATAAAATGCTAGACAGAAGAATTCTCAGTAACTTCTTTGTGTGTGTGTATTCAACTCACAGAGTTGAACCTTCCTTTAGACAGAGTAGATTTGAAACACTCTTTTTGTTTAATTTACATGTGGAGATTTCAAGCGAATTGAGGCCAATGACAGAAAAGGAAATATCTTCGTTTAAAAACGAGACAGAATCATTCTCTGAAACAACGTAATGATTTGTGCGTTCAGCTCACAGAGTTTAACCTTTCTTTTCATAGAGCAGTTTGAAAACAGTCTGTTTGTAAAGTCTGCAAGTGGATATTTGGACCTCTTTGAAGCCTTCGTTGGAAGCGGGATTTCTTCATAAAATGCTAGACAGAAGAATTCTCAGTAACTTCTTTGTGTGTGTGTATTCAACTCACAGAGTTGAACCTTCCTTTAGACAGAGTAGATTTGAAACAGTCTTTTTGTTTAATTTACATGTGGAGATTTCAAGCGAATTGAGGCCAATGACAGAAAAGGAAATATCTTCGTTTAAAAACGAGACAGAATCATTCTCTGAAACAACGTAATGATTTGTGCGTTCAGCTCACAGAGTTTAACCTTTCTTTTCATAGAGCAGTTTGAAAACACTCTGTTTGTAAAGTCTGCAAGTGGATATTTGGACCTTTACGAGGCCTTCGTTGGAAACGGGATTTCTTCATATAATGCAAGACAGAAGAATTCTCAGTAACTTCCTTGTGTTGTGTGTCTTCAGCTCACAGAGTTGAACCTTTCTTTAGACAGGGCAGATTTGAAACTCTCTTTTTGTGGAATTTGCAGTTGGAGATTTCAAGCGATTTCAGGCCAATGGTAGAAAAGGAAATATCTTCGTTTAAAAACTAGACAGAATCATTCTCTGAAACAACGTAATGATTTGTGCATTCAGCTCACAGAGTTTAACCTTTCTTTTCATAGAGCAGTTTGAAAACAGTCTGTTTGTAAAGTCTGCAAGTGGATATTTGGACCTCTTTGAAGACTTCGTTGGAAGCGGGATTTCTTCATAAAATGCTAGACAGAAGAATTCTCAGTAACTTCTTTGTGTCTGTGTATTCAACTCACAGAGTTGAACCTTCCTTTAGACAGAGTAGATTTGAAACACTCTTTTTGTTTAATTTACATGTGGAGATTTCAAGCGAATTGAGGCCAATGACAGAAAAGGAAATATCTTCGTTTAAAAACGAGACAGAATCATTCTCTGAAACAACGTAATGATTTGTGCGTTCAGCTCACAGAGTTTAACCTTTCTTTTCATAGAGCAGTTTGCAAACACTCTGTTTGTAAAGTCTGCAAGTGGATATTAGGACCTTTACGAGGCCTTCGTTGGAAACGGGATTTCTTCATATAATGCAAGACAGAAGATTTCTCAGTAACTTCCTTGTGTTGTGTGTCTTCAGCTCACAGAGTTGAACTTTTCTTTAGACAGAGCAGATTTGAAACTCTCTTTTTGTGGAATTTTCAGTTGGAGATTTCAAGCGATTTCAGGCCAATGGTAGAAAAGGAAATATCTTCGTTTAAAAACTAGACAGAATCATTCTCTGAAACAACGTAATGATTTGTGCGTTCAGCTCACAGAGTTTAACCTTTCTTTTCATAGAGCAGTTTGAAAACAGTCTGTTTGTAAAGTCTGCAAGTGGATATTTGGACCTCTTTGAAGCCTTCGTTGGAAGCGGGATTTCTTCATAAAATGCTAGACAGAAGAATTCTCAGTAACTTCTTTGTGTGTGTGTATTCAACTGACAGAGTTGAACCTTCCTTTAGACAGAGTAGATTTGAAACACTCTTTTTGTTTAATTTACATGTGGAGATTTCAAGCGAATTGAGGCCAATGACAGAAAAGGAAATATCTTCGTTTAAAAACGAGACAGAATCATTCTCTGAAACAACGTAATGATTTGTGCGTTCAGCTCACAGAGTTTAACCTTTCTTTTCATAGAGCAGTTTGCAAACACTCTGTTTGTAAAGTCTGCAAGTGGATATTTGGACCTTTACGAGGCCTTCGTTGGAAACGGGATTCCTTCATATAATGCAAGACAGAAGATTTCTCAGTAACTTCCTTGTGTTGTGTGTCTTCAGCTCACCGAGTTGAACCTTTCTTTAGACAGAGCAGATTTGAAACTCTCTTTTTGTGGAATTTGCAGTTGGAGATTTCAAGCGATTTCAGGCCAATGGTAGAAAAGGAAATATCTTCGTTTAAAAACTAGACAGAATCATTTTCTGAAACAACGTAATGATTAGTGCGTTCAGCTCACAGAGTTTAACCTTTCTTTTCATAGAGCAGTTTGAAAACAGTCTGTTTGTAAAGTCTACAAGTGGATATTTGGACCTCTTTGAAGCCTTCGTTGGAAGCGGGATTTCTTCATAAAATGCTAGACAGAAGAATTCTCAGTAACTTCTTTGTGTGTGTGTATTCAACTCACAGAGTTGAACCTTCCTTTAGACAGAGTAGATTTGAAACACTCTTTTTGTTTAATTTACATGTGGAGATTTAAAGCGAATTGAGGCCAATGACAGAAAAGGAAATATCTTCGTTTAAAAACGAGACAGAATCATTCTCTGAAACAACGTAATGATTTGTGCGTTCAGCTCACAGAGTTTAACCTTTCTTTTCATAGAGCAGTTTGAAAACAGTCTGTTTGTAAAGTCTGCAAGTGGATATTTGGACCTCTTTGAAGCCTTCGTTGGAAGCGGGATTTCTTCATAAAATGCTAGACAGAAGAATTCTCAGTAACTTCTTTGTGTGTGTGTATTCAACTAACAGAGTTGAACCTTCCTTTAGACAGAGTAGATTTGAAACACTCTTTTTGTTTAATTTACATGTGGAGATTTCAAGCGAATTGAGGCCAATGACAGAAAAGGAAATATCTTCGTTTAAAAACGAGACAGAATCATTCTCTGAAACAACGTAATGATTTGTGCGTTCAGCTCACAGAGTTTAACCTTTCTTTTCATAGAGCAGTTTGAAAACACTCTGTTTGTAAAGTCTGCAAGTGGATATTTGGACCTTTACGAGGCCTTCGTTGGAAACGGGATTTCTTCATATAATGCAAGACAGAAGAATTCTCAGTAACTTCCTTGTGTTGTGTGTCTTCAGCTCACAGAGTTGAACCTTTCTTTAGACAGGGCAGATTTGAAACTCTCTTTTTGTGGAATTTGCAGTTGGAGATTTCAAGCGATTTCCGGCCAATGGTAGAAAAGGAAATATCTTCGTTTAAAAACTAGACAGAATCATTCTCTGAAACAACGTAATGATTTGTGCATTCAGCTCACAGAGTTTAACCTTTCTTTTCATAGAGCAGTTTGAAAACAGTCTGTTTGTAAAGTCTGCAAGTGGATATTTGGACCTCTTTGAAGACTTCGTTGGAAGCGGGATTTCTTCATAAAATGCTAGACAGAAGAATTCTCAGTAACTTCTTTGTGTGTGTGTATTCAACTCACAGAGTTGAACCTTCCTTTAGACAGAGTAGATTTGAAACACTCTTTTTGTTTAATTTACATGTGGAGATTTCAAGCGAATTGAGGCCAATGACAGAAAAGGAAATATCTTCGTTTAAAAACGAGACAGAATCATTCTCTGAAACAACGTAATGATTTGTGCGTTCAGCTCACAGAGTTTAACCTTTCTTTTCATAGAGCAGTTTGCAAACACTCTGTTTGTAAAGTCTGCAAGTGGATATTTGGACCTTTACGAGGCCTTCGTTGGAAACGGGATTTCTTCATATAATGCAAGACAGAAGAATTCTCAGTAACTTCCTTGTGTTGTGTGTCTTCAGCTCACAGAGTTGAACCTTTCTTTAGACAGGGCAGATTTGAAACTCTCTTTTTGTGGAATTTGCAGTTGGAGATTTCAAGCGATTTCAGGCCAATGGTAGAAAAGGGAATATCTTCGTTTAAAAACTAGACAGAATCATTCTCTGAAACAACGTAATGCGTTCAGCTCACAGAGTATAACCTTTCTTTTCATAGAGCAGTTTGAAAACAGTCTGTTTGTAAAGTCTGCAAGTGGATATTTGGACCTCTTTGAAGCCTTCGTTGGAAGCGGGATTTCTTCATAAAATGCTAGACAGAAGAATTCTCAGTAACTTCTTTGTGTGTGTGTATTCAACTCACAGAGTTGAACCTTCCTTTAGACAGAGTAGATTTGAAACACTCTTTTTGTTTAATTTACATGTGGAGATTTCAAGCGAATTGAGGCCAATGACAGAAAAGGAAATATCTTCGTTTAAAAACGAGACAGAATCATTCTCTGAAACAACGTAATTATTTGTGCGTTCAGCTCACAGAGTTTAACCTTTCTTTTCATAGAGCAGTTTGAAAACAGTCTGTTTGTAAAGTCTGCAAGTGGATATTTGGACCTCTTTGAAGCCTTCGTTGGAAGCGGGATTTCTTCATAAAATGCTAGACAGAAGAATTCTCAGTAACTTCTTTGTGTGTGTGTATTCAACTCACAGAGTTGAACCTTCCTTTAGACAGAGTAGATTTGAAACACTCTTTTTGTTTAATTTACATGTGGAGATTTCAAGCGAATTGAGGCCAATGACAGAAAAGGAAATATCTTCGTTTAAAAACGAGACAGAATCATTCTCTGAAACAACGTAATGATTTGTGCAATCAGCTCACAGAGTTTAACCTTTCTTTTCATAGAGCAGTTTGCAAACACTCTGTTTGTAAAGTCTGCAAGTGGATATTTGGACCTTTACGAGGCCTTCGTTGGAAACGGGATTTCTTCATATAATGCAAGACAGAAGAATTCTCAGTAACTTCCTTGTGTTGTGTGTCTTCAGCTCACAGAGTTGAACCTTTCTTTAGACAGGGCAGATTTGAAACTCTCTTTTTGTGGAATTTGCAGTTGGAGATTTCAAGCGATTTCAGGCCAATGGTAGAAAAGGAAATATCTTCGTTTAAAAACTAGACAGAATCATTCTCTGAAACAACGTAATGATTTGTGTGTTCAGCTCACAGAGTTTAACCTTTCTTTTCATAGAGCAGTTTGAAAACAGTCTGTTTGTAAAGTCTGCAAGTGGATATTTGGACCTCTTTGAAGCCTTCGTTGGAAGCGGGATTTCTTCATAAAATGCTAGACAGAAGAATTCTCAGTAACTTCTTTGTGTGTGTGTATTCAACTCACAGAGTTGAACCTTCCTTTAGACAGAGTAGATTTGAAACACTCTTTTTGTTTAATTTACATGTGGAGATTTCAAGCGAATTGAGGCCAATGACAGAAAAGGAAATATCTTCGTTTAAAAACGAGACAGAATCATTCTCTGAAACAACGTAATGATTTGTGCGTTCAGCTCACAGAGTTTAACCTTTCTTTTCATAGAGCAGTTTGAAAACAGTCTGTTTGTAAAGTCTGCAAGTGGATATTTGGACCTCTTTGAAGCCTTCGTTGGAAGCGGGATTTCTTCATAAAATGCTAGACAGAAGAATTCTCAGTAACTTCTTTGTGTGTGTGTATTCAACTCACAGAGTTGAACCTTCCTTTAGACAGAGTAGATTTGAAACAGTCTTTTTGTTTAATTTACATGTGGAGATTTCAAGCGAATTGAGGCCAATGACAGAAAAGGAAATATCTTCGTTTAAAAACGAGACAGAATCATTCTCTGAAACAACGTAATGATTTGTGCGTTCAGCTCACAGAGTTTAACCTTTCTTTTCATAGAGCAGTTTGCAAACACTCTGTTTGTAAAGTCTGCAAGTGGATATTTGGACCTTTACGAGGCCTTCGTTGGAAACGGGATTTCTTCATATAATGCAAGACAGAAGAATTCTCAGTAACTTCCTTGTGTTGTGTGTCTTCAGCTCACAGAGTTGAACCTTTCTTTAGACAGGGCAGATTTGAAACTCTCTTTTTGTGGAATTTGCAGTTGGAGATTTCAAGCGATTTCAGGCCAATGGTAGAAAAGGGAATATCTTCGTTTAAAAACTAGACAGAATCATTCTCTGAAACAACGTAATGCGTTCAGCTCACAGAGTTTAACCTTTCTTTTCATAGAGCAGTTTGAAAACAGTCTGTTTGTAAAGTCTGCAAGTGGATATTTGGACCTCTTTGAAGCCTTCGTTGGAAGCGGGATTTCTTCATAAAATGCTAGACAGAAGAATTCTCAGTAACTTCTTTGTGTGTGTGTATTCAACTCACAGAGTTGAACCTTCCTTTAGACAGAGTAGATTTGAAACACTCTTTTTGTTTAATTTACATGTGGAGATTTCAAGCGAATTGAGGCCAATGACAGAAAAGGAAATATCTTCGTTTAAAAACGAGACAGAATCATTCTCTGAAACAACGTAATGATTTGTGCGTTCAGCTCACAGAGTTTAACCTTTCTTTTCATAGAGCAGTTTGAAAACAGTCTGTTTGTAAAGTCTGCAAGTGGATATTTGGACCTCTTTGAAGCCTTCGTTGGAAGCGGGATTTCTTCATAAAATGCTAGACAGAAGAATTCTCAGTAACTTCTTTGTGTGTGTGTATTCAACTCACAGAGTTGAACCTTCCTTTAGACAGAGTAGATTTGAAACACTCTTTTTGTTTAATTTACATGTGGAGATTTCAAGCGAATTGAGGCCAATGACAGAAAAGGAAATATCTTCGTTTAAAAACGAGACAGAATCATTCTCTGAAACAACGTAATGATTTGTGCAATCAGCTCACAGAGTTTAACCTTTCTTTTCATAGAGCAGTTTGCAAACACTCTGTTTGTAAAGTCTGCAAGTGGATATTTGGACCTTTACGAGGCCTTCGTTGGAAACGGGATTTCTTCATATAATGCAAGACAGAAGAATTCTCAGTAACTTCCTTGTGTTGTGTGTCTTCAGCTCACAGAGTTGAACCTTTCTTTAGACAGGGCAGATTTGAAACTCTCTTTTTGTGGAATTTGCAGTTGGAGATTTCAAGCGATTTCAGGCCAATGGTAGAAAAGGAAATATCTTCGTTTAAAAACTAGACAGAATCATTCTCTGAAACAACGTAATGATTTGTGTGTTCAGCTCACAGAGTTTAACCTTTCTTTTCATAGAGCAGTTTGAAAACAGTCTGTTTGTAAAGTCTGCAAGTGGATATTTGGACCTCTTTGAAGCCTTCGTTGGAAGCGGGATTTCTTCATAAAATGCTAGACAGAAGAATTCTCAGTAACTTCTTTGTGTGTGTGTATTCAACTCACAGAGTTGAACCTTCCTTTAGACAGAGTAGATTTGAAACACTCTTTTTGTTTAATTTACATGTGGAGATTTCAAGCGAATTGAGGCCAATGACAGAAAAGGAAATATCTTCGTTTAAAAACGAGACAGAATCATTCTCTGAAACAACGTAATGATTTGTGCGTTCAGCTCACAGAGTTTAACCTTTCTTTTCATAGAGCAGTTTGAAAACAGTCTGTTTGTAAAGTCTGCAAGTGGATATTTGGACCTCTTTGAAGCCTTCGTTGGAAGCGGGATTTCTTCATAAAATGCTAGACAGAAGAATTCTCAGTAACTTCTTTGTGTGTGTGTATTCAACTCACAGAGTTGAACCTTCCTTTAGACAGAGTAGATTTGAAACAGTCTTTTTGTTTAATTTACATGTGGAGATTTCAAGCGAATTGAGGCCAATGACAGAAAAGGAAATATCTTCGTTTAAAAACGAGACAGAATCATTCTCTGAAACAACGTAATGATTTGTGCGTTCAGCTCACAGAGTTTAACCTTTCTTTTCATAGAGCAGTTTGAAAACACTCTGTTTGTAAAGTCTGCAAGTGGATATTTGGACCTTTACGAGGCCTTCGTTGGAAACGGGATTTCTTCATATAATGCAAGACAGAAGAATTCTCAGTAACTTCCTTGTGTTGTGTGTCTTCAGCTCACAGAGTTGAACCTTTCTTTAGACAGGGCAGATTTGAAACTCTCTTTTTGTGGAATTTGCAGTTGGAGATTTCAAGCGATTTCAGGCCAATGGTAGAAAAGGAAATATCTTCGTTTAAAAACTAGACAGAATCATTCTCTGAAACAACGTAATGATTTGTGCATTCAGCTCACAGAGTTTAACCTTTCTTTTCATAGAGCAGTTTGAAAACAGTCTGTTTGTAAAGTCTGCAAGTGGATATTTGGACCTCTTTGAAGACTTCGTTGGAAGCGGGATTTCTTCATAAAATGCTAGACAGAAGAATTCTCAGTAACTTCTTTGTGTCTGTGTATTCAACTCACAGAGTTGAACCTTCCTTTAGACAGAGTAGATTTGAAACACTCTTTTTGTTTAATTTACATGTGGAGATTTCAAGCGAATTGAGGCCAATGACAGAAAAGGAAATATCTTCGTTTAAAAACGAGACAGAATCATTCTCTGAAACAACGTAATGATTTGTGCGTTCAGCTCACAGAGTTTAACCTTTCTTTTCATAGAGCAGTTTGCAAACACTCTGTTTGTAAAGTCTGCAAGTGGATATTAGGACCTTTACGAGGCCTTCGTTGGAAACGGGATTTCTTCATATAATGCAAGACAGAAGATTTCTCAGTAACTTCCTTGTGTTGTGTGTCTTCAGCTCACAGAGTTGAACTTTTCTTTAGACAGAGCAGATTTGAAACTCTCTTTTTGTGGAATTTTCAGTTGGAGATTTCAAGCGATTTCAGGCCAATGGTAGAAAAGGAAATATCTTCGTTTAAAAACTAGACAGAATCATTCTCTGAAACAACGTAATGATTTGTGCGTTCAGCTCACAGAGTTTAACCTTTCTTTTCATAGAGCAGTTTGAAAACAGTCTGTTTGTAAAGTCTGCAAGTGGATATTTGGACCTCTTTGAAGCCTTCGTTGGAAGCGGGATTTCTTCATAAAATGCTAGACAGAAGAATTCTCAGTAACTTCTTTGTGTGTGTGTATTCAACTGACAGAGTTGAACCTTCCTTTAGACAGAGTAGATTTGAAACACTCTTTTTGTTTAATTTACATGTGGAGATTTCAAGCGAATTGAGGCCAATGACAGAAAAGGAAATATCTTCGTTTAAAAACGAGACAGAATCATTCTCTGAAACAACGTAATGATTTGTGCGTTCAGCTCACAGAGTTTAACCTTTCTTTTCATAGAGCAGTTTGCAAACACTCTGTTTGTAAAGTCTGCAAGTGGATATTTGGACCTTTACGAGGCCTTCGTTGGAAACGGGATTCCTTCATATAATGCAAGACAGAAGATTTCTCAGTAACTTCCTTGTGTTGTGTGTCTTCAGCTCACCGAGTTGAACCTTTCTTTAGACAGAGCAGATTTGAAACTCTCTTTTTGTGGAATTTGCAGTTGGAGATTTCAAGCGATTTCAGGCCAATGGTAGAAAAGGAAATATCTTCGTTTAAAAACTAGACAGAATCATTTTCTGAAACAACGTAATGATTAGTGCGTTCAGCTCACAGAGTTTAACCTTTCTTTTCATAGAGCAGTTTGAAAACAGTCTGTTTGTAAAGTCTACAAGTGGATATTTGGACCTCTTTGAAGCCTTCGTTGGAAGCGGGATTTCTTCATAAAATGCTAGACAGAAGAATTCTCAGTAACTTCTTTGTGTGTGTGTATTCAACTCACAGAGTTGAACCTTCCTTTAGACAGAGTAGATTTGAAACACTCTTTTTGTTTAATTTACATGTGGAGATTTAAAGCGAATTGAGGCCAATGACAGAAAAGGAAATATCTTCGTTTAAAAACGAGACAGAATCATTCTCTGAAACAACGTAATGATTTGTGCGTTCAGCTCACAGAGTTTAACCTTTCTTTTCATAGAGCAGTTTGAAAACAGTCTGTTTGTAAAGTCTGCAAGTGGATATTTGGACCTCTTTGAAGCCTTCGTTGGAAGCGGGATTTCTTCATAAAATGCTAGACAGAAGAATTCTCAGTAACTTCTTTGTGTGTGTGTATTCAACTAACAGAGTTGAACCTTCCTTTAGACAGAGTAGATTTGAAACACTCTTTTTGTTTAATTTACATGTGGAGATTTCAAGCGAATTGAGGCCAATGACAGAAAAGGAAATATCTTCGTTTAAAAACGAGACAGAATCATTCTCTGAAACAACGTAATGATTTGTGCGTTCAGCTCACAGAGTTTAACCTTTCTTTTCATAGAGCAGTTTGAAAACACTCTGTTTGTAAAGTCTGCAAGTGGATATTTGGACCTTTACGAGGCCTTCGTTGGAAACGGGATTTCTTCATATAATGCAAGACAGAAGAATTCTCAGTAACTTCCTTGTGTTGTGTGTCTTCAGCTCACAGAGTTGAACCTTTCTTTAGACAGGGCAGATTTGAAACTCTCTTTTTGTGGAATTTGCAGTTGGAGATTTCAAGCGATTTCCGGCCAATGGTAGAAAAGGAAATATCTTCGTTTAAAAACTAGACAGAATCATTCTCTGAAACAACGTAATGATTTGTGCATTCAGCTCACAGAGTTTAACCTTTCTTTTCATAGAGCAGTTTGAAAACAGTCTGTTTGTAAAGTCTGCAAGTGGATATTTGGACCTCTTTGAAGACTTCGTTGGAAGCGGGATTTCTTCATAAAATGCTAGACAGAAGAATTCTCAGTAACTTCTTTGTGTGTGTGTATTCAACTCACAGAGTTGAACCTTCCTTTAGACAGAGTAGATTTGAAACACTCTTTTTGTTTAATTTACATGTGGAGATTTCAAGCGAATTGAGGCCAATGACAGAAAAGGAAATATCTTCGTTTAAAAACGAGACAGAATCATTCTCTGAAACAACGTAATGATTTGTGCGTTCAGCTCACAGAGTTTAACCTTTCTTTTCATAGAGCAGTTTGCAAACACTCTGTTTGTAAAGTCTGCAAGTGGATATTTGGACCTTTACGAGGCCTTCGTTGGAAACGGGATTTCTTCATATAATGCAAGACAGAAGAATTCTCAGTAACTTCCTTGTGTTGTGTGTCTTCAGCTCACAGAGTTGAACCTTTCTTTAGACAGGGCAGATTTGAAACTCTCTTTTTGTGGAATTTGCAGTTGGAGATTTCAAGCGATTTCAGGCCAATGGTAGAAAAGGGAATATCTTCGTTTAAAAACTAGACAGAATCATTCTCTGAAACAACGTAATGCGTTCAGCTCACAGAGTATAACCTTTCTTTTCATAGAGCAGTTTGAAAACAGTCTGTTTGTAAAGTCTGCAAGTGGATATTTGGACCTCTTTGAAGCCTTCGTTGGAAGCGGGATTTCTTCATAAAATGCTAGACAGAAGAATTCTCAGTAACTTCTTTGTGTGTGTGTATTCAACTCACAGAGTTGAACCTTCCTTTAGACAGAGTAGATTTGAAACACTCTTTTTGTTTAATTTACATGTGGAGATTTCAAGCGAATTGAGGCCAATGACAGAAAAGGAAATATCTTCGTTTAAAAACGAGACAGAATCATTCTCTGAAACAACGTAATTATTTGTGCGTTCAGCTCACAGAGTTTAACCTTTCTTTTCATAGAGCAGTTTGAAAACAGTCTGTTTGTAAAGTCTGCAAGTGGATATTTGGACCTCTTTGAAGCCTTCGTTGGAAGCGGGATTTCTTCATAAAATGCTAGACAGAAGAATTCTCAGTAACTTCTTTGTGTGTGTGTATTCAACTCACAGAGTTGAACCTTCCTTTAGACAGAGTAGATTTGAAACACTCTTTTTGTTTAATTTACATGTGGAGATTTCAAGCGAATTGAGGCCAATGACAGAAAAGGAAATATCTTCGTTTAAAAACGAGACAGAATCATTCTCTGAAACAACGTAATGATTTGTGCAATCAGCTCACAGAGTTTAACCTTTCTTTTCATAGAGCAGTTTGCAAACACTCTGTTTGTAAAGTCTGCAAGTGGATATTTGGACCTTTACGAGGCCTTCGTTGGAAACGGGATTTCTTCATATAATGCAAGACAGAAGAATTCTCAGTAACTTCCTTGTGTTGTGTGTCTTCAGCTCACAGAGTTGAACCTTTCTTTAGACAGGGCAGATTTGAAACTCTCTTTTTGTGGAATTTGCAGTTGGAGATTTCAAGCGATTTCAGGCCAATGGTAGAAAAGGAAATATCTTCGTTTAAAAACTAGACAGAATCATTCTCTGAAACAACGTAATGATTTGTGTGTTCAGCTCACAGAGTTTAACCTTTCTTTTCATAGAGCAGTTTGAAAACAGTCTGTTTGTAAAGTCTGCAAGTGGATATTTGGACCTCTTTGAAGCCTTCGTTGGAAGCGGGATTTCTTCATAAAATGCTAGACAGAAGAATTCTCAGTAACTTCTTTGTGTGTGTGTATTCAACTCACAGAGTTGAACCTTCCTTTAGACAGAGTAGATTTGAAACACTCTTTTTGTTTAATTTACATGTGGAGATTTCAAGCGAATTGAGGCCAATGACAGAAAAGGAAATATCTTCGTTTAAAAACGAGACAGAATCATTCTCTGAAACAACGTAATGATTTGTGCGTTCAGCTCACAGAGTTTAACCTTTCTTTTCATAGAGCAGTTTGAAAACAGTCTGTTTGTAAAGTCTGCAAGTGGATATTTGGACCTCTTTGAAGCCTTCGTTGGAAGCGGGATTTCTTCATAAAATGCTAGACAGAAGAATTCTCAGTAACTTCTTTGTGTGTGTGTATTCAACTCACAGAGTTGAACCTTCCTTTAGACAGAGTAGATTTGAAACAGTCTTTTTGTTTAATTTACATGTGGAGATTTCAAGCGAATTGAGGCCAATGACAGAAAAGGAAATATCTTCGTTTAAAAACGAGACAGAATCATTCTCTGAAACAACGTAATGATTTGTGCGTTCAGCTCACAGAGTTTAACCTTTCTTTTCATAGAGCAGTTTGAAAACACTCTGTTTGTAAAGTCTGCAAGTGGATATTTGGACCTTTACGAGGCCTTCGTTGGAAACGGGATTTCTTCATATAATGCAAGACAGAAGAATTCTCAGTAACTTCCTTGTGTTGTGTGTCTTCAGCTCACAGAGTTGAACCTTTCTTTAGACAGGGCAGATTTGAAACTCTCTTTTTGTGGAATTTGCAGTTGGAGATTTCAAGCGATTTCAGGCCAATGGTAGAAAAGGAAATATCTTCGTTTAAAAACTAGACAGAATCATTCTCTGAAACAACGTAATGATTTGTGCATTCAGCTCACAGAGTTTAACCTTTCTTTTCATAGAGCAGTTTGAAAACAGTCTGTTTGTAAAGTCTGCAAGTGGATATTTGGACCTCTTTGAAGACTTCGTTGGAAGCGGGATTTCTTCATAAAATGCTAGACAGAAGAATTCTCAGTAACTTCTTTGTGTCTGTGTATTCAACTCACAGAGTTGAACCTTCCTTTAGACAGAGTAGATTTGAAACACTCTTTTTGTTTAATTTACATGTGGAGATTTCAAGCGAATTGAGGCCAATGACAGAAAAGGAAATATCTTCGTTTAAAAACGAGACAGAATCATTCTCTGAAACAACGTAATGATTTGTGCGTTCAGCTCACAGAGTTTAACCTTTCTTTTCATAGAGCAGTTTGCAAACACTCTGTTTGTAAAGTCTGCAAGTGGATATTAGGACCTTTACGAGGCCTTCGTTGGAAACGGGATTTCTTCATATAATGCAAGACAGAAGATTTCTCAGTAACTTCCTTGTGTTGTGTGTCTTCAGCTCACAGAGTTGAACTTTTCTTTAGACAGAGCAGATTTGAAACTCTCTTTTTGTGGAATTTTCAGTTGGAGATTTCAAGCGATTTCAGGCCAATGGTAGAAAAGGAAATATCTTCGTTTAAAAACTAGACAGAATCATTCTCTGAAACAACGTAATGATTTGTGCGTTCAGCTCACAGAGTTTAACCTTTCTTTTCATAGAGCAGTTTGAAAACAGTCTGTTTGTAAAGTCTGCAAGTGGATATTTGGACCTCTTTGAAGCCTTCGTTGGAAGCGGGATTTCTTCATAAAATGCTAGACAGAAGAATTCTCAGTAACTTCTTTGTGTGTGTGTATTCAACTGACAGAGTTGAACCTTCCTTTAGACAGAGTAGATTTGAAACACTCTTTTTGTTTAATTTACATGTGGAGATTTCAAGCGAATTGAGGCCAATGACAGAAAAGGAAATATCTTCGTTTAAAAACGAGACAGAATCATTCTCTGAAACAACGTAATGATTTGTGCGTTCAGCTCACAGAGTTTAACCTTTCTTTTCATAGAGCAGTTTGCAAACACTCTGTTTGTAAAGTCTGCAAGTGGATATTTGGACCTTTACGAGGCCTTCGTTGGAAACGGGATTCCTTCATATAATGCAAGACAGAAGATTTCTCAGTAACTTCCTTGTGTTGTGTGTCTTCAGCTCACCGAGTTGAACCTTTCTTTAGACAGAGCAGATTTGAAACTCTCTTTTTGTGGAATTTGCAGTTGGAGATTTCAAGCGATTTCAGGCCAATGGTAGAAAAGGAAATATCTTCGTTTAAAAACTAGACAGAATCATTTTCTGAAACAACGTAATGATGAGTGCGTTCAGCTCACAGAGTTTAACCTTTCTTTTCATAGAGCAGTTTGAAAACAGTCTGTTTGTAAAGTCTACAAGTGGATATTTGGACCTCTTTGAAGCCTTCGTTGGAAGCGGGATTTCTTCATAAAATGCTAGACAGAAGAATTCTCAGTAACTTCTTTGTGTGTGTGTATTCAACTCACAGAGTTGAACCTTCCTTTAGACAGAGTAGATTTGAAACACTCTTTTTGTTTAATTTACATGTGGAGATTTAAAGCGAATTGAGGCCAATGACAGAAAAGGAAATATCTTCGTTTAAAAACGAGACAGAATCATTCTCTGAAACAACGTAATGATTTGTGCGTTCAGCTCACAGAGTTTAACCTTTCTTTTCATAGAGCAGTTTGAAAACAGTCTGTTTGTAAAGTCTGCAAGTGGATATTTGGACCTCTTTGAAGCCTTCGTTGGAAGCGGGATTTCTTCATAAAATGCTAGACAGAAGAATTCTCAGTAACTTCTTTGTGTGTGTGTATTCAACTCACAGAGTTGAACCTTCCTTTAGACAGAGTAGATTTGAAACACTCTTTTTGTTTAATTTACATGTGGAGATTTCAAGCGAATTGAGGCCAATGACAGAAAAGGAAATATCTTCGTTTAAAAACGAGACAGAATCATTCTCTGAAACAACGTAATGATTTGTGCGTTCAGCTCACAGAGTTTAACCTTTCTTTTCATAGAGCAGTTTGAAAACACTCTGTTTGTAAAGTCTGCAAGTGGATATTTGGACCTTTACGAGGCCTTCGTTGGAAACGGGATTTCTTCATATAATGCAAGACAGAAGAATTCTCAGTAACTTCCTTGTGTTGTGTGTCTTCAGCTCACAGAGTTGAACCTTTCTTTAGACAGGGCAGATTTGAAACTCTCTTTTTGTGGAATTTGCAGTTGGAGATTTCAAGCGATTTCCGGCCAATGGTAGAAAAGGAAATATCTTCGTTTAAAAACTAGACAGAATCATTCTCTGAAACAACGTAATGATTTGTGCATTCAGCTCACAGAGTTTAACCTTTCTTTTCATAGAGCAGTTTGAAAACAGTCTGTTTGTAAAGTCTGCAAGTGGATATTTGGACCTCTTTGAAGACTTCGTTGGAAGCGGGATTTCTTCATAAAATGCTAGACAGAAGAATTCTCAGTAACTTCTTTGTGTCTGTGTATTCAACTCACAGAGTTGAACCTTCCTTTAGACAGAGTAGATTTGAAACACTCTTTTTGTTTAATTTACATGTGGAGATTTCAAGCGAATTGAGGCCAATGACAGAAAAGGAAATATCTTCGTTTAAAAACGAGACAGAATCATTCTCTGAAACAACGTAATGATTTGTGCGTTCAGCTCACAGAGTTTAACCTTTCTTTTCATAGAGCAGTTTGAAAACAGTCTGTTTGTAAAGTCTGCAAGTGGATATTTGGACCTCTTTGAAGCCTTCGTTGGAAGCGGGATTTCTTCATAAAATGCTAGACAGAAGAATTCTCAGTAACTTCTTTGTGTGTGTGTATTCAACTCACAGAGTTGAACCTTCCTTTAGACAGAGTAGATTTGAAACAGTCTTTTTGTTTAATTTACATGTGGAGATTTCAAGCGAATTGAGGCCAATGACAGAAAAGGAAATATCTTCGTTTAAAAACGAGACAGAATCATTCTCTGAAACAACGTAATGATTTGTGCGTTCAGCTCACAGAGTTTAACCTTTCTTTTCATAGAGCAGTTTGAAAACACTCTGTTTGTAAAGTCTGCAAGTGGATATTTGGACCTTTACGAGGCCTTCGTTGGAAACGGGATTTCTTCATATAATGCAAGACAGAAGAATTCTCAGTAACTTCCTTGTGTTGTGTGTCTTCAGCTCACAGAGTTGAACCTTTCTTTAGACAGGGCAGATTTGAAACTCTCTTTTTGTGGAATTTGCAGTTGGAGATTTCAAGCGATTTCAGGCCAATGGTAGAAAAGGAAATATCTTCGTTTAAAAACTAGACAGAATCATTCTCTGAAACAACGTAATGATTTGTGCATTCAGCTCACAGAGTTTAACCTTTCTTTTCATAGAGCAGTTTGAAAACAGTCTGTTTGTAAAGTCTGCAAGTGGATATTTGGACCTCTTTGAAGACTTCGTTGGAAGAGGGATTTCTTCATAAAATGCTAGACAGAAGAATTCTCAGTAACTTCTTTGTGTGTGTGTATTCAACTGACAGAGTTGAACCTTCCTTTAGACAGAGTAGATTTGAAACACTCTTTTTGTTTAATTTACATGTGGAGATTTCAAGCGAATTGAGGCCAATGACAGAAAAGGAAATATCTTCGTTTAAAAACGAGACAGAATCATTCTCTGAAACAACGTAATGATTTGTGCGTTCAGCTCACAGAGTTTAACCTTTCTTTTCATAGAGCAGTTTGCAAACACTCTGTTTGTAAAGTCTGCAAGTGGGTATTTGGACCTTTACGAGGCCTTCGTTGGAAACGGGATTCCTTCATATAATGCAAGACAGAAGATTTCTCAGTAACTTCCTTGTGTTGTGTGTCTTCAGCTCACCGAGTTGAACCTTTCTTTAGACAGAGCAGATTTGAAACTCTCTTTTTGTGGAATTTGCAGTTGGAGATTTCAAGCGATTTCAGGCCAATGGTAGAAAAGGAAATATCTTCGTTTAAAAACTAGACAGAATCATTTTCTGAAACAACGTAATGATTAGTGCGTTCAGCTCACAGAGTTTAACCTTTCTTTTCATAGAGCAGTTTGAAAACAGTCTGTTTGTATAGTCTACAAGTGGATATTTGGACCTCTTTGAAGCCTTCGTTGGAAGCGGGATTTCTTCATAAAATGCTAGACAGAAGAATTCTCAGTAACTTCTTTGTGTGTGTGTATTCAACTCACAGAGTTGAACCTTCCTTTAGACAGAGTAGATTTGAAACACTCTTTTTGTTTAATTTACATGTGGAGATTTAAAGCGAATTCAGGCCAATGACAGAAAAGGAAATATCTTCGTTTAAAAACGAGACAGAATCATTCTCTGAAACAACGTAATGATTTGTGCGTTCAGCTCACAGAGTTTAACCTTTCTTTTCATAGAGCAGTTTGAAAACAGTCTGTTTGTAAAGTCTGCAAGTGGATATTTGGACCTCTTTGAAGCCTTCGTTGGAAGCGGGATTTCTTCATAAAATGCTAGACAGAAGAATTCTCAGTAACTTCTTTGTGTGTGTGTATTCAACTCACAGAGTTGAACCTTCCTTTAGACAGAGTAGATTTGAAACACTCTTTTTGTTTAATTTACATGTGGAGATTTCAAGCGAATTGAGGCCAATGACAGAAAAGGAAATATCTTCGTTTAAAAACGAGACAGAATCATTCTCTGAAACAACGTAATGATTTGTGCGTTCAGCTCACAGAGTTTAACCTTTCTTTTCATAGAGCAGTTTGAAAACACTCTGTTTGTAAAGTCTGCAAGTGGATATTTGGACCTTTACGAGGCCTTCGTTGGAAACGGGATTCCTTCATATAATGCAAGACAGAAGATTTCTCAGTAACTTCCTTGTGTTGTGTGTCTTCAGCTCACAGAGTTGAACCTTTGTTTAGACAGGGAAGATTTGAAACTCTCTTTTTGTGGAATTTGCTGTTGGAGATTTCAAGCGATTTCAGGCCAATGGTAGAAAAGGAAATATCTTCGTTTAAAAACTAGACAGAATCATTCTCTGAAACAACGTAATGATTTGTGCGTTCAGCTCACAGAGTTTAACCTTTCTTTTCATAGAGCAGTTTGAAAACAGTCTGTTTGTAAAGTCTGCAAGTGGATATTTGGACCTCTTTGAAGCCTTCGTTGGAAGCGGGATTTCTTCATAAAATGCTAGACAGAAGAATTCTCAGTAACTTCTTTGTGTGTGTGTATTCAACTCACAGAGTTGAACCTTCCTTTAGACAGAGTAGATTTGAAACACTCTTTTTGTTTAATTTACATGTGGAGATTTTAAGCGAATTGAGGCCAATGACAGAAAAGGAAATATCTTCGTTTAAAAACGAGACAGAATCATTCTCTGAAACAACGTAATGATTTGTGCGTTCAGCTCACAGAGTTTAACCTTTCTTTTCATAGAGCAGTTTGCAAACACTCTGTTTGTAAAGTCTGCAAGTGGATATTTGGACCTTTACGAGGCCTTCGTTGGAAACGGGATTTCTTCATATAATGCAAGACAGAAGATTTCTCAGTAACTTCCTTGTGTTGTGTGTCTTCAGCTCACAGAGTTGAACCTTTCTTTAGACAGGGCAGATTTGAAACTCTCTTTTTGTCGAATTTGCAGTTGGAGATTTCAAGCGATTTCAGGCCAATGGTAGAAAAGGAAATATCTTCGTTTAAAAACTAGACAGAATCATTCTCTGAAACAACGTAATGATTTGTGCGTTCAGCTCACAGAGTTTAACCTTTCTTTTCATAGAGCAGTTTGAAAACAGTCTGTTTGTAAAGTCTGCAAGTGGATATTTGGACCTCTTTGAAGCCTTCGTTGGAAGCGGGATTTCTTCATAAAATGCTAGACAGAAGAATTCTCAGTAATTTCTTTGTGTGTGTGTATTCAACTCACAGAGTTGAACCTTCCTTTAGACAGAGTAGATTTGAAGCACTCTTTTTGTTTAATTTACGTGTGGAGATTTCAAGCGAATTGAGGCCAATGACAGAAAAGGAAATATCTTCGTTTAAAAACGAGACAGAATCATTCTCTGAAACAACGTAATGATTTGTGCGTTCAGCTCACAGAGTTTAAACTTTCTTTTCATAGAGCAGTTTGAAAACACTCTGTTTGTAAAGTCTGCAAGTGGATATTTGGACCTTTACGAGGCCTTCGTTGGAAACGGGATTTCTTCATATAATGCAAGACAGAAGAATTCTCAGTAACTTCCTTGTGTTGTGTGTCTTCAGCTCACAGAGTTGAACCTTTCTTTAGACAGGGCAGATTTGAAACTCTCTTTTTGTGGAATTTGCAGTTGGAGATTTCAAGCGATTTCAGGCCAATGGTAGAAAAGGAAATATCTTCGTTTAAAAACTAGACAGAATCATTCTCTGAAACAACGTAATGATTTGTGCATTCAGCTCACAGAGTTTAACCTTTCTTTTCATAGAGCAGTTTGAAAACAGTCTGTTTGTAAAGTCTGCAAGTGGATATTTGGACCTCTTTGAAGACTTCGTTGGAAGCGGGATTTCTTCATAAAATGCTAGACAGAAGAATTCTCAGTAACTTCTTTGTGTCTGTGTATTCAACTCACAGAGTTGAACCTTCCTTTAGACAGAGTAGATTTGAAACACTCTTTTTGTTTAATTTACATGTGGAGATTTCAAGCGAATTGAGGCCAATGACAGAAAAGGAAATATCTTCGTTTAAAAACGAGACAGAATCATTCTCTGAAACAACGTAATGATTTGTGCGTTCAGCTCACAGAGTTTAACCTTTCTTTTCATAGAGCAGTTTGCAAACACTCTGTTTGTAAAGTCTGCAAGTGGATATTTGGACCTTTACGAGGCCTTCGTTGGAAACGGGATTTCTTCATATAATGCAAGACAGAAGATTTCTCAGTAACTTCCTTGTGTTGTGTGTCTTCAGCTCACAGAGTTGAACCTTTCTTTAGACAGGGCAGATTTGAAACTCTCTTTTTGTGGAATTTGCAGTTGGAGATTTCAAGCGATTTCAGGCCAATGGTAGAAAAGGGAATATCTTCGTTTAAAAACTAGACAGAATCATTCTCTGAAACAACGTAATGATTTGTGCGTTCAGCTCACAGAGTTTAACCTTTCTTTTCATAGAGCAGTTTGAAAACAGTCTGTTTGTAAAGTCTGCAAGTGGATATTTGGACCTATTTGAAGCCTTCGTTGGAAAAGGGATTTCTTCATAAAATGCTAGACAGAAGAATTCTCAGTAACTTCTTTGTGTCTGTGTATTCAACTCACAGAGTTGAACCTTCCTTTAGACAGAGTAGATTTGAAACACTCTTTTTGTTTAATTTACATGTGGAGATTTCAAGCGAATTGAGGCCAATGACAGAAAAGGAAATATCTTCGTTTAAAAACGAGACAGAATCATTCTCTGAAACAACGTAATGATTTGTGCGTTCAGCTCACAGAGTTTAACCTTTCTTTTCATAGAGCAGTTTGCAAACACTCTGTTTGTAAAGTCTGCAAGTGGATATTTGGACCTTTACGAGGCCTTCGTTGGAAACGGGATTTCTTCATATAATGCAAGACAGAAGATTTCTCAGTAACTTCCTTGTGTTGTGTGTCTTCAGCTCACAGAGTTGAACCTTTCTTTAGACAGAGCAGATTTGAAACTCTCTTTTTGTGGAATTTGCAGTTGGAGATTTCAAGCGATTTCAGGCCAATGGTAGAAAAGGAAATATCTTCGTTTAAAAACTAGACAGAATCATTCTCTGAAACAACGTAATGATTTGTGCGTTCAGCTCACAGAGTTTAACCTTTCTTTTCATAGAGCAGTTTGAAAACAGTCTGTTTGTAAAGTCTGCAAGTGGATATTTGGACCTCTTGGAAGCCTTCGTTGGAAGCGGGATTTCTTCATAAAATGCTAGACAGAAGAATTCTCAGTAACTTCTTTGTGTGTGTGTATTCAACTCACAGAGTTGAACCTTCCTTTAGACAGAGTAGATTTGAAACACTCTTTTTGTTTAATTTACATGTGGAGATTTCAAGCGAATTGAGGCCAATGACAGAAAAGGAAATATCTTCGTTTAAAAACGAGACAGAATCATTCTCTGAAACAACGTAATGATTTGTGCGTCCAGCTCACAGAGTTTAACCTTTCTTTTCATAGAGCAGTTTGCAAACACTCTGTTTGTAAAGTCTGCAAGTGGATATTTGGACCTTTACGAGGCCTTCGTTGGAAACGGGATTTCTTCATATAATGCAAGACAGAAGATTTCTCAGTAACTTCCTTGTGTTGTGTGTCTTCAGCTCACAGAGTTGAACCTTTCTTTAGACAGGGCAGATTTGAAACTCTCTTTTTGTGGAATTTGCAGTTGGAGATTTCAAGCGATTTCAGGCCAATGGTAGAAAAGGAAATATCTTCGTTTAAAAACTAGACAGAATCATTCTCTGAAACAACGTAATGATTTGTGCGTTCAGCTCACAGAGTTTAACCTTTCTTTTCATAGAGCAGTTTGAAAACAGTCTGTTTGTAAAGTCTGCAAGTGGATATTTGGACCTCTTTGAAGCCTTCGTTGGAAGCGGGATTTCTTCATAAAATGCTAGACAGAAGAATTCTCAGTAACTTCTTTGTGTGTGTGTATTCAACTCACAGAGTTGAACCTTCCTTTAGACAGAGTAGATTTGAAACACTCTTTTTGTTTAATTTACATGTGGAGATTTCAAGCGAATTGAGGCCAATGACAGAAAAGGAAATATCTTCGTTTAAAAACGAGACAGAATCATTCTCTGAAACAACGTAATGATTTGTGTGTTCAGCTCACAGAGTTTAACCTTTCTTTTCATAGAGCAGTTTGCAAAGACTCTGTTTGTAAAGTCTGCAAGTGGATATTTGCACCTTTACGAGGCCTTCGTTGGAAACGGGATTTCTTCATATAATGCAAGACAGAAGATTTCTCAGTAACTTCCTTGTGTTGTGTGTCTTCAGCTCACAGAGTTGAACCTTTCTTTAGACAGGGCAGATTTGAAACTCTCTTTTTGTGGAATTTGCAGTTGGAGATTTCAAGCGATTTCAGGCCAATGGTAGAAAAGGAAATATCTTCGTTTAAAAACTAGACAGAATCATTCTCTGAAACAACGTAATGATTTGTGCGTTCAGCTCACAGAGTTTAACCTTTCTTTTCATAGAGCAGTTTGAAAACAGTCTGTTTGTAACGTCTGCAAGTGGATATTTGGACCTCTTTGAAGCCTTCGTTGGAAGCGGGATTTCTTCATAAAATGCTAGACAGAAGAATTCTCAGTAACTTCTTTGTGTGTGTGTATTCAACTCACAGAGTTGAACCTTCCTTTAGACAGAGTAGATTTGAAACACTCTTTTTGTTTAATTTACATGTGGAGATTTCAAGCGAATTGAGGCCAATGACAGAAAAGGAAATATCTTCGTTTAAAAACGAGACAGAATCATTCTCTGAAACAACGTAATGATTTGTGCGTTCAGCTCACAGAGTTTAACCTTTCTTTTCATAGAGCAGTTTGCAAACACTCTGTTTGTAAAGTCTGGAAGTGGATATTTGGACCTTTACGAGGCCTTCGTTGGAAACGGGATTTCTTCATATAATGCAAGACAGAAGATTTCTCAGTAACTTCCTTGTGTTGTGTGTCTTCAGCTCACAGAGTTGAACCTTTCTTTAGACAGAGCAGATTTGAAACTCTCTTTTTGTGGAATTTGCAGTTGGAGATTTCAAGCGATTTCAGGCCAATGGTAGAAAAGGAAATATCTTCGTTTAAAAACTAGACAGAATCATTCTCTGAAACAACGTAATGATTTGTGCGTTCAGCTCACAGAGTTTAACCTTTCTTTTCATAGAGCAGTTTGAAAACAGTCTGTTTGTAAAGTCTGCAAGTGGATATTTGGACCTCTTTGAAGCCTTCGTTGGAAGCGGGATTTCTTCATAAAATGCTAGACAGAAGAATTCTCAGTAACTTCTTTCTGTGTGTGTATTCAACTCACAGAGTTGAACCTTCCTTTAGACAGAGTAGATTTGAAACACTCTTTTTGTTTAATTTACATGTGGAGATTTCAAGCGAATTGAGGCCAATGACAGAAAAGGAAATATCTTCGTTTAAAAACGAGACAGAATCATTCTCTGAAACAACGTAATGATTTGTGCGTTCAGCTCACAGAGTTTAACCTTTCTTTTCATAGAGCAGTTTGCAAACACTCTGTTTGTAAAGTCTGCAAGTGGATATTTGGACCTTTACGAGGCCTTCGTTGGAAACGGGATTTCTTCATATAATGCAAGACAGAAGATTTCTCAGTAACTTCCTTGTGTTGTGTGTCTTCAGCTCACAGAGTTGAACCTTTCTTTAGACAGAGCAGATTTGAAACTCTCTTTTAGTGGAATTTGCAGTTGGAGATTTCAAGCGATTTCAGGCCAATGGTAGAAAAGGAAATATCTTCGTTTAAAAACTAGACAGAATCATTCTCTGAAACAACGTAATGATTTGTGCGTTCAGCTCACAGAGTTTAACCTTTCTTTTCATAGAGCAGTTTGAAAACAGTCTGTTTGTAACGTCTGCAAGTGGATATTTGGACCTCTTTGAAGCCTTCGTTGGAAGCGGGATTTCTTCATAAAATGCTAGACAGAAGAATTCTCAGTAACTTCTTTGTGTGTGTGTATTCAACTCACAGAGTTGAACCTTCCTTTAGACAGAGTAGATTTGAAACACTCTTTTTGTTTAATTTACGTGTGGAGATTTCAAGCGAATTGAGGCCAATGACAGAAAAGGAAATATCTTCGTTTAAAAACGAGACAGAATCATTCTCTGAAACAACGTAATGATTTGTGCGTTCAGCTCACAGAGTTTAACCTTTCTTTTCATAGAGCAGTTTGCAAACACTCTGTTTGTAAAGTCTGCAAGTGGATATTTGGACCTTTACGAGGCCTTCGTTGGAAACGGGATTTCTTCATATAATGCAAGACAGAAGATTTCTCAGTAACTTCCTTGTGTTGTGTGTCTTCAGCTCACAGAGTTGAACCTTTCTTTAGACAGAGCAGATTTGAAACTCTCTTTTTGTGGAATTTGCAGTTGGAGATTTCAAGCGATTTCAGGCCAATGGTAGAAAAGGAAATATCTTCGTTTAAAAACGAGACAGAATCATTCTCTGAAACAACGTAATGATTTGTGCGTTCAGCTCACAGAGTTTAACCTTTCTTTTCATAGAGCAGTTTGAAAACAGTCTGTTTGTAAAGTCTGCAAGTGGATATTTGGACTTCTTTGAAGACTTCGTTGGAAGCGGGATTTCTTCATAAAATGCTAGACAGAAGAATTCTCAGTAACTTCTTTTTGTGTGTGTATTCAACTCACAGAGTTGAACCTTCCTTTAGACAGAGAAGATTTGAAACACTCTTTTTGTTTAATTTACATGTGGAGATTTCAAGCGAAATGAGGCCAATGACAGAAAAGGAAATATCTTCGTTTAAAAACGAGACAGAATCATTCTCTGAAACAACGTAATGATTTGTGCATTCAGCTCACAGAGTTTAACCTTTCTTTTCATAGAGCAGTTTGAAAACAGTCTGTTTGTAAAGTCTGCAAGTGGATATTTGGACCTCTTGGAAGCCTTCGTTGGAAGCGGGATTTCTTCATAAAATGCTAGACAGAAGAATTCTCAGTAACTTCTTTGTGTGTGTGTATTCAACTCACAGAGTTGAACCTTCCTTTAGACAGAGTAGATTTGAAACACTCTTTTTGTTTAATTTACATGTGGAGATTTCAAGCGAATTGAGGCCAATGACAGAAAAGGAAATATCTTCGTTTAAAAACGAGACAGAATCATTCTCTGAAACAACGTAATGATTTGTGCGTTCAGCTCACAGAGTTTAACCTTTCTTTTCATAGAGCAGTTTGAAAACACTCTGTTTGTAAAGTCTGCAAGTGGATATTTGGAGCTTTACGAGGCCTTCGTTGGAAACGGGATTTCTTCATATAATGCAAGACAGAAGATTTCTCAGTAACTTCCTCGTGTTGTGTGTCTTCAGCTCACAGAGTTGAACCTTTCTTTAGACAGGGCAGATTTGAAAGTCTCTTTTTGTGGAATTTGCAGTTGGAGATTTCAAGCGATTTCAGGCCAATGGTAGAAAAGGAAATATCTTCGTTTAAAAACTAGACAGAATCATTCTCTGAAACAACGTAATGATTTGTGCGTTCAGCTCACAGAGTTTAACCTTTCTTTTCATAGAGCAGTTTGAAAACAGTCTGTTTGTAAAGTCTGCAAGTGGATATTTGGACCTCTTTGAAGCCTTCGTTGGAAGCGGGATTTCTTCATAAAATGCTAGACAGAAGAATTCTCAGTAACTTCTTTGTGTGTGTGTATTCAACTCACAGAGTTGAACCTTCCTTTAGACAGAGTAGATTTGAAACACTCTTTTTGTTTAATTTACATGTGGAGATTTCAAGCGAATTGAGGCCAATGACAGAAAAGGAAATATCTTCGTTTAAAAACGAGACAGAATCATTCTCTGAAACAACGTAATGATTTGTGCGTTCAGCTCACAGAGTTTAACCTTTCTTTTCATAGAGCAGTTTGCAAAGACTCTGTTTGTAAAGTCTGCAAGTGGATATTTGCACCTTTACGAGGCCTTCGTTGGAAACGGGATTTCTTCATATAATGCAAGACAGAAGATTTCTCAGTAACTTCCTTGTGTTGTGTGTCTTCAGCTCACAGAGTTGAACCTTTCTTTAGACAGAGTAGATTTGAAACTCTCTTTTTGTGGAATTTGCAGTTGGAGATTTCAAGCGATTTCAGGCCAATGGTAGAAAAGGAAATATCTTCGTTTAAAAACTAGACAGAATCATTCTCTGAAACAACGTAATGATTTGTGCGTTCAGCTCACAGAGTTTAACCTTTCTTTTCATAGAGCAGTTTGAAAACAGTCTGTTTGTAACGTCTGCAAGTGGATATTTGGACCTCTTGGAAGCCTTCGTTGGAAGTGGGATTTCTTCATAAAATGCTAGACAGAAGAATTCTCAGTAACTTCTTTGTGTGTGTGTATTCAACTCACAGAGTTGAACCTTCCTTTAGACAGAGTAGATTTGAAACACTCTTTTTGTTTAATTTACATGTGGAGATTTCAAGCGAATTGAGGCCAATGACAGAAAAGGAAATATCTTCGTTTAAAAACGAGACAGAATCATTCTCTGAAACAACGTAATGATTTGTGCGTTCAGCTCACAGAGTTTAACCTTTCTTTTCATAGAGCAGTTTGCAAACACTCTGTTTGTAAAGTCTGCAAGTGGATATTTGGACCTTTACGAGGCCTTCGTTGGAAACGGGATTTCTTCATATAATGCAAGACAGAAGATTTCTCAGTAACTTCCTTGTGTTGTGTGTCTTCAGCTCACAGAGTTGAACCTTTCTTTAGACAGAGCAGATTTGAAACTCTCTTTTTGTGGAATTTGCAGTTGGAGATTTCAAGCGATTTCAGGCCAATGGTAGAAAAGGAAATATCTTCGTTTAAAAACGAGACAGAATCATTCTCTGAAACAACGTAATGATTTGTGCGTTCAGCTCACAGAGTTTAACCTTTCTTTTCATAGAGCAGTTTGAAAACAGTCTGTTTGTAAAGTCTGCAAGTGGATATTTGGACTTCTTTGAAGACTTCGTTGGAAGCGGGATTTCTTCATAAAATGCTAGACAGAAGAATTCTCAGTAACTTCTTTTTGTGTGTGTATTCAACTCACAGAGTTGAACCTTCCTTTAGACAGAGAAGATTTGAAACACTCTTTTTGTTTAATTTACATGTGGAGATTTCAAGCGAAATGAGGCCAATGACAGAAAAGGAAATATCTTCGTTTAAAAACGAGACAGAATCATTCTCTGAAACAACGTAATGATTTGTGCATTCAGCTCACAGAGTTTAACCTTTCTTTTCATAGAGCAGTTTGAAAACAGTCTGTTTGTAAAGTCTGCAAGTGGATATTTGGACCTCTTGGAAGCCTTCGTTGGAAGCGGGATTTCTTCATAAAATGCTAGACAGAAGAATTCTCAGTAACTTCTTTGTGTGTGTGTATTCAACTCACAGAGTTGAACCTTCCTTTAGACAGAGTAGATTTGAAACACTCTTTTTGTTTAATTTACATGTGGAGATTTCAAGCGAATTGAGGCCAATGACAGAAAAGGAAATATCTTCGTTTAAAAACGAGACAGAATCATTCTCTGAAACAACGTAATGATTTGTGCGTTCAGCTCACAGAGTTTAACCTTTCTTTTCATAGAGCAGTTTGAAAACACTCTGTTTGTAAAGTCTGCAAGTGGATATTTGGAGCTTTACGAGGCCTTCGTTGGAAACGGGATTTCTTCATATAATGCAAGACAGAAGATTTCTCAGTAACTTCCTCGTGTTGTGTGTCTTCAGCTCACAGAGTTGAACCTTTCTTTAGACAGGGCAGATTTGAAAGTCTCTTTTTGTGGAATTTGCAGTTGGAGATTTCAAGCGATTTCAGGCCAATGGTAGAAAAGGAAATATCTTCGTTTAAAAACTAGACAGAATCATTCTCTGAAACAACGTAATGATTTGTGCGTTCAGCTCACAGAGTTTAACCTTTCTTTTCATAGAGCAGTTTGAAAACAGTCTGTTTGTAAAGTCTGCAAGTGGATATTTGGACCTCTTTGAAGCCTTCGTTGGAAGCGGGATTTCTTCATAAAATGCTAGACAGAAGAATTCTCAGTAACTTCTTTGTGTGTGTGTATTCAACTCACAGAGTTGAACCTTCCTTTAGACAGAGTAGATTTGAAACACTCTTTTTGTTTAATTTACATGTGGAGATTTCAAGCGAATTGAGGCCAATGACAGAAAAGGAAATATCTTCGTTTAAAAACGAGACAGAATCATTCTCTGAAACAACGTAATGATTTGTGCGTTCAGCTCACAGAGTTTAACCTTTCTTTTCATAGAGCAGTTTGCAAAGACTCTGTTTGTAAAGTCTGCAAGTGGATATTTGCACCTTTACGAGGCCTTCGTTGGAAACGGGATTTCTTCATATAATGCAAGACAGAAGATTTCTCAGTAACTTCCTTGTGTTGTGTGTCTTCAGCTCACAGAGTTGAACCTTTCTTTAGACAGAGTAGATTTGAAACTCTCTTTTTGTGGAATTTGCAGTTGGAGATTTCAAGCGATTTCAGGCCAATGGTAGAAAAGGAAATATCTTCGTTTAAAAACTAGACAGAATCATTCTCTGAAACAACGTAATGATTTGTGCGTTCAGCTCACAGAGTTTAACCTTTCTTTTCATAGAGCAGTTTGAAAACAGTCTGTTTGTAACGTCTGCAAGTGGATATTTGGACCTCTTGGAAGCCTTCGTTGGAAGCGGGATTTCTTCATAAAATGCTAGACAGAAGAATTCTCAGTAACTTCTTTGTGTGTGTGTATTCAACTCACAGAGTTGAACCTTCCTTTAGACAGAGTAGATTTGAAACACTCTTTTTGTTTAATTTACATGTGGAGATTTCAAGCGAATTGAGGCCAATGACAGAAAAGGAAATATCTTCGTTTAAAAACGAGACAGAATCATTCTCTGAAACAACGTAATGATTTGTGCGTTCAGCTCACAGAGTTTAACCTTTCTTTTCATAGAGCAGTTTGCAAACACTCTGTTTGTAAAGTCTGCAAGTGGATATTTGGACCTTTACGAGGCCTTCGTTGGAAACGGGATTTCTTCATATAATGCAAGACAGAAGATTTCTCAGTAACTTCCTTGTGTTGTGTGTCTTCAGCTCACAGAGTTGAACCTTTCTTTAGACAGAGCAGATTTGAAACTCTCTTTTTGTGGAATTTGCAGTTGGAGATTTCAAGCGATTTCAGGCCAATGGTAGAAAAGGAAATATCTTCGTTTAAAAACTAGACAGAATCATTCTCTGAAACAACGTAATGATTTGTGCGTTCAGCTCACAGAGTTTAACCTTTCTTTTCATAGAGCAGTTTGAAAACAGTCTGTTTGTAAAGTCTGCAAGTGGATATTTGGACCTCTTTGAAGCCTTCGTTGGAAGCGGGATTTCTTCATAAAATGCTAGACAGAAGAATTCTCAGTAACTTCTTTGTGTGTGTGTATTCAACTCACAGAGTTGAACCTTCCTTTAGACAGAGTAGATTTGAAACACTCTTTTTGTTTAATTTACATGTGGAGATTTCAAGCGAATTGAGGCCAATGACAGAAAAGGAAATATCTTCGTTTAAAAACGAGACAGAATCATTCTCTGAAACAACGTAATGATTTGTGCGTTCAGCTCACAGAGTTTAACCTTTCTTTTCATAGAGCAGTTTGCAAACACTCTGTTTGTAATGTCTGCAAGTGGATATTTGGACCTTTACGAGGCCTTCGTTGGAAACGGGATTTCTTCATATAATGCAAGACAGAAGATTCCTCAGTAACTTCCTTGTGTTGTGTGTCTTCAGCTCACAGAGTTGAACCTTTCTTTAGACAGAGCAGATTTGAAACTCTCTTTTTGTGGAATTTGCAGTTGGAGATTTCAAGCGATTTCAGGCCAATGGTAGAAAAGGAAATATCTTCGTTTAAAAACTAGACAGAATCATTCTCTGAAACAACGTAATGATTTGTGCGTTCAGCTCACAGAGTTTAACCTTTCTTTTCATAGAGCAGTTTGAAAACAGTCTGTTTGTAAAGTCTGCAAGTGGATATTTGGACCTCTTTGAATCCTTCGTTGGAAGCGGGATTTCTTCATAAAATGCTAGACAGAAGAATTCTCAGTAACTTCTTTGTGTGTGTGTATTCAACTCACAGAGTTGAACCTTCCTTTAGACAGAGTAGATTTGAAACACTCTTTTTGTTTAATTTACATGTGGAGATTTCAAGCGAATTGAGGCCAATGACAGAAAAGGAAATATCTTCGTTTAAAAACGAGACAGAATCATTCTCTGAAACAACGTAATGATTTGTGCGTTCAGCTCACAGAGTTTAACCTTTCTTTTCATAGAGCAGTTTGCAAACACTCTGTTTGTAAAGTCTGCAAGTGGATATTTGGACCTTTACGAGGCCTTCGTTGGAAACGGGATTTCTTCATATAATGCAAGACAGAAGATTTCTCAGTAACTTCCTTGTGTTGTGTGTCTTCAGCTCACAGAGTTGAACCTTTCTTTAGACAGAGCAGATTTGAAACTCTCTTTTTGTGGAATTTGCAGTTGGAGATTTCAAGCGATTTCAGGCCAATGGTAGAAAAGGAAATATCTTCGTTTAAAAACTAGACAGAATCATTCTCTGAAACAACGTAATGATTTGTGCGTTCAGCTCACAGAGTTTAACCTTTCTTTTCATAGAGCAGTTTGAAAACAGTCTGTTTGTAAAGTCTGCAAGTGGATATTTGGACTTCTTTGAAGACTTCGTTGGAAGCGGGATTTCTTCATAAAATGCTAGACAGAAGAATTCTCAGTAACTTCTTTGTGTGTGTGTATTCAACTCACAGAGTTGAACCTTCCTTTAGACAGAGAAGATTTGAAACACTCTTTTTGTTTAATTTACATGTGGAGATTTCAAGCGAAATGAGGCCAATGACAGAAAAGGAAATATCTTCGTTTCAAAACGAGACAGAATCATTCTCTGAAACAACGTAATGATTTGTGCGTTCAGCTCACAGAGTTTAACCTTTCTTTTCATAGAGCAGTTTGAAAACAGTCTGTTTGTAAAGTCTGCAAGTGGATATTTGGACCTCTTGGAAGCCTTCGTTGGAAGCGGGATTTCTTCATAAAATGCTAGACAGAAGAATTCTCAGTAACTTCTTTGTGTGTGTGTATTCAACTCACAGAGTTGAACCTTCCTTTAGACAGAGTAGATTTGAAACACTCTTTTTGTTTAATTTACATGTGGAGATTTCAAGCGAATTGAGGCCAATGACAGAAAAGGAAATATCTTCGTTTAAAAACGAGACAGAATCATTCTCTGAAACAACGTAATGATTTGTGCGTTCAGCTCACAGAGTTTAACCTTTCTTTTCATAGAGCAGTTTGAAAACACTCTGTTTGTAAAGTCTGCAAGTGGATATTTGGACCTTTACGAGGCCTTCGTTGGAAACGGGATTTCTTCATATAATGCAAGACAGAAGATTTCTCAGTAACTTCCTCGTGTTGTGTGTCTTCAGCTCACAGAGTTGAACCTTTCTTTAGACAGGGCAGATTTGAAAGTCTCTTTTTGTGGAATTTGCAGTTGGAGATTTCAAGCGATTTCAGGCCAATGGTAGAAAAGGAAATATCTTCGTTTAAAAACTAGACAGAATCATTCTCTGAAACAACGTAATGATTTGTGCGTTCAGCTCACAGAGTTTAACCTTTCTTTTCATAGAGCAGTTTGAAAACAGTCTGTTTGTAAAGTCTGCAAGTGGATATTTGGACCTCTTTGAAGCCTTCGTTGGAAGCGGGATTTCTTCATAAAATGCTAGACAGAAGAATTCTCAGTAACTTCTTTGTGTGTGTGTATTCAACTCACAGAGTTGAACCTTCCTTTAGACAGAGTAGATTTGAAACACTCTTTTTGTTTAATTTACATGTGGAGATTTCAAGCGAATTGAGGCCAATGACAGAAAAGGAAATATCTTCGTTTAAAAACGAGACAGAATCATTCTCTGAAACAACGTAATGATTTGTGCGTTCAGCTCACAGAGTTTAACCTTTCTTTTCATAGAGCAGTTTGCAAACACTCTGTTTGTAAAGTCTGCAAGTGGATATTTGCACCTTTACGAGGCCTTCGTTGGAAACGGGATTTCTTCATATAATGCAAGACAGAAGATTTCTCAGTAACTTCCTTGTGTTGTGTGTCTTCAGCTCACAGAGTTGAACCTTTCTTTAGACAGGGCAGATTTGAAACTCTCTTTTTGTGGAATTTGCAGTTGGAGATTTCAAGCGATTTCAGGCCAATGGTAGAAAAGGAAATATCTTCGTTTAAAAACTAGACAGAATCATTCTCTGAAACAACGTAATGATTTGTGCGTTCAGCTCACAGAGTTTAACCTTTCTTTTCATAGAGCAGTTTGAAAACAGTCTGTTTGTAAAGTCTGCAAGTGGATATTTGGACCTCTTTGAAGCCTTCGTTGGAAGCGGGATTTCTTCATAAAATGCTAGACAGAAGAATTCTCAGTAACTTCTTTGTGTGTGTGTATTCAACTCACAGAGTTGAACCTTCCTTTAGACAGAGTAGATTTGAAACACTCTTTTTGTTTAATTTACATGTGGAGATTTCAAGCGAATTGAGGCCAATGACAGAAAAGGAAATATCTTCGTTTAAAAACGAGACAGAATCATTCTCTGAAACAACGTAATGATTTGTGCGTTCAGCTCACAGAGTTTAACCTTTCTTTTCATAGAGCAGTTTGCAAACACTCTGTTTGTAAAGTCTGCAAGTGGATATTTGGACCTTTACGAGGCCTTCGTTGGAAACGGGATTTCTTCATATAATGCAAGACAGAAGATTTCTCAGTAACTTCCTTGTGTTGTGTGTCTTCAGCTCACAGAGTTGAACCTTTCTTTAGACAGAGCAGATTTGAAACTCTCTTTTTGTGGAATTTGCAGTTGGAGATTTCAAGCGATTTCAGGCCAATGGTAGAAAAGGAAATATCTTCGTTTAAAAACTAGACAGAATCATTCTCTGAAACAACGTAATGATTTGTGCGTTCAGCTCACAGAGTTTAACCTTTCTTTTCATAGAGCAGTTTGAAAACAGTCTGTTTGTAAAGTCTGCAAGTGGATATTTGGACTTCTTTGAAGACTTCGTTGGAAGCGGGATTTCTTCATAAAATGCTAGACAGAAGAATTCTCAGTAACTTCTTTGTGTGTGTGTATTCAACTCACAGAGTTGAACCTTCCTTTAGACAGAGAAGATTTGAAACACTCTTTTTGTTTAATTTACATGTGGAGATTTCAAGCGAAATGAGGCCAATGACAGAAAAGGAAATATCTTCGTTTCAAAACGAGACAGAATCATTCTCTGAAACAACGTAATGATTTGTGCGTTCAGCTCACAGAGTTTAACCTTTCTTTTCATAGAGCAGTTTGAAAACAGTCTGTTTGTAAAGTCTGCAAGTGGATATTTGGACCTCTTGGAAGCCTTCGTTGGAAGCGGGATTTCTTCATAAAATGCTAGACAGAAGAATTCTCAGTAACTTCTTTGTGTGTGTGTATTCAACTCACAGAGTTGAACCTTCCTTTAGACAGAGTAGATTTGAAACACTCTTTTTGTTTAATTTACATGTGGAGATTTCAAGCGAATTGAGGCCAATGACAGAAAAGGAAATATCTTCGTTTAAAAACGAGACAGAATCATTCTCTGAAACAACGTAATGATTTGTGCGTTCAGCTCACAGAGTTTAACCTTTCTTTTCATAGAGCAGTTTGAAAACACTCTGTTTGTAAAGTCTGCAAGTGGATATTTGCACCTTTACGAGGCCTTCGTTGGAAACGGGATTTCTTCATATAATGCAAGACAGAAGATTTCTCAGTAACTTCCTTGTGTTGTGTGTCTTCAGCTCACAGAGTTGAACCTTTCTTTAGACAGGGCAGATTTGAAAGTCTCTTTTTGTGGAATTTGCAGTTGGAGATTTCAAGCGATTTCAGGCCAATGGTAGAAAAGGAAATATCTTCGTTTAAAAACTAGACAGAATCATTCTCTGAAACAACGTAATGATTTGTGCGTTCAGCTCACAGAGTTTAACCTTTCTTTTCATAGAGCAGTTTGAAAACAGTCTGTTTGTAAAGTCTGCAAGTGGATATTTGGACCTCTTTGAAGCCTTCGTTGGAAGCGGGATTTCTTCATAAAATGCTAGACAGAAGAATTCTCAGTAACTTCTTTGTGTGTGTGTATTCAACTCACAGAGTTGAACCTTCCTTTAGACAGAGTAGATTTGAAACACTCTTTTTGTTGAATTTACATGTGGAGATTTCAAGCGAATTGAGGCCAATGACAGAAAAGGAAATATCTTCGTTTAAAAACGAGACAGAATCATTCTGTGAAACAACGTAATGATTTGTGCGTTCAGCTCACAGAGTTTAACCTTTCTTTTCATAGAGCAGTTTGCAAAGACTCTGTTTGTAAAGTCTGCAAGTGGATATTTGCACCTTTACGAGGCCTTCGTTGGAAACGGGATTTCTTCATATAATGCAAGACAGAAGATTTCTCAGTAACTTCCTTGTGTTGTGTGTCTTCAGCTCACAGAGTTGAACCTTTCTTTAGACAGAGTAGATTTGAAACTCTCTTTTTGTGGAATTTGCAGTTGGAGATTTCAAGCGATTTCAGGCCAATGGTAGAAAAGGAAATATCTTCGTTTAAAAACTAGACAGAATCATTCTCTGAAACAACGTAATGATTTGTGCGTTCAGCTCACAGAGTTTAACCTTTCTTTTCATAGAGCAGTTTGAAAACAGTCTGTTTGTAACGTCTGCAAGTGGATATTTGGACCTCTTGGAAGCCTTCGTTGGAAGCGGGATTTCTTCATAAAATGCTAGACAGAAGAATTCTCAGTAACTTCTTTGTGTGTGTGTATTCAACTCACAGAGTTGAACCTTCCTTTAGACAGAGTAGATTTGAAACACTCTTTTTGTTTAATTTACATGTGGAGATTTCAAGCGAATTGAGGCCAATGACAGAAAAGGAAATATCTTCGTTTAAAAACGAGACAGAATCATTCTCTGAAACAACGTAATGATTTGTGCGTTCAGCTCACAGAGTTTAACCTTTCTTTTCATAGAGCAGTTTGCAAACACTCTGTTTGTAAAGTCTGCAAGTGGATATTTGGACCTTTACGAGGCCTTCGTTGGAAACGGGATTTCTTCATATAATGCAAGACAGAAGATTTCTCAGTAACTTCCTTGTGTTGTGTGTCTTCAGCTCACAGAGTTGAACCTTTCTTTAGACAGAGCAGATTTGAAACTCTCTTTTTGTGGAATTTGCAGTTGGAGATTTCAAGCGATTTCAGGCCAATGGTAGAAAAGGAAATATCTTCGTTTAAAAACTAGACAGAATCATTCTCTGAAACAACGTAATGATTTGTGCGTTCAGCTCACAGAGTTTAACCTTTCTTTTCATAGAGCAGTTTGAAAACAGTCTGTTTGTAAAGTCTGCAAGTGGATATTTGGACCTCTTTGAAGCCTTCGTTGGAAGCGGGATTTCTTCATAAAATGCTAGACAGAAGAATTCTCAGTAACTTCTTTGTGTGTGTGTATTCAACTCACAGAGTTGAACCTTCCTTTAGACAGAGTAGATTTGAAACACTCTTTTTGTTTAATTTACATGTGGAGATTTCAAGCGAATTGAGGCCAATGACAGAAAAGGAAATATCTTCGTTTAAAAACGAGACAGAATCATTCTCTGAAACAACGTAATGATTTGTGCGTTCAGCTCACAGAGTTTAACCTTTCTTTTCATAGAGCAGTTTGCAAACACTCTGTTTGTAAAGTCTGCAAGTGGATATTTGGACCTTTACGAGGCCTTCGTTGGAAACGGGATTTCTTCATATAATGCAAGACAGAAGATTCCTCAGTAACTTCCTTGTGTTGTGTGTCTTCAGCTCACAGAGTTGAACCTTTCTTTAGACAGAGCAGATTTGAAACTCTCTTTTTGTGGAATTTGCAGTTGGAGATTTCAAGCGATTTCAGGCCAATGGTAGAAAAGGAAATATCTTCGTTTAAAAACTAGACAGAATCATTCTCTGAAACAACGTAATGATTTGTGCGTTCAGCTCACAGAGTTTAACCTTTCTTTTCATAGAGCAGTTTGAAAACAGTCTGTTTGTAAAGTCTGCAAGTGGATATTTGGACCTCTTTGAATCCTTCGTTGGAAGCGGGATTTCTTCATAAAATGCTAGACAGAAGAATTCTCAGTAACTTCTTTGTGTGTGTGTATTCAACTCACAGAGTTGAACCTTCCTTTAGACAGAGTAGATTTGAAACACTCTTTTTGTTTAATTTACATGTGGAGATTTCAAGCGAATTGAGGCCAATGACAGAAAAGGAAATATCTTCGTTTAAAAACGAGACAGAATCATTCTCTGAAACAACGTAATGATTTGTGCGTTCAGCTCACAGAGTTTAACCTTTCTTTTCATAGAGCAGTTTGCAAACACTCTGTTTGTAAAGTCTGCAAGTGGATATTTGGACCTTTACGAGGCCTTCGTTGGAAACGGGATTTCTTCATATAATGCAAGACAGAAGATTTCTCAGTAACTTCCTTGTGTTGTGTGTCTTCAGCTCACAGAGTTGAACCTTTCTTTAGACAGAGCAGATTTGAAACTCTCTTTTTGTGGAATTTGCAGTTGGAGATTTCAAGCGATTTCAGGCCAATGGTAGAAAAGGAAATATCTTCGTTTAAAAACTAGACAGAATCATTCTCTGAAACAACGTAATGATTTGTGCGTTCAGCTCACAGAGTTTAACCTTTCTTTTCATAGAGCAGTTTGAAAACAGTCTGTTTGTAAAGTCTGCAAGTGGATATTTGGACTTCTTTGAAGACTTCGTTGGAAGCGGGATTTCTTCATAAAATGCTAGACAGAAGAATTCTCAGTAACTTCTTTGTGTGTGTGTATTCAACTCACAGAGTTGAACCTTCCTTTAGACAGAGAAGATTTGAAACACTCTTTTTGTTTAATTTACATGTGGAGATTTCAAGCGAAATGAGGCCAATGACAGAAAAGGAAATATCTTCGTTTCAAAACGAGACAGAATCATTCTCTGAAACAACGTAATGATTTGTGCGTTCAGCTCACAGAGTTTAACCTTTCTTTTCATAGAGCAGTTTGAAAACAGTCTGTTTGTAAAGTCTGCAAGTGGATATTTGGACCTCTTGGAAGCCTTCGTTGGAAGCGGGATTTCTTCATAAAATGCTAGACAGAAGAATTCTCAGTAACTTCTTTGTGTGTGTGTATTCAACTCACAGAGTTGAACCTTCCTTTAGACAGAGTAGATTTGAAACACTCTTTTTGTTTAATTTACATGTGGAGATTTCAAGCGAATTGAGGCCAATGACAGAAAAGGAAATATCTTCGTTTAAAAACGAGACAGAATCATTCTCTGAAACAACGTAATGATTTGTGCGTTCAGCTCACAGAGTTTAACCTTTCTTTTCATAGAGCAGTTTGAAAACACTCTGTTTGTAAAGTCTGCAAGTGGATATTTGGACCTTTACGAGGCCTTCGTTGGAAACGGGATTTCTTCATATAATGCAAGACAGAAGATTTCTCAGTAACTTCCTTGTGTTGTGTGTCTTCAGCTCACAGAGTTGAACCTTTCTTTAGACAGGGCAGATTTGAAAGTCTCTTTTTGTGGAATTTGCAGTTGGAGATTTCAAGCGATTTCAGGCCAATGGTAGAAAAGGAAATATCTTCGTTTAAAAACTAGACAGAATCATTCTCTGAAACAACGTAATGATTTGTGCGTTCAGCTCACAGAGTTTAACCTTTCTTTTCATAGAGCAGTTTGAAAACAGTCTGTTTGTAAAGTCTGCAAGTGGATATTTGGACCTCTTTGAAGCCTTCGTTGGAAGCGGGATTTCTTCATAAAATGCTAGACAGAAGAATTATCAGTAACTTCTTTGTGTGTGTGTATTCAACTCACAGAGTTGAACCTTCCTTTAGACAGAGTAGATTTGAAACACTCTTTTTGTTTAATTTACATGTGGAGATTTCAAGCGAATTGAGGCCAATGACAGAAAAGGAAATATCTTCGTTTAAAAACGAGACAGAATCATTCTCTGAAACAACGTAATGATTTGTGCGTTCAGCTCACAGAGTTTAACCTTTCTTTTCATAGAGCAGTTTGCAAAGACTCTGTTTGTAAAGTCTGCAAGTGGATATTTGCACCTTTACGAGGCCTTCGTTGGAAACGGTATTTCTTCATATAATGCAAGACAGAAGATTTCTCAGTAACTTCCTTGTGTTGTGTGTCTTCAGCTCACAGAGTTGAACCTTTCTTTAGACAGAGTAGATTTGAAACTCTCTTTTTGTGGAATTTGCAGTTGGAGATTTCAAGCGATTTCAGGCCAATGGTAGAAAAGGAAATATCTTCGTTTAAAAACTAGACAGAATCATTCTCTGAAACAACGTAATGATTTGTGCGTTCAGCTCACAGAGTTTAACCTTTCTTTTCATAGAGCAGTTTGAAAACAGTCTGTTTGTAACGTCTGCAAGTGGATATTTGGACCTCTTGGAAGCCTTCGTTGGAAGCGGGATTTCTTCATAAAATGCTAGACAGAAGAATTCTCAGTAACTTCTTTGTGTGTGTGTATTCAACTCACAGAGTTGAACCTTCCTTTAGACAGAGTAGATTTGAAACACTCTTTTTGTTTAATTTACATGTGGAGATTTCAAGCGAATTGAGGCCAATGACAGAAAAGGAAATATCTTCGTTTAAAAACGAGACAGAATCATTCTCTGAAACAACGTAATGATTTGTGCGTTCAGCTCACAGAGTTTAACCTTTCTTTTCATAGAGCAGTTTGCAAACACTCTGTTTGTAAAGTCTGCAAGTGGATATTTGGACCTTTACGAGGCCTTCGTTGGAAACGGGATTTCTTCATATAATGCAAGACAGAAGATTTCTCAGTAACTTCCTTGTGTTGTGTGTCTTCAGCTCACAGAGTTGAACCTTTCTTTAGACAGAGCAGATTTGAAACTCTCTTTTTGTGGAATTTGCAGTTGGAGATTTCAAGCGATTTCAGGCCAATGGTAGAAAAGGAAATATCTTCGTTTAAAAACTAGACAGAATCATTCTCTGAAACAACGTAATGATTTGTGCGTTCAGCTCACAGAGTTTAACCTTTCTTTTCATAGAGCAGTTTGAAAACAGTCTGTTTGTAAAGTCTGCAAGTGGATATTTGGACCTCTTTGAAGCCTTCGTTGGAAGCGGGATTTCTTCATAAAATGCTAGACAGAAGAATTCTCAGTAACTTCTTTGTGTGTGTGTATTCAACTCACAGAGTTGAACCTTCCTTTAGACAGAGTAGATTTGAAACACTCTTTTTGTTTAATTTACATGTGGAGATTTCAAGCGAATTGAGGCCAATGACAGAAAAGGAAATATCTTCGTTTAAAAACGAGACAGAATCATTCTCTGAAACAACGTAATGATTTGTGCGTTCAGCTCACAGAGTTTAACCTTTCTTTTCATAGAGCAGTTTGCAAACACTCTGTTTGTAAAGTCTGCAAGTGGATATTTGGACCTTTACGAGGCCTTCGTTGGAAACGGGATTTCTTCATATAATGCAAGACAGAAGATTCCTCAGTAACTTCCCTGTGTTGTGTGTCTTCAGCTCACAGAGTTGAACCTTTCTTTAGACAGGGCAGATTTGAAACTCTCTTTTTGTGGAATTTGCAGTTGGAGATTTCAAGCGATTTCAGGCCAATGGTAGAAAAGGAAATATCTTCGTTTAAAAACTAGACAGAATCATTCTCTGAAACAACGTAATGATTTGTGCGTTCAGCTCACAGAGTTTAACCTTTCTTTTCATAGAGCAGTTTGAAAACAGTCTGTTTGTAAAGTCTGCAAGTGGATATTTGGACCTCTTTGAATCCTTCGTTGGAAGCGGGATTTCTTCATAAAATGCTAGACAGAAGAATTCTCAGTAACTTCTTTGTGTGTGTGTATTCAACTCACAGAGTTGAACCTTCCTTTAGACAGAGTAGATTTGAAACACTCTTTTTGTTTAATTTACATGTGGAGATTTCAAGCGAATTGAGGCCAATGACAGAAAAGGAAATATCTTCGTTTAAAAACGAGACAGAATCATTCTCTGAAACAACGTAATGATTTGTGCGTTCAGCTCACAGAGTTTAACCTTTCTTTTCATAGAGCAGTTTGCAAACACTCTGTTTGTAAAGTCTGCAAGTGGATATTTGGACCTTTACGAGGCCTTCGTTGGAAACGGGATTTCTTCATATAATGCAAGACAGAAGATTCCTCAGTAACTTCCTTGTGTTGTGTGTCTTCAGCTCACAGAGTTGAACCTTTCTTTAGACAGAGCAGATTTGAAACTCTCTTTTTGTGGAATTTGCAGTTGGAGATTTCAAGCGATTTCAGGCCAATGGTAGAAAAGGAAATATCTTCGTTTAAAAACTAGACAGAATCATTCTCTGAAACAACGTAATGATTTGTGCGTTCAGCTCACAGAGTTTAACCTTTCTTTTCATAGAGCAGTTTGAAAACAGTCTGTTTGTAAAGTCTGCAAGTGGATATTTGGACCTCTTGGAAGCCTTCGTTGGAAGCGGGATTTCTTCATAAAATGCTAGACAGAAGAATTCTCAGTAACTTCTTTGTGTGTGTGTATTCAACTCACAGAGTTGAACCTTCCTTTAGACAGAGTAGATTTGAAACACTCTTTTTGTTTAATTTACATGTGGAGATTTCAAGCGAATTGAGGCCAATGACAGAAAAGGAAATATCTTCGTTTAAAAACGAGACAGAATCATTCTCTGAAACAACGTAATGATTTGTGCGTTCAGCTCACAGAGTTTAACCTTTCTTTTCATAGAGCAGTTTGCAAACACTCTGTTTGTAAAGTCTGCAAGTGGATATTTGGACCTTTACGAGGCCTTCGTTGGAAACGGGATTTCTTCATATAATGCAAGACAGAAGATTCCTCAGTAACTTCCTTGTGTTGTGTGTCTTCAGCTCACAGAGTTGAACCTTTCTTTAGACAGAGCAGATTTGAAACTCTCTTTTTGTGGAATTTGCAGTTGGAGATTTCAAGCGATTTCAGGCCAATGGTAGAAAAGGAAATATCTTCGTTTAAAAACTAGACAGAATCATTCTCTGAAACAACGTAATGATTTGTGCGTTCAGCTCACAGAGTTTAACCTTTCTTTTCATAGAGCAGTTTGAAAACAGTCTGTTTGTAAAGTCTGCAAGTGGATATTTGGACCTCTTTGAATCCTTCGTTGGAAGCGGGATTTCTTCATAAAATGCTAGACAGAAGAATTCTCAGTAACTTCTTTGTGTGTGTGTATTCAACTCACAGAGTTGAACCTTCCTTTAGACAGAGTAGATTTGAAACACTCTTTTTGTTTAATTTACATGTGGAGATTTCAAGCGAATTGAGGCCAATGACAGAAAAGGAAATATCTTCGTTTAAAAACGAGACAGAATCATTCTCTGAAACAACGTAATGATTTGTGCGTTCAGCTCACAGAGTTTAACCTTTCTTTTCATAGAGCAGTTTGCAAACACTCTGTTTGTAAAGTCTGCAAGTGGATATTTGGACCTTTACGAGGCCTTCGTTGGAAACGGGATTTCTTCATATAATGCAAGACAGAAGATTCCTCAGTAACTTCCTTGTGTTGTGTGTCTTCAGCTCACAGAGTTGAACCTTTCTTTAGACAGAGCAGATTTGAAACTCTCTTTTTGTGGAATTTGCAGTTGGAGATTTCAAGCGATTTCAGGCCAATGGTAGAAAAGGAAATATCTTCGTTTAAAAACTAGACAGAATCATTCTCTGAAACAACGTAATGATTTGTGCGTTCAGCTCACAGAGTTTAACCTTTCTTTTCATAGAGCAGTTTGAAAACAGTCTGTTTGTAAAGTCTGCAAGTGGATATTTGGACCTCTTGGAAGCCTTCGTTGGAAGCGGGATTTCTTCATAAAATGCTAGACAGAAGAATTCTCAGTAACTTCTTTGTGTGTGTGTATTCAACTCACAGAGTTGAACCTTCCTTTAGACAGAGTAGATTTGAAACACTCTTTTTGTTTAATTTACATGTGGAGATTTCAAGCGAATTGAGGCCAATGACAGAAAAGGAAATATCTTCGTTTAAAAACGAGACAGAATCATTCTCTGAAACAACGTAATGATTTGTGCGTTCAGCTCACAGAGTTTAACCTTTCTTTTCATAGAGCAGTTTGCAAACACTCTGTTTGTAAAGTCTGCAAGTGGATATTTGGACCTTTACGAGGCCTTCGTTGGAAACGGGATTTCTTCATATAATGCAAGACAGAAGATTCCTCAGTAACTTCCTTGTGTTGTGTGTCTTCAGCTCACAGAGTTGAACCTTTCTTTAGACAGAGCAGATTTGAAACTCTCTTTTTGTGGAATTTGCAGTTGGAGATTTCAAGCGATTTCAGGCCAATGGTAGAAAAGGAAATATCTTCGTTTAAAAACTAGACAGAATCATTCTCTGAAACAACGTAATGATTTGTGCGTTCAGCTCACAGAGTTTAACCTTTCTTTTCATAGAGCAGTTTGAAAACAGTCTGTTTGTAAAGTCTGCAAGTGGATATTTGGACCTCTTTGAATCCTTCGTTGGAAGCGGGATTTCTTCATAAAATGCTAGACAGAAGAATTCTCAGTAACTTCTTTGTGTGTGTGTATTCAACTCACAGAGTTGAACCTTCCTTTAGACAGAGTAGATTTGAAACACTCTTTTTGTTTAATTTACATGTGGAGATTTCAAGCGAATTGAGGCCAATGACAGAAAAGGAAATATCTTCGTTTAAAAACGAGACAGAATCATTCTCTGAAACAACGTAATGATTTGTGCGTTCAGCTCACAGAGTTTAACCTTTCTTTTCATAGAGCAGTTTGCAAACACTCTGTTTGTAAAGTCTGCAAGTGGATATTTGGACCTTTACGAGGCCTTCGTTGGAAACGGGATTTCTTCATATAATGCAAGACAGAAGATTCCTCAGTAACTTCCTTGTGTTGTGTGTCTTCAGCTCACAGAGTTGAACCTTTCTTTAGACAGAGCAGATTTGAAACTCTCTTTTTGTGGAATTTGCAGTTGGAGATTTCAAGCGATTTCAGGCCAATGGTAGAAAAGGAAATATCTTCGTTTAAAAACTAGACAGAATCATTCTCTGAAACAACGTAATGATTTGTGCGTTCAGCTCACAGAGTTTAACCTTTCTTTTCATAGAGCAGTTTGAAAACAGTCTGTTTGTAAAGTCTGCAAGTGGATATTTGGACCTCTTGGAAGCCTTCGTTGGAAGCGGGATTTCTTCATAAAATGCTAGACAGAAGAATTCTCAGTAACTTCTTTGTGTGTGTGTATTCAACTCACAGAGTTGAACCTTCCTTTAGACAGAGTAGATTTGAAACACTCTTTTTGTTTAATTTACATGTGGAGATTTCAAGCGAATTGAGGCCAATGACAGAAAAGGAAATATCTTCGTTTAAAAACGAGACAGAATCATTCTCTGAAACAACGTAATGATTTGTGCGTTCAGCTCACAGAGTTTAACCTTTCTTTTCATAGAGCAGTTTGCAAACACTCTGTTTGTAAAGTCTGCAAGTGGATATTTGGACCTTTACGAGGCCTTCGTTGGAAACGGGATTTCTTCATATAATGCAAGACAGAAGATTCCTCAGTAACTTCCTTGTGTTGTGTGTCTTCAGCTCACAGAGTTGAACCTTTCTTTAGACAGAGCAGATTTGAAACTCTCTTTTTGTGGAATTTGCAGTTGGAGATTTCAAGCGATTTCAGGCCAATGGTAGAAAAGGAAATATCTTCGTTTAAAAACTAGACAGAATCATTCTCTGAAACAACGTAATGATTTGTGCGTTCAGCTCACAGAGTTTAACCTTTCTTTTCATAGAGCAGTTTGAAAACAGTCTGTTTGTAAAGTCTGCAAGTGGATATTTGGACCTCTTGGAAGCCTTCGTTGGAAGCGGGATTTCTTCATAAAATGCTAGACAGAAGAATTCTCAGTAACTTCTTTGTGTGTGTGTATTCAACTCACAGAGTTGAACCTTCCTTTAGACAGAGTAGATTTGAAACACTCTTTTTGTTTAATTTACATGTGGAGATTTCAAGCGAATTGAGGCCAATGACAGAAAAGGAAATATCTTCGTTTAAAAACGAGACAGAATCATTCTCTGAAACAACGTAATGATTTGTGCGTTCAGCTCACAGAGTTTAACCTTTCTTTTCATAGAGCAGTTTGCAAACACTCTGTTTGTAAAGTCTGCAAGTGGATATTTGGACCTTTACGAGGCCTTCGTTGGAAACGGGATTTCTTCATATAATGCAAGACAGAAGATTCCTCAGTAACTTCCTTGTGTTGTGTGTCTTCAGCTCACAGAGTTGAACCTTTCTTTAGACAGAGCAGATTTGAAACTCTCTTTTTGTGGAATTTGCAGTTGGAGATTTCAAGCGATTTCAGGCCAATGGTAGAAAAGGAAATATCTTCGTTTAAAAACTAGACAGAATCATTCTCTGAAACAACGTAATGATTTGTGCGTTCAGCTCACAGAGTTTAACCTTTCTTTTCATAGAGCAGTTTGAAAACAGTCTGTTTGTAAAGTCTGCAAGTGGATATTTGGACCTCTTTGAATCCTTCGTTGGAAGCGGGATTTCTTCATAAAATGCTAGACAGAAGAATTCTCAGTAACTTCTTTGTGTGTGTGTATTCAACTCACAGAGTTGAACCTTCCTTTAGACAGAGTAGATTTGAAACACTCTTTTTGTTTAATTTACATGTGGAGATTTCAAGCGAATTGAGGCCAATGACAGAAAAGGAAATATCTTCGTTTAAAAACGAGACAGAATCATTCTCTGAAACAACGTAATGATTTGTGCGTTCAGCTCACAGAGTTTAACCTTTCTTTTCATAGAGCAGTTTGCAAACACTCTGTTTGTAAAGTCTGCAAGTGGATATTTGGACCTTTACGAGGCCTTCGTTGGAAACGGGATTTCTTCATATAATGCAAGACAGAAGATTCCTCAGTAACTTCCTTGTGTTGTGTGTCTTCAGCTCACAGAGTTGAACCTTTCTTTAGACAGAGCAGATTTGAAACTCTCTTTTTGTGGAATTTGCAGTTGGAGATTTCAAGCGATTTCAGGCCAATGGTAGAAAAGGAAATATCTTCGTTTAAAAACTAGACAGAATCATTCTCTGAAACAACGTAATGATTTGTGCGTTCAGCTCACAGAGTTTAACCTTTCTTTTCATAGAGCAGTTTGAAAACAGTCTGTTTGTAAAGTCTGCAAGTGGATATTTGGACCTCTTGGAAGCCTTCGTTGGAAGCGGGATTTCTTCATAAAATGCTAGACAGAAGAATTCTCAGTAACTTCTTTGTGTGTGTGTATTCAACTCACAGAGTTGAACCTTCCTTTAGACAGAGTAGATTTGAAACACTCTTTTTGTTTAATTTACATGTGGAGATTTCAAGCGAATTGAGGCCAATGACAGAAAAGGAAATATCTTCGTTTAAAAACGAGACAGAATCATTCTCTGAAACAACGTAATGATTTGTGCGTTCAGCTCACAGAGTTTAACCTTTCTTTTCATAGAGCAGTTTGCAAACACTCTGTTTGTAAAGTCTGCAAGTGGATATTTGGACCTTTACGAGGCCTTCGTTGGAAACGGGATTTCTTCATATAATGCAAGACAGAAGATTCCTCAGTAACTTCCTTGTGTTGTGTGTCTTCAGCTCACAGAGTTGAACCTTTCTTTAGACAGAGCAGATTTGAAACTCTCTTTTTGTGGAATTTGCAGTTGGAGATTTCAAGCGATTTCAGGCCAATGGTAGAAAAGGAAATATCTTCGTTTAAAAACTAGACAGAATCATTCTCTGAAACAACGTAATGATTTGTGCGTTCAGCTCACAGAGTTTAACCTTTCTTTTCATAGAGCAGTTTGAAAACAGTCTGTTTGTAAAGTCTGCAAGTGGATATTTGGACCTCTTTGAATCCTTCGTTGGAAGCGGGATTTCTTCATAAAATGCTAGACAGAAGAATTCTCAGTAACTTCTTTGTGTGTGTGTATTCAACTCACAGAGTTGAACCTTCCTTTAGACAGAGTAGATTTGAAACACTCTTTTTGTTTAATTTACATGTGGAGATTTCAAGCGAATTGAGGCCAATGACAGAAAAGGAAATATCTTCGTTTAAAAACGAGACAGAATCATTCTCTGAAACAACGTAATGATTTGTGCGTTCAGCTCACAGAGTTTAACCTTTCTTTTCATAGAGCAGTTTGCAAACACTCTGTTTGTAAAGTCTGCAAGTGGATATTTGGACCTTTACGAGGCCTTCGTTGGAAACGGGATTTCTTCATATAATGCAAGACAGAAGATTTCTCAGTAACTTCCTTGTGTTGTGTGTCTTCAGCTCACAGAGTTGAACCTTTCTTTAGACAGAGCAGATTTGAAACTCTCTTTTTGTGGAATTTGCAGTTGGAGATTTCAAGCGATTTCAGGCCAATGGTAGAAAAGGAAATATCTTCGTTTAAAAACTAGACAGAATCATTCTCTGAAACAACGTAATGATTTGTGCGTTCAGCTCACAGAGTTTAACCTTTCTTTTCATAGAGCAGTTTGAAAACAGTCTGTTTGTAAAGTCTGCAAGTGGATATTTGGACCTCTTGGAAGCCTTCGTTGGAAGCGGGATTTCTTCATAAAATGCTAGACAGAAGAATTCTCAGTAACTTCTTTGTGTGTGTGTATTCAACTCACAGAGTTGAACCTTCCTTTAGACAGAGTAGATTTGAAACACTCTTTTTGTTTAATTTACATGTGGAGATTTCAAGCGAATTGAGGCCAATGACAGAAAAGGAAATATCTTCGTTTAAAAACGAGACAGAATCATTCTCTGAAACAACGTAATGATTTGTGCGTTCAGCTCACAGAGTTTAACCTTTCTTTTCATAGAGCAGTTTGAAAACACTCTGTTTGTAAAGTCTGCAAGTGGATATTTGGACCTTTACGAGGCCTTCGTTGGAAACGGGATTTCTTCATATAATGCAAGACAGAAGATTCCTCAGTAACTTCCTTGTGTTGTGTGTCTTCAGCTCACAGAGTTGAACCTTTCTTTAGACAGAGCAGATTTGAAACTCTCTTTTTGTGGAATTTGCAGTTGGAGATTTCAAGCGATTTCAGGCCAATGGTAGAAAAGGAAATATCTTCGTTTAAAAACTAGACAGAATCATTCTCTGAAACAACGTAATGATTTGTGCGTTCAGCTCACAGAGTTTAACCTTTCTTTTCATAGAGCAGTTTGAAAACAGTCTGTTTGTAAAGTCTGCAAGTGGATATTTGGACCTCTTTGAAGCCTTCGTTGGAAGCGGGATTTCTTCATAAAATGCTAGACAGAAGAATTCTCAGTAACTTCTTTGTGTGTGTGTATTCAACTCACAGAGTTGAACCTTCCTTTAGACAGAGTAGATTTGAAACACTCTTTTTGTTTAATTTACATGTGGAGATTTCAAGCGAATTGAGGCCAATGACAGAAAAGGAAATATCTTCGTTTAAAAACGAGACAGAATCATTCTCTGAAACAACGTAATGATTTGTGCGTTCAGCTCACAGAGTTTAACCTTTCTTTTCATAGAGCAGTTTGCAAACACTCTGTTTGTAAAGTCTGCAAGTGGATATTTGGACCTTTACGAGGCCTTCGTTGGAAACGGTATTTCTTCATATAATGCAAGACAGAAGATTTCTCAGTAACTTCCTTGTGTTGTGTGTCTTCAGCTCACAGAGTTGAACCTTTCTTTAGACAGAGCAGATTTGAAACTCTCTTTTTGTGGAATTTGCAGTTGGAGATTTCAAGCGATTTCAGGCCAATGGTAGAAAAGGAAATATCTTCGTTTAAAAACTAGACAGAATCATTCTCTGAAACAACGTAATGATTTGTGCGTTCAGCTCACAGAGTTTAACCTTTCTTTTCATAGAGCAGTTTGAAAACAGTCTGTTTGTAAAGTCTGCAAGTGGATATTTGGACCTCTTTGAAGCCTTCGTTGGAAGCGGGATTTCTTCATAAAATGCTAGACAGAAGAATTCTCAGTAACTTCTTTGTGTGTGTGTATTCAACTCACAGAGTTGAACCTTCCTTTAGACAGAGTAGATTTGAAACACTCTTTTTGTTTAATTTACATGTGGAGATTTCAAGCGAATTGAGGCCAATGACAGAAAAGGAAATATCTTCGTTTAAAAACGAGACAGAATCATTCTCTGAAACAACGTAATGATTTGTGCGTTCAGCTCACAGAGTTTAACCTTTCTTTTCATAGAGCAGTTTGCAAACACTCTGTTTGTAAAGTCTGCAAGTGGATATTTGGACCTTTACGAGGCCTTCGTTGGAAACGGGATTTCTTCATATAATGCAAGACAGAAGATTTCTCAGTAACTTCCTTGTGTTGTGTGTCTTCAGCTCACAGAGTTGAACCTTTCTTTAGACAGGGCAGATTTGAAACTCTCTTTTTGTGGAATTTGCAGTTGGAGATTTCAAGCGATTTCAGGCCAATGGTAGAAACGGAAATATCTTCGTTTAAAAACTAGACAGAATCATTCTCTGAAACAACGTAATGATTTGTGCATTCAGCTCACAGAGTTTAACCTTTCTTTTCATAGAGCAGTTTGAAACAGCCTGTTTGTAAAGTCTGCAAGTGGATATTTGGACCTCTTTGAAGACTTCGTTGGAAGCGGGATTTCTTCATAAAATGCTAGACAGAAGAATTCTCAGTAACTTCTTTGTGTCTGTGTATTCAACTCACAGAGTTGAACCTTCCTTTAGACAGAGTAGATTTGAAACACTCTTTTTGTTTAATTTACATGTGGAGATTTCAAGCGAATTGAGGCCAATGACAGAAAAGGAAATATCTTCGTTTAAAAACGAGACAGAATCATTCTCTGAAACAACGTAATGATTTGTGCGTTCAGCTCACAGAGTTTAACCTTTCTTTTCATAGAGCAGTTTGAAAACACTCTGTTTGTAAAGTCTGCAAGTGGATATTTGGACCTTTACGAGGCCTTCGTTGGAAATGGGATTTCTTCATATAATGCAAGACAGAAGATTTCTCAGTAACTTCCTTGTGTTGTGTGTCTTCAGCTCACAGAGTTGAACCTTTCTTTAGACAGAGCAGATTTGAAACTCTCTTTTTGTGGAATTTGCAGTTGGAGATTTCAAGCGATTTCAGGCCAATGGTAGAAAAGGAAATATCTTCGTTTAAAAACTAGACAGAATCATTCTCTGAAACAACGTAATGATTTGTGCGTTCAGCTCACAGAGTTTAACCTTTCTTTTCATAGAGCAGTTTGAAAACAGTCTGTTTGTAAAGTCTGCAAGTGGATATTTGGACCTCTTTGAAGCCTTCGTTGGAAGCGGGATTTCTTCATAAAATGCTAGACAGAAGAATTCTCAGTAACTTCTTTGTGTGTGTGTATTCAACTCACAGAGTTGAACCTTCCTTTAGACAGAGTAGGTTTGAAACACTCTTTTTGTTTAATTTACATGTGGAGATTTCAAGCGAATTGAGGCCAATGACAGAAAAGGAAATATCTTCGTTTAAAAACGAGACAGAATCATTCTCTGAAACAACGTAATGATTTGTGCGTTCAGCTCACAGAGTTTAACCTTTCTTTTCATAGAGCAGTTTGAAAACAGTCTGTTTGTAAAGTCTGCAAGTGGATATTTGGACCTTTACGAGGCCTTCGTTGGAAACGGGATTTCTTCATATAATGCAAGACAGAAGAATTCTCAGTAACTTCCTTGTGTTGTGTGTCTTCAGCTCACAGAGTTGAACCTTTCTTTAGACAGGGCAGATTTGAAACTCTCTTTTTGTGGAATTTGCAGTTGGAGATTTCAAGCGATTTCAGGCCAATGGTAGAAACGGAAATATCTTCGTTTAAAAACTAGACAGAATCATTCTCTGAAACAACGTAATGATTTGTGCATTCAGCTCACAGAGTTTAACCTTTCTTTTCATAGAGCAGTTTGAAACAGCCTGTTTGTAAAGTCTGCAAGTGGATATTTGGACCTCTTTGAAGACTTCGTTGGAAGCGGGATTTCTTCATAAAATGCTAGACAGAAGAATTCTCAGTAACTTCTTTGTGTCTGTGTATTCAACTCACAGAGTTGAACCTTCCTTTAGACAGAGTAGATTTGAAACACTCTTTTTGTTTAATTTACATGTGGAGATTTCAAGCGAATTGAGGCCAATGACAGAAAAGGAAATATCTTCGTTTAAAAACGAGACAGAATCATTCTCTGAAACAACGTAATGATTTGTGCGTTCAGCTCACAGAGTTTAACCTTTCTTTTCATAGAGCAGTTTGCAAACACTCTGTTTGTAAAGTCTGCAAGTGGATATTTGGACCTTTACGAGGCCTTCGTTGGAAACGGGATTTCTTCATATAATGCAAGACAGAAGATTTCTCAGTAACTTCCTTGTGTTGTGTGTCTTCAGCTCACAGAGTTGAACCTTTCTTTAGACAGGGCAGATTTGAAACTCTCTTTTTGTGGAATTTGCAGTTGGAGATTTCAAGCGATTTCAGGCCAATGGTAGAAAAGGAAATATCTTCGTTTAAAAACTAGACAGAATCATTCTCTGAAACAACGTAATGATTTGTGCGTTCAGCTCACAGAGTTTAACCTTTCTTTTCATAGAGCAGTTTGAAAACAGTCTGTTTGTAAAGTCTGCAAGTGGATATTTGGACCTCTTTGAAGCCTTCGTTGGAAGCGGGATTTCTTCATAAAATGCTAGACAGAAGAATTCTCAGTAACTTCTTTGTGTGTGTGTATTCAACTCACAGAGTTGAACCTTCCTTTAGACAGAGTAGATTTGAAACACTCTTTTTGTTTAATTTACATGTGGAGATTTCAAGCGAATTGAGGCCAATGACAGAAAAGGAAATATCTTCGTTTAAAAACGAGACAGAATCATTCTCTGAAACAACGTAATGATTTGTGCGTTCAGCTCACAGAGTTTAACCTTTCTTTTCATAGAGCAGTTTGCAAACACTCTGTTTGTAAAGTCTGCAAGTGGATATTTGGACCTTTACGAGGCCTTCGTTGGAAACGGGATTTCTTCATATAATGCAAGACAGAAGATTCCTCAGTAACTTCCTTGTGTTGTGTGTCTTCAGCTCACAGAGTTGAACCTTTCTTTAGACAGAGCAGATTTGAAACTCTCTTTTTGTGGAATTTGCAGTTGGAGATTTCAAGCGATTTCAGGCCAATGGTAGAAAAGGAAATATCTTCGTTTAAAAACTAGACAGAATCATTCTCTGAAACAACGTAATGATTTGTGCGTTCAGCTCACAGAGTTTAACCTTTCTTTTCATAGAGCAGTTTGAAAACAGTCTGTTTGTAAAGTCTGCAAGTGGATATTTGGACCTCTTTGAATCCTTCGTTGGAAGCGGGATTTCTTCATAAAATGCTAGACAGAAGAATTCTCAGTAACTTCTTTGTGTGTGCGTATTCAACTCACAGAGTTGAACCTTCCTTTAGACAGAGTAGATTTGAAACACTCTTTTTGTTTAATTTACATGTGGAGATTTCAAGCGAATTGAGGCCAATGACAGAAAAGGAAATATCTTCGTTTAAAAACGAGACAGAATCATTCTCTGAAACAACGTAATGATTTGTGCGTATAGCTCACAGAGTTTAACCTTTCTTTTCATAGAGCAGTTTGCAAACACTCTCTTTGTAAAGTCTGCAAGTGGATATTTGGACCTTTACGAGGCCTTCGTTGGAAACGGGATTTCTTCATATAATGCAAGACAGAAGATTTCTCAGTAACTTCCTTGTGTTGTGTGTCTTCAGCTCACAGAGTTGAACCTTTCTTTAGACAGAGCAGATTTGAAACTCTCTTTTTGTGGAATTTGCAGTTGGAGATTTCAAGCGATTTCAGGCCAATGGTAGAAAAGGAAATATCTTCGTTTAAAAACTAGACAGAATCATTCTCTGAAACAACGTAATGATTTGTGCGTTCAGCTCACAGAGTTTAACCTTTCTTTTCATAGAGCAGTTTGCAAACAGTCTGTTTGTAAAGTCTGCAAGTGGATATTTGGACCTCTTGGAAGCCTTCGTTGGAAGCGGGATTTCTTCATAAAATGCTAGACAGAAGAATTCTCAGTAACTTCTTTGTGTGTGTGTATTCAACTCACAGAGTTGAACCTTTCTTTAGACAGAGCAGATTTGAAACTCTCTTTTTGTGGAATTTGCAGTTGGAGATTTCAAGCGATTTCAGGCCAATGGTAGAAAAGGAAATATCTTCGTTTAAAAACTAGACAGAATCATTCTCTGAAACAACGTAATGATTTGTGCGTTCAGCTCACAGAGTTTAACCTTTCTTTTCATAGAGCAGTTTGAAAACAGTCTGTTTGTAAAGTCTGCAAGTGGATATTTGGACCTCTTTGAATCCTTCGTTGGAAGCGGGATTTCTTCATAAAATGCTAGACAGAAGAATTCTCAGTAACTTCTTTGTGTGTGTGTATTCAACTCACAGAGTTGAACCTTCCTTTAGACAGAGTAGATTTGAAACACTCTTTTTGTTTAATTTACATGTGGAGATTTCAAGCGAATTGAGGCCAATGACAGAAAAGGAAATATCTTCGTTTAAAAACGAGACAGAATCATTCTCTGAAACAACGTAATGATTTGTGCGTTCAGCTCACAGAGTTTAACCTTTCTTTTCATAGAGCAGTTTGCAAACACTCTGTTTGTAAAGTCTGCAAGTGGATATTTGGACCTTTACGAGGCCTTCGTTGGAAACGGGATTTCTTCATATAATGCAAGACAGAAGATTTCTCAGTAACTTCCTTGTGTTGTGTGTCTTCAGCTCACAGAGTTGAACCTTTCTTTAGACAGAGCAGATTTGAAACTCTCTTTTTGTGGAATTTGCAGTTGGAGATTTCAAGCGATTTCAGGCCAATGGTAGAAAAGGAAATATCTTCGTTTAAAAACTAGACAGAATCATTCTCTGAAACAACGTAATGATTTGTGCGTTCAGCTCACAGAGTTTAACCTTTCTTTTCATAGAGCAGTTTGAAAACAGTCTGTTTGTAAAGTCTGCAAGTGGATATTTGGACCTCTTGGAAGCCTTCGTTGGAAGCGGGATTTCTTCATAAAATGCTAGACAGAAGAATTCTCAGTAACTTCTTTGTGTGTGTGTATTCAACTCACAGAGTTGAACCTTCCTTTAGACAGAGTAGATTTGAAACACTCTTTTTGTTTAATTTACATGTGGAGATTTCAAGCGAATTGAGGCCAATGACAGAAAAGGAAATATCTTCGTTTAAAAACGAGACAGAATCATTCTCTGAAACAACGTAATGATTTGTGCGTTCAGCTCACAGAGTTTAACCTTTCTTTTCATAGAGCAGTTTGAAAACACTCTGTTTGTAAAGTCTGCAAGTGGATATTTGGACCTTTACGAGGCCTTCGTTGGAAACGGGATTTCTTCATATAATGCAAGACAGAAGATTCCTCAGTAACTTCCTTGTGTTGTGTGTCTTCAGCTCACAGAGTTGAACCTTTCTTTAGACAGAGCAGATTTGAAACTCTCTTTTTGTGGAATTTGCAGTTGGAGATTTCAAGCGATTTCAGGCCAATGGTAGAAAAGGAAATATCTTCGTTTAAAAACTAGACAGAATCATTCTCTGAAACAACGTAATGATTTGTGCGTTCAGCTCACAGAGTTTAACCTTTCTTTTCATAGAGCAGTTTGAAAACAGTCTGTTTGTAAAGTCTGCAAGTGGATATTTGGACCTCTTTGAAGCCTTCGTTGGAAGCGGGATTTCTTCATAAAATGCTAGACAGAAGAATTCTCAGTAACTTCTTTGTGTGTGTGTATTCAACTCACAGAGTTGAACCTTCCTTTAGACAGAGTAGATTTGAAACACTCTTTTTGTTTAATTTACATGTGGAGATTTCAAGCGAATTGAGGCCAATGACAGAAAAGGAAATATCTTCGTTTAAAAACGAGACAGAATCATTCTCTGAAACAACGTAATGATTTGTGCGTTCAGCTCACAGAGTTTAACCTTTCTTTTCATAGAGCAGTTTGCAAACACTCTGTTTGTAAAGTCTGCAAGTGGATATTTGGACCTTTACGAGGCCTTCGTTGGAAACGGGATTTCTTCATATAATGCAAGACAGAAGATTCCTCAGTAACTTCCTTGTGTTGTGTGTCTTCAGCTCACAGAGTTGAACCTTTCTTTAGACAGAGCAGATTTGAAACTCTCTTTTTGTGGAATTTGCAGTTGGAGATTTCAAGCGATTTCAGGCCAATGGTAGAAAAGGAAATATCTTCGTTTAAAAACTAGACAGAATCATTCTCTGAAACAACGTAATGATTTGTGCGTTCAGCTCACAGAGTTTAACCTTTCTTTTCATAGAGCAGTTTGAAAACAGTCTGTTTGTAAAGTCTGCAAGTGGATATTTGGACCTCTTTGAAGCCTTCGTTGGAAGCGGGATTTCTTCATAAAATGCTAGACAGAAGAATTCTCAGTAACTTCTTTGTGTGTGTGTATTCAACTCACAGAGTTGAACCTTCCTTTAGACAGAGTAGATTTGAAACACTCTTTTTGTTTAATTTACATGTGGAGATTTCAAGCGAATTGAGGCCAATGACAGAAAAGGAAATATCTTCGTTTAAAAACGAGACAGAATCATTCTCTGAAACAACGTAATGATTTGTGCGTTCAGCTCACAGAGTTTAACCTTTCTTTTCATAGAGCAGTTTGCAAACACTCTGTTTGTAAAGTCTGCAAGTGGATATTTGGACCTTTACGAGGCCTTCGTTGGAAACGGGATTTCTTCATATAATGCAAGACAGAAGATTTCTCAGTAACTTCCTTGTGTTGTGTGTCTTCAGCTCACAGAGTTGAACCTTTCTTTAGACAGAGCAGATTTGAAACTCTCTTTTTGTGGAATTTGCAGTTGGAGATTTCAAGCGATTTCAGGCCAATGGTAGAAAAGGAAATATCTTCGTTTAAAAACTAGACAGAATCATTCTCTGAAACAACGTAATGATTTGTGCGTTCAGCTCACAGAGTTTAACCTTTCTTTTCATAGAGCAGTTTGAAAACAGTCTGTTTGTAAAGTCTGCAAGTGGATATTTGGACCTCTTTGAAGCCTTCGTTGGAAGCGGGATTTCTTCATAAAATGCTAGACAGAAGAATTCTCAGTAACTTCTTTGTGTGTGTGTATTCAACTCACAGAGTTGAACCTTCCTTTAGACAGAGTAGATTTGAAACACTCTTTTTGTTTAATTTACATGTGGAGATTTCAAGCGAATTGAGGCCAATGACAGAAAAGGAAATATCTTCGTTTAAAAACGAGACAGAATCATTCTCTGAAACAACGTAATGATTTGTGCGTTCAGCTCACAGAGTTTAACCTTTCTTTTCATAGAGCAGTTTGAAAACAGTCTGTTTGTAAAGTCTGCAAGTGGATATTTGGACCTTTACGAGGCCTTCGTTGGAAACGGGATTTCTTCATATAATGCAAGACAGAAGAATTCTCAGTAACTTCCTTGTGTTGTGTGTCTTCAGCTCACAGAGTTGAACCTTTCTTTAGACAGGGCAGATTTGAAACTCTCTTTTTGTGGAATTTGCAGTTGGAGATTTCAAGCGATTTCAGGCCAATGGTAGAAACGGAAATATCTTCGTTTAAAAACTAGACAGAATCATTCTCTGAAACAACGTAATGATTTGTGCATTCAGCTCACAGAGTTTAACCTTTCTTTTCATAGAGCAGTTTGAAACAGCCTGTTTGTAAAGTCTGCAAGTGGATATTTGGACCTCTTTGAAGACTTCGTTGGAAGCGGGATTTCTTCATAAAATGCTAGACAGAAGAATTCTCAGTAACTTCTTTGTGTCTGTGTATTCAACTCACAGAGTTGAACCTTCCTTTAGACAGAGTAGATTTGAAACACTCTTTTTGTTTAATTTACATGTGGAGATTTCAAGCGAATTGAGGCCAATGACAGAAAAGGAAATATCTTCGTTTAAAAACGAGACAGAATCATTCTCTGAAACAACGTAATGATTTGTGCGTTCAGCTCACAGAGTTTAACCTTTCTTTTCATAGAGCAGTTTGCAAACACTCTGTTTGTAAAGTCTGCAAGTGGATATTTGGACCTTTACGAGGCCTTCGTTGGAAACGGGATTTCTTCATATAATGCAAGACAGAAGATTTCTCAGTAACTTCCTTGTGTTGTGTGTCTTCAGCTCACAGAGTTGAACCTTTCTTTAGACAGAGCAGATTTGAAACTCTCTTTTTGTGGAATTTGCAGTTGGAGATTTCAAGCGATTTCAGGCCAATGGTAGAAAAGGAAATATCTTCGTTTAAAAACTAGACAGAATCATTCTCTGAAACAACGTAATGATTTGTGCGTTCAGCTCACAGAGTTTAACCTTTCTTTTCATAGAGCAGTTTGAAAACAGTCTGTTTGTAAAGTCTGCAAGTGGATATTTGGACCTCTTGGAAGCCTTCGTTGGAAGCGGGATTTCTTCAGAAAATGCTAGACAGAAGAATTCTCAGTAACTTCTTTGTGTGTGTGTATTCAACTCACAGAGTTGAACCTTCCTTTAGACAGAGTAGATTTGAAACACTCTTTTTGTTTAATTTACATGTGGAGATTTCAAGCGAATTGAGGCCAATGACAGAAAAGGAAATATCTTCGTTTAAAAACGAGACAGAATCATTCTCTGAAACAACGTAATGATTTGTGCGTTCAGCTCACAGAGTTTAACCTTTCTTTTCATAGAGCAGTTTGAAAACAGTCTGTTTGTAAAGTCTGCAAGTGGATATTTGGACCTTTACGAGGCCTTCGTTGGAAACGGGATTTCTTCATATAATGCAAGACAGAAGAATTCTCAGTAACTTCCTTGTGTTGTGTGTCTTCAGCTCACAGAGTTGAACCTTTCTTTAGACAGGGCAGATTTGAAACTCTCTTTTTGTGGAATTTGCAGTTGGAGATTTCAAGCGATTTCAGGCCAATGGTAGAAACGGAAATATCTTCGTTTAAAAACTAGACAGAATCATTCTCTGAAACAACGTAATGATTTGTGCATTCAGCTCACAGAGTTTAACCTTTCTTTTCATAGAGCAGTTTGAAACAGCCTGTTTGTAAAGTCTGCAAGTGGATATTTGGACCTCTTTGAAGACTTCGTTGGAAGCGGGATTTCTTCATAAAATGCTAGACAGAAGAATTCTCAGTAACTTCTTTGTGTGTGTGTATTCAACTCACAGAGTTGAACCTTCCTTTAGACAGAGTAGATTTGAAACACTCTTTTTGTTTAATTTACATGTGGAGATTTCAAGCGAATTGAGGCCAATGACAGAAAAGGAAATATCTTCGTTTAAAAACGAGACAGAATCATTCTCTGAAACAACGTAATGATTTGTGCGTTCAGCTCACAGAGTTTAACCTTTCTTTTCATAGAGCAGTTTGCAAACACTCTGTTTGTAAAGTCTGCAAGTGGATATTTGGACCTTTACGAGGCCTTCGTTGGAAACGGGATTTCTTCATATAATGCAAGACAGAAGATTTCTCAGTAACTTCCTTGTGTTGTGTGTCTTCAGCTCACAGAGTTGAACCTTTCTTTAGACAGGGCAGATTTGAAACTCTCTTTTTGTGGAATTTGCAGTTGGAGATTTCAAGCGATTTCAGGCCAATGGTAGAAAAGGAAATATCTTCGTTTAAAAACTAGACAGAATCATTCTCTGAAACAACGTAATGATTTGTGCGTTCAGCTCACAGAGTTTAACCTTTCTTTTCATAGAGCAGTTTGAAAACAGTCTGTTTGTAAAGTCTGCAAGTGGATATTTGGACCTCTTTGAAGCCTTCGTTGGAAGCGGGATTTCTTCATAAAATGCTAGACAGAAGAATTCTCAGTAACTTCTTTGTGTGTGTGTATTCAACTCACAGAGTTGAACCTTCCTTTAGACAGAGTAGATTTGAAACACTCTTTTTGTTTAATTTACATGTGGAGATTTCAAGCGAATTGAGGCCAATGACAGAAAAGGAAATATCTTCGTTTAAAAACGAGACAGAATCATTCTCTGAAACAACGTAATGATTTGTGCGTTCAGCTCACAGAGTTTAACCTTTCTTTTCATAGAGCAGTTTGCAAACACTCTGTTTGTAAAGTCTGCAAGTGGATATTTGGACCTTTACGAGGCCTTCGTTGGAAACGGGATTTCTTCATATAATGCAAGACAGAAGATTCCTCAGTAACTTCCTTGTGTTGTGTGTCTTCAGCTCACAGAGTTGAACCTTTCTTTAGACAGAGCAGATTTGAAACTCTCTTTTTGTGGAATTTGCAGTTGGAGATTTCAAGCGATTTCAGGCCAATGGTAGAAAAGGAAATATCTTCGTTTAAAAACTAGACAGAATCATTCTCTGAAACAACGTAATGATTTGTGCGTTCAGCTCACAGAGTTTAACCTTTCTTTTCATAGAGCAGTTTGAAAACAGTCTGTTTGTAAAGTCTGCAAGTGGATATTTGGACCTCTTTGAATCCTTCGTTGGAAGCGGGATTTCTTCATAAAATGCTAGACAGAAGAATTCTCAGTAACTTCTTTGTGTGTGCGTATTCAACTCACAGAGTTGAACCTTCCTTTAGACAGAGTAGATTTGAAACACTCTTTTTGTTTAATTTACATGTGGAGATTTCAAGCGAATTGAGGCCAATGACAGAAAAGGAAATATCTTCGTTTAAAAACGAGACAGAATCATTCTCTGAAACAACGTAATGATTTGTGCGTATAGCTCACAGAGTTTAACCTTTCTTTTCATAGAGCAGTTTGCAAACACTCTCTTTGTAAAGTCTGCAAGTGGATATTTGGACCTTTACGAGGCCTTCGTTGGAAACGGGATTTCTTCATATAATGCAAGACAGAAGATTTCTCAGTAACTTCCTTGTGTTGTGTGTCTTCAGCTCACAGAGTTGAACCTTTCTTTAGACAGAGCAGATTTGAAACTCTCTTTTTGTGGAATTTGCAGTTGGAGATTTCAAGCGATTTCAGGCCAATGGTAGAAAAGGAAATATCTTCGTTTAAAAACTAGACAGAATCATTCTCTGAAACAACGTAATGATTTGTGCGTTCAGCTCACAGAGTTTAACCTTTCTTTTCATAGAGCAGTTTGCAAACAGTCTGTTTGTAAAGTCTGCAAGTGGATATTTGGACCTCTTGGAAGCCTTCGTTGGAAGCGGGATTTCTTCATAAAATGCTAGACAGAAGAATTCTCAGTAACTTCTTTGTGTGTGTGTATTCAACTCACAGAGTTGAACCTTTCTTTAGACAGAGCAGATTTGAAACTCTCTTTTTGTGGAATTTGCAGTTGGAGATTTCAAGCGATTTCAGGCCAATGGTAGAAAAGGAAATATCTTCGTTTAAAAACTAGACAGAATCATTCTCTGAAACAACGTAATGATTTGTGCGTTCAGCTCACAGAGTTTAACCTTTCTTTTCATAGAGCAGTTTGAAAACAGTCTGTTTGTAAAGTCTGCAAGTGGATATTTGGACCTCTTTGAATCCTTCGTTGGAAGCGGGATTTCTTCATAAAATGCTAGACAGAAGAATTCTCAGTAACTTCTTTGTGTGTGTGTATTCAACTCACAGAGTTGAACCTTCCTTTAGACAGAGTAGATTTGAAACACTCTTTTTGTTTAATTTACATGTGGAGATTTCAAGCGAATTGAGGCCAATGACAGAAAAGGAAATATCTTCGTTTAAAAACGAGACAGAATCATTCTCTGAAACAACGTAATGATTTGTGCGTTCAGCTCACAGAGTTTAACCTTTCTTTTCATAGAGCAGTTTGCAAACACTCTGTTTGTAAAGTCTGCAAGTGGATATTTGGACCTTTACGAGGCCTTCGTTGGAAACGGGATTTCTTCATATAATGCAAGACAGAAGATTTCTCAGTAACTTCCTTGTGTTGTGTGTCTTCAGCTCACAGAGTTGAACCTTTCTTTAGACAGAGCAGATTTGAAACTCTCTTTTTGTGGAATTTGCAGTTGGAGATTTCAAGCGATTTCAGGCCAATGGTAGAAAAGGAAATATCTTCGTTTAAAAACTAGACAGAATCATTCTCTGAAACAACGTAATGATTTGTGCGTTCAGCTCACAGAGTTTAACCTTTCTTTTCATAGAGCAGTTTGAAAACAGTCTGTTTGTAAAGTCTGCAAGTGGATATTTGGACCTCTTGGAAGCCTTCGTTGGAAGCGGGATTTCTTCATAAAATGCTAGACAGAAGAATTCTCAGTAACTTCTTTGTGTGTGTGTATTCAACTCACAGAGTTGAACCTTCCTTTAGACAGAGTAGATTTGAAACACTCTTTTTGTTTAATTTACATGTGGAGATTTCAAGCGAATTGAGGCCAATGACAGAAAAGGAAATATCTTCGTTTAAAAACGAGACAGAATCATTCTCTGAAACAACGTAATGATTTGTGCGTTCAGCTCACAGAGTTTAACCTTTCTTTTCATAGAGCAGTTTGAAAACACTCTGTTTGTAAAGTCTGCAAGTGGATATTTGGACCTTTACGAGGCCTTCGTTGGAAACGGGATTTCTTCATATAATGCAAGACAGAAGATTCCTCAGTAACTTCCTTGTGTTGTGTGTCTTCAGCTCACAGAGTTGAACCTTTCTTTAGACAGAGCAGATTTGAAACTCTCTTTTTGTGGAATTTGCAGTTGGAGATTTCAAGCGATTTCAGGCCAATGGTAGAAAAGGAAATATCTTCGTTTAAAAACTAGACAGAATCATTCTCTGAAACAACGTAATGATTTGTGCGTTCAGCTCACAGAGTTTAACCTTTCTTTTCATAGAGCAGTTTGAAAACAGTCTGTTTGTAAAGTCTGCAAGTGGATATTTGGACCTCTTTGAAGCCTTCGTTGGAAGCGGGATTTCTTCATAAAATGCTAGACAGAAGAATTCTCAGTAACTTCTTTGTGTGTGTGTATTCAACTCACAGAGTTGAACCTTCCTTTAGACAGAGTAGATTTGAAACACTCTTTTTGTTTAATTTACATGTGGAGATTTCAAGCGAATTGAGGCCAATGACAGAAAAGGAAATATCTTCGTTTAAAAACGAGACAGAATCATTCTCTGAAACAACGTAATGATTTGTGCGTTCAGCTCACAGAGTTTAACCTTTCTTTTCATAGAGCAGTTTGCAAACACTCTGTTTGTAAAGTCTGCAAGTGGATATTTGGACCTTTACGAGGCCTTCGTTGGAAACGGGATTTCTTCATATAATGCAAGACAGAAGATTCCTCAGTAACTTCCTTGTGTTGTGTGTCTTCAGCTCACAGAGTTGAACCTTTCTTTAGACAGAGCAGATTTGAAACTCTCTTTTTGTGGAATTTGCAGTTGGAGATTTCAAGCGATTTCAGGCCAATGGTAGAAAAGGAAATATCTTCGTTTAAAAACTAGACAGAATCATTCTCTGAAACAACGTAATGATTTGTGCGTTCAGCTCACAGAGTTTAACCTTTCTTTTCATAGAGCAGTTTGAAAACAGTCTGTTTGTAAAGTCTGCAAGTGGATATTTGGACCTCTTTGAAGCCTTCGTTGGAAGCGGGATTTCTTCATAAAATGCTAGACAGAAGAATTCTCAGTAACTTCTTTGTGTGTGTGTATTCAACTCACAGAGTTGAACCTTCCTTTAGACAGAGTAGATTTGAAACACTCTTTTTGTTTAATTTACATGTGGAGATTTCAAGCGAATTGAGGCCAATGACAGAAAAGGAAATATCTTCGTTTAAAAACGAGACAGAATCATTCTCTGAAACAACGTAATGATTTGTGCGTTCAGCTCACAGAGTTTAACCTTTCTTTTCATAGAGCAGTTTGCAAACACTCTGTTTGTAAAGTCTGCAAGTGGATATTTGGACCTTTACGAGGCCTTCGTTGGAAACGGGATTTCTTCATATAATGCAAGACAGAAGATTTCTCAGTAACTTCCTTGTGTTGTGTGTCTTCAGCTCACAGAGTTGAACCTTTCTTTAGACAGAGCAGATTTGAAACTCTCTTTTTGTGGAATTTGCAGTTGGAGATTTCAAGCGATTTCAGGCCAATGGTAGAAAAGGAAATATCTTCGTTTAAAAACTAGACAGAATCATTCTCTGAAACAACGTAATGATTTGTGCGTTCAGCTCACAGAGTTTAACCTTTCTTTTCATAGAGCAGTTTGAAAACAGTCTGTTTGTAAAGTCTGCAAGTGGATATTTGGACCTCTTTGAAGCCTTCGTTGGAAGCGGGATTTCTTCATAAAATGCTAGACAGAAGAATTCTCAGTAACTTCTTTGTGTGTGTGTATTCAACTCACAGAGTTGAACCTTCCTTTAGACAGAGTAGATTTGAAACACTCTTTTTGTTTAATTTACATGTGGAGATTTCAAGCGAATTGAGGCCAATGACAGAAAAGGAAATATCTTCGTTTAAAAACGAGACAGAATCATTCTCTGAAACAACGTAATGATTTGTGCGTTCAGCTCACAGAGTTTAACCTTTCTTTTCATAGAGCAGTTTGAAAACAGTCTGTTTGTAAAGTCTGCAAGTGGATATTTGGACCTTTACGAGGCCTTCGTTGGAAACGGGATTTCTTCATATAATGCAAGACAGAAGAATTCTCAGTAACTTCCTTGTGTTGTGTGTCTTCAGCTCACAGAGTTGAACCTTTCTTTAGACAGGGCAGATTTGAAACTCTCTTTTTGTGGAATTTGCAGTTGGAGATTTCAAGCGATTTCAGGCCAATGGTAGAAACGGAAATATCTTCGTTTAAAAACTAGACAGAATCATTCTCTGAAACAACGTAATGATTTGTGCATTCAGCTCACAGAGTTTAACCTTTCTTTTCATAGAGCAGTTTGAAACAGCCTGTTTGTAAAGTCTGCAAGTGGATATTTGGACCTCTTTGAAGACTTCGTTGGAAGCGGGATTTCTTCATAAAATGCTAGACAGAAGAATTCTCAGTAACTTCTTTGTGTCTGTGTATTCAACTCACAGAGTTGAACCTTCCTTTAGACAGAGTAGATTTGAAACACTCTTTTTGTTTAATTTACATGTGGAGATTTCAAGCGAATTGAGGCCAATGACAGAAAAGGAAATATCTTCGTTTAAAAACGAGACAGAATCATTCTCTGAAACAACGTAATGATTTGTGCGTTCAGCTCACAGAGTTTAACCTTTCTTTTCATAGAGCAGTTTGCAAACACTCTGTTTGTAAAGTCTGCAAGTGGATATTTGGACCTTTACGAGGCCTTCGTTGGAAACGGGATTTCTTCATATAATGCAAGACAGAAGATTTCTCAGTAACTTCCTTGTGTTGTGTGTCTTCAGCTCACAGAGTTGAACCTTTCTTTAGACAGAGCAGATTTGAAACTCTCTTTTTGTGGAATTTGCAGTTGGAGATTTCAAGCGATTTCAGGCCAATGGTAGAAAAGGAAATATCTTCGTTTAAAAACTAGACAGAATCATTCTCTGAAACAACGTAATGATTTGTGCGTTCAGCTCACAGAGTTTAACCTTTCTTTTCATAGAGCAGTTTGAAAACAGTCTGTTTGTAAAGTCTGCAAGTGGATATTTGGACCTCTTGGAAGCCTTCGTTGGAAGCGGGATTTCTTCATAAAATGCTAGACAGAAGAATTCTCAGTAACTTCTTTGTGTGTGTGTATTCAACTCACAGAGTTGAACCTTCCTTTAGACAGAGTAGATTTGAAACACTCTTTTTGTTTAATTTACATGTGGAGATTTCAAGCGAATTGAGGCCAATGACAGAAAAGGAAATATCTTCGTTTAAAAACGAGACAGAATCATTCTCTGAAACAACGTAATGATTTGTGCGTTCAGCTCACAGAGTTTAACCTTTCTTTTCATAGAGCAGTTTGAAAACAGTCTGTTTGTAAAGTCTGCAAGTGGATATTTGGACCTTTACGAGGCCTTCGTTGGAAACGGGATTTCTTCATATAATGCAAGACAGAAGAATTCTCAGTAACTTCCTTGTGTTGTGTGTCTTCAGCTCACAGAGTTGAACCTTTCTTTAGACAGGGCAGATTTGAAACTCTCTTTTTGTGGAATTTGCAGTTGGAGATTTCAAGCGATTTCAGGCCAATGGTAGAAACGGAAATATCTTCGTTTAAAAACTAGACAGAATCATTCTCTGAAACAACGTAATGATTTGTGCATTCAGCTCACAGAGTTTAACCTTTCTTTTCATAGAGCAGTTTGAAACAGCCTGTTTGTAAAGTCTGCAAGTGGATATTTGGACCTCTTTGAAGACTTCGTTGGAAGCGGGATTTCTTCATAAAATGCTAGACAGAAGAATTCTCAGTAACTTCTTTGTGTCTGTGTATTCAACTCACAGAGTTGAACCTTCCTTTAGACAGAGTAGATTTGAAACACTCTTTTTGTTTAATTTACATGTGGAGATTTCAAGCGAATTGAGGCCAATGACAGAAAAGGAAATATCTTCGTTTAAAAACGAGACAGAATCATTCTCTGAAACAACGTAATGATTTGTGCGTTCAGCTCACAGAGTTTAACCTTTCTTTTCATAGAGCAGTTTGCAAACACTCTGTTTGTAAAGTCTGCAAGTGGATATTTGGACCTTTACGAGGCCTTCGTTGGAAACGGGATTTCTTCATATAATGCAAGACAGAAGATTTCTCAGTAACTTCCTTGTGTTGTGTGTCTTCAGCTCACAGAGTTGAACCTTTCTTTAGACAGGGCAGATTTGAAACTCTCTTTTTGTGGAATTTGCAGTTGGAGATTTCAAGCGATTTCAGGCCAATGGTAGAAAAGGAAATATCTTCGTTTAAAAACTAGACAGAATCATTCTCTGAAACAACGTAATGATTTGTGCGTTCAGCTCACAGAGTTTAACCTTTCTTTTCATAGAGCAGTTTGAAAACAGTCTGTTTGTAAAGTCTGCAAGTGGATATTTGGACCTCTTTGAAGCCTTCGTTGGAAGCGGGATTTCTTCATAAAATGCTAGACAGAAGAATTCTCAGTAACTTCTTTGTGTGTGTGTATTCAACTCACAGAGTTGAACCTTCCTTTAGACAGAGTAGATTTGAAACACTCTTTTTGTTTAATTTACATGTGGAGATTTCAAGCGAATTGAGGCCAATGACAGAAAAGGAAATATCTTCGTTTAAAAACGAGACAGAATCATTCTCTGAAACAACGTAATGATTTGTGCGTTCAGCTCACAGAGTTTAACCTTTCTTTTCATAGAGCAGTTTGCAAACACTCTGTTTGTAAAGTCTGCAAGTGGATATTTGGACCTTTACGAGGCCTTCGTTGGAAACGGGATTTCTTCATATAATGCAAGACAGAAGATTCCTCAGTAACTTCCTTGTGTTGTGTGTCTTCAGCTCACAGAGTTGAACCTTTCTTTAGACAGAGCAGATTTGAAACTCTCTTTTTGTGGAATTTGCAGTTGGAGATTTCAAGCGATTTCAGGCCAATGGTAGAAAAGGAAATATCTTCGTTTAAAAACTAGACAGAATCATTCTCTGAAACAACGTAATGATTTGTGCGTTCAGCTCACAGAGTTTAACCTTTCTTTTCATAGAGCAGTTTGAAAACAGTCTGTTTGTAAAGTCTGCAAGTGGATATTTGGACCTCTTTGAAGCCTTCGTTGGAAGCGGGATTTCTTCATAAAATGCTAGACAGAAGAATTCTCAGTAACTTCTTTGTGTGTGTGTATTCAACTCACAGAGTTGAACCTTCCTTTAGACAGAGTAGATTTGAAACACTCTTTTTGTTTAATTTACATGTGGAGATTTCAAGCGAATTGAGGCCAATGACAGAAAAGGAAATATCTTCGTTTAAAAACGAGACAGAATCATTCTCTGAAACAACGTAATGATTTGTGCGTTCAGCTCACAGAGTTTAACCTTTCTTTTCATAGAGCAGTTTGCAAACACTCTCTTTGTAAAGTCTGCAAGTGGATATTTGGACCTTTACGAGGCCTTCGTTGGAAACGGGATTTCTTCATATAATGCAAGACAGAAGATTTCTCAGTAACTTCCTTGTGTTGTGTGTCTGCAGCTCACAGAGTTGAACCTTTCTTTAGACAGAGCAGATTTGAAACTCTCTTTTTGTGGAATTTGCAGTTGGAGATTTCAAGCGATTTCAGGCCAATGGTAGAAAAGGAAATATCTTCGTTTAAAAACTAGACAGAATCATTCTCTGAAACAACGTAATGATTTGTGCGTTCAGCTCACAGAGTTTAACCTTTCTTTTCATAGAGCAGTTTGAAAACAGTCTGTTTGTAAAGTCTGCAAGTGGATATTTGGACCTCTTTGAAGCCTTCGTTGGAAGCGGGATTTCTTCATAAAATGCTAGACAGAAGAATTCTCAGTAACTTCTTTGTGTGTGTGTATTCAACTCACAGAGTTGAACCTTCCTTTAGACAGAGTAGATTTGAAACACTCTTTTTGTTTAATTTACATGTGGAGATTTCAAGCGAATTGAGGCCAATGACAGAAAAGGAAATATCTTCGTTTAAAAACGAGACAGAATCATTCTCTGAAACAACGTAATGATTTGTGCGTTCAGCTCACAGAGTTTAACCTTTCTTTTCATAGAGCAGTTTGCAAACACTCTGTTTGTAAAGTCTGCAAGTGGATATTTGGACCTTTACGAGGCCTTCGTTGGAAACGGGATTTCTTCATATAATGCAAGACAGAAGATTTCTCAGTAACTTCCTTGTGTTGTGTGTCTTCAGCTCACAGAGTTGAACCTTTCTTTAGACAGGGCAGATTTGAAACTCTCTTTTTGTGGAATTTGCAGTTGGAGATTTCAAGCGATTTCAGGCCAATGGTAGAAAAGGAAATATCTTCGTTTAAAAACTAGACAGAATCATTCTCTGAAACAACGTAATGATTTGTGCGTTCAGCTCACAGAGTTTAACCTTTCTTTTCATAGAGCAGTTTGAAAACAGTCTGTTTGTAAAGTCTGCAAGTGGATATTTGGACCTCTTTGAATCCTTCGTTGGAAGCGGGATTTCTTCATAAAATGCTAGACAGAAGAATTCTCAGTAACTTCTTTGTGTGTGCGTATTCAACTCACAGAGTTGAACCTTCCTTTAGACAGAGTAGATTTGAAACACTCTTTTTGTTTAATTTACATGTGGAGATTTCAAGCAAATTGAGGCCAATGACAGAAAAGGAAATATCTTCGTTTAAAAACGAGACAGAATCATTCTCTGAAACAACGTAATGATTTGTGCGTATAGCTCACAGAGTTTAACCTTTCTTTTCATAGAGCAGTTTGCAAACACTCTCTTTGTAAAGTCTGCAAGTGGATATTTGGACCTTTACGAGGCCTTCGTTGGAAACGGGATTTCTTCATATAATGCAAGACAGAAGATTTCTCAGTAACTTCCTTGTGTTGTGTGTCTTCAGCTCACAGAGTTGAACCTTTCTTTAGACAGAGCAGATTTGAAACTCTCTTTTTGTGGAATTTGCAGTTGGAGATTTCAAGCGATTTCAGGCCAATGGTAGAAAAGGAAATATCTTCGTTTAAAAACTAGACAGAATCATTCTCTGAAACAACGTAATGATTTGTGCGTTCAGCTCACAGAGTTTAACCTTTCTTTTCATAGAGCAGTTTGCAAACAGTCTGTTTGTAAAGTCTGCAAGTGGATATTTGGACCTCTTGGAAGCCTTCGTTGGAAGCGGGATTTCTTCATAAAATGCTAGACAGAAGAATTCTCAGTAACTTCTTTGTGTGTGTGTATTCAACTCACAGAGTTGAACCTTTCTTTAGACAGAGCAGATTTGAAACTCTCTTTTTGTGGAATTTGCAGTTGGAGATTTCAAGCGATTTCAGGCCAATGGTAGAAAAGGAAATATCTTCGTTTAAAAACTAGACAGAATCATTCTCTGAAACAACGTAATGATTTGTGCGTTCAGCTCACAGAGTTTAACCTTTCTTTTCATAGAGCAGTTTGAAAACAGTCTGTTTGTAAAGTCTGCAAGTGGATATTTGGACCTCTTTGAATCCTTCGTTGGAAGCGGGATTTCTTCATAAAATGCTAGACAGAAGAATTCTCAGTAACTTCTTTGTGTGTGTGTATTCAACTCACAGAGTTGAACCTTCCTTTAGACAGAGTAGATTTGAAACACTCTTTTTGTTTAATTTACATGTGGAGATTTCAAGCGAATTGAGGCCAATGACAGAAAAGGAAATATCTTCGTTTAAAAACGAGACAGAATCATTCTCTGAAACAACGTAATGATTTGTGCGTTCAGCTCACAGAGTTTAACCTTTCTTTTCATAGAGCAGTTTGCAAACACTCTGTTTGTAAAGTCTGCAAGTGGATATTTGGACCTTTACGAGGCCTTCGTTGGAAACGGGATTTCTTCATATAATGCAAGACAGAAGATTTCTCAGTACCTTCCTTGTGTTGTGTGTCTTCAGCTCACAGAGTTGAACCTTTCTTTAGACAGAGCAGATTTGAAACTCTCTTTTTGTGGAATTTGCAGTTGGAGATTTCAAGCGATTTCAGGCCAATGGTAGAAAAGGAAATATCTTCGTTTAAAAACTAGACAGAATCATTCTCTGAAACAACGTAATGATTTGTGCGTTCAGCTCACAGAGTTTAACCTTTCTTTTCATAGAGCAGTTTGAAAACAGTCTGTTTGTAAAGTCTGCAAGTGGATATTTGGACCTCTTGGAAGCCTTCGTTGGAAGCGGGATTTCTTCATAAAATGCTAGACAGAAGAATTCTCAGTAACTTCTTTGTGTGTGTGTATTCAACTCACAGAGTTGAACCTTTCTTTAGACAGAGCAGATTTGAAACTCTCTTTTTGTGGAATTTGCAGTTGGAGATTTCAAGCGATTTCAGGCCAATGGTAGAAAAGGAAATATCTTCGTTTAAAAACTAGACAGAATCATTCTCTGAAACAACGTAATGATTTGTGCGTTCAGCTCACAGAGTTTAACCTTTCTTTTCATAGAGCAGTTTGAAAACAGTCTGTTTGTAAAGTCTGCAAGTGGATATTTGGACCTCTTGGAAGCCTTCGTTGGAAGCGGGATTTCTTCATAAAATGCTAGACAGAAGAATTCTCAGTAACTTCTTTGTGTGTGTGTATTCAACTCACAGAGTTGAACCTTCCTTTAGACAGAGTAGATTTGAAACACTCTTTTTGTTTAATTTACATGTGGAGATTTCAAGCGAATTGAGGCCAATGACAGAAAAGGAAATATCTTCGTTTAAAAACGAGACAGAATCATTCTCTGAAACAACGTAATGATTTGTGCGTTCAGCTCACAGAGTTTAACCTTTCTTTTCATAGAGCAGTTTGCAAACACTCTCTTTGTAAAGTCTGCAAGTGGATATTTGGACCTTTACGAGGCCTTCGTTGGAAACGGGATTTCTTCATATAATGCAAGACAGAAGATTTCTCAGTAACTTCCTTGTGTTGTGTGTCTTCAGCTCACAGAGTTGAACCTTTCTTTAGACAGAGCAGATTTGAAACTCTCTTTTTGTGGAATTTGCAGTTGGAGATTTCAAGCGATTTCAGGCCAATGGTAGAAAAGGAAATATCTTCGTTTAAAAACTAGACAGAATCATTCTCTGAAACAACGTAATGATTTGTGCGTTCAGCTCACAGAGTTTAACCTTTCTTTTCATAGAGCAGTTTGAAAACAGTCTGTTTGTAAAGTCTGCAAGTGGATATTTGGACCTCTTGGAAGCCTTCGTTGGAAGCGGGATTTCTTCATAAAATGCTAGACAGAAGAATTCTCAGTAACTTCTTTGTGTGTGTGTATTCAACTCACAGAGTTGAACCTTCCTTTAGACAGAGTAGATTTGAAACACTCTTTTTGTTTAATTTACATGTGGAGATTTCAAGCGAATTGAGGCCAATGACAGAAAAGGAAATATCTTCGTTTAAAAACGAGACAGAATCATTCTCTGAAACAACGTAATGATTTGTGCGTTCAGCTCACAGAGTTTAACCTTTCTTTTCATAGAGCAGTTTGAAAACACTCTGTTTGTAAAGTCTGCAAGTGGATATTTGGACCTTTACGAGGCCTTCGTTGGAAACGGGATTTCTTCATATAATGCAAGACAGAAGATTTCTCAGTAACTTCCTTGTGTTGTGTGTCTTCAGCTCACAGAGTTGAACCTTTCTTTAGACAGAGCAGATTTGAAACTCTCTTTTTGTGGAATTTGCAGTTGGAGATTTCAAGCGATTTCAGGCCAATGGTAGAAAAGGAAATATCTTCGTTTAAAAACTAGACAGAATCATTCTCTGAAACAACGTAATGATTTGTGCGTTCAGCTCACAGAGTTTAACCTTTCTTTTCATAGAGCAGTTTGAAAACAGTCTGTTTGTAAAGTCTGCAAGTGGATATTTGGACCTCTTTGAAGCCTTCGTTGGAAGCGGGATTTCTTCATAAAATGCTAGACAGAAGAATTCTCAGTAACTTCTTTGTGTGTGTGTATTCAACTCACAGAGTTGAACCTTCCTTTAGACAGAGTAGATTTGAAACACTCTTTTTGTTTAATTTACATGTGGAGATTTCAAGCGAATTGAGGCCAATGACAGAAAAGGAAATATCTTCGTTTAAAAACGAGACAGAATCATTCTCTGAAACAACGTAATGATTTGTGCGTTCAGCTCACAGAGTTTAACCTTTCTTTTCATAGAGCAGTTTGCAAACACTCTGTTTGTAAAGTCTGCAAGTGGATATTTGGACCTTTACGAGGCCTTCGTTGGAAACGGGATTTCTTCATATAATGCAAGACAGAAGATTCCTCAGTAACTTCCTTGTGTTGTGTGTCTTCAGCTCACAGAGTTGAACCTTTCTTTAGACAGAGCAGATTTGAAACTCTCTTTTTGTGGAATTTGCAGTTGGAGATTTCAAGCGATTTCAGGCCAATGGTAGAAAAGGAAATATCTTCGTTTAAAAACTAGACAGAATCATTCTCTGAAACAACGTAATGATTTGTGCGTTCAGCTCACAGAGTTTAACCTTTCTTTTCATAGAGCAGTTTGAAAACAGTCTGTTTGTAAAGTCTGCAAGTGGATATTTGGACCTCTTGGAAGCCTTCGTTGGAAGCGGGATTTCTTCATAAAATGCTAGACAGAAGAATTCTCAGTAACTTCTTTGTGTGTGTGTATTCAACTCACAGAGTTGAACCTTCCTTTAGACAGAGTAGATTTGAAACACTCTTTTTGTTTAATTTACATGTGGAGATTTCAAGCGAATTGAGGCCAATGACAGAAAAGGAAATATCTTCGTTTAAAAACGAGACAGAATCATTCTCTGAAACAACGTAATGATTTGTGCGTTCAGCTCACAGAGTTTAACCTTTCTTTTCATAGAGCAGTTTGAAAACAGTCTGTTTGTAAAGTCTGCAAGTGGATATTTGGACCTTTACGAGGCCTTCGTTGGAAACGGGATTTCTTCATATAATGCAAGACAGAAGAATTCTCAGTAACTTCCTTGTGTTGTGTGTCTTCAGCTCACAGAGTTGAACCTTTCTTTAGACAGGGCAGATTTGAAACTCTCTTTTTGTGGAATTTGCAGTTGGAGATTTCAAGCGATTTCAGGCCAATGGTAGAAACGGAAATATCTTCGTTTAAAAACTAGACAGAATCATTCTCTGAAACAACGTAATGATTTGTGCATTCAGCTCACAGAGCTTAACCTTTCTTTTCATAGAGCAGTTTGAAACAGCCTGTTTGTAAAGTCTGCAAGTGGATATTTGGACCTCTTTGAAGACTTCGTTGGAAGCGGGATTTCTTCATAAAATGCTAGACAGAAGAATTCTCAGTAACTTCTTTGTGTCTGTGTATTCAACTCACAGAGTTGAACCTTCCTTTAGACAGAGTAGATTTGAAACACTCTTTTTGTTTAATTTACATGTGGAGATTTCAAGCGAATTGAGGCCAATGACAGAAAAGGAAATATCTTCGTTTAAAAACGAGACAGAATCATTCTCTGAAACAACGTAATGATTTGTGCGTTCAGCTCACAGAGTTTAACCTTTCTTTTCATAGAGCAGTTTGCAAACACTCTGTTTGTAAAGTCTGCAAGTGGATATTTGGACCTTTACGAGGCCTTCGTTGGAAACGGGATTTCTTCATATAATGCAAGACAGAAGATTTCTCAGTAACTTCCTTGTGTTGTGTGTCTTTAGCTCACAGAGTTGAACCTTTCTTTAGACAGGGCAGATTTGAAACTCTCTTTTTGTGGAATTTGCAGTTGGAGATTTCAAGCGATTTCAGGCCAATGGTAGAAAAGGGAATATCTTCGTTTAAAAACTAGACAGAATCATTCTCTGAAACAACGTAATGATTTGTGCGTTCAGCTCACAGAGTTTAACCTTTCTTTTCATAGAGCAGTTTGAAAACAGTCTGTTTGTAAAGTCTGCAAGTGGATATTTGGACCTCTTTGAAGCCTTCGTTGGAAGCGGGATTTCTTCATAAAATGCTAGACAGAAGAATTCTCAGTAACTTCTTTGTGTGTGTGTATTCAACTCACAGAGTTGAACCTTCCTTTAGACAGAGTAGATTTGAAACACTCTTTTTGTTTAATTTACATGTGGAGATTTTAAGCGAATTGAGGCCAATGACAGAAAAGGAAATATCTTCGTTTAAAAACGAGACAGAATCATTCTCTGAAACAACGTAATGATTTGTGCGTTCAGCTCACAGAGTTTAACCTTTCTTTTCATAGAGCAGTTTGCAAACACTCTGTTTGTAAAGTCTGCAAGTGGATATTTGGACCTTTACGAGGCCTTCGTTGGAAACGGGATTTCTTCATATAATGCAAGACAGAAGATTTCTCAATAACTTCCTTGTGTTGTGTGTCTTCAGCTCACAGAGTTGAACCTTTCTTTAGACAGGGCAGATTTGAAACTCTCTTTTTGTGGAATTTGCAGTTGGAGATTTCAAGCGATTTCAGGCCAATGGTAGAAAAGGAAATATCTTCGTTTAAAAACTAGACAGAATCATTCTCTGAAACAACGTAATGATTTGTGCGTTCAGCTCACAGAGTTTAACCTTTCTTTTCATAGAGCAGTTTGAAAACAGTCTGTTTGTAAAGTCTGCAAGTGGATATTTGGACCTCTTTGAAGCCTTCGTTGGAAGCGGGATTTCTTCATAAAATGCTAGACAGAAGAATTCTCAGTAACTTCTTTGTGTGTGTGTATTCAACTCACAGAGTTGAACCTTCCTTTAGACAGAGTAGATTTGAAACACTCTTTTTGTTTAATTTACATGTGGAGATTTCAAGCGAATTGAGGCCAATGACAGAAAAGGAAATATCTTCGTTTAAAAACGAGACAGAATCATTCTCTGAAACAACGTAATGATTTGTGCGTTCAGCTCACAGAGTTTAACCTTTCTTTTCATAGAGCAGTTTGCAAACACTCTGTTTGTAAAGTCTGCAAGTGGATATTTGGACCTTTACGAGGCCTTCGTTGGAAACGGGATTTCTTCATATAATGCAAGACAGAAGATTCCTCAGTAACTTCCTTGTGTTGTGTGTCTTCAGCTCACAGAGTTGAACCTTTCTTTAGACAGAGCAGATTTGAAACTCTCTTTTTGTGGAATTTGCAGTTGGAGATTTCAAGCGATTTCAGGCCAATGGTAGAAAAGGAAATATCTTCGTTTAAAAACTAGACAGAATCATTCTCTGAAACAACGTAATGATTTGTGCGTTCAGCTCACAGAGTTTAACCTTTCTTTTCATAGAGCAGTTTGAAAACAGTCTGTTTGTAAAGTCTGCAAGTGGATATTTGGACCTCTTTGAATCCTTCGTTGGAAGCGGGATTTCTTCATAAAATGCTAGACAGAAGAATTCTCAGTAACTTCTTTGTGTGTGTGTATTCAACTCACAGAGTTGAACCTTTCTTTAGACAGAGCAGATTTGAAACTCTCTTTTTGTGGAATTTGCAGTTGGAGATTTCAAGCGATTTCAGGCCAATGGTAGAAAAGGAAATATCTTCGTTTAAAAACTAGACAGAATCATTCTCTGAAACAACGTAATGATTTGTGCGTTCAGCTCACAGAGTTTAACCTTTCTTTTCATAGAGCAGTTTGAAAACAGTCTGTTTGTAAAGTCTGCAAGTGGATATTTGGACCTCTTGGAAGCCTTCGTTGGAAGCGGGATTTCTTCATAAAATGCTAGACAGAAGAATTCTCAGTAACTTCTTTGTGTCTGTGTATTCAACTCACAGAGTTGAACCTTCCTTTAGACAGAGTAGATTTGAAACACTCTTTTTGTTTAATTTACATGTGGAGATTTCAAGCGAATTGAGGCCAATGACAGAAAAGGAAATATCTTCGTTTAAAAACGAGACAGAATCATTCTCTGAAACAACGTAATGATTTGTGCGTTCAGCTCACAGAGTTTAACCTTTCTTTTCATAGAGCAGTTTGAAAACACTCTGTTTGTAAAGTCTGCAAGTGGATATTTGGACCTTTACGAGGCCTTCGTTGGAAACGGGATTTCTTCATATAATGCAAGACAGAAGATTTCTCAGTAACTTCCTTGTGTTGTGTGTCTTCAGCTCACAGAGTTGAACCTTTCTTTAGACAGAGCAGATTTGAAACTCTCTTTTTGTGGAATTTGCAGTTGGAGATTTCAAGCGATTTCAGGCCAATGGTAGAAAAGGAAATATCTTCGTTTAAAAACTAGACAGAATCATTCTCTGAAACAACGTAATGATTTGTGCGTTCAGCTCACAGAGTTTAACCTTTCTTTTCATAGAGCAGTTTGAAAACAGTCTGTTTGTAAAGTCTGCAAGTGGATATTTGGACCTCTTTGAAGCCTTCGTTGGAAGCGGGATTTCTTCATAAAATGCTAGACAGAAGAATTCTCAGTAACTTCTTTGTGTGTGTGTATTCAACTCACAGAGTTGAACCTTCCTTTAGACAGAGTAGATTTGAAACACTCTTTTTGTTTAATTTACATGTGGAGATTTCAAGCGAATTGAGGCCAATGACAGAAAAGGAAATATCTTCGTTTAAAAACGAGACAGAATCATTCTCTGAAACAACGTAATGATTTGTGCGTTCAGCTCACAGAGTTTAACCTTTCTTTTCATAGAGCAGTTTGCAAACACTCTGTTTGTAAAGTCTGCAAGTGGATATTTGGACCTTTACGAGGCCTTCGTTGGAAACGGGATTTCTTCATATAATGCAAGACAGAAGATTCCTCAGTAACTTCCTTGTGTTGTGTGTCTTCAGCTCACAGAGTTGAACCTTTCTTCAGACAGAGCAGATTTGAAACTCTCTTTTTGTGGAATTTGCAGTTGGAGATTTCAAGCGATTTCAGGCCAATGGTAGAAAAGGAAATATCTTCGTTTAAAAACTAGACAGAATCATTCTCTGAAACAACGTAATGATTTGTGCGTTCAGCTCACAGAGTTTAACCTTTCTTTTCATAGAGCAGTTTGAAAACAGTCTGTTTGTAAAGTCTGCAAGTGGATATTTGGACCTCTTGGAAGCCTTCGTTGGAAGCGGGATTTCTTCATAAAATGCTAGACAGAAGAATTCTCAGTAACTTCTTTGTGTGTGTGTATTCAACTCACAGAGTTGAACCTTCCTTTAGACAGAGTAGATTTGAAACACTCTTTTTGTTTAATTTACATGTGGAGATTTCAAGCGAATTGAGGCCAATGACAGAAAAGGAAATATCTTCGTTTAAAAACGAGACAGAATCATTCTCTGAAACAACGTAATGATTTGTGCGTTCAGCTCACAGAGTTTAACCTTTCTTTTCATAGAGCAGTTTGCAAACACTCTGTTTGTAAAGTCTGCAAGTGGATATTTGGACCTTTACGAGGCCTTCGTTGGAAACGGGATTTCTTCATATAATGCAAGACAGAAGATTTCTCAGTAACTTCCTTGTGTTGTGTGTCTTCAGCTCACAGAGTTGAACCTTTCTTTAGACAGAGCAGATTTGAAACTCTCTTTTTGTGGAATTTGCAGTTGGAGATTTCAAGCGATTTCAGGCCAATGGTAGAAAAGGAAATATCTTCGTTTAAAAACTAGACAGAATCATTCTCTGAAACAACGTAATGATTTGTGCGTTCAGCTCACAGAGTTTAACCTTTCTTTTCATAGAGCAGTTTGAAAACAGTCTGTTTGTAAAGTCTGCAAGTGGATATTTGGACCTCTTTGAAGCCTTCGTTGGAAGCGGGATTTCTTCATAAAATGCTAGACAGAAGAATTCTCAGTAACTTCTTTGTGTGTGTGTATTCAACTCACAGAGTTGAACCTTCCTTTAGACAGAGTAGATTTGAAACACTCTTTTTGTTTAATTTACATGTGGAGATTTCAAGCGAATTGAGGCCAATGACAGAAAAGGAAATATCTTCGTTTAAAAACGAGACAGAATCATTCTCTGAAACAACGTAATGATTTGTGCGTTCAGCTCACAGAGTTTAACCTTTCTTTTCATAGAGCAGTTTGAAAACAGTCTGTTTGTAAAGTCTGCAAGTGGATATTTGGACCTTTACGAGGCCTTCGTTGGAAACGGGATTTCTTCATATAATGCAAGACAGAAGAATTCTCAGTAACTTCCTTGTGTTGTGTGTCTTCAGCTCACAGAGTTGAACCTTTCTTTAGACAGGGCAGATTTGAAACTCTCTTTTTGTGGAATTTGCAGTTGGAGATTTCAAGCGATTTCAGGCCAATGGTAGAAACGGAAATATCTTCGTTTAAAAACTAGACAGAATCATTCTCTGAAACAACGTAATGATTTGTGCATTCAGCTCACAGAGCTTAACCTTTCTTTTCATAGAGCAGTTTGAAACAGCCTGTTTGTAAAGTCTGCAAGTGGATATTTGGACCTCTTTGAAGACTTCGTTGGAAGCGGGATTTCTTCATAAAATGCTAGACAGAAGAATTCTCAGTAACTTCTTTGTGTGTGTGTATTCAACTCACAGAGTTGAACCTTCCTTTAGACAGAGTAGATTTGAAACACTCTTTTTGTTTAATTTACATGTGGAGATTTTAAGCGAATTGAGGCCAATGACAGAAAAGGAAATATCTTCGTTTAAAAACGAGACAGAATCATTCTCTGAAACAACGTAATGATTTGTGCGTTCAGCTCACAGAGTTTAACCTTTCTTTTCATAGAGCAGTTTGCAAACACTCTGTTTGTAAAGTCTGCAAGTGGATATTTGGACCTTTACGAGGCCTTCGTTGGAAACGGGATTTCTTCATATAATGCAAGACAGAAGATTTCTCAGTAACTTCCTTGTGTTGTGTGTCTTCAGCTCACAGAGTTGAACCTTTCTTTAGACAGGGCAGATTTGAAACTCTCTTTTTGTGGAATTTGCAGTTGGAGATTTCAAGCGATTTCAGGCCAATGGTAGAAAAGGAAATATCTTCGTTTAAAAACTAGACAGAATCATTCTCTGAAACAACGTAATGATTTGTGCGTTCAGCTCACAGAGTTTAACCTTTCTTTTCATAGAGCAGTTTGAAAACAGTCTGTTTGTAAAGTCTGCAAGTGGATATTTGGACCTCTTTGAAGCCTTCGTTGGAAGCGGGATTTCTTCATAAAATGCTAGACAGAAGAATTCTCAGTAACTTCTTTGTGTGTGTGTATTCAACTCACAGAGTTGAACCTTCCTTTAGACAGAGTAGATTTGAAACACTCTTTTTGTTTAATTTACATGTGGAGATTTCAAGCGAATTGAGGCCAATGACAGAAAAGGAAATATCTTCGTTTAAAAACGAGACAGAATCATTCTCTGAAACAACGTAATGATTTGTGCGTTCAGCTCACAGAGTTTAACCTTTCTTTTCATAGAGCAGTTTGCAAACACTCTGTTTGTAAAGTCTGCAAGTGGATATTTGGACCTTTACGAGGCCTTCGTTGGAAACGGGATTTCTTCATATAATGCAAGACAGAAGATTCCTCAGTAACTTCCTTGTGTTGTGTGTCTTCAGCTCACAGAGTTGAACCTTTCTTTAGACAGAGCAGATTTGAAACTCTCTTTTTGTGGAATTTGCAGTTGGAGATTTCAAGCGATTTCAGGCCAATGGTAGAAAAGGAAATATCTTCGTTTAAAAACTAGACAGAATCATTCTCTGAAACAACGTAATGATTTGTGCGTTCAGCTCACAGAGTTTAACCTTTCTTTTCATAGAGCAGTTTGAAAACAGTCTGTTTGTAAAGTCTGCAAGTGGATATTTGGACCTCTTTGAAGCCTTCGTTGGAAGCGGGATTTCTTCATAAAATGCTAGACAGAAGAATTCTCAGTAACTTCTTTGTGTGTGTGTATTCAACTCACAGAGTTGAACCTTCCTTTAGACAGAGTAGATTTGAAACACTCTTTTTGTTTAATTTACATGTGGAGATTTCAAGCGAATTGAGGCCAATGACAGAAAAGGAAATATCTTCGTTTAAAAACGAGACAGAATCATTCTCTGAAACAACGTAATGATTTGTGCGTTCAGCTCACAGAGTTTAACCTTTCTTTTCATAGAGCAGTTTGCAAACACTCTGTTTGTAAAGTCTGCAAGTGGATATTTGGACCTTTACGAGGCCTTCGTTGGAAACGGGATTTCTTCATATAATGCAAGACAGAAGATTTCTCAGTAACTTCCTTGTGTTGTGTGTCTTCAGCTCACAGAGTTGAACCTTTCTTTAGACAGAGCAGATTTGAAACTCTCTTTTTGTGGAATTTGCAGTTGGAGATTTCAAGCGATTTCAGGCCAATGGTAGAAAAGGAAATATCTTCGTTTAAAAACTAGACAGAATCATTCTCTGAAACAACGTAATGATTTGTGCGTTCAGCTCACAGAGTTTAACCTTTCTTTTCATAGAGCAGTTTGAAAACAGTCTGTTTGTAAAGTCTGCAAGTGGATATTTGGACCTCTTTGAATCCTTCGTTGGAAGCGGGATTTCTTCATAAAATGCTAGACAGAAGAATTCTCAGTAACTTCTTTGTGTGTGTGTATTCAACTCACAGAGTTGAACCTTCCTTTAGACAGAGTAGATTTGAAACACTCTTTTTGTTTAATTTACATGTGGAGATTTCAAGCGAATTGAGGCCAATGACAGAAAAGGAAATATCTTCGTTTAAAAACGAGACAGAATCATTCTCTGAAACAACGTAATGATTTGTGCGTTCAGCTCACAGAGTTTAACCTTTCTTTTCATAGAGCAGTTTGCAAACACTCTGTTTGTAAAGTCTGCAAGTGGATATTTGGACCTTTACGAGGCCTTCGTTGGAAACGGGATTTCTTCATATAATGCAAGACAGAAGATTTCTCAGTAACTTCCTTGTGTTGTGTGTCTTCAGCTCACAGAGTTGAACCTTTCTTTAGACAGAGCAGATTTGAAACTCTCTTTTTGTGGAATTTGCAGTTGGAGATTTCAAGCGATTTCAGGCCAATGGTAGAAAAGGAAATATCTTCGTTTAAAAACTAGACAGAATCATTCTCTGAAACAACGTAATGATTTGTGCGTTCAGCTCACAGAGTTTAACCTTTCTTTTCATAGAGCAGTTTGAAAACAGTCTGTTTGTAAAGTCTGCAAGTGGATATTTGGACCTCTTGGAAGCCTTCGTTGGAAGCGGGATTTCTTCATAAAATGCTAGACAGAAGAATTCTCAGTAACTTCTTTGTGTGTGTGTATTCAACTCACAGAGTTGAACCTTCCTTTAGACAGAGTAGATTTGAAACACTCTTTTTGTTTAATTTACATGTGGAGATTTCAAGCGAATTGAGGCCAATGACAGAAAAGGAAATATCTTCGTTTAAAAACGAGACAGAATCATTCTCTGAAACAACGTAATGATTTGTGTGTTCAGCTCACAGAGTTTAACCTTTCTTTTCATAGAGCAGTTTGAAAACACTCTGTTTGTAAAGTCTGCAAGTGGATATTTGGACCTTTACGAGGCCTTCGTTGGAAACGGGATTTCTTCATATAATGCAAGACAGAAGATTTCTCAGTAACTTCCTTGTGTTGTGTGTCTTCAGCTCACAGAGTTGAACCTTTCTTTAGACAGAGCAGATTTGAAACTCTCTTTTTGTGGAATTTGCAGTTGGAGATTTCAAGCGATTTCAGGCCAATGGTAGAAAAGGAAATATCTTCGTTTAAAAACTAGACAGAATCATTCTCTGAAACAACGTAATGATTTGTGCGTTCAGCTCACAGAGTTTAACCTTTCTTTTCATAGAGCAGTTTGAAAACAGTCTGTTTGTAAAGTCTGCAAGTGGATATTTGGACCTCTTTGAAGCCTTCGTTGGAAGCGGGATTTCTTCATAAAATGCTAGACAGAAGAATTCTCAGTAACTTCTTTGTGTGTGTGTATTCAACTCACAGAGTTGAACCTTCCTTTAGACAGAGTAGATTTGAAACACTCTTTTTGTTTAATTTACATGTGGAGATTTCAAGCGAATTGAGGCCAATGACAGAAAAGGAAATATCTTCGTTTAAAAACGAGACAGAATCATTCTCTGAAACAACGTAATGATTTGTGCGTTCAGCTCACAGAGTTTAACCTTTCTTTTCATAGAGCAGTTTGCAAACACTCTGTTTGTAAAGTCTGCAAGTGGATATTTGGACCTTTACGAGGCCTTCGTTGGAAACGGGATTTCTTCATATAATGCAAGACAGAAGATTCCTCAGTAACTTCCTTGTGTTGTGTGTCTTCAGCTCACAGAGTTGAACCTTTCTTTAGACAGAGCAGATTTGAAACTCTCTTTTTGTGGAATTTGCAGTTGGAGATTTCAAGCGATTTCAGGCCAATGGTAGAAAAGGAAATATCTTCGTTTAAAAACTAGACAGAATCATTCTCTGAAACAACGTAATGATTTGTGCGTTCAGCTCACAGAGTTTAACCTTTCTTTTCATAGAGCAGTTTGAAAACAGTCTGTTTGTAAAGTCTGCAAGTGGATATTTGGACCTCTTGGAAGCCTTCGTTGGAAGCGGGATTTCTTCATAAAATGCTAGACAGAAGAATTCTCAGTAACTTCTTTGTGTGTGTGTATTCAACTCACAGAGTTGAACCTTCCTTTAGACAGAGTAGATTTGAAACACTCTTTTTGTTTAATTTACATGTGGAGATTTCAAGCGAATTGAGGCCAATGACAGAAAAGGAAATATCTTCGTTTAAAAACGAGACAGAATCATTCTCTGAAACAACGTAATGATTTGTGCGTTCAGCTCACAGAGTTTAACCTTTCTTTTCATAGAGCAGTTTGCAAACACTCTGTTTGTAAAGTCTGCAAGTGGATATTTGGACCTTTACGAGGCCTTCGTTGGAAACGGGATTTCATAATATAATGCAAGACAGAAGATTCCTCAGTAACTTCCTTGTGTTGTGTGTCTTCAGCTCACAGAGTTGAACCTTTCTTTAGACAGAGCAGATTTGAAACTCTCTTTTTGTGGAATTTGCAGTTGGAGATTTCAAGCGATTTCAGGCCAATGGTAGAAAAGGAAATATCTTCGTTTAAAAACTAGACAGAATCATTCTCTGAAACAACGTAATGATTTGTGCGTTCAGCTCACAGAGTTTAACCTTTCTTTTCATAGAGCAGTTTGAAAACAGTCTGTTTGTAAAGTCTGCAAGTGGATATTTGGACCTCTTTGAATCCTTCGTTGGAAGCGGGATTTCTTCATAAAATGCTAGACAGAAGAATTCTCAGTAACTTCTTTGTGTGTGTGTATTCAACTCACAGAGTTGAACCTTCCTTTAGACAGAGTAGATTTGAAACACTCTTTTTGTTTAATTTACATGTGGAGATTTCAAGCGAATTGAGGCCAATGACAGAAAAGGAAATATCTTCGTTTAAAAACGAGACAGAATCATTCTCTGAAACAACGTAATGATTTGTGCGTTCAGCTCACAGAGTTTAACCTTTCTTTTCATAGAGCAGTTTGCAAACACTCTGTTTGTAAAGTCTGCAAGTGGATATTTGGACCTTTACGAGGCCTTCGTTGGAAACGGGATTTCTTCATATAATGCAAGACAGAAGATTTCTCAGTAACTTCCTTGTGTTGTGTGTCTTCAGCTCACAGAGTTGAACCTTTCTTTAGACAGAGCAGATTTGAAACTCTCTTTTTGTGGAATTTGCAGTTGGAGATTTCAAGCGATTTCAGGCCAATGGTAGAAAAGGAAATATCTTCGTTTAAAAACTAGACAGAATCATTCTCTGAAACAACGTAATGATTTGTGCGTTCAGCTCACAGAGTTTAACCTTTCTTTTCATAGAGCAGTTTGAAAACAGTCTGTTTGTAAAGTCTGCAAGTGGATATTTGGACCTCTTTGAATCCTTCGTTGGAAGCGGGATTTCTTCATAAAATGCTAGACAGAAGAATTCTCAGTAACTTCTTTGTGTGTGTGTATTCAACTCACAGAGTTGAACCTTCCTTTAGACAGAGTAGATTTGAAACACTCTTTTTGTTTAATTTACATGTGGAGATTTCAAGCGAATTGAGGCCAATGACAGAAAAGGAAATATCTTCGTTTAAAAACGAGACAGAATCATTCTCTGAAACAACGTAATGATTTGTGCGTTCAGCTCACAGAGTTTAACCTTTCTTTTCATAGAGCAGTTTGCAAACACTCTGTTTGTAAAGTCTGCAAGTGGATATTTGGACCTTTACGAGGCCTTCGTTGGAAACGGGATTTCTTCATATAATGCAAGACAGAAGATTTCTCAGTAACTTCCTTGTGTTGTGTGTCTTCAGCTCACAGAGTTGAACCTTTCTTTAGACAGAGCAGATTTGAAACTCTCTTTTTGTGGAATTTGCAGTTGGAGATTTCAAGCGATTTCAGGCCAATGGTAGAAAAGGAAATATCTTCGTTTAAAAACTAGACAGAATCATTCTCTGAAACAACGTAATGATTTGTGCGTTCAGCTCACAGAGTTTAACCTTTCTTTTCATAGAGCAGTTTGAAAACAGTCTGTTTGTAAAGTCTGCAAGTGGATATTTGGACCTCTTGGAAGCCTTCGTTGGAAGCGGGATTTCTTCATAAAATGCTAGACAGAAGAATTCTCAGTAACTTCTTTGTGTGTGTGTATTCAACTCACAGAGTTGAACCTTCCTTTAGACAGAGTAGATTTGAAACACTCTTTTTGTTTAATTTACATGTGGAGATTTCAAGCGAATTGAGGCCAATGACAGAAAAGGAAATATCTTCGTTTAAAAACGAGACAGAATCATTCTCTGAAACAACGTAATGATTTGTGTGTTCAGCTCACAGAGTTTAACCTTTCTTTTCATAGAGCAGTTTGAAAACACTCTGTTTGTAAAGTCTGCAAGTGGATATTTGGACCTTTACGAGGCCTTCGTTGGAAACGGGATTTCTTCATATAATGCAAGACAGAAGATTTCTCAGTAACTTCCTTGTGTTGTGTGTCTTCAGCTCACAGAGTTGAACCTTTCTTTAGACAGAGCAGATTTGAAACTCTCTTTTTGTGGAATTTGCAGTTGGAGATTTCAAGCGATTTCAGGCCAATGGTAGAAAAGGAAATATCTTCGTTTAAAAACTAGACAGAATCATTCTCTGAAACAACGTAATGATTTGTGCGTTCAGCTCACAGAGTTTAACCTTTCTTTTCATAGAGCAGTTTGAAAACAGTCTGTTTGTAAAGTCTGCAAGTGGATATTTGGACCTCTTTGAAGCCTTCGTTGGAAGCGGGATTTCTTCATAAAATGCTAGACAGAAGAATTCTCAGTAACTTCTTTGTGTGTGTGTATTCAACTCACAGAGTTGAACCTTCCTTTAGACAGAGTAGATTTGAAACACTCTTTTTGTTTAATTTACATGTGGAGATTTCAAGCGAATTGAGGCCAATGACAGAAAAGGAAATATCTTCGTTTAAAAACGAGACAGAATCATTCTCTGAAACAACGTAATGATTTGTGCGTTCAGCTCACAGAGTTTAACCTTTCTTTTCATAGAGCAGTTTGCAAACACTCTGTTTGTAAAGTCTGCAAGTGGATATTTGGACCTTTACGAGGCCTTCGTTGGAAACGGGATTTCTTCATATAATGCAAGACAGAAGATTCCTCAGTAACTTCCTTGTGTTGTGTGTCTTCAGCTCACAGAGTTGAACCTTTCTTTAGACAGAGCAGATTTGAAACTCTCTTTTTGTGGAATTTGCAGTTGGAGATTTCAAGCGATTTCAGGCCAATGGTAGAAAAGGAAATATCTTCGTTTAAAAACTAGACAGAATCATTCTCTGAAACAACGTAATGATTTGTGCGTTCAGCTCACAGAGTTTAACCTTTCTTTTCATAGAGCAGTTTGAAAACAGTCTGTTTGTAAAGTCTGCAAGTGGATATTTGGACCTCTTGGAAGCCTTCGTTGGAAGCGGGATTTCTTCATAAAATGCTAGACAGAAGAATTCTCAGTAACTTCTTTGTGTGTGTGTATTCAACTCACAGAGTTGAACCTTCCTTTAGACAGAGTAGATTTGAAACACTCTTTTTGTTTAATTTACATGTGGAGATTTCAAGCGAATTGAGGCCAATGACAGAAAAGGAAATATCTTCGTTTAAAAACGAGACAGAATCATTCTCTGAAACAACGTAATGATTTGTGCGTTCAGCTCACAGAGTTTAACCTTTCTTTTCATAGAGCAGTTTGAAAACACTCTGTTTGTAAAGTCTGCAAGTGGATATTTGGACCTTTACGAGGCCTTCGTTGGAAACGGGATTTCTTCATATAATGCAAGACAGAAGATTCCTCAGTAACTTCCTTGTGTTGTGTGTCTTCAGCTCACAGAGTTGAACCTTTCTTTAGACAGAGCAGATTTGAAACTCTCTTTTTGTGGAATTTGCAGTTGGAGATTTCAAGCGATTTCAGGCCAATGGTAGAAAAGGAAATATCTTCGTTTAAAAACTAGACAGAATCATTCTCTGAAACAACGTAATGATTTGTGCGTTCAGCTCACAGAGTTTAACCTTTCTTTTCATAGAGCAGTTTGAAAACAGTCTGTTTGTAAAGTCTGCAAGTGGATATTTGGACCTCTTGGAAGCCTTCGTTGGAAGCGGGATTTCTTCATAAAATGCTAGACAGAAGAATTCTCAGTAACTTCTTTGTGTGTGTGTATTCAACTCACAGAGTTGAACCTTCCTTTAGACAGAGTAGATTTGAAACACTCTTTTTGTTTAATTTACATGTGGAGATTTCAAGCGAATTGAGGCCAATGACAGAAAAGGAAATATCTTCGTTTAAAAACGAGACAGAATCATTCTCTGAAACAACGTAATGATTTGTGCGTTCAGCTCACAGAGTTTAACCTTTCTTTTCATAGAGCAGTTTGCAAACACTCTGTTTGTAAAGTCTGCAAGTGGATATTTGGACCTTTACGAGGCCTTCGTTGGAAACGGGATTTCTTCATATAATGCAAGACAGAAGATTTCTCAGTAACTTCCTTGTGTTGTGTGTCTTCAGCTCACAGAGTTGAACCTTTCTTTAGACAGAGCAGATTTGAAACTCTCTTTTTGTGGAATTTGCAGTTGGAGATTTCAAGCGATTTCAGGCCAATGGTAGAAAAGGAAATATCTTCGTTTAAAAACTAGACAGAATCATTCTCTGAAACAACGTAATGATTTGTGCGTTCAGCTCACAGAGTTTAACCTTTCTTTTCATAGAGCAGTTTGAAAACAGTCTGTTTGTAAAGTCTGCAAGTGGATATTTGGACCTCTTTGAAGCCTTCGTTGGAAGCGGGATTTCTTCATAAAATGCTAGACAGAAGAATTCTCAGTAACTTCTTTGTGTGTGTGTATTCAACTCACAGAGTTGAACCTTCCTTTAGACAGAGTAGATTTGAAACACTCTTTTTGTTTAATTTACATGTGGAGATTTCAAGCGAATTGAGGCCAATGACAGAAAAGGAAATATCTTCGTTTAAAAACGAGACAGAATCATTCTCTGAAACAACGTAATGATTTGTGCGTTCAGCTCACAGAGTTTAACCTTTCTTTTCATAGAGCAGTTTGAAAACAGTCTGTTTGTAAAGTCTGCAAGTGGATATTTGGACCTTTACGAGGCCTTCGTTGGAAACGGGATTTCTTCATATAATGCAAGACAGAAGAATTCTCAGTAACTTCCTTGTGTTGTGTGTCTTCAGCTCACAGAGTTGAACCTTTCTTTAGACAGGGCAGATTTGAAACTCTCTTTTTGTGGAATTTGCAGTTGGAGATTTCAAGCGATTTCAGGCCAATGGTAGAAACGGAAATATCTTCGTTTAAAAACTAGACAGAATCATTCTCTGAAACAACGTAATGATTTGTGCATTCAGCTCACAGAGTTTAACCTTTCTTTTCATAGAGCAGTTTGAAACAGCCTGTTTGTAAAGTCTGCAAGTGGATATTTGGACCTCTTTGAAGCCTTCGTTGGAAGCGGGATTTCTTCATAAAATGCTAGACAGAAGAATTCTCAGTAACTTCTTTGTGTCTGTGTATTCAACTCACAGAGTTGAACCTTCCTTTAGACAGAGTAGATTTGAAACACTCTTTTTGTTTAATTTACATGTGGAGTTTTCAAGCGAATTGAGGCCAATGACAGAAAAGGAAATATCTTCGTTTAAAAACGAGACAGAATCATTCTCTGAAACAACGTAATGATTTGTGCGTTCAGCTCACAGAGTTTAACCTTTCTTTTCATAGAGCAGTTTGCAAACACTCTGTTTGTAAAGTCTGCAAGTGGATATTTGGACCTTTACGAGGCCTTCGTTGGAAACGGGATTTCTTCATATAATGCAAGACAGAAGATTTCTCAGTAACTTCCTTGTGTTGTGTGTCTTCAGCTCACAGAGTTGAACCTTTCTTTAGACAGGGCAGATTTGAAACTCTCTTTTTGTGGAATTTGCAGTTGGAGATTTCAAGCGATTTCAGGCCAATGGTAGAAAAGGGAATATCTTCGTTTAAAAACTAGACAGAATCATTCTCTGAAACAACGTAATGATTTGTGCGTTCAGCTCACAGAGTTTAACCTTTCTTTTCATAGAGCAGTTTGAAAACAGTCTGTTTGTAAAGTCTGCAAGTGGATATTTGGACCTCTTTGAAGCCTTCGTTGGAAGCGGGATTTCTTCATAAAATGCTAGACAGAAGAATTCTCAGTAACTTCTTTGTGTGTGTGTATTCAACTCACAGAGTTGAACCTTCCTTTAGACAGAGTAGATTTGAAACACTCTTTTTGTTTAATTTACATGTGGAGATTTTAAGCGAATTGAGGCCAATGACAGAAAAGGAAATATCTTCGTTTAAAAACGAGACAGAATCATTCTCTGAAACAACGTAATGATTTGTGCGTTCAGCTCACAGAGTTTAACCTTTCTTTTCATAGAGCAGTTTGCAAACACTCTGTTTGTAAAGTCTGCAAGTGGATATTTGGACCTTTACGAGGCCTTCGTTGGAAACGGGATTTCTTCATATAATGCAAGACAGAAGATTTCTCAGTAACTTCCTTGTGTTGTGTGTCTTCAGCTCACAGAGTTGAACCTTTCTTTAGACAGGGCAGATTTGAAACTCTCTTTTTGTGGAATTTGCAGTTGGAGATTTCAAGCGATTTCAGGCCAATGGTAGAAAAGGAAATATCTTCGTTTAAAAACTAGACAGAATCATTCTCTGAAACAACGTAATGATTTGTGCGTTCAGCTCACAGAGTTTAACCTTTCTTTTCATAGAGCAGTTTGAAAACAGTCTGTTTGTAAAGTCTGCAAGTGGATATTTGGACCTCTTTGAAGCCTTCGTTGGAAGCGGGATTTCTTCATAAAATGCTAGACAGAAGAATTCTCAGTAACTTCTTTGTGTGTGTGTATTCAACTCACAGAGTTGAACCTTCCTTTAGACAGAGTAGATTTGAAACACTCTTTTTGTTTAATTTACATGTGGAGATTTCAAGCGAATTGAGGCCAATGACAGAAAAGGAAATATCTTCGTTTAAAAACGAGACAAAATCATTCTCTGAAACAACGTAATGATTTGTGCGTTCAGCTCACAGAGTTTAACCTTTCTTTTCATAGAGCAGTTTGCAAACACTCTGTTTGTAAAGTCTGCAAGTGGATATTTGGACCTTTACGAGGCCTTCGTTGGAAACGGGATTTCTTCATATAATGCAAGACAGAAGATTCCTCAGTAACTTCCTTGTGTTGTGTGTCTTCAGCTCACAGAGTTGAACCTTTCTTTAGACAGAGCAGATTTGAAACTCTCTTTTTGTGGAATTTGCAGTTGGAGATTTCAAGCGATTTCAGGCCAATGGTAGAAAAGGAAATATCTTCGTTTAAAAACTAGACAGAATCATTCTCTGAAACAACGTAATGATTTGTGCGTTCAGCTCACAGAGTTTAACCTTTCTTTTCATAGAGCAGTTTGAAAACAGTCTGTTTGTAAAGTCTGCAAGTGGATATTTGGACCTCTTTGAATCCTTCGTTGGAAGCGGGATTTCTTCATAAAATGCTAGACAGAAGAATTCTCAGTAACTTCTTTGTGTGTGTGTATTCAACTCACAGAGTTGAACCTTCCTTTAGACAGAGTAGATTTGAAACACTCTTTTTGTTTAATTTACATGTGGAGATTTCAAGCGAATTGAGGCCAATGACAGAAAAGGAAATATCTTCGTTTAAAAACGAGACAGAATCATTCTCTGAAACAACGTAATGATTTGTGCGTTCAGCTCACAGAGTTTAACCTTTCTTTTCATAGAGCAGTTTGCAAACACTCTGTTTGTAAAGTCTGCAAGTGGATATTTGGACCTTTACGAGGCCTTCGTTGGAAACGGGATTTCTTCATATAATGCAAGACAGAAGATTCCTCAGTAACTTCCTTGTGTTGTGTGTCTTCAGCTCACAGAGTTGAACCTTTCTTTAGACAGAGCAGATTTGAAACTCTCTTTTTGTGGAATTTGCAGTTGGAGATTTCAAGCGATTTCAGGCCAATGGTAGAAAAGGAAATATCTTCGTTTAAAAACTAGACAGAATCATTCTCTGAAACAACGTAATGATTTGTGCGTTCAGCTCACAGAGTTTAACCTTTCTTTTCATAGAGCAGTTTGAAAACAGTCTGTTTGTAAAGTCTGCAAGTGGATATTTGGACCTCTTTGAAGCCTTCGTTGGAAGCGGGATTTCTTCATAAAATGCTAGACAGAAGAATTCTCAGTAACTTCTTTGTGTGTGTGTATTCAACTCACAGAGTTGAACTTTCCTTTAGACAGAGTAGATTTGAAACACTCTTTTTGTTTAATTTACATGTGGAGATTTCAAGCGAATTGAGGCCAATGACAGAAAAGGAAATATCTTCGTTTAAAAACGAGACAGAATCATTCTCTGAAACAACGTAATGATTTGTGCGTTCAGCTCACAGAGTTTAACCTTTCTTTTCATAGAGCAGTTTGAAAACACTCTGTTTGTAAAGTCTGCAAGTGGATATTTGGACCTTTACGAGGCCTTCGTTGGAAACGGGATTTCTTCATATAATGCAAGACAGAAGATTCCTCAGTAACTTCCTTGTGTTGTGTGTCTTCAGCTCACAGAGTTGAACCTTTCTTTAGACAGAGCAGATTTGAAACTCTCTTTTTGTGGAATTTGCAGTTGGAGATTTCAAGCGATTTCAGGCCAATGGTAGAAAAGGAAATATCTTCGTTTAAAAACTAGACAGAATCATTCTCTGAAACAACGTAATGATTTGTGCGTTCAGCTCACAGAGTTTAACCTTTCTTTTCATAGAGCAGTTTGAAAACAGTCTGTTTGTAAAGTCTGCAAGTGGATATTTGGACCTCTTTGAAGCCTTCGTTGGAAGCGGGATTTCTTCATAAAATGCTAGACAGAAGAATTCTCAGTAACTTCTTTGTGTGTGTGTATTCAACTCACAGAGTTGAACCTTCCTTTAGACAGAGTAGATTTGAAACACTCTTTTTGTTTAATTTACATGTGGAGATTTCAAGCGAATTGAGGCCAATGACAGAAAAGGAAATATCTTCGTTTAAAAACGAGACAGAATCATTCTCTGAAACAACGTAATGATTTGTGCGTTCAGCTCACAGAGTTTAACCTTTCTTTTCATAGAGCAGTTTGCAAACACTCTGTTTGTAAAGTCTGCAAGTGGATATTTGGACCTTTACGAGGCCTTCGTTGGAAACGGGATTTCTTCATATAATGCAAGACAGAAGATTTCTCAGTAACTTCCTTGTGTTGTGTGTCTTCAGCTCACAGAGTTGAACCTTTCTTTAGACAGAGCAGATTTGAAACTCTCTTTTTGTGGAATTTGCAGTTGGAGATTTCAAGCGATTTCAGGCCAATGGTAGAAAAGGAAATATCTTCGTTTAAAAACTAGACAGAATCATTCTCTGAAACAACGTAATGATTTGTGCGTTCAGCTCACAGAGTTTAACCTTTCTTTTCATAGAGCAGTTTGAAAACAGTCTGTTTGTAAAGTCTGCAAGTGGATATTTGGACCTCTTGGAAGCCTTCGTTGGAAGCGGGATTTCTTCATAAAATGCTAGACAGAAGAATTCTCAGTAACTTCTTTGTGTGTGTGTATTCAACTCACAGAGTTGAACCTTCCTTTAGACAGAGTAGATTTGAAACACTCTTTTTGTTTAATTTACATGTGGAGATTTCAAGCGAATTGAGGCCAATGACAGAAAAGGAAATATCTTGGTTTAAAAACGAGACAGAATCATTCTCTGAAACAACGTAATGATTTGTGCGTTCAGCTCACAGAGTTTAACCTTTCTTTTCATAGAGCAGTTTGAAAACACTCTGTTTGTAAAGTCTGCAAGTGGATATTTGGACCTTTACGAGGCCTTCGTTGGAAACGGGATTTCTTCATATAATGCAAGACAGAAGATTTCTCAGTAACTTCCTTGTGTTGTGTGTCTTCAGCTCACAGAGTTGAACCTTTCTTTAGACAGAGCAGATTTGAAACTCTCTTTTTGTGGAATTTGCAGTTGGAGATTTCAAGCGATTTCAGGCCAATGGTAGAAAAGGAAATATCTTCGTTTAAAAACTAGACAGAATCATTCTCTGAAACAACGTAATGATTTGTGCGTTCAGCTCACAGAGTTTAACCTTTCTTTTCATAGAGCAGTTTGAAAACAGTCTGTTTGTAAAGTCTGCAAGTGGATATTTGGACCTCTTGGAAGCCTTCGTTGGAAGCGGGATTTCTTCATAAAATGCTAGACAGAAGAATTCTCAGTAACTTCTTTGTGTGTGTGTATTCAACTCACAGAGTTGAACCTTCCTTTAGACAGAGTAGATTTGAAACACTCTTTTTGTTTAATTTACATGTGGAGATTTCAAGCGAATTGAGGCCAATGACAGAAAAGGAAATATCTTCGTTTAAAAACGAGACAGAATCATTCTCTGAAACAACGTAATGATTTGTGTGTTCAGCTCACAGAGTTTAACCTTTCTTTTCATAGAGCAGTTTGAAAACACTCTGTTTGTAAAGTCTGCAAGTGGATATTTGGACCTTTACGAGGCCTTCGTTGGAAACGGGATTTCTTCATATAATGCAAGACAGAAGATTTCTCAGTAACTTCCTTGTGTTGTGTGTCTTCAGCTCACAGAGTTGAACCTTTCTTTAGACAGAGCAGATTTGAAACTCTCTTTTTGTGGAATTTGCAGTTGGAGATTTCAAGCGATTTCAGGCCAATGGTAGAAAAGGAAATATCTTCGTTTAAAAACTAGACAGAATCATTCTCTGAAACAACGTAATGATTTGTGCGTTCAGCTCACAGAGTTTAACCTTTCTTTTCATAGAGCAGTTTGAAAACAGTCTGTTTGTAAAGTCTGCAAGTGGATATTTGGACCTCTTTGAAGCCTTCGTTGGAAGCGGGATTTCTTCATAAAATGCTAGACAGAAGAATTCTCAGTAACTTCTTTGTGTGTGTGTATTCAACTCACAGAGTTGAACCTTCCTTTAGACAGAGTAGATTTGAAACACTCTTTTTGTTTAATTTACATGTGGAGATTTCAAGCGAATTGAGGCCAATGACAGAAAAGGAAATATCTTCGTTTAAAAACGAGACAGAATCATTCTCTGAAACAACGTAATGATTTGTGCGTTCAGCTCACAGAGTTTAACCTTTCTTTTCATAGAGCAGTTTGCAAACACTCTGTTTGTAAAGTCTGCAAGTGGATATTTGGACCTTTACGAGGCCTTCGTTGGAAACGGGATTTCTTCATATAATGCAAGACAGAAGATTCCTCAGTAACTTCCTTGTGTTGTGTGTCTTCAGCTCACAGAGTTGAACCTTTCTTTAGACAGAGCAGATTTGAAACTCTCTTTTTGTGGAATTTGCAGTTGGAGATTTCAAGCGATTTCAGGCCAATGGTAGAAAAGGAAATATCTTCGTTTAAAAACTAGACAGAATCATTCTCTGAAACAACGTAATGATTTGTGCGTTCAGCTCACAGAGTTTAACCTTTCTTTTCATAGAGCAGTTTGAAAACAGTCTGTTTGTAAAGTCTGCAAGTGGATATTTGGACCTCTTGGAAGCCTTCGTTGGAAGCGGGATTTCTTCATAAAATGCTAGACAGAAGAATTCTCAGTAACTTCTTTGTGTGTGTGTATTCAACTCACAGAGTTGAACCTTCCTTTAGACAGAGTAGATTTGAAACACTCTTTTTGTTTAATTTACATGTGGAGATTTCAAGCGAATTGAGGCCAATGACAGAAAAGGAAATATCTTCGTTTAAAAACGAGACAGAATCATTCTCTGAAACAACGTAATGATTTGTGCGTTCAGCTCACAGAGTTTAACCTTTCTTTTCATAGAGCAGTTTGCAAACACTCTGTTTGTAAAGTCTGCAAGTGGATATTTGGACCTTTACGAGGCCTTCGTTGGAAACGGGATTTCTTCATATAATGCAAGACAGAAGATTCCTCAGTAACTTCCTTGTGTTGTGTGTCTTCAGCTCACAGAGTTGAACCTTTCTTTAGACAGAGCAGATTTGAAACTCTCTTTTTGTGGAATTTGCAGTTGGAGATTTCAAGCGATTTCAGGCCAATGGTAGAAAAGGAAATATCTTCGTTTAAAAACTAGACAGAATCATTCTCTGAAACAACGTAATGATTTGTGCGTTCAGCTCACAGAGTTTAACCTTTCTTTTCATAGAGCAGTTTGAAAACAGTCTGTTTGTAAAGTCTGCAAGTGGATATTTGGACCTCTTGGAAGCCTTCGTTGGAAGCGGGATTTCTTCATAAAATGCTAGACAGAAGAATTCTCAGTAACTTCTTTGTGTGTGTGTATTCAACTCACAGAGTTGAACCTTCCTTTAGACAGAGTAGATTTGAAACACTCTTTTTGTTTAATTTACATGTGGAGATTTCAAGCGAATTGAGGCCAATGACAGAAAAGGAAATATCTTCGTTTAAAAACGAGACAGAATCATTCTCTGAAACAACGTAATGATTTGTGCGTTCAGCTCACAGAGTTTAACCTTTCTTTTCATAGAGCAGTTTGCAAACACTCTGTTTGTAAAGTCTGCAAGTGGATATTTGGACCTTTACGAGGCCTTCGTTGGAAACGGGATTTCTTCATATAATGCAAGACAGAAGATTTCTCAGTAACTTCCTTGTGTTGTGTGTCTTCAGCTCACAGAGTTGAACCTTTCTTTAGACAGAGCAGATTTGAAACTCTCTTTTTGTGGAATTTGCAGTTGGAGATTTCAAGCGATTTCAGGCCAATGGTAGAAAAGGAAATATCTTCGTTTAAAAACTAGACAGAATCATTCTCTGAAACAACGTAATGATTTGTGCGTTCAGCTCACAGAGTTTAACCTTTCTTTTCATAGAGCAGTTTGAAAACAGTCTGTTTGTAAAGTCTGCAAGTGGATATTTGGACCTCTTTGAAGCCTTCGTTGGAAGCGGGATTTCTTCATAAAATGCTAGACAGAAGAATTCTCAGTAACTTCTTTGTGTGTGTGTATTCAACTCACAGAGTTGAACCTTCCTTTAGACAGAGTAGATTTGAAACACTCTTTTTGTTTAATTTACATGTGGAGATTTCAAGCGAATTGAGGCCAATGACAGAAAAGGAAATATCTTCGTTTAAAAACGAGACAGAATCATTCTCTGAAACAACGTAATGATTTGTGCGTTCAGCTCACAGAGTTTAACCTTTCTTTTCATAGAGCAGTTTGAAAACAGTCTGTTTGTAAAGTCTGCAAGTGGATATTTGGACCTTTACGAGGCCTTCGTTGGAAACGGGATTTCTTGATATAATGCAAGACAGAAGAATTCTCAGTAACTTCCTTGTGTTGTGTGTCTTCAGCTCACAGAGTTGAACCTTTCTTTAGACAGGGCAGATTTGAAACTCTCTTTTTGTGGAATTTGCAGTTGGAGATTTCAAGCGATTTCAGGCCAATGGTAGAAACGGAAATATCTTCGTTTAAAAACTAGACAGAATCATTCTCTGAAACAACGTAATGATTTGTGCATTCAGCTCACAGAGTTTAACCTTTCTTTTCATAGAGCAGTTTGAAACAGCCTGTTTGTAAAGTCTGCAAGTGGATATTTGGACCTCTTTGAAGCCTTCGTTGGAAGCGGGATTTCTTCATAAAATGCTAGACAGAAGAATTCTCAGTAACTTCTTTGTGTCTGTGTATTCAACTCACAGAGTTGAACCTTCCTTTAGACAGAGTAGATTTGAAACACTCTTTTTGTTTAATTTACATGTGGAGTTTTCAAGCGAATTGAGGCCAATGACAGAAAAGGAAATATCTTCGTTTAAAAACGAGACAGAATCATTCTCTGAAACAACGTAATGATTTGTGCGTTCAGCTCACAGAGTTTAACCTTTCTTTTCATAGAGCAGTTTGCAAACACTCTGTTTGTAAAGTCTGCAAGTGGATATTTGGACCTTTACGAGGCCTTCGTTGGAAACGGGATTTCTTCATATAATGCAAGACAGAAGATTTCTCAGTAACTTCCTTGTGTTGTGTGTCTTCAGCTCACAGAGTTGAACCTTTCCTTAGACAGGGCAGATTTGAAACTCTCTTTTTGTGGAATTTGCAGTTGGAGATTTCAAGCGATTTCAGGCCAATGGTAGAAAAGGGAATATCTTCGTTTAAAAACTAGACAGAATCATTCTCTGAAACAACGTAATGATTTGTGCGTTCAGCTCACAGAGTTTAACCTTTCTTTTCATAGAGCAGTTTGAAAACAGTCTGTTTGTAAAGTCTGCAAGTGGATATTTGGACCTCTTTGAAGCCTTCGTTGGAAGCGGGATTTCTTCATAAAATGCTAGACAGAAGAATTCTCAGTAACTTCTTTGTGTGTGTGTATTCAACTCACAGAGTTGAACCTTCCTTTAGACAGAGTAGATTTGAAACACTCTTTTTGTTTAATTTACATGTGGAGATTTTAAGCGAATTGAGGCCAATGACAGAAAAGGAAATATCTTCGTTTAAAAACGAGACAGAATCATTCTCTGAAACAACGTAATGATTTGTGCGTTCAGCTCACAGAGTTTAACCTTTCTTTTCATAGAGCAGTTTGCAAACACTCTGTTTGTAAAGTCTGCAAGTGGATATTTGGACCTTTACGAGGCCTTCGTTGGAAACGGGATTTCTTCATATAATGCAAGACAGAAGATTTCTCAGTAACTTCCTTGTGTTGTGTGTCTTCAGCTCACAGAGTTGAACCTTTCTTTAGACAGGGCAGATTTGAAACTCTCTTTTTGTGGAATTTGCAGTTGGAGATTTCAAGCGATTTCAGGCCAATGGTAGAAAAGGAAATATCTTCGTTTAAAAACTAGACAGAATCATTCTCTGAAACAACGTAATGATTTGTGCGTTCAGCTCACAGAGTTTAACCTTTCTTTTCATAGAGCAGTTTGAAAACAGTCTGTTTGTAAAGTCTGCAAGTGGATATTTGGACCTCTTTGAAGCCTTCGTTGGAAGCGGGATTTCTTCATAAAATGCTAGACAGAAGAATTCTCAGTAACTTCTTTGTGTGTGTGTATTCAACTCACAGAGTTGAACCTTCCTTTAGACAGAGTAGATTTGAAACACTCTTTTTGTTTAATTTACATGTGGAGATTTCAAGCGAATTGAGGCCAATGACAGAAAAGGAAATATCTTCGTTTAAAAACGAGACAAAATCATTCTCTGAAACAACGTAATGATTTGTGCGTTCAGCTCACAGAGTTTAACCTTTCTTTTCATAGAGCAGTTTGCAAACACTCTGTTTGTAAAGTCTGCAAGTGGATATTTGGACCTTTACGAGGCCTTCGTTGGAAACGGGATTTCTTCATATAATGCAAGACAGAAGATTCCTCAGTAACTTCCTTGTGTTGTGTGTCTTCAGCTCACAGAGTTGAACCTTTCTTTAGACAGAGCAGATTTGAAACTCTCTTTTTGTGGAATTTGCAGTTGGAGATTTCAAGCGATTTCAGGCCAATGGTAGAAAAGGAAATATCTTCGTTTAAAAACTAGACAGAATCATTCTCTGAAACAACGTAATGATTTGTGCGTTCAGCTCACAGAGTTTAACCTTTCTTTTCATAGAGCAGTTTGAAAACAGTCTGTTTGTAAAGTCTGCAAGTGGATATTTGGACCTCTTTGAATCCTTCGTTGGAAGCGGGATTTCTTCATAAAATGCTAGACAGAAGAATTCTCAGTAACTTCTTTGTGTGTGTGCATTCAACTCACAGAGTTGAACCTTCCTTTAGACAGAGTAGATTTGAAACACTCTTTTTGTTTAATTTACATGTGGAGATTTCAAGCGAATTGAGGCCAATGACAGAAAAGGAAATATCTTCGTTTAAAAACGAGACAGAATCATTCTCTGAAACAACGTAATGATTTGTGCGTTCAGCTCACAGAGTTTAACCTTTCTTTTCATAGAGCAGTTTGAAAACACTCTGTTTGTAAAGTCTGCAAGTGGATATTTGGACCTTTACGAGGCCTTCGTTGGAAACGGGATTTCTTCATATAATGCAAGACAGAAGATTCCTCAGTAACTTCCTTGTGTTGTGTGTCTTCAGCTCACAGAGTTGAACCTTTCTTTAGACAGAGCAGATTTGAAACTCTCTTTTTGTGGAATTTGCAGTTGGAGATTTCAAGCGATTTCAGGCCAATGGTAGAAAAGGAAATATCTTCGTTTAAAAACTAGACAGAATCATTCTCTGAAACAACGTAATGATTTGTGCGTTCAGCTCACAGAGTTTAACCTTTCTTTTCATAGAGCAGTTTGAAAACAGTCTGTTTGTAAAGTCTGCAAGTGGATATTTGGACCTCTTTGAAGCCTTCGTTGGAAGCGGGATTTCTTCATAAAATGCTAGACAGAAGAATTCTCAGTAACTTCTTTGTGTGTGTGTATTCAACTCACAGAGTTGAACCTTCCTTTAGACAGAGTAGATTTGAAACACTCTTTTTGTTTAATTTACATGTGGAGATTTCAAGCGAATTGAGGCCAATGACAGAAAAGGAAATATCTTCGTTTAAAAACGAGACAGAATCATTCTCTGAAACAACGTAATGATTTGTGCGTTCAGCTCACAGAGTTTAACCTTTCTTTTCATAGAGCAGTTTGCAAACACTCTGTTTGTAAAGTCTGCAAGTGGATATTTGGACCTTTACGAGGCCTTCGTTGGAAACGGGATTTCTTCATATAATGCAAGACAGAAGATTTCTCAGTAACTTCCTTGTGTTGTGTGTCTTCAGCTCACAGAGTTGAACCTTTCTTTAGACAGAGCAGATTTGAAACTCTCTTTTTGTGGAATTTGCAGTTGGAGATTTCAAGCGATTTCAGGCCAATGGTAGAAAAGGAAATATCTTCGTTTAAAAACTAGACAGAATCATTCTCTGAAACAACGTAATGATTTGTGCGTTCAGCTCACAGAGTTTAACCTTTCTTTTCATAGAGCAGTTTGAAAACAGTCTGTTTGTAAAGTCTGCAAGTGGATATTTGGACCTCTTGGAAGCCTTCGTTGGAAGCGGGATTTCTTCATAAAATGCTAGACAGAAGAATTCTCAGTAACTTCTTTGTGTGTGTGTATTCAACTCACAGAGTTGAACCTTCCTTTAGACAGAGTAGATTTGAAACACTCTTTTTGTTTAATTTACATGTGGAGATTTCAAGCGAATTGAGGCCAATGACAGAAAAGGAAATATCTTCGTTTAAAAACGAGACAGAATCATTCTCTGAAACAACGTAATGATTTGTGCGTTCAGCTCACAGAGTTTAACCTTTCTTTTCATAGAGCAGTTTGAAAACACTCTGTTTGTAAAGTCTGCAAGTGGATATTTGGACCTTTACGAGGCCTTCGTTGGAAACGGGATTTCTTCATATAATGCAAGACAGAAGATTTCTCAGTAACTTCCTTGTGTTGTGTGTCTTCAGCTCACAGAGTTGAACCTTTCTTTAGACAGAGCAGATTTGAAACTCTCTTTTTGTGGAATTTGCAGTTGGAGATTTCAAGCGATTTCAGGCCAATGGTAGAAAAGGAAATATCTTCGTTTAAAAACTAGACAGAATCATTCTCTGAAACAACGTAATGATTTGTGCGTTCAGCTCACAGAGTTTAACCTTTCTTTTCATAGAGCAGTTTGAAAACAGTCTGTTTGTAAAGTCTGCAAGTGGATATTTGGACCTCTTGGAAGCCTTCGTTGGAAGCGGGATTTCTTCATAAAATGCTAGACAGAAGAATTCTCAGTAACTTCTTTGTGTGTGTGTATTCAACTCACAGAGTTGAACCTTCCTTTAGACAGAGTAGATTTGAAACACTCTTTTTGTTTAATTTACATGTGGAGATTTCAAGCGAATTGAGGCCAATGACAGAAAAGGAAATATCTTCGTTTAAAAACGAGACAGAATCATTCTCTGAAACAACGTAATGATTTGTGCGTTCAGCTCACAGAGTTTAACCTTTCTTTTCATAGAGCAGTTTGCAAACACTCTGTTTGTAAAGTCTGCAAGTGGATATTTGGACCTTTACGAGGCCTTCGTTGGAAACGGGATTTCTTCATATAATGCAAGACAGAAGATTCCTCAGTAACTTCCTTGTGTTGTGTGTCTTCAGCTCACAGAGTTGAACCTTTCTTTAGACAGAGCAGATTTGAAACTCTCTTTTTGTGGAATTTGCAGTTGGAGATTTCAAGCGATTTCAGGCCAATGGTAGAAAAGGAAATATCTTCGTTTAAAAACTAGACAGAATCATTCTCTGAAACAACGTAATGATTTGTGCGTTCAGCTCACAGAGTTTAACCTTTCTTTTCATAGAGCAGTTTGAAAACAGTCTGTTTGTAAAGTCTGCAAGTGGATATTTGGACCTCTTTGAAGCCTTCGTTGGAAGCGGGATTTCTTCATAAAATGCTAGACAGAAGAATTCTCAGTAACTTCTTTGTGTGTGTGTATTCAACTCACAGAGTTGAACCTTCCTTTAGACAGAGTAGATTTGAAACACTCTTTTTGTTTAATTTACGTGTGGAGATTTCAAGCGAATTGAGGCCAATGACAGAAAAGGAAATATCTTCGTTTAAAAACGAGACAGAATCATTCTCTGAAACAACGTAATGATTTGTGCGTTCAGCTCACAGAGTTTAACCTTTCTTTTCATAGAGCAGTTTGCAAACACTCTGTTTGTAAAGTCTGCAAGTGGATATTTGGACCTTTACGAGGCCTTCGTTGGAAACGGGATTTCTTCATATAATGCAAGACAGAAGATTCCTCAGTAACTTCCTTGTGTTGTGTGTCTTCAGCTCACAGAGTTGAACCTTTCTTTAGACAGAGCAGATTTGAAACTCTCTTTTTGTGGAATTTGCAGTTGGAGATTTCAAGCGATTTCAGGCCAATGGTAGAAAAGGAAATATCTTCGTTTAAAAACTAGACAGAATCATTCTCTGAAACAACGTAATGATTTGTGCGTTCAGCTCACAGAGTTTAACCTTTCTTTTCATAGAGCAGTTTGAAAACAGTCTGTTTGTAAAGTCTGCAAGTGGATATTTGGACCTCTTTGAAGCCTTCGTTGGAAGCGGGATTTCTTCATAAAATGCTAGACAGAAGAATTCTCAGTAACTTCTTTGTGTGTGTGTATTCAACTCACAGAGTTGAACCTTCCTTTAGACAGAGTAGATTTGAAACACTCTTTTTGTTTAATTTACATGTGGAGATTTCAAGCGAATTGAGGCCAATGACAGAAAAGGAAATATCTTCGTTTAAAAACGAGACAGAATCATTCTCTGAAACAACGTAATGATTTGTGCGTTCAGCTCACAGAGTTTAACCTTTCTTTTCATAGAGCAGTTTGCAAACACTCTGTTTGTAAAGTCTGCAAGTGGATATTTGGACCTTTACGAGGCCTTCGTTGGAAACGGGATTTCTTCATATAATGCAAGACAGAAGATTTCTCAGTAACTTCCTTGTGTTGTGTGTCTTCAGCTCACAGAGTTGAACCTTTCTTTAGACAGAGCAGATTTGAAACTCTCTTTTTGTGGAATTTGCAGTTGGAGATTTCAAGCGATTTCAGGCCAATGGTAGAAAAGGAAATATCTTCGTTTAAAAACTAGACAGAATCATTCTCTGAAACAACGTAATGATTTGTGCGTTCAGCTCACAGAGTTTAACCTTTCTTTTCATAGAGCAGTTTGAAAACAGTCTGTTTGTAAAGTCTGCAAGTGGATATTTGGACCTCTTGGAAGCCTTCGTTGGAAGCGGGATTTCTTCATAAAATGCTAGACAGAAGAATTCTCAGTAACTTCTTTGTGTGTGTGTATTCAACTCACAGAGTTGAACCTTCCTTTAGACAGAGTAGATTTGAAACACTCTTTTTGTTTAATTTACATGTGGAGATTTCAAGCGAATTGAGGCCAATGACAGAAAAGGAAATATCTTCGTTTAAAAACGAGACAGAATCATTCTCTGAAACAACGTAATGATTTGTGCGTTCAGCTCACAGAGTTTAACCTTTCTTTTCATAGAGCAGTTTGCAAACACTCTGTTTGTAAAGTCTGCAAGTGGATATTTGGACCTTTACGAGGCCTTCGTTGGAAACGGGATTTCTTCATATATTGCAAGACAGAAGATTCCTCAGTAACTTCCTTGTGTTGTGTGTCTTCAGCTCACAGAGTTGAACCTTTCTTTAGACAGAGCAGATTTGAAACTCTCTTTTTGTGGAATTTGCAGTTGGAGATTTCAAGCGATTTCAGGCCAATGGTAGAAAAGGAAATATCTTCGTTTAAAAACTAGACAGAATCATTCTCTGAAACAACGTAATGATTTGTGCGTTCAGCTCACAGAGTTTAACCTTTCTTTTCATAGAGCAGTTTGAAAACAGTCTGTTTGTAAAGTCTGCAAGTGGATATTTGGACCTCTTTGAAGCCTTCGTTGGAAGCGGGATTTCTTCATAAAATGCTAGACAGAAGAATTCTCAGTAACTTCTTTGTGTGTGTGTATTCAACTCACAGAGTTGAACCTTCCTTTAGACAGAGTAGATTTGAAACACTCTTTTTGTTTAATTTACATGTGGAGATTTCAAGCGAATTGAGGCCAATGACAGAAAAGGAAATATCTTCGTTTAAAAACGAGACAGAATCATTCTCTGAAACAACGTAATGATTTGTGCGTTCAGCTCACAGAGTTTAACCTTTCTTTTCATAGAGCAGTTTGAAAACAGTCTGTTTGTAAAGTCTGCAAGTGGATATTTGGACCTTTACGAGGCCTTCGTTGGAAACGGGATTTCTTCATATAATGAAAGACAGAAGAATTCTCAGTAACTTCCTTGTGTTGTGTGTCTTCAGCTCACAGAGTTGAACCTTTCTTTAGACAGGGCAGATTTGAAACTCTCTTTTTGTGGAATTTGCAGTTGGAGATTTCAAGCGATTTCAGGCCAATGGTAGAAACGGAAATATCTTCGTTTAAAAACTAGACAGAATCATTCTCTGAAACAACGTAATGATTTGTGCATTCAGCTCACAGAGTTTAACCTTTCTTTTCATAGAGCAGTTTGAAACAGCCTGTTTGTAAAGTCTGCAAGTGGATATTTGGACCTCTTTGAAGACTTCGTTGGAAGCGGGATTTCTTCATAAAATGCTAGACAGAAGAATTCTCAGTAACTTCTTTGTGTCTGTGTATTCAACTCACAGAGTTGAACCTTCCTTTAGACAGAGTAGATTTGAAACACTCTTTTTGTTTAATTTACATGTGGAGATTTCAAGCGAATTGAGGCCAATGACAGAAAAGGAAATATCTTCGTTTAAAAACGAGACAGAATCATTCTCTGAAACAACGTAATGATTTGTGCGTTCAGCTCACAGAGTTTAACCTTTCTTTTCATAGAGCAGTTTGCAAACACTCTGTTTGTAAAGTCTGCAAGTGGATATTTGGACCTTTACGAGGCCTTCGTTGGAAACGGGATTTCTTCATATAATGCAAGACAGAAGATTTCTCAGTAACTTCCTTGTGTTGTGTGTCTTCAGCTCACAGAGTTGAACCTTTCTTTAGACAGGGCAGATTTGAAACTCTCTTTTTGTGGAATTTGCAGTTGGAGATTTCAAGCGATTTCAGGCCAATGGTAGAAAAGGGAATATCTTCGTTTAAAAACTAGACAGAATCATTCTCTGAAACAACGTAATGATTTGTGCGTTCAGCTCACAGAGTTTAACCTTTCTTTTCATAGAGCAGTTTGAAAACAGTCTGTTTGTAAAGTCTGCAAGTGGATATTTGGACCTCTTTGAAGCCTTCGTTGGAAGCGGGATTTCTTCATAAAATGCTAGACAGAAGAATTCTCAGTAACTTCTTTGTGTGTGTGTATTCAACTCACAGAGTTGAACCTTCCTTTAGACAGAGTAGATTTGAAACACTCTTTTTGTTTAATTTACATGTGGAGATTTTAAGCGAATTGAGGCCAATGACAGAAAAGGAAATATCTTCGTTTAAAAACGAGACAGAATCATTCTCTGAAACAACGTAATGATTTGTGCGTTCAGCTCACAGAGTTTAACCTTTCTTTTCATAGAGCAGTTTGCAAACACTCTGTTTGTAAAGTCTGCAAGTGGATATTTGGACCTTTACGAGGCCTTCGTTGGAAACGGGATTTCTTCATATAATGCAAGACAGAAGATTTCTCAGTAACTTCCTTGTGTTGTGTGTCTTCAGCTCACAGAGTTGAACCTTTCTTTAGACAGGGCAGATTTGAAACTCTCTTTTTGTGGAATTTGCAGTTGGAGATTTCAAGCGATTTCAGGCCAATGGTAGAAAAGGAAATATCTTCGTTTAAAAACTAGACAGAATCATTCTCTGAAACAACGTAATGATTTGTGCGTTCAGCTCACAGAGTTTAACCTTTCTTTTCATAGAGCAGTTTGAAAACAGTCTGTTTGTAAAGTCTGCAAGTGGATATTTGGACCTCTTTGAAGCCTTCGTTGGAAGCGGGATTTCTTCATAAAATGCTAGACAGAAGAATTCTCAGTAACTTCTTTGTGTGTGTGTATTCAACTCACAGAGTTGAACCTTCCTTTAGACAGAGTAGATTTGAAACACTCTTTTTGTTTAATTTACATGTGGAGATTTCAAGCGAATTGAGGCCAATGACAGAAAAGGAAATATCTTCGTTTAAAAACGAGACAGAATCATTCTCTGAAACAACGTAATGATTTGTGCGTTCAGCTCACAGAGTTTAACCTTTCTTTTCATAGAGCAGTTTGCAAACACTCTGTTTGTAAAGTCTGCAAGTGGATATTTGGACCTTTACGAGGCCTTCGTTGGAAACGGGATTTCTTCATATAATGCAAGACAGAAGATTCCTCAGTAACTTCCTTGTGTTGTGTGTCTTCAGCTCACAGAGTTGAACCTTTCTTTAGACAGAGCAGATTTGAAACTCTCTTTTTGTGGAATTTGCAGTTGGAGATTTCAAGCGATTTCAGGCCAATGGTAGAAAAGGAAATATCTTCGTTTAAAAACTAGACAGAATCATTCTCTGAAACAACGTAATGATTTGTGCGTTCAGCTCACAGAGTTTAACCTTTCTTTTCATAGAGCAGTTTGAAAACAGTCTGTTTGTAAAGTCTGCAAGTGGATATTTGGACCTCTTTGAATCCTTCGTTGGAAGCGGGATTTCTTCATAAAATGCTAGACAGAAGAATTCTCAGTAACTTCTTTGTGTGTGTGTATTCAACTCACAGAGTTGAACCTTCCTTTAGACAGAGTAGATTTGAAACACTCTTTTTGTTTAATTTACATGTGGAGATTTCAAGCGAATTGAGGCCAATGACAGAAAAGGAAATATCTTCGTTTAAAAACGAGACAGAATCATTCTCTGAAACAACGTAATGATTTGTGCATTCAGCTCACAGAGTTTAACCTTTCTTTTCATAGAGCAGTTTGAAACAGCCTGTTTGTAAAGTCTGCAAGTGGATATTTGGACCTCTTTGAAGACTTCGTTGGAAGCGGGATTTCTTCATAAAATGCTAGACAGAAGAATTCTCAGTAACTTCTTTGTGTCTGTGTATTCAACTCACAGAGTTGAACCTTCCTTTAGACAGAGTAGATTTGAAACACTCTTTTTGTTTAATTTACATGTGGAGATTTCAAGCGAATTGAGGCCAATGACAGAAAAGGAAATATCTTCGTTTAAAAACGAGACAGAATCATTCTCTGAAACAACGTAATGATTTGTGCGTTCAGCTCACAGAGTTTAACCTTTCTTTTCATAGAGCAGTTTGCAAACACTCTGTTTGTAAAGTCTGCAAGTGGATATTTGGACCTTTACGAGGCCTTCGTTGGAAACGGGATTTCTTCATATAATGCAAGACAGAAGATTTCTCAGTAACTTCCTTGTGTTGTGTGTCTTCAGCTCACAGAGTTGAACCTTTCTTTAGACAGGGCAGATTTGAAACTCTCTTTTTGTGGAATTTGCAGTTGGAGATTTCAAGCGATTTCAGGCCAATGGTAGAAAAGGGAATATCTTCGTTTAAAAACTAGACAGAATCATTCTCTGAAACAACGTAATGATTTGTGCGTTCAGCTCACAGAGTTTAACCTTTCTTTTCATAGAGCAGTTTGAAAACAGTCTGTTTGTAAAGTCTGCAAGTGGATATTTGGACCTCTTTGAAGCCTTCGTTGGAAGCGGGATTTCTTCATAAAATGCTAGACAGAAGAATTCTCAGTAACTTCTTTGTGTGTGTGTATTCAACTCACAGAGTTGAACCTTCCTTTAGACAGAGTAGATTTGAAACACTCTTTTTGTTTAATTTACATGTGGAGATTTTAAGCGAATTGAGGCCAATGACAGAAAAGGAAATATCTTCGTTTAAAAACGAGACAGAATCATTCTCTGAAACAACGTAATGATTTGTGCGTTCAGCTCACAGAGTTTAACCTTTCTTTTCATAGAGCAGTTTGCAAACACTCTGTTTGTAAAGTCTGCAAGTGGATATTTGGACCTTTACGAGGCCTTCGTTGGAAACGGGATTTCTTCATATAATGCAAGACAGAAGATTTCTCAGTAACTTCCTTGTGTTGTGTGTCTTCAGCTCACAGAGTTGAACCTTTCTTTAGACAGGGCAGATTTGAAACTCTCTTTTTGTGGAATTTGCAGTTGGAGATTTCAAGCGATTTCAGGCCAATGGTAGAAAAGGAAATATCTTCGTTTAAAAACTAGACAGAATCATTCTCTGAAACAACGTAATGATTTGTGCGTTCAGCTCACAGAGTTTAACCTTTCTTTTCATAGAGCAGTTTGAAAACAGTCTGTTTGTAAAGTCTGCAAGTGGATATTTGGACCTCTTTGAAGCCTTCGTTGGAAGCGGGATTTCTTCATAAAATGCTAGACAGAAGAATTCTCAGTAACTTCTTTGTGTGTGTGTATTCAACTCACAGAGTTGAACCTTCCTTTAGACAGAGTAGATTTGAAACACTCTTTTTGTTTAATTTACATGTGGAGATTTCAAGCGAATTGAGGCCAATGACAGAAAAGGAAATATCTTCGTTTAAAAACGAGACAAAATCATTCTCTGAAACAACGTAATGATTTGTGCGTTCAGCTCACAGAGTTTAACCTTTCTTTTCATAGAGCAGTTTGCAAACACTCTGTTTGTAAAGTCTGCAAGTGGATATTTGGACCTTTACGAGGCCTTCGTTGGAAACGGGATTTCTTCATATAATGCAAGACAGAAGATTCCTCAGTAACTTCCTTGTGTTGTGTGTCTTCAGCTCACAGAGTTGAACCTTTCTTTAGACAGAGCAGATTTGAAACTCTCTTTTTGTGGAATTTGCAGTTGGAGATTTCAAGCGATTTCAGGCCAATGGTAGAAAAGGAAATATCTTCGTTTAAAAACTAGACAGAATCATTCTCTGAAACAACGTAATGATTTGTGCGTTCAGCTCACAGAGTTTAACCTTTCTTTTCATAGAGCAGTTTGAAAACAGTCTGTTTGTAAAGTCTGCAAGTGGATATTTGGACCTCTTTGAAGCCTTCGTTGGAAGCGGGATTTCTTCATAAAATGCTAGACAGAAGAATTCTCAGTAACTTCTTTGTGTGTGTGTATTCAACTCACAGAGTTGAACCTTCCTTTAGACAGAGTAGATTTGAAACACTCTTTTTGTTTAATTTACATGTGGAGATTTCAAGCGAATTGAGGCCAATGACAGAAAAGGAAATATCTTCGTTTAAAAACGAGACAAAATCATTCTCTGAAACAACGTAATGATTTGTGCGTTCAGCTCACAGAGTTTAACCTTTCTTTTCATAGAGCAGTTTGCAAACACTCTGTTTGTAAAGTCTGCAAGTGGATATTTGGACCTTTACGAGGCCTTCGTTGGAAACGGGATTTCTTCATATAATGCAAGACAGAAGATTCCTCAGTAACTTCCTTGTGTTGTGTGTCTTCAGCTCACAGAGTTGAACCTTTCTTTAGACAGAGCAGATTTGAAACTCTCTTTTTGTGGAATTTGCAGTTGGAGATTTCAAGCGATTTCAGGCCAATGGTAGAAAAGGAAATATCTTCGTTTAAAAACTAGACAGAATCATTCTCTGAAACAACGTAATGATTTGTGCGTTCAGCTCACAGAGTTTAACCTTTCTTTTCATAGAGCAGTTTGAAAACAGTCTGTTTGTAAAGTCTGCAAGTGGATATTTGGACCTCTTTGAATCCTTCGTTGGAAGCGGGATTTCTTCATAAAATGCTAGACAGAAGAATTCTCAGTAACTTCTTTGTGTGTGTGTATTCAACTCACAGAGTTGAACCTTCCTTTAGACAGAGTAGATTTGAAACACTCTTTTTGTTTAATTTACATGTGGAGATTTCAAGCGAATTGAGGCCAATGACAGAAAAGGAAATATCTTCGTTTAAAAACGAGACAGAATCATTCTCTGAAACAACGTAATGATTTGTGCGTTCAGCTCACAGAGTTTAACCTTTCTTTTCATAGAGCAGTTTGCAAACACTCTGTTTGTAAAGTCTGCAAGTGGATATTTGGACCTTTACGAGGCCTTCGTTGGAAACGGGATTTCTTCATATAATGCAAGACAGAAGATTTCTCAGTAACTTCCTTGTGTTGTGTGTCTTCAGCTCACAGAGTTGAACCTTTCTTTAGACAGAGCAGATTTGAAACTCTCTTTTTGTGGAATTTGCAGTTGGAGATTTCAAGCGATTTCAGGCCAATGGTAGAAAAGGAAATATCTTCGTTTAAAAACTAGACAGAATCATTCTCTGAAACAACGTAATGATTTGTGCGTTCAGCTCACAGAGTTTAACCTTTCTTTTCATAGAGCAGTTTGAAAACAGTCTGTTTGTAAAGTCTGCAAGTGGATATTTGGACCTCTTTGAAGCCTTCGTTGGAAGCGGGATTTCTTCATAAAATGCTAGACAGAAGAATTCTCAGTAACTTCTTTGTGTGTGTGTATTCAACTCACAGAGTTGAACCTTCCTTTAGACAGAGTAGATTTGAAACACTCTTTTTGTTTAATTTACATGTGGAGATTTCAAGCGAATTGAGGCCAATGACAGAAAAGGAAATATCTTCGTTTAAAAACGAGACAGAATCATTCTCTGAAACAACGTAATGATTTGTGCGTTCAGCTCACAGAGTTTAACCTTTCTTTTCATAGAGCAGTTTGAAAACACTCTGTTTGTAAAGTCTGCAAGTGGATATTTGGACCTTTACGAGGCCTTCGTTGGAAACGGGATTTCTTCATATAATGCAAGACAGAAGATTTCTCAGTAACTTCCTTGTGTTGTGTGTCTTCAGCTCACAGAGTTGAACCTTTCTTTAGACAGAGCAGATTTGAAACTCTCTTTTTGTGGAATTTGCAGTTGGAGATTTCAAGCGATTTCAGGCCAATGGTAGAAAAGGAAATATCTTCGTTTAAAAACTAGACAGAATCATTCTCTGAAACAACGTAATGATTTGTGCGTTCAGCTCACAGAGTTTAACCTTTCTTTTCATAGAGCAGTTTGAAAACAGTCTGTTTGTAAAGTCTGCAAGTGGATATTTGGACCTCTTGGAAGCCTTCGTTGGAAGCGGGATTTCTTCATAAAATGCTAGACAGAAGAATTCTCAGTAACTTCTTTGTGTGTGTGTATTCAACTCACAGAGTTGAACCTTCCTTTAGACAGAGTAGATTTGAAACACTCTTTTTGTTTAATTTACATGTGGAGATTTCAAGCGAATTGAGGCCAATGACAGAAAAGGAAATATCTTCGTTTAAAAACGAGACAGAATCATTCTCTGAAACAACGTAATGATTTGTGCGTTCAGCTCACAGAGTTTAACCTTTCTTTTCATAGAGCAGTTTGCAAACACTCTGTTTGTAAAGTCTGCAAGTGGATATTTGGACCTTTACGAGGCCTTCGTTGGAAACGGGATTTCTTCATATAATGCAAGACAGAAGATTTCTCAGTAACTTCCTTGTGTTGTGTGTCTTCAGCTCACAGAGTTGAACCTTTCTTTAGACAGAGCAGATTTGAAACTCTCTTTTTGTGGAATTTGCAGTTGGAGATTTCAAGCGATTTCAGGCCAATGGTAGAAAAGGAAATATCTTCGTTTAAAAACTAGACAGAATCATTCTCTGAAACAACGTAATGATTTGTGCGTTCAGCTCACAGAGTTTAACCTTTCTTTTCATAGAGCAGTTTGAAAACAGTCTGTTTGTAAAGTCTGCAAGTGGATATTTGGACCTCTTGGAAGCCTTCGTTGGAAGCGGGATTTCTTCATAAAATGCTAGACAGAAGAATTCTCAGTAACTTCTTTGTGTGTGTGTATTCAACTCACAGAGTTGAACCTTCCTTTAGACAGAGTAGATTTGAAACACTCTTTTTGTTTAATTTACATGTGGAGATTTCAAGCGAATTGAGGCCAATGACAGAAAAGGAAATATCTTCGTTTAAAAACGAGACAGAATCATTCTCTGAAACAACGTAATGATTTGTGCGTTCAGCTCACAGAGTTTAACCTTTCTTTTCATAGAGCAGTTTGCAAACACTCTGTTTGTAAAGTCTGCAAGTGGATATTTGGACCTTTACGAGGCCTTCGTTGGAAACGGGATTTCTTCATATAATGCAAGACAGAAGATTCCTCAGTAACTTCCTTGTGTTGTGTGTCTTCAGCTCACAGAGTTGAACCTTTCTTTAGACAGAGCAGATTTGAAACTCTCTTTTTGTGGAATTTGCAGTTGGAGATTTCAAGCGATTTCAGGCCAATGGTAGAAAAGGAAATATCTTCGTTTAAAAACTAGACAGAATCATTCTCTGAAACAACGTAATGATTTGTGCGTTCAGCTCACAGAGTTTAACCTTTCTTTTCATAGAGCAGTTTGAAAACAGTCTGTTTGTAAAGTCTGCAAGTGGATATTTGGACCTCTTGGAAGCCTTCGTTGGAAGCGGGATTTCTTCATAAAATGCTAGACAGAAGAATTCTCAGTAACTTCTTTGTGTGTGTGTATTCAACTCACAGAGTTGAACCTTCCTTTAGACAGAGTAGATTTGAAACACTCTTTTTGTTTAATTTACATGTGGAGATTTCAAGCGAATTGAGGCCAATGACAGAAAAGGAAATATCTTCGTTTAAAAACGAGACAGAATCATTCTCTGAAACAACGTAATGATTTGTGCGTTCAGCTCACAGAGTTTAACCTTTCTTTTCATAGAGCAGTTTGCAAACACTCTGTTTGTAAAGTCTGCAAGTGGATATTTGGACCTTTACGAGGCCTTCGTTGGAAACGGGATTTCTTCATATAATGCAAGACAGAAGATTCCTCAGTAACTTCCTTGTGTTGTGTGTCTTCAGCTCACAGAGTTGAACCTTTCTTTAGACAGAGCAGATTTGAAACTCTCTTTTTGTGGAATTTGCAGTTGGAGATTTCAAGCGATTTCAGGCCAATGGTAGAAAAGGAAATATCTTCGTTTAAAAACTAGACAGAATCATTCTCTGAAACAACGTAATGATTTGTGCGTTCAGCTCACAGAGTTTAACCTTTCTTTTCATAGAGCAGTTTGAAAACAGTCTGTTTGTAAAGTCTGCAAGTGGATATTTGGACCTCTTTGAAGCCTTCGTTGGAAGCGGGATTTCTTCATAAAATGCTAGACAGAAGAATTCTCAGTAACTTCTTTGTGTGTGTGTATTCAACTCACAGAGTTGAACCTTCCTTTAGACAGAGTAGATTTGAAACACTCTTTTTGTTTAATTTACATGTGGAGATTTCAAGCGAATTGAGGCCAATGACAGAAAAGGAAATATCTTCGTTTAAAAACGAGACAGAATCATTCTCTGAAACAACGTAATGATTTGTGCGTTCAGCTCACAGAGTTTAACCTTTCTTTTCATAGAGCAGTTTGCATACACTCTGTTTGTAAAGTCTGCAAGTGGATATTTGGACCTTTACGAGGCCTTCGTTGGAAACGGGATTTCTTCATATAATGCAAGACAGAAGATTTCTCAGTAACTTCCTTGTGTTGTGTGTCTTCAGCTCACAGAGTTGAACCTTTCTTTAGACAGAGCAGATTTGAAACTCTCTTTTTGTGGAATTTGCAGTTGGAGATTTCAAGCGATTTCAGGCCAATGGTAGAAAAGGAAATATCTTCGTTTAAAAACTAGACAGAATCATTCTCTGAAACAACGTAATGATTTGTGCGTTCAGCTCACAGAGTTTAACCTTTCTTTTCATAGAGCAGTTTGAAAACAGTCTGTTTGTAAAGTCTGCAAGTGGATATTTGGACCTCTTGGAAGCCTTCGTTGGAAGCGGGATTTCTTCATAAAATGCTAGACAGAAGAATTCTCAGTAACTTCTTTGTGTGTGTGTATTCAACTCACAGAGTTGAACCTTCCTTTAGACAGAGTAGATTTGAAACACTCTTTTTGTTTAATTTACATGTGGAGATTTCAAGCGAATTGAGGCCAATGACAGAAAAGGAAATATCTTCGTTTAAAAACGAGACAGAATCATTCTCTGAAACAACGTAATGATTTGTGCGTTCAGCTCACAGAGTTTAACCTTTCTTTTCATAGAGCAGTTTGCAAAGACTCTGTTTGTAAAGTCTGCAAGTGGATATTTGCACCTTTACGAGGCCTTCGTTGGAAACGGGATTTCTTCATATAATGCAAGACAGAAGATTTCTCAGTAACTTCCTTGTGTTGTGTGTCTTCAGCTCACAGAGTTGAACCTTTCTTTAGACAGAGCAGATTTGAAACTCTCTTTTTGTGGAATTTGCAGTTGGAGATTTCAAGCGATTTCAGGCCAATGGTAGAAAAGGAAATATCTTCGTTTAAAAACTAGACAGAATCATTCTCTGAAACAACGTAATGATTTGTGCGTTCAGCTCACAGAGTTTAACCTTTCTTTTCATAGAGCAGTTTGAAAACAGTCTGTTTGTAAAGTCTGCAAGTGGATATTTGGACCTCTTTGAAGCCTTCGTTGGAAGCGGGATTTCTTCATAAAATGCTAGACAGAAGAATTCTCAGTAACTTCTTTGTGTGTGTGTATTCAACTCACAGAGTTGAACCTTCCTTTAGACAGAGTAGATTTGAAACACTCTTTTTGTTTAATTTACATGTGGAGATTTCAAGCGAATTGAGGCCAATGACAGAAAAGGAAATATCTTCGTTTAAAAACGAGACAGAATCATTCTCTGAAACAACGTAATGATTTGTGCGTTCAGCTCACAGAGTTTAACCTTTCTTTTCATAGAGCAGTTTGCATACACTCTGTTTGTAAAGTCTGCAAGTGGATATTTGGACCTTTACGAGGCCTTCGTTGGAAACGGGATTTCTTCATATAATGCAAGACAGAAGATTTCTCAGTAACTTCCTTGTGTTGTGTGTCTTCAGCTCACAGAGTTGAACCTTTCTTTAGACAGAGCAGATTTGAAACTCTCTTTTTGTGGAATTTGCAGTTGGAGATTTCAAGCGATTTCAGGCCAATGGTAGAAAAGGAAATATCTTCGTTTAAAAACTAGACAGAATCATTCTCTGAAACAACGTAATGATTTGTGCGTTCAGCTCACAGAGTTTAACCTTTCTTTTCATAGAGCAGTTTGAAAACAGTCTGTTTGTAAAGTCTGCAAGTGGATATTTGGACCTCTTGGAAGCCTTCGTTGGAAGCGGGATTTCTTCATAAAATGCTAGACAGAAGAATTCTCAGTAACTTCTTTGTGTGTGTGTATTCAACTCACAGAGTTGAACCTTCCTTTAGACAGAGTAGATTTGAAACACTCTTTTTGTTTAATTTACATGTGGAGATTTCAAGCGAATTGAGGCCAATGACAGAAAAGGAAATATCTTCGTTTAAAAACGAGACAGAATCATTCTCTGAAACAACGTAATGATTTGTGCGTTCAGCTCACAGAGTTTAACCTTTCTTTTCATAGAGCAGTTTACAAAGACTCTGTTTGTAAAGTCTGCAAGTGGATATTTGCACCTTTACGAGGCCTTCGTTGGAAACGGGATTTCTTCATATAATGCAAGACAGAAGATTTCTCAGTAACTTCCTTGTGTTGTGTGTCTTCAGCTCACAGAGTTGAACCTTTCTTTAGACAGAGCAGATTTGAAACTCTCTTTTTGTGGAATTTGCAGTTGGAGATTTCAAGCGATTTCAGGCCAATGGTAGAAAAGGAAATATCTTCGTTTAAAAACTAGACAGAATCATTCTCTGAAACAACGTAATGATTTGTGCGTTCAGCTCACAGAGTTTAACCTTTCTTTTCATAGAGCAGTTTGAAAACAGTCTGTTTGTAAAGTCTGCAAGTGGATATTTGGACCTCTTTGAAGCCTTCGTTGGAAGCGGGATTTCTTCATAAAATGCTAGACAGAAGAATTCTCAGTAACTTCTTTGTGTGTGTGTATTCAACTCACAGAGTTGAACCTTCCTTTAGACAGAGTAGATTTGAAACACTCTTTTTGTTTAATTTACATGTGGAGATTTCAAGCGAATTGAGGCCAATGACAGAAAAGGAAATATCTTCGTTTAAAAACGAGACAGAATCATTCTCTGAAACAACGTAATGATTTGTGCGTTCAGCTCACAGAGTTTAACCTTTCTTTTCATAGAGCAGTTTGCATACACTCTGTTTGTAAAGTCTGCAAGTGGATATTTGGACCTTTACGAGGCCTTCGTTGGAAACGGGATTTCTTCATATAATGCAAGACAGAAGATTTCTCAGTAACTTCCTTGTGTTGTGTGTCTTCAGCTCACAGAGTTGAACCTTTCTTTAGACAGAGCAGATTTGAAACTCTCTTTTTGTGGAATTTGCAGTTGGAGATTTCAAGCGATTTCAGGCCAATGGTAGAAAAGGAAATATCTTCGTTTAAAAACTAGACAGAATCATTCTCTGAAACAACGTAATGATTTGTGCGTTCAGCTCACAGAGTTTAACCTTTCTTTTCATAGAGCAGTTTGAAAACAGTCTGTTTGTAAAGTCTGCAAGTGGATATTTGGACCTCTTGGAAGCCTTCGTTGGAAGCGGGATTTCTTCATAAAATGCTAGACAGAAGAATTCTCAGTAACTTCTTTGTGTGTGTGTATTCAACTCACAGAGTTGAACCTTCCTTTAGACAGAGTAGATTTGAAACACTCTTTTTGTTTAATTTACATGTGGAGATTTCAAACGAATTGAGGCCAATGACAGAAAAGGAAATATCTTCGTTTAAAAACGAGACAGAATCATTCTCTGAAACAACGTAATGATTTGTGCGTTCAGCTCACAGAGTTTAACCTTTCTTTTCATAGAGCAGTTTGCAAAGACTCTGTTTGTAAAGTCTGCAAGTGGATATTTGCACCTTTACGAGGCCTTCGTTGGAAACGGGATTTCTTCATATAATGCAAGACAGAAGATTTCTCAGTAACTTCCTTGTGTTGTGTGTCTTCAGCTCACAGAGTTGAACCTTTCTTTAGACAGAGCAGATTTGAAACTCTCTTTTTGTGGAATTTGCAGTTGGAGATTTCAAGCGATTTCAGGCCAATGGTAGAAAAGGAAATATCTTCGTTTAAAAACTAGACAGAATCATTCTCTGAAACAACGTAATGATTTGTGCGTTCAGCTCACAGAGTTTAACCTTTCTTTTCATAGAGCAGTTTGAAAACAGTCTGTTTGTAAAGTCTGCAAGTGGATATTTGGACCTCTTTGAAGCCTTCGTTGGAAGCGGGATTTCTTCATAAAATGCTAGACAGAAGAATTCTCAATAACTTCTTTGTGTGTGTGTATTCAACTCACAGAGTTGAACCTTCCTTTAGACAGAGTAGATTTGAAACACTCTTTTTGTTTAATTTACATGTGGAGATTTCAAGCGAATTGAGGCCAATGACAGAAAAGGAAATATCTTCGTTTAAAAACGAGACAGAATCATTCTCTGAAACAACGTAATGATTTGTGCGTTCAGCTCACAGAGTTTAACCTTTCTTTTCATAGAGCAGTTTGCAAACACTCTGTTTGTAAAGTCTGCAAGTGGATATTTGGACCTTTACGAGGCCTTCGTTGGAAACGGGATTTCTTCATATAATGCAAGACAGAAGATTTCTCAGTAACTTCCTTGTGTTGTGTGTCTTCAGCTCACAGAGTTGAACCTTTCTTTAGACAGAGCAGATTTGAAACTCTCTTTTTGTGGAATTTGCAGTTGGAGATTTCAAGCGATTTCAGGCCAATGGTAGAAAAGGAAATATCTTCGTTTAAAAACTAGACAGAATCATTCTCTGAAACAACGTAATGATTTGTGCGTTCAGCTCACAGAGTTTAACCTTTCTTTTCATAGAGCAGTTTGAAAACAGTCTGTTTGTAAAGTCTGCAAGTGGATATTTGGACCTCTTGGAAGCCTTCGTTGGAAGCGGGATTTCTTCATAAAATGCTAGACAGAAGAATTCTCAGTAACTTCTTTGTGTGTGTGTATTCAACTCACAGAGTTGAACCTTCCTTTAGACAGAGTAGATTTGAAACACTCTTTTTGTTTAATTTACATGTGGAGATTTCAAGCGAATTGAGGCCAATGACAGAAAAGGAAATATCTTCGTTTAAAAACGAGACAGAATCATTCTCTGAAACAACGTAATGATTTGTGCGTTCAGCTCACAGAGTTTAACCTTTCTTTTCATAGAGCAGTTTGCAAACACTCTGTTTGTAAAGTCTGCAAGTGGATATTTGGACCTTTACGAGGCCTTCGTTGGAAACGGGATTTCTTCATATAATGCAAGACAGAAGATTCCTCAGTAACTTCCTTGTGTTGTGTGTCTTCAGCTCACAGAGTTGAACCTTTCTTTAGACAGAGCAGATTTGAAACTCTCTTTTTGTGGAATTTGCAGTTGGAGATTTCAAGCGATTTCAGGCCAATGGTAGAAAAGGAAATATCTTCGTTTAAAAACTAGACAGAATCATTCTCTGAAACAACGTAATGATTTGTGCGTTCAGCTCACAGAGTTTAACCTTTCTTTTCATAGAGCAGTTTGAAAACAGTCTGTTTGTAAAGTCTGCAAGTGGATATTTGGACCTCTTTGAAGCCTTCGTTGGAAGCGGGATTTCTTCATAAAATGCTAGACAGAAGAATTCTCAGTAACTTCTTTGTGTGTGTGTATTCAACTCACAGAGTTGAACCTTCCTTTAGACAGAGTAGATTTGAAACACTCTTTTTGTTTAATTTACATGTGGAGATTTCAAGCGAATTGAGGCCAATGACAGAAAAGGAAATATCTTCGTTTAAAAACGAGACAGAATCATTCTCTGAAACAACGTAATGATTTGTGCGTTCAGCTCACAGAGTTTAACCTTTCTTTTCATAGAGCAGTTTGCATACACTCTGTTTGTAAAGTCTGCAAGTGGATATTTGGACCTTTACGAGGCCTTCGTTGGAAACGGGATTTCTTCATATAATGCAAGACAGAAGATTTCTCAGTAACTTCCTTGTGTTGTGTGTCTTCAGCTCACAGAGTTGAACCTTTCTTTAGACAGAGCAGATTTGAAACTCTCTTTTTGTGGAATTTGCAGTTGGAGATTTCAAGCGATTTCAGGCCAATGGTAGAAAAGGAAATATCTTCGTTTAAAAACTAGACAGAATCATTCTCTGAAACAACGTAATGATTTGTGCGTTCAGCTCACAGAGTTTAACCTTTCTTTTCATAGAGCAGTTTGAAAACAGTCTGTTTGTAAAGTCTGCAAGTGGATATTTGGACCTCTTGGAAGCCTTCGTTGGAAGCGGGATTTCTTCATAAAATGCTAGACAGAAGAATTCTCAGTAACTTCTTTGTGTGTGTGTATTCAACTCACAGAGTTGAACCTTCCTTTAGACAGAGTAGATTTGAAACACTCTTTTTGTTTAATTTACATGTGGAGATTTCAAGCGAATTGAGGCCAATGACAGAAAAGGAAATATCTTCGTTTAAAAACGAGACAGAATCATTCTCTGAAACAACGTAATGATTTGTGCGTTCAGCTCACAGAGTTTAACCTTTCTTTTCATAGAGCAGTTTGCAAAGACTCTGTTTGTAAAGTCTGCAAGTGGATATTTGCACCTTTACGAGGCCTTCGTTGGAAACGGGATTTCTTCATATAATGCAAGACAGAAGATTTCTCAGTAACTTCCTTGTGTTGTGTGTCTTCAGCTCACAGAGTTGAACCTTTCTTTAGACAGAGCAGATTTGAAACTCTCTTTTTGTGGAATTTGCAGTTGGAGATTTCAAGCGATTTCAGGCCAATGGTAGAAAAGGAAATATCTTCGTTTAAAAACTAGACAGAATCATTCTCTGAAACAACGTAATGATTTGTGCGTTCAGCTCACAGAGTTTAACCTTTCTTTTCATAGAGCAGTTTGAAAACAGTCTGTTTGTAAAGTCTGCAAGTGGATATTTGGACCTCTTTGAAGCCTTCGTTGGAAGCGGGATTTCTTCATAAAATGCTAGACAGAAGAATTCTCAGTAACTTCTTTGTGTGTGTGTATTCAACTCACAGAGTTGAACCTTCCTTTAGACAGAGTAGATTTGAAACACTCTTTTTGTTTAATTTACATGTGGAGATTTCAAGCGAATTGAGGCCAATGACAGAAAAGGAAATATCTTCGTTTAAAAACGAGACAGAATCATTCTCTGAAACAACGTAATGATTTGTGCGTTCAGCTCACAGAGTTTAACCTTTCTTTTCATAGAGCAGTTTGCATACACTCTGTTTGTAAAGTCTGCAAGTGGATATTTGGACCTTTACGAGGCCTTCGTTGGAAACGGGATTTCTTCATATAATGCAAGACAGAAGATTTCTCAGTAACTTCCTTGTGTTGTGTGTCTTCAGCTCACAGAGTTGAACCTTTCTTTAGACAGAGCAGATTTGAAACTCTCTTTTTGTGGAATTTGCAGTTGGAGATTTCAAGCGATTTCAGGCCAATGGTAGAAAAGGAAATATCTTCGTTTAAAAACTAGACAGAATCATTCTCTGAAACAACGTAATGATTTGTGCGTTCAGCTCACAGAGTTTAACCTTTCTTTTCATAGAGCAGTTTGAAAACAGTCTGTTTGTAAAGTCTGCAAGTGGATATTTGGACCTCTTGGAAGCCTTCGTTGGAAGCGGGATTTCTTCATAAAATGCTAGACAGAAGAATTCTCAGTAACTTCTTTGTGTGTGTGTATTCAACTCACAGAGTTGAACCTTCCTTTAGACAGAGTAGATTTGAAACACTCTTTTTGTTTAATTTACATGTGGAGATTTCAAGCGAATTGAGGCCAATGACAGAAAAGGAAATATCTTCGTTTAAAAACGAGACAGAATCATTCTCTGAAACAACGTAATGATTTGTGCGTTCAGCTCACAGAGTTTAACCTTTCTTTTCATAGAGCAGTTTACAAAGACTCTGTTTGTAAAGTCTGCAAGTGGATATTTGCACCTTTACGAGGCCTTCGTTGGAAACGGGATTTCTTCATATAATGCAAGACAGAAGATTTCTCAGTAACTTCCTTGTGTTGTGTGTCTTCAGCTCACAGAGTTGAACCTTTCTTTAGACAGAGCAGATTTGAAACTCTCTTTTTATGGAATTTGCAGTTGGAGATTTCAAGCGATTTCAGGCCAATGGTAGAAAAGGAAATATCTTCGTTTAAAAACTAGACAGAATCATTCTCTGAAACAACGTAATGATTTGTGCGTTCAGCTCACAGAGTTTAACCTTTCTTTTCATAGAGCAGTTTGAAAACAGTCTGTTTGTAAAGTCTGCAAGTGGATATTTGGACCTCTTTGAAGCCTTCGTTGGAAGCGGGATTTCTTCATAAAATGCTAGACAGAAGAATTCTCAGTAACTTCTTTGTGTGTGTGTATTCAACTCACAGAGTTGAACCTTCCTTTAGACAGAGTAGATTTGAAACACTCTTTTTGTTTAATTTACATGTGGAGATTTCAAGCGAATTGAGGCCAATGACAGAAAAGGAAATATCTTCGTTTAAAAACGAGACAGAATCATTCTCTGAAACAACGTAATGATTTGTGCGTTCAGCTCACAGAGTTTAACCTTTCTTTTCATAGAGCAGTTTGCATACACTCTGTTTGTAAAGTCTGCAAGTGGATATTTGGACCTTTACGAGGCCTTCGTTGGAAACGGGATTTCTTCATATAATGCAAGACAGAAGATTTCTCAGTAACTTCCTTGTGTTGTGTGTCTTCAGCTCACAGAGTTGAACCTTTCTTTAGACAGAGCAGATTTGAAACTCTCTTTTTGTGGAATTTGCAGTTGGAGATTTCAAGCGATTTCAGGCCAATGGTAGAAAAGGAAATATCTTCGTTTAAAAACTAGACAGAATCATTCTCTGAAACAACGTAATGATTTGTGCGTTCAGCTCACAGAGTTTAACCTTTCTTTTCATAGAGCAGTTTGAAAACAGTCTGTTTGTAAAGTCTGCAAGTGGATATTTGGACCTCTTGGAAGCCTTCGTTGGAAGCGGGATTTCTTCATAAAATGCTAGACAGAAGAATTCTCAGTAACTTCTTTGTGTGTGTGTATTCAACTCACAGAGTTGAACCTTCCTTTAGACAGAGTAGATTTGAAACACTCTTTTTGTTTAATTTACATGTGGAGATTTCAAACGAATTGAGGCCAATGACAGAAAAGGAAATATCTTCGTTTAAAAACGAGACAGAATCATTCTCTGAAACAACGTAATGATTTGTGCGTTCAGCTCACAGAGTTTAACCTTTCTTTTCATAGAGCAGTTTGCAAAGACTCTGTTTGTAAAGTCTGCAAGTGGATATTTGCACCTTTACGAGGCCTTCGTTGGAAACGGGATTTCTTCATATAATGCAAGACAGAAGATTTCTCAGTAACTTCCTTGTGTTGTGTGTCTTCAGCTCACAGAGTTGAACCTTTCTTTAGACAGAGCAGATTTGAAACTCTCTTTTTGTGGAATTTGCAGTTGGAGATTTCAAGCGATTTCAGGCCAATGGTAGAAAAGGAAATATCTTCGTTTAAAAACTAGACAGAATCATTCTCTGAAACAACGTAATGATTTGTGCGTTCAGCTCACAGAGTTTAACCTTTCTTTTCATAGAGCAGTTTGAAAACAGTCTGTTTGTAAAGTCTGCAAGTGGATATTTGGACCTCTTTGAAGCCTTCGTTGGAAGCGGGATTTCTTCATAAAATGCTAGACAGAAGAATTCTCAGTAACTTCTTTGTGTGTGTGTATTCAACTCACAGAGTTGAACCTTCCTTTAGACAGAGTAGATTTGAAACACTCTTTTTGTTTAATTTACATGTGGAGATTTCAAGCGAATTGAGGCCAATGACAGAAAAGGAAATATCTTCGTTTAAAAACGAGACAGAATCATTCTCTGAAACAACGTAATGATTTGTGCGTTCAGCTCACAGAGTTTAACCTTTCTTTTCATAGAGCAGTTTGCAAACACTCTGTTTGTAAAGTCTGCAAGTGGATATTTGGACCTTTACGAGGCCTTCGTTGGAAACGGGATTTCTTCATATAATGCAAGACAGAAGATTTCTCAGTAACTTCCTTGTGTTGTGTGTCTTCAGCTCACAGAGTTGAACCTTTCTTTAGACAGAGCAGATTTGAAACTCTCTTTTTGTGGAATTTGCAGTTGGAGATTTCAAGCGATTTCAGGCCAATGGTAGAAAAGGAAATATCTTCGTTTAAAAACTAGACAGAATCATTCTCTGAAACAACGTAATGATTTGTGCGTTCAGCTCACAGAGTTTAAACTTTCTTTTCATAGAGCAGTTTGAAAACAGTCTGTTTGTAAAGTCTGCAAGTGGATATTTGGACTTCTTTGAAGACTTCGTTGGAAGCGGGATTTCTTCATAAAATGCTAGACAGAAGAATTCTCAGTAACTTCTTTGTGTGTGTGTATTCAACTCACAGAGTTGAACCTTCCTTTAGACAGAGAAGATTTGAAACACTCTTTTTGTTTAATTTACATGTGGAGATTTCAAGCGAAATGAGGCCAATGACAGAAAAGGAAATATCTTCGTTTCAAAACGAGACAGAATCATTCTCTGAAACAACGTAATGATTTGTGCGTTCAGCTCACAGAGTTTAACCTTTCTTTTCATAGAGCAGTTTGAAAACAGTCTGTTTCTAAAGTCTGCAAGTGGATATTTGGACCTCTTGGAAGCCTTCGTTGGAAGCGGGATTTCTTCATAAAATGCTAGACAGAAGAATTCTCAGTAACTTCTTTGTGTGTGTGTATTCAACTCACAGAGTTGAACCTTCCTTTAGACAGAGTAGATTTGAAACACTCTTTTTGTTTAATTTACATGTGGAGATTTCAAGCGAATTGAGGCCAATGACAGAAAAGGAAATATCTTCGTTTAAAAACGAGACAGAATCATTCTCTGAAACAACGTAATGATTTGTGCGTTCAGCTCACAGAGTTTATCCTTTCTTTTCATAGAGCAGTTTGCAAACACTCTGTTTGTAAAGTCTGCAAGTGGATATTTGCACCTTTACGAGGCCTTCGTTGGAAACGGGATTTCTTCATATAATGCAAGACAGAAGATTTCTCAGTAACTTCCTTGTGTTGTGTGTCTTCAGCTCACAGAGTTGAACCTTTCTTTAGACAGAGCAGATTTGAAACTCTCTTTTTGTGGAATTTGCAGTTGGAGATTTCAAGCGATTTCAGGCCAATGGTAGAAAAGGAAATATCTTCGTTTAAAAACTAGACAGAATCATTCTCTGAAACAACGTAATGATTTGTGCGTTCAGCTCACAGAGTTTAACCTTTCTTTTCATAGAGCAGTTTGAAAACAGTCTGTTTGTAAAGTCTGCAAGTGGATATTTGGACCTCTTTGAAGCCTTCGTTGGAAGCGGGATTTCTTCATAAAATGCTAGACAGAAGAATTCTCAGTAACTTCTTTGTGTGTGTGTATTCAACTCACAGAGTTGAACCTTCCTTTAGACAGAGTAGATTTGAAACACTCTTTTTGTTTAATTTACATGTGGAGATTTCAAGCGAATTGAGGCCAATGACAGAAAAGGAAATATCTTCGTTTAAAAACGAGACAGAATCATTCTCTGAAACAACGTAATGATTTGTGCGTTCAGCTCACAGAGTTTAACCTTTCTTTTCATAGAGCAGTTTGCATACACTCTGTTTGTAAAGTCTGCAAGTGGATATTTGGACCTTTACGAGGCCTTCGTTGGAAACGGGATTTCTTCATATAATGCAAGACAGAAGATTTCTCAGTAACTTCCTTGTGTTGTGTGTCTTCAGCTCACAGAGTTGAACCTTTCTTTAGACAGAGCAGATTTGAAACTCTCTTTTTGTGGAATTTGCAGTTGGAGATTTCAAGCGATTTCAGGCCAATGGTAGAAAAGGAAATATCTTCGTTTAAAAACTAGACAGAATCATTCTCTGAAACAACGTAATGATTTGTGCGTTCAGCTCACAGAGTTTAACCTTTCTTTTCATAGAGCAGTTTGAAAACAGTCTGTTTGTAAAGTCTGCAAGTGGATATTTGGACCTCTTGGAAGCCTTCGTTGGAAGCGGGATTTCTTCATAAAATGCTAGACAGAAGAATTCTCAGTAACTTCTTTGTGTGTGTGTATTCAACTCACAGAGTTGAACCTTCCTTTAGACAGAATAGATTTGAAACACTCTTTTTGTTTAATTTACATGTGGAGATTTCAAGCGAATTGAGGCCAATGACAGAAAAGGAAATATCTTCGTTTAAAAACGAGACAGAATCATTCTCTGAAACAACGTAATGATTTGTGCGTTCAGCTCACAGAGTTTAACCTTTCTTTTCATAGAGCAGTTTGAAAACACTCTGTTTGTAAAGTCTGCAAGTGGATATTTGGACCTTTACGAGGCCTTCGTTGGAAACGGGATTTCTTCATATAATGCAAGACAGAAGATTTCTCAGTAACTTCCTTGTGTTGTGTGTCTTCAGCTCACAGAGTTGAACCTTTCTTTAGACAGAGCAGATTTGAAACTCTCTTTTTGTGGAATTTGCAGTTGGAGATTTCAAGCGATTTCAGGCCAATGGTAGAAAAGGAAATATCTTCGTTTAAAAACTAGACAGAATCATTCTCTGAAACAACGTAATGATTTGTGCGTTCAGCTCACAGAGTTTAACCTTTCTTTTCATAGAGCAGTTTGAAAACAGTCTGTTTGTAAAGTCTGCAAGTGGATATTTGGACCTCTTGGAAGCCTTCGTTGGAAGCGGGATTTCTTCATAAAATGCTAGACAGAAGAATTCTCAGTAACTTCTTTGTGTGTGTGTATTCAACTCACAGAGTTGAACCTTCCTTTAGACAGAGAAGATTTGAAACACTCTTTTTGTTTAATTTACATGTGGAGATTTCAAGCGAAATGAGGCCAATGACAGAAAAGGAAATATCTTCGTTTAAAAACGAGACAGAATCATTCTCTGAAACAACGTAATGATTTGTGCGTTCAGCTCACAGAGTTTAACCTTTCTTTTCATAGAGCAGTTTGAAAACAGTCTGTTTCTAAAGTCTGCAAGTGGATATTTGGACCTCTTGGAAGCCTTCGTTGGAAGCGGGATTTCTTCATAAAATGCTAGACAGAAGAATTCTCAGTAACTTCTTTGTGTGTGTGTATTCAACTCACAGAGTTGAACCTTCCTTTAGACAGAGTAGATTTGAAACACTCTTTTTGTTTAATTTACATGTGGAGATTTCAAGCGAATTGAGGCCAATGACAGAAAAGGAAATATCTTCGTTTAAAAACGAGACAGAATCATTCTCTGAAACAACGTAATGATTTGTGCGTTCAGCTCACAGAGTTTATCCTTTCTTTTCATAGAGCAGTTTGCAAACACTCTGTTTGTAAAGTCTGCAAGTGGATATTTGCACCTTTACGAGGCCTTCGTTGGAAACGGGATTTCTTCATATAATGCAAGACAGAAGATTTCTCAGTAACTTCCTTGTGTTGTGTGTCTTCAGCTCACAGAGTTGAACCTTTCTTTAGACAGAGCAGATTTGAAACTCTCTTTTTGTGGAATTTGCAGTTGGAGATTTCAAGCGATTTCAGGCCAATGGTAGAAAAGGAAATATCTTCGTTTAAAAACTAGACAGAATCATTCTCTGAAACAACGTAATGATTTGTGCGTTCAGCTCACAGAGTTTAACCTTTCTTTTCATAGAGCAGTTTGAAAACAGTCTGTTTGTAAAGTCTGCAAGTGGATATTTGGACCTCTTTGAAGCCTTCGTTGGAAGCGGGATTTCTTCATAAAATGCTAGACAGAAGAATTCTCAGTAACTTCTTTGTGTGTGTGTATTCAACTCACAGAGTTGAACCTTCCTTTAGACAGAGTAGATTTGAAACACTCTTTTTGTTTAATTTACATGTGGAGATTTCAAGCGAATTGAGGCCAATGACAGAAAAGGAAATATCTTCGTTTAAAAACGAGACAGAATCATTCTCTGAAACAACGTAATGATTTGTGCGTTCAGCTCACAGAGTTTAACCTTTCTTTTCATAGAGCAGTTTGAAAACACTCTGTTTGTAAAGTCTGCAAGTGGATATTTGGACCTTTACGAGGCCTTCGTTGGAAACGGGATTTCTTCATATAATGCAAGACAGAAGATTTCTCAGTAACTTCCTTGTGTTGTGTGTCTTCAGCTCACAGAGTTGAACCTTTCTTTAGACAGAGCAGATTTGAAACTCTCTTTTTGTGGAATTTGCAGTTGGAGATTTCAAGCGATTTCAGGCCAATGGTAGAAAAGGAAATATCTTCGTTTAAAAACTAGACAGAATCATTCTCTGAAACAACGTAATGATTTGTGCGTTCAGCTCACAGAGTTTAACCTTTCTTTTCATAGAGCAGTTTGAAAACAGTCTGTTTGTAAAGTCTGCAAGTGGATATTTGGACCTCTTGGAAGCCTTCGTTGGAAGCGGGATTTCTTCATAAAATGCTAGACAGAAGAATTCTCAGTAACTTCTTTGTGTGTGTGTATTCAACTCACAGAGTTGAACCTTCCTTTAGACAGAGTAGATTTGAAACACTCTTTTTGTTTAATTTACATGTGGAGATTTCAAGCGAATTGAGGCCAATGACAGAAAAGGAAATATCTTCGTTTAAAAACGAGACAGAATCATTCTCTGAAACAACGTAATGATTTGTGCGTTCAGCTCACAGAGTTTAACCTTTCTTTTCATAGAGCAGTTTGCATACACTCTGTTTGTAAAGTCTGCAAGTGGATATTTGGACCTTTACGAGGCCTTCGTTGGAAACGGGATTTCTTCATGTAATGCAAGACAGAAGATTTCTCAGTAACTTCCTTGTGTTGTGTGTCTTCAGCTCACAGAGTTGAACCTTTCTTTAGACAGAGCAGATTTGAAACTCTCTTTTTGTGGAATTTGCAGTTGGAGATTTCAAGCGATTTCAGGCCAATGGTAGAAAAGGAAATATCTTCGTTTAAAAACTAGACAGAATCATTCTCTGAAACAACGTAATGATTTGTGCGTTCAGCTCACAGAGTTTAACCTTTCTTTTCATAGAGCAGTTTGAAAACAGTCTGTTTGTAAAGTCTGCAAGTGGATATTTGGACCTCTTGGAAGCCTTCGTTGGAAGCGGGATTTCTTCATAAAATGCTAGACAGAAGAATTCTCAGTAACTTCTTTGTGTGTGTGTATTCAACTCACAGAGTTGAACCTTCCTTTAGACAGAGTAGATTTGAAACACTCTTTTTGTTTAATTTATATGTGGAGATTTCAAGCGAATTGAGGCCAATGACAGAAAAGGAAATATCTTCGTTTAAAAACGAGACAGAATCATTCTCTGAAACAACGTAATGATTTGTGCGTTCAGCTCACAGAGTTTAACCTTTCTTTTCATAGAGCAGTTTGAAAACACTCTGTTTGTAAAGTCTGCAAGTGGATATTTGGACCTTTACGAGGCCTTCGTTGGAAACGGGATTTCTTCATGTAATGCAAGACAGAAGATTTCTCAGTAACTTCCTTGTGTTGTGTGTCTTCAGCTCACAGAGTTGAACCTTTCTTTAGACCGAGCAGATTTGAAACTCTCTTTTTGTGGAATTTGCAGTTGGAGATTTCAAGCGATTTCAGGCCAATGGTAGAAAAGGAAATATCTTCGTTTAAAAACTAGACAGAATCATTCTCTGAAACAACGTAATGATTTGTGCGTTCAGCTCACAGAGTTTAACCTTTCTTTTCATAGAGCAGTTTGAAAACAGTCTGTTTGTAAAGTCTGCAAGTGGATATTTGGACCTCTTTGAAGCCTTCGTTGGAAGCGGGATTTCTTCATAAAATGCTAGACAGAAGAATTCTCAGTAACTTCTTTGTGTGTGTGTATTCAACTCACAGAGTTGAACCTTCCTTTAGACAGAGTAGATTTGAAACACTCTTTTTGTTTAATTTACATGTGGAGATTTCAAGCGATTTGAGGCCAATGACAGAAAAGGAAATATCTTCGTTTAAAAACGAGACAGAATCATTCTCTGAAACAACGTAATGATTTGTGCGTTCAGCTCACAGAGTTTAACCTTTCTTTTCATAGAGCAGTTTGCATACACTCTGTTTGTAAAGTCTGCAAGTGGATATTTGGACCTTTACGAGGCCTTCGTTGGAAACGGGATTTCTTCATATAATGCAAGACAGAAGATTTCTCAGTAACTTCCTTGTGTTGTGTGTCTTCAGCTCACAGAGTTGAACCTTTCTTTAGACAGAGCAGATTTGAAACTCTCTTTTTGTGGAATTTGCAGTTGGAGATTTCAAGCGATTTCAGGCCAATGGTAGAAAAGGAAATATCTTCGTTTAAAAACTAGACAGAATCATTCTCTGAAACAACGTAATGATTTGTGCGTTCAGCTCACAGAGTTTAACCTTTCTTTTCATAGAGCAGTTTGAAAACAGTCTGTTTGTAAAGTCTGCAAGTGGATATTTGGACCTCTTTGAAGCCTTCGTTGGAAGCGGGATTTCTTCATAAAATGCTAGACAGAAGAATTCTCAGTAACTTCTTTGTGTGTGTGTATTCAACTCACAGAGTTGAACCTTCCTTTAGACAGAGTAGATTTGAAACACTCTTTTTGTTTAATTTACATGTGGAGATTTCAAGCGAATTGAGGCCAATGACAGAAAAGGAAATATCTTCGTTTAAAAACGAGACAGAATCATTCTCTGAAACAACGTAATGATTTGTGCGTTCAGCTCACAGAGTTTAACCTTTCTTTTCATAGAGCAGTTTGCAAAGACTCTGTTTGTAAAGTCTGCAAGTGGATATTTGCACCTTTACGAGGCCTTCGTTGGAAACGGGATTTCTTCATATAATGCAAGACAGAAGATTTCTCAGTAACTTCCTTGTGTTGTGTGTCTTCAGCTCACAGAGTTGAACCTTTCTTTAGACAGAGCAGATTTGAAACTCTCTTTTTGTGGAATTTGCAGTTGGAGATTTCAAGCGATTTCAGGCCAATGGTAGAAAAGGAAATATCTTCGTTTAAAAACTAGACAGAATCATTCTCTGAAACAACGTAATGATTTGTGCGTTCAGCTCACAGAGTTTAACCTTTCTTTTCATAGAGCAGTTTGAAAACAGTCTGTTTGTAAAGTTTGCAAGTGGATATTTGGACCTCTTTGAAGCCTTCGTTGGAAGCGGGATTTCTTCATAAAATGCTAGACAGAAGAATTCTCAGTAACTTCTTTGTGTGTGTGTATTCAACTCACAGAGTTGAACCTTCCTTTAGACAGAGTAGATTTGAAACACTCTTTTTGTTTAATTTACATGTGGAGATTTCAAGCGAATTGAGGCCAATGACAGAAAAGGAAATATCTTCGTTTAAAAACGAGACAGAATCATTCTCTGAAACAACGTAATGATTTGTGCGTTCAGCTCACAGAGTTTAACCTTTCTTTTCATAGAGCAGTTTGCATACACTCTGTTTGTAAAGTCTGCAAGTGGATATTTGGACCTTTACGAGGCCTTCGTTGGAAACGGGATTTCTTCATATAATGCAAGACAGAAGATTTCTCAGTAACTTCCTTGTGTTGTGTGTCTTCAGCTCACAGAGTTGAACCTTTCTTTAGACAGAGCAGATTTGAAACTCTCTTTTTGTGGAATTTGCAGTTGGAGATTTCAAGCGATTTCAGGCCAATGGTAGAAAAGGAAATATCTTCGTTTAAAAACTAGACAGAATCATTCTCTGAAACAACGTAATGATTTGTGCGTTCAGCTCACAGAGTTTAACCTTTCTTTTCATAGAGCAGTTTGAAAACAGTCTGTTTGTAAAGTCTGCAAGTGGATATTTGGACCTCTTGGAAGCCTTCGTTGGAAGCGGGATTTCTTCATAAAATGCTAGACAGAAGAATTCTCAGTAACTTCTTTGTGTGTGTGTATTCAACTCACAGAGTTGAACCTTCCTTTAGACAGAGTAGATTTGAAACACTCTTTTTGTTTAATTTACATGTGGAGATTTCAAGCGAATTGAGGCCAATGACAGAAAAGGAAATATCTTCGTTTAAAAACGAGACAGAATCATTCTCTGAAACAACGTAATGATTTGTGCGTTCAGCTCACAGAGTTTAACCTTTCTTTTCATAGAGCAGTTTGAAAACACTCTGTTTGTAAAGTCTGCAAGTGGATATTTGGACCTTTACGAGGCCTTCGTTGGAAACGGGATTTCTTCATATAATGCAAGACAGAAGATTTCTCAGTAACTTCCTTGTGTTGTGTGTCTTCAGCTCACAGAGTTGAACCTTTCTTTAGACAGAGCAGATTTGAAACTCTCTTTTTGTGGAATTTGCAGTTGGAGATTTCAAGCGATTTCAGGCCAATGGTAGAAAAGGAAATATCTTCGTTTAAAAACTAGACAGAATCATTCTCTGAAACAACGTAATGATTTGTGCGTTCAGCTCACAGAGTTTAACCTTTCTTTTCATAGAGCAGTTTGAAAACAGTCTGTTTGTAAAGTCTGCAAGTGGATATTTGGACCTCTTGGAAGCCTTCGTTGGAAGCGGGATTTCTTCATAAAATGCTAGACAGAAGAATTCTCAGTAACTTCTTTGTGTGTGTGTATTCAACTCACAGAGTTGAACCTTCCTTTAGACAGAGTAGATTTGAAACACTCTTTTTGTTTAATTTACATGTGGAGATTTCAAGCGAATTGAGGCCAATGACAGAAAAGGAAATATCTTCGTTTAAAAACGAGACAGAATCACTCTCTGAAACAACGTAATGATTTGTGCGTTCAGCTCACAGAGTTTAACCTTTCTTTTCATAGAGCAGTTTGCATACACTCTGTTTGTAAAGTCTGCAAGTGGATATTTGGACCTTTACGAGGCCTTCGTTGGAAACGGGATTTCTTCATATAATGCAAGACAGAAGATTTCTCAGTAACTTCCTTGTGTTGTGTGTCTTCAGCTCACAGAGTTGAACCTTTCTTTAGACAGAGCAGATTTGAAACTCTCTTTTTGTGGAATTTGCAGTTGGAGATTTCAAGCGATTTCAGGCCAATGGTAGAAAAGGAAATATCTTCGTTTAAAAACTAGACAGAATCATTCTCTGAAACAACGTAATGATTTGTGCGTTCAGCTCACAGAGTTTAACCTTTCTTTTCATAGAGCAGTTTGAAAACAGTCTGTTTGTAAAGTCTGCAAGTGGATATTTGGACCTCTTGGAAGCCTTCGTTGGAAGCGGGATTTCTTCATAAAATGCTAGACAGAAGAATTCTCAGTAACTTCTTTGTGTGTGTGTATTCAACTCACAGAGTTGAACCTTCCTTTAGACAGAGTAGATTTGAAACACTCTTTTTGTTTAATTTATATGTGGAGATTTCAAGCGAATTGAGGCCAATGACAGAAAAGGAAATATCTTCGTTTAAAAACGAGACAGAATCATTCTCTGAAACAACGTAATGATTTGTGCGTTCAGCTCACAGAGTTTAACCTTTCTTTTCATAGAGCAGTTTGAAAACACTCTGTTTGTAAAGTCTGCAAGTGGATATTTGGACCTTTACGAGGCCTTCGTTGGAAACGGGATTTCTTCATGTAATGCAAGACAGAAGATTTCTCAGTAACTTCCTTGTGTTGTGTGTCTTCAGCTCACAGAGTTGAACCTTTCTTTAGACAGAGCAGATTTGAAACTCTCTTTTTGTGGAATTTGCAGTTGGAGATTTCAAGCGATTTCAGGCCAATGGTAGAAAAGGAAATATCTTCGTTTAAAAACTAGACAGAATCATTCTCTGAAACAACGTAATGATTTGTGCGTTCAGCTCACAGAGTTTAACCTTTCTTTTCATAGAGCAGTTTGAAAACAGTCTGTTTGTAAAGTCTGCAAGTGGATATTTGGACCTCTTTGAAGCCTTCGTTGGAAGCGGGATTTCTTCATAAAATGCTAGACAGAAGAATTCTCAGTAACTTCTTTGTGTGTGTGTATTCAACTCACAGAGTTGAACCTTCCTTTAGACAGAGTAGATTTGAAACACTCTTTTTGTTTAATTTACATGTGGAGATTTCAAGCGATTTGAGGCCAATGACAGAAAAGGAAATATCTTCGTTTAAAAACGAGACAGAATCATTCTCTGAAACAACGTAATGATTTGTGCGTTCAGCTCACAGAGTTTAACCTTTCTTTTCATAGAGCAGTTTGCATACACTCTGTTTGTAAAGTCTGCAAGTGGATATTTGGACCTTTACGAGGCCTTCGTTGGAAACGGGATTTCTTCATATAATGCAAGACAGAAGATTTCTCAGTAACTTCCTTGTGTTGTGTGTCTTCAGCTCACAGAGTTGAACCTTTCTTTAGACAGAGCAGATTTGAAACTCTCTTTTTGTGGAATTTGCAGTTGGAGATTTCAAGCGATTTCAGGCCAATGGTAGAAAAGGAAATATCTTCGTTTAAAAACTAGACAGAATCATTCTCTGAAACAACGTAATGATTTGTGCGTTCAGCTCACAGAGTTTAACCTTTCTTTTCATAGAGCAGTTTGAAAACAGTCTGTTTGTAAAGTCTGCAAGTGGATATTTGGACCTCTTGGAAGCCTTCGTTGGAAGCGGGATTTCTTCATAAAATGCTAGACAGAAGAATTCTCAGTAACTTCTTTGTGTGTGTGTATTCAACTCACAGAGTTGAACCTTCCTTTAGACAGAGTAGATTTGAAACACTCTTTTTGTTTAATTTACATGTGGAGATTTCAAGCGAATTGAGGCCAATGACAGAAAAGGAAATATCTTCGTTTAAAAACGAGACAGAATCATTCTCTGAAACAACGTAATGATTTGTGCGTTCAGCTCACAGAGTTTAACCTTTCTTTTCATAGAGCAGTTTGAAAACACTCTGTTTGTAAAGTCTGCAAGTGGATATTTGGACCTTTACGAGGCCTTCGTTGGAAACGGGATTTCTTCATATAATGCAAGACAGAAGATTTCTCAGTAACTTCCTTGTGTTGTGTGTCTTCAGCTCACAGAGTTGAACCTTTCTTTAGACAGAGCAGATTTGAAACTCTCTTTTTGTGGAATTTGCAGTTGGAGATTTCAAGCGATTTCAGGCCAATGGTAGAAAAGGAAATATCTTCGTTTAAAAACTAGACAGAATCATTCTCTGAAACAACGTAATGATTTGTGCGTTCAGCTCACAGAGTTTAACCTTTCTTTTCATAGAGCAGTTTGAAAACAGTCTGTTTGTAAAGTCTGCAAGTGGATATTTGGACCTCTTGGAAGCCTTCGTTGGAAGCGGGATTTCTTCATAAAATGCTAGACAGAAGAATTCTCAGTAACTTCTTTGTGTGTGTGTATTCAACTCACAGAGTTGAACCTTCCTTTAGACAGAGTAGATTTGAAACACTCTTTTTGTTTAATTTACATGTGGAGATTTCAAGCGAATTGAGGCCAATGACAGAAAAGGAAATATCTTCGTTTAAAAACGAGACAGAATCACTCTCTGAAACAACGTAATGATTTGTGCGTTCAGCTCACAGAGTTTAACCTTTCTTTTCATAGAGCAGTTTGCATACACTCTGTTTGTAAAGTCTGCAAGTGGATATTTGGACCTTTACGAGGCCTTCGTTGGAAACGGGATTTCTTCATGTAATGCAAGACAGAAGATTTCTCAGTAACTTCCTTGTGTTGTGTGTCTTCAGCTCACAGAGTTGAACCTTTCTTTAGACAGAGCAGATTTGAAACTCTCTTTTTGTGGAATTTGCAGTTGGAGATTTCAAGCGATTTCAGGCCAATGGTAGAAAAGGAAATATCTTCGTTTAAAAACTAGACAGAATCATTCTCTGAAACAACGTAATGATTTGTTCGTTCAGCTAACAGAGTTTAACCTTTCTTTTCATAGAGCAGTTTGAAAACAGTCTGTTTGTAAAGTCTGCAAGTGGATATTTGGACCTCTTGGAAGCCTTCGTTGGAAGCGGGATTTCTTCATAAAATGCTAGACAGAAGAATTCTCAGTAACTTCTTTGTGTGTGTGTATTCAACTCACAGAGTTGAACCTTCCTTTAGACAGAGTAGATTTGAAACACTCTTTTTGTTTAATTTATATGTGGAGATTTCAAGCGAATTGAGGCCAATGACAGAAAAGGAAATATCTTCGTTTAAAAACGAGACAGAATCATTCTCTGAAACAACGTAATGATTTGTGCGTTCAGCTCACAGAGTTTAACCTTTCTTTTCATAGAGCAGTTTGAAAACACTCTGTTTGTAAAGTCTGCAAGTGGATATTTGGACCTTTACGAGGCCTTCGTTGGAAACGGGATTTCTTCATGTAATGCAAGACAGAAGATTTCTCAGTAACTTCCTTGTGTTGTGTGTCTTCAGCTCACAGAGTTGAACCTTTCTTTAGACAGAGCAGATTTGAAACTCTCTTTTTGTGGAATTTGCAGTTGGAGATTTCAAGCGATTTCAGGCCAATGGTAGAAAAGGAAATATCTTCGTTTAAAAACTAGACAGAATCATTCTCTGAAACAACGTAATGATTTGTGCGTTCAGCTCACAGAGTTTAACCTTTCTTTTCATAGAGCAGTTTGAAAACAGTCTGTTTGTAAAGTCTGCAAGTGGATATTTGGACCTCTTTGAAGCCTTCGTTGGAAGCGGGATTTCTTCATAAAATGCTAGACAGAAGAATTCTCAGTAACTTCTTTGTGTGTGTGTATTCAACTCACAGAGTTGAACCTTCCTTTAGACAGAGTAGATTTGAAACACTCTTTTTGTTTAATTTACATGTGGAGATTTCAAGCGATTTGAGGCCAATGACAGAAAAGGAAATATCTTCGTTTAAAAACGAGACAGAATCATTCTCTGAAACAACGTAATGATTTGTGCGTTCAGCTCACAGAGTTTAACCTTTCTTTTCATAGAGCAGTTTGCATACACTCTGTTTGTAAAGTCTGCAAGTGGATATTTGGACCTTTACGAGGCCTTCGTTGGAAACGGGATTTCTTCATATAATGCAAGACAGAAGATTTCTCAGTAACTTCCTTGTGTTGTGTGTCTTCAGCTCACAGAGTTGAACCTTTCTTTAGACAGAGCAGATTTGAAACTCTCTTTTTGTGGAATTTGCAGTTGGAGATTTCAAGCGATTTCAGGCCAATGGTAGAAAAGGAAATATCTTCGTTTAAAAACTAGACAGAATCATTCTCTGAAACAACGTAATGATTTGTGCGTTCAGCTCACAGAGTTTAACCTTTCTTTTCATAGAGCAGTTTGAAAACAGTCTGTTTGTAAAGTCTGCAAGTGGATATTTGGACCTCTTGGAAGCCTTCGTTGGAAGCGGGATTTCTTCATAAAATGCTAGACAGAAGAATTCTCAGTAACTTCTTTGTGTGTGTGTATTCAACTCACAGAGTTGAACCTTCCTTTAGACAGAGTAGATTTGAAACACTCTTTTTGTTTAATTTACATGTGGAGATTTCAAGCGAATTGAGGCCAATGACAGAAAAGGAAATATCTTCGTTTAAAAACGAGACAGAATCATTCTCTGAAACAACGTAATGATTTGTGCGTTCAGCTCACAGAGTTTAACCTTTCTTTTCATAGAGCAGTTTGCAAAGACTCTGTTTGTAAAGTCTGCAAGTGGATATTTGCACCTTTACGAGGCCTTCGTTGGAAACGGGATTTCTTCATATAATGCAAGACAGAAGATTTCTCAGTAACTTCCTTGTGTTGTGTGTCTTCAGCTCACAGAGTTGAACCTTTCTTTAGACAGAGCAGATTTGAAACTCTCTTTTTGTGGAATTTGCAGTTGGAGATTTCAAGCGATTTCAGGCCAATGGTAGAAAAGGAAATATCTTCGTTTAAAAACTAGACAGAATCATTCTCTGAAACAACGTAATGATTTGTGCGTTCAGCTCACAGAGTTTAACCTTTCTTTTCATAGAGCAGTTTGAAAACAGTCTGTTTGTAAAGTCTGCAAGTGGATATTTGGACCTCTTTGAAGCCTTCGTTGGAAGCGGGATTTCTTCATAAAATGCTAGACAGAAGAATTCTCAGTAACTTCTTTGTGTGTGTGTATTCAACTCACAGAGTTGAACCTTCCTTTAGACAGAGTAGATTTGAAACACTCTTTTTGTTTAATTTACATGTGGAGATTTCAAGCGAATTGAGGCCAATGACAGAAAAGGAAATATCTTCGTTTAAAAACGAGACAGAATCATTCTCTGAAACAACGTAATGATTTGTGCGTTCAGCTCACAGAGTTTAACCTTTCTTTTCATAGAGCAGTTTGCATACACTCTGTTTGTAAAGTCTGCAAGTGGATATTTGGACCTTTACGAGGCCTTCGTTGGAAACGGGATTTCTTCATATAATGCAAGACAGAAGATTTCTCAGTAACTTCCTTGTGTTGTGTGTCTTCAGCTCACAGAGTTGAACCTTTCTTTAGACAGAGCAGATTTGAAACTCTCTTTTTGTGGAATTTGCAGTTGGAGATTTCAAGCGATTTCAGGCCAATGGTAGAAAAGGAAATATCTTCGTTTAAAAACTAGACAGAATCATTCTCTGAAACAACGTAATGATTTGTGCGTTCAGCTCACAGAGTTTAACCTTTCTTTTCATAGAGCAGTTTGAAAACAGTCTGTTTGTAAAGTCTGCAAGTGGATATTTGGACCTCTTGGAAGCCTTCGTTGGAAGCGGGATTTCTTCATAAAATGCTAGACAGAAGAATTCTCAGTAACTTCTTTGTGTGTGTGTATTCAACTCACAGAGTTGAACCTTCCTTTAGACAGAGTAGATTTGAAACACTCTTTTTGTTTAATTTACATGTGGAGATTTCAAGCGAATTGAGGCCAATGACAGAAAAGGAAATATCTTCGTTTAAAAACGAGACAGAATCATTCTCTGAAACAACGTAATGATTTGTGCGTTCAGCTCACAGAGTTTAACCTTTCTTTTCATAGAGCAGTTTGCAAACACTCTGTTTGTAAAGTCTGCAAGTGGATATTTGGACCTTTACGAGGCCTTCGTTGGAAACGGGATTTCTTCATATAATGCAAGACAGAAGATTTCTCAGTAACTTCCTTGTGTTGTGTGTCTTCAGCTCACAGAGTTGAACCTTTCTTTAGACAGAGCAGATTTGAAACTCTCTTTTTGTGGAATTTGCAGTTGGAGATTTCAAGCGATTTCAGGCCAATGGTAGAAAAGGAAATATCTTCGTTTAAAAACTAGACAGAATCATTCTCTGAAACAACGTAATGATTTGTGCGTTCAGCTCACAGAGTTTAACCTTTCTTTTCATAGAGCAGTTTGAAAACAGTCTGTTTGTAAAGTCTGCAAGTGGATATTTGGACCTCTTGGAAGCCTTCGTTGGAAGCGGGATTTCTTCATAAAATGCTAGACAGAAGAATTCTCAGTAACTTCTTTGTGTGTGTGTATTCAACTCACAGAGTTGAACCTTCCTTTAGACAGAGTAGATTTGAAACACTCTTTTTGTTTAATTTACATGTGGAGATTTCAAGCGAATTGAGGCCAATGACAGAAAAGGAAATATCTTCGTTTAAAAACGAGACAGAATCATTCTCTGAAACAACGTAATGATTTGTGCGTTCAGCTCACAGAGTTTAACCTTTCTTTTCATAGAGCAGTTTGCATACACTCTGTTTGTAAAGTCTGCAAGTGGATATTTGGACCTTTACGAGGCCTTCGTTGGAAACGGGATTTCTTCATATAATGCAAGACAGAAGATTTCTCAGTAACTTCCTTGTGTTGTGTGTCTTCAGCTCACAGAGTTGAACCTTTCTTTAGACAGAGCAGATTTGAAACTCTCTTTTTGTGGAATTTGCAGTTGGAGATTTCAAGCGATTTCAGGCCAATGGTAGAAAAGGAAATATCTTCGTTTAAAAACTAGACAGAATCATTCTCTGAAACAACGTAATGATTTGTGCGTTCAGCTCACAGAGTTTAACCTTTCTTTTCATAGAGCAGTTTGAAAACAGTCTGTTTGTAAAGTCTGCAAGTGGATATTTGGACCTCTTGGAAGCCTTCGTTGGAAGCGGGATTTCTTCATAAAATGCTAGACAGAAGAATTCTCAGTAACTTCTTTGTGTGTGTGTATTCAACTCACAGAGTTGAACCTTCCTTTAGACAGAGTAGATTTGAAACACTCTTTTTGTTTAATTTACATGTGGAGATTTCAAGCGAATTGAGGCCAATGACAGAAAAGGAAATATCTTCGTTTAAAAACGAGACAGAATCATTCTCTGAAACAACGTAATGATTTGTGCGTTCAGCTCACAGAGTTTAACCTTTCTTTTCATAGAGCAGTTTGAAAACACTCTGTTTGTAAAGTCTGCAAGTGGATATTTGGACCTTTACGAGGCCTTCGTTGGAAACGGGATTTCTTCATATAATGCAAGACAGAAGATTTCTCAGTAACTTCCTTGTGTTGTGTGTCTTCAGCTCACAGAGTTGAACCTTTCTTTAGACAGAGCAGATTTGAAACTCTCTTTTTGTGGAATTTGCAGTTGGAGATTTCAAGCGATTTCAGGCCAATGGTAGAAAAGGAAATATCTTCGTTTAAAAACTAGACAGAATCATTCTCTGAAACAACGTAATGATTTGTGCGTTCAGCTCACAGAGTTTAACCTTTCTTTTCATAGAGCAGTTTGAAAACAGTCTGTTTGTAAAGTCTGCAAGTGGATATTTGGACCTCTTGGAAGCCTTCGTTGGAAGCGGGATTTCTTCATAAAATGCTAGACAGAAGAATTCTCAGTAACTTCTTTGTGTGTGTGTATTCAACTCACAGAGTTGAACCTTCCTTTAGACAGAGTAGATTTGAAACACTCTTTTTGTTTAATTTACATGTGGAGATTTCAAGCGAATTGAGGCCAATGACAGAAAAGGAAATATCTTCGTTTAAAAACGAGACAGAATCATTCTCTGAAACAACGTAATGATTTGTGCGTTCAGCTCACAGAGTTTAACCTTTCTTTTCATAGAGCAGTTTGCAAAGACTCTGTTTGTAAAGTCTGCAAGTGGATACTTGCACCTTTACGAGGCCTTCGTTGGAAACGGGATTTCTTCATATAATGCAAGACAGAAGATTTCTCAGTAACTTCCTTGTGTTGTGTGTCTTCAGCTCACAGAGTTGAACCTTTCTTTAGACAGAGCAGATTTGAAACTCTCTTTTTGTGGAATTTGCAGTTGGAGATTTCAAGCGATTTCAGGCCAATGGTAGAAAAGGAAATATCTTCGTTTAAAAACTAGACAGAATCATTCTCTGAAACAACGTAATGATTTGTGCGTTCAGCTCACAGAGTTTAACCTTTCTTTTCATAGAGCAGTTTGAAAACAGTCTGTTTGTAAAGTCTGCAAGTGGATATTTGGACCTCTTTGAAGCCTTCGTTGGAAGCGGGATTTCTTCATAAAATGCTAGACAGAAGAATTCTCAGTAACTTCTTTGTGTGTGTGTATTCAACTCACAGAGTTGAACCTTCCTTTAGACAGAGTAGATTTGAAACACTCTTTTTGTTTAATTTACATGTGGAGATTTCAAGCGAATTGAGGCCAATGACAGAAAAGGAAATATCTTCGTTTAAAAACGAGACAGAATCATTCTCTGAAACAACGTAATGATTTGTGCGTTCAGCTCACAGAGTTTAACCTTTCTTTTCATAGAGCAGTTTGCATACACTCTGTTTGTAAAGTCTGCAAGTGGATATTTGGACCTTTACGAGGCCTTCGTTGGAAACGGGATTTCTTCATATAATGCAAGACAGAAGATTTCTCAGTAACTTCCTTGTGTTGTGTGTCTTCAGCTCACAGAGTTGAACCTTTCTTTAGACAGAGCAGATTTGAAACTCTCTTTTTGTGGAATTTGCAGTTGGAGATTTCAAGCGATTTCAGGCCAATGGTAGAAAAGGAAATATCTTCGTTTAAAAACTAGACAGAATCATTCTCTGAAACAACGTAATGATTTGTGCGTTCAGCTCACAGAGTTTAACCTTTCTTTTCATAGAGCAGTTTGAAAACAGTCTGTTTGTAAAGTCTGCAAGTGGATATTTGGACCTCTTTGAAGCCTTCGTTGGAAGCGGGATTTCTTCATAAAATGCTAGACAGAAGAATTCTCAGTAACTTCTTTGTGTGTGTGTATTCAACTCACAGAGTTGAACCTTCCTTTAGACAGAGTAGATTTGAAACACTCTTTTTGTTTAATTTACATGTGGAGATTTCAAGCGAATTGAGGCCAATGACAGAAAAGGAAATATCTTCGTTTAAAAACGAGACAGAATCATTCTCTGAAACAACGTAATGATTTGTGCGTTCAGCTCACAGAGTTTAACCTTTCTTTTCATAGAGCAGTTTGCATACACTCTGTTTGTAAAGTCTGCAAGTGGATATTTGGACCTTTACGAGGCCTTCGTTGGAAACGGGATTTCTTCATATAATGCAAGACAGAAGATTTCTCAGTAACTTCCTTGTGTTGTGTGTCTTCAGCTCACAGAGTTGAACCTTTCTTTAGACAGAGCAGATTTGAAACTCTCTTTTTGTGGAATTTGCAGTTGGAGATTTCAAGCGATTTCAGGCCAATGGTAGAAAAGGAAATATCTTCGTTTAAAAACTAGACAGAATCATTCTCTGAAACAACGTAATGATTTGTGCGTTCAGCTCACAGAGTTTAACCTTTCTTTTCATAGAGCAGTTTGAAAACAGTCTGTTTGTAAAGTCTGCAAGTGGATATTTGGACCTCTTGGAAGCCTTCGTTGGAAGCGGGATTTCTTCATAAAATGCTAGACAGAAGAATTCTCAGTAACTTCTTTGTGTGTGTGTATTCAACTCACAGAGTTGAACCTTCCTTTAGACAGAGTAGATTTGAAACACTCTTTTTGTTTAATTTACATGTGGAGATTTCAAGCGAATTGAGGCCAATGACAGAAAAGGAAATATCTTCGTTTAAAAACGAGACAGAATCATTCTCTGAAACAACGTAATGATTTGTGCGTTCAGCTCACAGAGTTTAACCTTTCTTTTCATAGAGCAGTTTGCAAACACTCTGTTTGTAAAGTCTGCAAGTGGATATTTGGACCTTTACGAGGCCTTCGTTGGAAACGGGATTTCTTCATATAATGCAAGACAGAAGATTTCTCAGTAACTTCCTTGTGTTGTGTGTCTTCAGCTCACAGAGTTGAACCTTTCTTTAGACAGAGCAGATTTGAAACTCTCTTTTTGTGGAATTTGCAGTTGGAGATTTCAAGCGATTTCAGGCCAATGGTAGAAAAGGAAATATCTTCGTTTAAAAACTAGACAGAATCATTCTCTGAAACAACGTAATGATTTGTGCGTTCAGCTCACAGAGTTTAACCTTTCTTTTCATAGAGCAGTTTGAAAACAGTCTGTTTGTAAAGTCTGCAAGTGGATATTTGGACCTCTTTGAAGCCTTCGTTGGAAGCGGGATTTCTTCATAAAATGCTAGACAGAAGAATTCTCAGTAACTTCTTTGTGTGTGTGTATTCAACTCACAGAGTTGAACCTTCCTTTAGACAGAGTAGATTTGAAACACTCTTTTTGTTTAATTTACATGTGGAGATTTCAAGCGAATTGAGGCCAATGACAGAAAAGGAAATATCTTCGTTTAAAAACGAGACAGAATCATTCTCTGAAACAACGTAATGATTTGTGCGTTCAGCTCACAGAGTTTAACCTTTCTTTTCATAGAGCAGTTTGCATACACTCTGTTTGTAAAGTCTGCAAGTGGATATTTGGACCTTTACGAGGCCTTCGTTGGAAACGGGATTTCTTCATATAATGCAAGACAGAAGATTTCTCAGTAACTTCCTTGTGTTGTGTGTCTTCAGCTCACAGAGTTGAACCTTTCTTTAGACAGAGCAGATTTGAAACTCTCTTTTTGTGGAATTTGCAGTTGGAGATTTCAAGCGATTTCAGGCCAATGGTAGAAAAGGAAATATCTTCGTTTAAAAACTAGACAGAATCATTCTCTGAAACAACGTAATGATTTGTGCGTTCAGCTCACAGAGTTTAACCTTTCTTTTCATAGAGCAGTTTGAAAACAGTCTGTTTGTAAAGTCTGCAAGTGGATATTTGGACCTCTTTGAAGCCTTCGTTGGAAGCGGGATTTCTTCATAAAATGCTAGACAGAAGAATTCTCAGTAACTTCTTTGTGTGTGTGTATTCAACTCACAGAGTTGAACCTTCCTTTAGACAGAGTAGATTTGAAACACTCTTTTTGTTTAATTTACATGTGGAGATTTCAAGCGAATTGAGGCCAATGACAGAAAAGGAAATATCTTCGTTTAAAAACGAGACAGAATCATTCTCTGAAACAACGTAATGATTTGTGCGTTCAGCTCACAGAGTTTAACCTTTCTTTTCATAGAGCAGTTTGCATACACTCTGTTTGTAAAGTCTGCAAGTGGATATTTGGACCTTTACGAGGCCTTCGTTGGAAACGGGATTTCTTCATATAATGCAAGACAGAAGATTTCTCAGTAACTTCCTTGTGTTGTGTGTCTTCAGCTCACAGAGTTGAACCTTTCTTTAGACAGAGCAGATTTGAAACTCTCTTTTTGTGGAATTTGCAGTTGGAGATTTCAAGCGATTTCAGGCCAATGGTAGAAAAGGAAATATCTTCGTTTAAAAACTAGACAGAATCATTCTCTGAAACAACGTAATGATTTGTGCGTTCAGCTCACAGAGTTTAACCTTTCTTTTCATAGAGCAGTTTGAAAACAGTCTGTTTGTAAAGTCTGCAAGTGGATATTTGGACCTCTTGGAAGCCTTCGTTGGAAGCGGGATTTCTTCATAAAATGCTAGACAGAAGAATTCTCAGTAACTTCTTTGTGTGTGTGTATTCAACTCACAGAGTTGAACCTTCCTTTAGACAGAGTAGATTTGAAACACTCTTTTTGTTTAATTTACATGTGGAGATTTCAAGCGAATTGAGGCCAATGACAGAAAAGGAAATATCTTCGTTTAAAAACGAGACAGAATCATTCTCTGAAACAACGTAATGATTTGTGCGTTCAGCTCACAGAGTTTAACCTTTCTTTTCATAGAGCAGTTTGCAAAGACTCTGTTTGTAAAGTCTGCAAGTGGATACTTGCACCTTTACGAGGCCTTCGTTGGAAACGGGATTTCTTCATATAATGCAAGACAGAAGATTTCTCAGTAACTTCCTTGTGTTGTGTGTCTTCAGCTCACAGAGTTGAACCTTTCTTTAGACAGAGCAGATTTGAAACTCTCTTTTTGTGGAATTTGCAGTTGGAGATTTCAAGCGATTTCAGGCCAATGGTAGAAAAGGAAATATCTTCGTTTAAAAACTAGACAGAATCATTCTCTGAAACAACGTAATGATTTGTGCGTTCAGCTCACAGAGTTTAACCTTTCTTTTCATAGAGCAGTTTGAAAACAGTCTGTTTGTAAAGTCTGCAAGTGGATATTTGGACCTCTTGGAAGCCTTCGTTGGAAGCGGGATTTCTTCATAAAATGCTAGACAGAAGAATTCTCAGTAACTTCTTTGTGTGTGTGTATTCAACTCACAGAGTTGAACCTTCCTTTAGACAGAGTAGATTTGAAACACTCTTTTTGTTTAATTTACATGTGGAGATTTCAAGCGAATTGAGGCCAATGACAGAAAAGGAAATATCTTCGTTTAAAAACGAGACAGAATCATTCTCTGAAACAACGTAATGATTTGTGCGTTCAGCTCACAGAGTTTAACCTTTCTTTTCATAGAGCAGTTTGCAAACACTCTGTTTGTAAAGTCTGCAAGTGGATATTTGGACCTTTACGAGGCCTTCGTTGGAAACGGGATTTCTTCATATAATGCAAGACAGAAGATTCCTCAGTAACTTCCTTGTGTTGTGTGTCTTCAGCTCACAGAGTTGAACCTTTCTTTAGACAGAGCAGATTTGAAACTCTCTTTTTGTGGAATTTGCAGTTGGAGATTTCAAGCGATTTCAGGCCAATGGTAGAAAAGGAAATATCTTCGTTTAAAAACTAGACAGAATCATTCTCTGAAACAACGTAATGATTTGTGCGTTCAGCTCACAGAGTTTAACCTTTCTTTTCATAGAGCAGTTTGAAAACAGTCTGTTTGTAAAGTCTGCAAGTGGATATTTGGACCTCTTTGAAGCCTTCGTTGGAAGCGGGATTTCTTCATAAAATGCTAGACAGAAGAATTCTCAGTAACTTCTTTGTGTGTGTGTATTCAACTCACAGAGTTGAACCTTCCTTTAGACAGAGTAGATTTGAAACACTCTTTTTGTTTAATTTACATGTGGAGATTTCAAGCGAATTGAGGCCAATGACAGAAAAGGAAATATCTTCGTTTAAAAACGAGACAGAATCATTCTCTGAAACAACGTAATGATTTGTGCGTTCAGCTCACAGAGTTTAACCTTTCTTTTCATAGAGCAGTTTGCATACACTCTGTTTGTAAAGTCTGCAAGTGGATATTTGGACCTTTACGAGGCCTTCGTTGGAAACGGGATTTCTTCATATAATGCAAGACAGAAGATTTCTCAGTAACTTCCTTGTGTTGTGTGTCTTCAGCTCACAGAGTTGAACCTTTCTTTAGACAGAGCAGATTTGAAACTCTCTTTTTGTGGAATTTGCAGTTGGAGATTTCAAGCGATTTCAGGCCAATGGTAGAAAAGGAAATATCTTCGTTTAAAAACTAGACAGAATCATTCTCTGAAACAACGTAATGATTTGTGCGTTCAGCTCACAGAGTTTAACCTTTCTTTTCATAGAGCAGTTTGAAAACAGTCTGTTTGTAAAGTCTGCAAGTGGATATTTGGACCTCTTGGAAGCCTTCGTTGGAAGCGGGATTTCTTCATAAAATGCTAGACAGAAGAATTCTCAGTAACTTCTTTGTGTGTGTGTATTCAACTCACAGAGTTGAACCTTCCTTTAGACAGAGTAGATTTGAAACACTCTTTTTGTTTAATTTACATGTGGAGATTTCAAGCGAATTGAGGCCAATGACAGAAAAGGAAATATCTTCGTTTAAAAACGAGACAGAATCATTCTCTGAAACAACGTAATGATTTGTGCGTTCAGCTCACAGAGTTTAACCTTTCTTTTCATAGAGCAGTTTGCAAAGACTCTGTTTGTAAAGTCTGCAAGTGGATATTTGCACCTTTACGAGGCCTTCGTTGGAAACGGGATTTCTTCATATAATGCAAGACAGAAGATTTCTCAGTAACTTCCTTGTGTTGTGTGTCTTCAGCTCACAGAGTTGAACCTTTCTTTAGACAGAGCAGATTTGAAACTCTCTTTTTGTGGAATTTGCAGTTGGAGATTTCAAGCGATTTCAGGCCAATGGTAGAAAAGGAAATATCTTCGTTTAAAAACTAGACAGAATCATTCTCTGAAACAACGTAATGATTTGTGCGTTCAGCTCACAGAGTTTAACCTTTCTTTTCATAGAGCAGTTTGAAAACAGTCTGTTTGTAAAGTCTGCAAGTGGATATTTGGACCTCTTTGAAGCCTTCGTTGGAAGCGGGATTTCTTCATAAAATGCTAGACAGAAGAATTCTCAGTAACTTCTTTGTGTGTGTGTATTCAACTCACAGAGTTGAACCTTCCTTTAGACAGAGTAGATTTGAAACACTCTTTTTGTTTAATTTACATGTGGAGATTTCAAGCGAATTGAGGCCAATGACAGAAAAGGAAATATCTTCGTTTAAAAACGAGACAGAATCATTCTCTGAAACAACGTAATGATTTGTGCGTTCAGCTCACAGAGTTTAACCTTTCTTTTCATAGAGCAGTTTGCAAAGACTCTGTTTGTAAAGTCTGCAAGTGGATATTTGCACCTTTACGAGGCCTTCGTTGGAAACGGGATTTCTTCATATAATGCAAGACAGAAGATTTCTCAGTAACTTCCTTGTGTTGTGTGTCTTCAGCTCACAGAGTTGAACCTTTCTTTAGACAGAGCAGATTTGAAACTCTCTTTTTGTGGAATTTGCAGTTGGAGATTTCAAGCGATTTCAGGCCAATGGTAGAAAAGGAAATATCTTCGTTTAAAAACTAGACAGAATCATTCTCTGAAACAACGTAATGATTTGTGCGTTCAGCTCACAGAGTTTAACCTTTCTTTTCATAGAGCAGTTTGAAAACAGTCTGTTTGTAAAGTCTGCAAGTGGATATTTGGACCTCTTGGAAGCCTTCGTTGGAAGCGGGATTTCTTCATAAAATGCTAGACAGAAGAATTCTCAGTAACTTCTTTGTGTGTGTGTATTCAACTCACAGAGTTGAACCTTCCTTTAGACAGAGTAGATTTGAAACACTCTTTTTGTTTAATTTACATGTGGAGATTTCAAGCGAATTGAGGCCAATGACAGAAAAGGAAATATCTTCGTTTAAAAACGAGACAGAATCATTCTCTGAAACAACGTAATGATTTGTGCGTTCAGCTCACAGAGTTTAACCTTTCTTTTCATAGAGCAGTTTGCAAAGACTCTGTTTGTAAAGTCTGCAAGTGGATATTTGCACCTTTACGAGGCCTTCGTTGGAAACGGGATTTCTTCATATAATGCAAGACAGAAGATTTCTCAGTAACTTCCTTGTGTTGTGTGTCTTCAGCTCACAGAGTTGAACCTTTCTTTAGACAGAGCAGATTTGAAACTCTCTTTTTGTGGAATTTGCAGTTGGAGATTTCAAGCGATTTCAGGCCAATGGTAGAAAAGGAAATATCTTCGTTTAAAAACTAGACAGAATCATTCTCTGAAACAACGTAATGATTTGTGCGTTCAGCTCACAGAGTTTAACCTTTCTTTTCATAGAGCAGTTTGAAAACAGTCTGTTTGTAAAGTCTGCAAGTGGATATTTGGACCTCTTTGAAGCCTTCGTTGGAAGCGGGATTTCTTCATAAAATGCTAGACAGAAGAATTCTCAGTAACTTCTTTGTGTGTGTGTATTCAACTCACAGAGTTGAACCTTCCTTTAGACAGAGTAGATTTGAAACACTCTTTTTGTTTAATTTACATGTGGAGATTTCAAGCGAATTGAGGCCAATGACAGAAAAGGAAATATCTTCGTTTAAAAACGAGACAGAATCATTCTCTGAAACAACGTAATGATTTGTGCGTTCAGCTCACAGAGTTTAACCTTTCTTTTCATAGAGCAGTTTGCAAACACTCTGTTTGTAAAGTCTGCAAGTGGATATTTGGACCTTTACGAGGCCTTCGTTGGAAACGGGATTTCTTCATATAATGCAAGACAGAAGATTTCTCAGTAACTTCCTTGTGTTGTGTGTCTTCCGCTCACAGAGTTGAACCTTTCTTTAGACAGAGCAGATTTGAAACTCTCTTTTTGTGGAATTTGCAGTTGGAGATTTCAAGCGATTTCAGGCCAATGGTAGAAAAGGAAATATCTTCGTTTAAAAACTAGACAGAATCATTCTCTGAAACAACGTAATGATTTGTGCGTTCAGCTCACAGAGTTTAAACTTTCTTTTCATAGAGCAGTTTGAAAACAGTCTGTTTGTAAAGTCTGCAAGTGGATATTTGGACCTCTTTGAAGCCTTCGTTGGAAGCGGGATTTCTTCATAAAATGCTAGACAGAAGAATTCTCAGTAACTTCTTTGTGTGTGTGTATTCAACTCACAGAGTTGAACCTTCCTTTAGACAGAGTAGATTTGAAACACTCTTTTTGTTTAATTTACATGTGGAGATTTCAAGCGAATTGAGGCCAATGACAGAAAAGGAAATATCTTCGTTTAAAAACGAGACAGAATCATTCTCTGAAACAACGTAATGATTTGTGCGTTCAGCTCACAGAGTTTAACCTTTCTTTTCATAGAGCAGTTTGCAAACACTCTGTTTGTAAAGTCTGCAAGTGGATATTTGGACCTTTACGAGGCCTTCGTTGGAAACGGGATTTCTTCATATAATGCAAGACAGAAGATTTCTCAGTAACTTCCTTGTGTTGTGTGTCTTCCGCTCACAGAGTTGAACCTTTCTTTAGACAGAGCAGATTTGAAACTCTCTTTTTGTGGAATTTGCAGTTGGAGATTTCAAGCGATTTCAGGCCAATGGTAGAAAAGGAAATATCTTCGTTTAAAAACTAGACAGAATCATTCTCTGAAACAACGTAATGATTTGTGCGTTCAGCTCACAGAGTTTAAACTTTCTTTTCATAGAGCAGTTTGAAAACAGTCTGTTTGTAAAGTCTGCAAGTGGATATTTGGACTTCTTTGAAGACTTCGTTGGAAGCGGGATTTCTTCATAAAATGCTAGACAGAAGAATTCTCAGTAACTTCTTTGTGTGTGTGTATTCAACTCACAGAGTTGAACCTTCCTTTAGACAGAGAAGATTTGAAACACTCTTTTTGTTTAATTTACATGTGGAGATTTCAAGCGAAATGAGGCCAATGACAGAAAAGGAAATATCTTCGTTTCAAAACGAGACAGAATCATTCTCTGAAACAACGTAATGATTTGTGCGTTCAGCTCACAGAGTTTAACCTTTCTTTTCATAGAGCAGTTTGAAAACAGTCTGTTTCTAAAGTCTGCAAGTGGATATTTGGACCTCTTGGAAGCCTTCGTTGGAAGCGGGATTTCTTCATAAAATGCTAGACAGAAGAATTCTCAGTAACTTCTTTGTGTGTGTGTATTCAACTCACAGAGTTGAACCTTCCTTTAGACAGAGTAGATTTGAAACACTCTTTTTGTTTAATTTACATGTGGAGATTTCAAGCGAATTGAGGCCAATGACAGAAAAGGAAATATCTTCGTTTAAAAACGAGACAGAATCATTCTCTGAAACAACGTAATGATTTGTGCGTTCAGCTCACAGAGTTTATCCTTTCTTTTCATAGAGCAGTTTGCAAACACTCTGTTTGTAAAGTCTGCAAGTGGATATTTGCACCTTTACGAGGCCTTCGTTGGAAACGGGATTTCTTCATATAATGCAAGACAGAAGATTTCTCAGTAACTTCCTTGTGTTGTGTGTCTTCAGCTCACAGAGTTGAACCTTTCTTTAGACAGAGCAGATTTGAAACTCTCTTTTTGTGGAATTTGCAGTTGGAGATTTCAAGCGATTTCAGGCCAATGGTAGAAAAGGAAATATCTTCGTTTAAAAACTAGACAGAATCATTCTCTGAAACAACGTAATGATTTGTGCGTTCAGCTCACAGAGTTTAACCTTTCTTTTCATAGAGCAGTTTGAAAACAGTCTGTTTGTAAAGTCTGCAAGTGGATATTTGGACCTCTTTGAAGCCTTCGTTGGAAGCGGGATTTCTTCATAAAATGCTAGACAGAAGAATTCTCAGTAACTTCTTTGTGTGTGTGTATTCAACTCACAGAGTTGAACCTTCCTTTAGACAGAGTAGATTTGAAACACTCTTTTTGTTTAATTTACATGTGGAGATTTCAAGCGAATTGAGGCCAATGACAGAAAAGGAAATATCTTCGTTTAAAAACGAGACAGAATCATTCTCTGAAACAACGTAATGATTTGTGCGTTCAGCTCACAGAGTTTAACCTTTCTTTTCATAGAGCAGTTTGCATACACTCTGTTTGTAAAGTCTGCAAGTGGATATTTGGACCTTTACGAGGCCTTCGTTGGAAACGGGATTTCTTCATATAATGCAAGACAGAAGATTTCTCAGTAACTTCCTTGTGTTGTGTGTCTTCAGCTCACAGAGTTGAACCTTTCTTTAGACAGAGCAGATTTGAAACTCTCTTTTTGTGGAATTTGCAGTTGGAGATTTCAAGCGATTTCAGGCCAATGGTAGAAAAGGAAATATCTTCGTTTAAAAACTAGACAGAATCATTCTCTGAAACAACGTAATGATTTGTGCGTTCAGCTCACAGAGTTTAACCTTTCTTTTCATAGAGCAGTTTGAAAACAGTCTGTTTGTAAAGTCTGCAAGTGGATATTTGGACCTCTTGGAAGCCTTCGTTGGAAGCGGGATTTCTTCATAAAATGCTAGACAGAAGAATTCTCAGTAACTTCTTTGTGTGTGTGTATTCAACTCACAGAGTTGAACCTTCCTTTAGACAGAATAGATTTGAAACACTCTTTTTGTTTAATTTACATGTGGAGATTTCAAGCGAATTGAGGCCAATGACAGAAAAGGAAATATCTTCGTTTAAAAACGAGACAGAATCATTCTCTGAAACAACGTAATGATTTGTGCGTTCAGCTCACAGAGTTTAACCTTTCTTTTCATAGAGCAGTTTGAAAACACTCTGTTTGTAAAGTCTGCAAGTGGATATTTGGACCTTTACGAGGCCTTCGTTGGAAACGGGATTTCTTCATATAATGCAAGACAGAAGATTTCTCAGTAACTTCCTTGTGTTGTGTGTCTTCAGCTCACAGAGTTGAACCTTTCTTTAGACAGAGCAGATTTGAAACTCTCTTTTTGTGGAATTTGCAGTTGGAGATTTCAAGCGATTTCAGGCCAATGGTAGAAAAGGAAATATCTTCGTTTAAAAACTAGACAGAATCATTCTCTGAAACAACGTAATGATTTGTGCGTTCAGCTCACAGAGTTTAACCTTTCTTTTCATAGAGCAGTTTGAAAACAGTCTGTTTGTAAAGTCTGCAAGTGGATATTTGGACCTCTTGGAAGCCTTCGTTGGAAGCGGGATTTCTTCATAAAATGCTAGACAGAAGAATTCTCAGTAACTTCTTTGTGTGTGTGTATTCAACTCACAGAGTTGAACCTTCCTTTAGACAGAGAAGATTTGAAACACTCTTTTTGTTTAATTTACATGTGGAGATTTCAAGCGAAATGAGGCCAATGACAGAAAAGGAAATATCTTCGTTTAAAAACGAGACAGAATCATTCTCTGAAACAACGTAATGATTTGTGCGTTCAGCTCACAGAGTTTAACCTTTCTTTTCATAGAGCAGTTTGAAAACAGTCTGTTTCTAAAGTCTGCAAGTGGATATTTGGACCTCTTGGAAGCCTTCGTTGGAAGCGGGATTTCTTCATAAAATGCTAGACAGAAGAATTCTCAGTAACTTCTTTGTGTGTGTGTATTCAACTCACAGAGTTGAACCTTCCTTTAGACAGAGTAGATTTGAAACACTCTTTTTGTTTAATTTACATGTGGAGATTTCAAGCGAATTGAGGCCAATGACAGAAAAGGAAATATCTTCGTTTAAAAACGAGACAGAATCATTCTCTGAAACAACGTAATGATTTGTGCGTTCAGCTCACAGAGTTTATCCTTTCTTTTCATAGAGCAGTTTGCAAACACTCTGTTTGTAAAGTCTGCAAGTGGATATTTGCACCTTTACGAGGCCTTCGTTGGAAACGGGATTTCTTCATATAATGCAAGACAGAAGATTTCTCAGTAACTTCCTTGTGTTGTGTGTCTTCAGCTCACAGAGTTGAACCTTTCTTTAGACAGAGCAGATTTGAAACTCTCTTTTTGTGGAATTTGCAGTTGGAGATTTCAAGCGATTTCAGGCCAATGGTAGAAAAGGAAATATCTTCGTTTAAAAACTAGACAGAATCATTCTCTGAAACAACGTAATGATTTGTGCGTTCAGCTCACAGAGTTTAACCTTTCTTTTCATAGAGCAGTTTGAAAACAGTCTGTTTGTAAAGTCTGCAAGTGGATATTTGGACCTCTTTGAAGCCTTCGTTGGAAGCGGGATTTCTTCATAAAATGCTAGACAGAAGAATTCTCAGTAACTTCTTTGTGTGTGTGTATTCAACTCACAGAGTTGAACCTTCCTTTAGACAGAGTAGATTTGAAACACTCTTTTTGTTTAATTTACATGTGGAGATTTCAAGCGAATTGAGGCCAATGACAGAAAAGGAAATATCTTCGTTTAAAAACGAGACAGAATCATTCTCTGAAACAACGTAATGATTTGTGCGTTCAGCTCACAGAGTTTAACCTTTCTTTTCATAGAGCAGTTTGAAAACACTCTGTTTGTAAAGTCTGCAAGTGGATATTTGGACCTTTACGAGGCCTTCGTTGGAAACGGGATTTCTTCATATAATGCAAGACAGAAGATTTCTCAGTAACTTCCTTGTGTTGTGTGTCTTCAGCTCACAGAGTTGAACCTTTCTTTAGACAGAGCAGATTTGAAACTCTCTTTTTGTGGAATTTGCAGTTGGAGATTTCAAGCGATTTCAGGCCAATGGTAGAAAAGGAAATATCTTCGTTTAAAAACTAGACAGAATCATTCTCTGAAACAACGTAATGATTTGTGCGTTCAGCTCACAGAGTTTAACCTTTCTTTTCATAGAGCAGTTTGAAAACAGTCTGTTTGTAAAGTCTGCAAGTGGATATTTGGACCTCTTGGAAGCCTTCGTTGGAAGCGGGATTTCTTCATAAAATGCTAGACAGAAGAATTCTCAGTAACTTCTTTGTGTGTGTGTATTCAACTCACAGAGTTGAACCTTCCTTTAGACAGAGTAGATTTGAAACACTCTTTTTGTTTAATTTACATGTGGAGATTTCAAGCGAATTGAGGCCAATGACAGAAAAGGAAATATCTTCGTTTAAAAACGAGACAGAATCATTCTCTGAAACAACGTAATGATTTGTGCGTTCAGCTCACAGAGTTTAACCTTTCTTTTCATAGAGCAGTTTGCATACACTCTGTTTGTAAAGTCTGCAAGTGGATATTTGGACCTTTACGAGGCCTTCGTTGGAAACGGGATTTCTTCATGTAATGCAAGACAGAAGATTTCTCAGTAACTTCCTTGTGTTGTGTGTCTTCAGCTCACAGAGTTGAACCTTTCTTTAGACAGAGCAGATTTGAAACTCTCTTTTTGTGGAATTTGCAGTTGGAGATTTCAAGCGATTTCAGGCCAATGGTAGAAAAGGAAATATCTTCGTTTAAAAACTAGACAGAATCATTCTCTGAAACAACGTAATGATTTGTGCGTTCAGCTCACAGAGTTTAACCTTTCTTTTCATAGAGCAGTTTGAAAACAGTCTGTTTGTAAAGTCTGCAAGTGGATATTTGGACCTCTTGGAAGCCTTCGTTGGAAGCGGGATTTCTTCATAAAATGCTAGACAGAAGAATTCTCAGTAACTTCTTTGTGTGTGTGTATTCAACTCACAGAGTTGAACCTTCCTTTAGACAGAGTAGATTTGAAACACTCTTTTTGTTTAATTTATATGTGGAGATTTCAAGCGAATTGAGGCCAATGACAGAAAAGGAAATATCTTCGTTTAAAAACGAGACAGAATCATTCTCTGAAACAACGTAATGATTTGTGCGTTCAGCTCACAGAGTTTAACCTTTCTTTTCATAGAGCAGTTTGAAAACACTCTGTTTGTAAAGTCTGCAAGTGGATATTTGGACCTTTACGAGGCCTTCGTTGGAAACGGGATTTCTTCATGTAATGCAAGACAGAAGATTTCTCAGTAACTTCCTTGTGTTGTGTGTCTTCAGCTCACAGAGTTGAACCTTTCTTTAGACCGAGCAGATTTGAAACTCTCTTTTTGTGGAATTTGCAGTTGGAGATTTCAAGCGATTTCAGGCCAATGGTAGAAAAGGAAATATCTTCGTTTAAAAACTAGACAGAATCATTCTCTGAAACAACGTAATGATTTGTGCGTTCAGATCACAGAGTTTAACCTTTCTTTTCATAGAGCAGTTTGAAAACAGTCTGTTTGTAAAGTCTGCAAGTGGATATTTGGACCTCTTTGAAGCCTTCGTTGGAAGCGGGATTTCTTCATAAAATGCTAGACAGAAGAATTCTCAGTAACTTCTTTGTGTGTGTGTATTCAACTCACAGAGTTGAACCTTCCTTTAGACAGAGTAGATTTGAAACACTCTTTTTGTTTAATTTACATGTGGAGATTTCAAGCGATTTGAGGCCAATGACAGAAAAGGAAATATCTTCGTTTAAAAACGAGACAGAATCATTCTCTGAAACAACGTAATGATTTGTGCGTTCAGCTCACAGAGTTTAACCTTTCTTTTCATAGAGCAGTTTGCATACACTCTGTTTGTAAAGTCTGCAAGTGGATATTTGGACCTTTACGAGGCCTTCGTTGGAAACGGGATTTCTTCATATAATGCAAGACAGAAGATTTCTCAGTAACTTCCTTGTGTTGTGTGTCTTCAGCTCACAGAGTTGAACCTTTCTTTAGACAGAGCAGATTTGAAACTCTCTTTTTGTGGAATTTGCAGTTGGAGATTTCAAGCGATTTCAGGCCAATGGTAGAAAAGGAAATATCTTCGTTTAAAAACTAGACAGAATCATTCTCTGAAACAACGTAATGATTTGTGCGTTCAGCTCACAGAGTTTAACCTTTCTTTTCATAGAGCAGTTTGAAAACAGTCTGTTTGTAAAGTCTGCAAGTGGATATTTGGACCTCTTGGAAGCCTTCGTTGGAAGCGGGATTTCTTCATAAAATGCTAGACAGAAGAATTCTCAGTAACTTCTTTGTGTGTGTGTATTCAACTCACAGAGTTGAACCTTCCTTTAGACAGAGAAGATTTGAAACACTCTTTTTGTTTAATTTACATGTGGAGATTTCAAGCGAAATGAGGCCAATGACAGAAAAGGAAATATCTTCGTTTAAAAACGAGACAGAATCATTCTCTGAAACAACGTAATGATTTGTGCGTTCAGCTCACAGAGTTTAACCTTTCTTTTCATAGAGCAGTTTGAAAACAGTCTGTTTCTAAAGTCTGCAAGTGGATATTTGGACCTCTTGGAAGCCTTCGTTGGAAGCGGGATTTCTTCATAAAATGCTAGACAGAAGAATTCTCAGTAACTTCTTTGTGTGTGTGTATTCAACTCACAGAGTTGAACCTTCCTTTAGACAGAGTAGATTTGAAACACTCTTTTTGTTTAATTTACATGTGGAGATTTCAAGCGAATTGAGGCCAATGACAGAAAAGGAAATATCTTCGTTTAAAAACGAGACAGAATCATTCTCTGAAACAACGTAATGATTTGTGCGTTCAGCTCACAGAGTTTATCCTTTCTTTTCATAGAGCAGTTTGCAAACACTCTGTTTGTAAAGTCTGCAAGTGGATATTTGCACCTTTACGAGGCCTTCGTTGGAAACGGGATTTCTTCATATAATGCAAGACAGAAGATTTCTCAGTAACTTCCTTGTGTTGTGTGTCTTCAGCTCACAGAGTTGAACCTTTCTTTAGACAGAGCAGATTTGAAACTCTCTTTTTGTGGAATTTGCAGTTGGAGATTTCAAGCGATTTCAGGCCAATGGTAGAAAAGGAAATATCTTCGTTTAAAAACTAGACAGAATCATTCTCTGAAACAACGTAATGATTTGTGCGTTCAGCTCACAGAGTTTAACCTTTCTTTTCATAGAGCAGTTTGAAAACAGTCTGTTTGTAAAGTCTGCAAGTGGATATTTGGACCTCTTTGAAGCCTTCGTTGGAAGCGGGATTTCTTCATAAAATGCTAGACAGAAGAATTCTCAGTAACTTCTTTGTGTGTGTGTATTCAACTCACAGAGTTGAACCTTCCTTTAGACAGAGTAGATTTGAAACACTCTTTTTGTTTAATTTACATGTGGAGATTTCAAGCGAATTGAGGCCAATGACAGAAAAGGAAATATCTTCGTTTAAAAACGAGACAGAATCATTCTCTGAAACAACGTAATGATTTGTGCGTTCAGCTCACAGAGTTTAACCTTTCTTTTCATAGAGCAGTTTGAAAACACTCTGTTTGTAAAGTCTGCAAGTGGATATTTGGACCTTTACGAGGCCTTCGTTGGAAACGGGATTTCTTCATATAATGCAAGACAGAAGATTTCTCAGTAACTTCCTTGTGTTGTGTGTCTTCAGCTCACAGAGTTGAACCTTTCTTTAGACAGAGCAGATTTGAAACTCTCTTTTTGTGGAATTTGCAGTTGGAGATTTCAAGCGATTTCAGGCCAATGGTAGAAAAGGAAATATCTTCGTTTAAAAACTAGACAGAATCATTCTCTGAAACAACGTAATGATTTGTGCGTTCAGCTCACAGAGTTTAACCTTTCTTTTCATAGAGCAGTTTGAAAACAGTCTGTTTGTAAAGTCTGCAAGTGGATATTTGGACCTCTTGGAAGCCTTCGTTGGAAGCGGGATTTCTTCATAAAATGCTAGACAGAAGAATTCTCAGTAACTTCTTTGTGTGTGTGTATTCAACTCACAGAGTTGAACCTTCCTTTAGACAGAGTAGATTTGAAACACTCTTTTTGTTTAATTTACATGTGGAGATTTCAAGCGAATTGAGGCCAATGACAGAAAAGGAAATATCTTCGTTTAAAAACGAGACAGAATCATTCTCTGAAACAACGTAATGATTTGTGCGTTCAGCTCACAGAGTTTAACCTTTCTTTTCATAGAGCAGTTTGCATACACTCTGTTTGTAAAGTCTGCAAGTGGATATTTGGACCTTTACGAGGCCTTCGTTGGAAACGGGATTTCTTCATGTAATGCAAGACAGAAGATTTCTCAGTAACTTCCTTGTGTTGTGTGTCTTCAGCTCACAGAGTTGAACCTTTCTTTAGACAGAGCAGATTTGAAACTCTCTTTTTGTGGAATTTGCAGTTGGAGATTTCAAGCGATTTCAGGCCAATGGTAGAAAAGGAAATATCTTCGTTTAAAAACTAGACAGAATCATTCTCTGAAACAACGTAATGATTTGTGCGTTCAGCTCACAGAGTTTAACCTTTCTTTTCATAGAGCAGTTTGAAAACAGTCTGTTTGTAAAGTCTGCAAGTGGATATTTGGACCTCTTGGAAGCCTTCGTTGGAAGCGGGATTTCTTCATAAAATGCTAGACAGAAGAATTCTCAGTAACTTCTTTGTGTGTGTGTATTCAACTCACAGAGTTGAACCTTCCTTTAGACAGAGTAGATTTGAAACACTCTTTTTGTTTAATTTATATGTGGAGATTTCAAGCGAATTGAGGCCAATGACAGAAAAGGAAATATCTTCGTTTAAAAACGAGACAGAATCATTCTCTGAAACAACGTAATGATTTGTGCGTTCAGCTCACAGAGTTTAACCTTTCTTTTCATAGAGCAGTTTGAAAACACTCTGTTTGTAAAGTCTGCAAGTGGATATTTGGACCTTTACGAGGCCTTCGTTGGAAACGGGATTTCTTCATGTAATGCAAGACAGAAGATTTCTCAGTAACTTCCTTGTGTTGTGTGTCTTCAGCTCACAGAGTTGAACCTTTCTTTAGACCGAGCAGATTTGAAACTCTCTTTTTGTGGAATTTGCAGTTGGAGATTTCAAGCGATTTCAGGCCAATGGTAGAAAAGGAAATATCTTCGTTTAAAAACTAGACAGAATCATTCTCTGAAACAACGTAATGATTTGTGCGTTCAGCTCACAGAGTTTAACCTTTCTTTTCATAGAGCAGTTTGAAAACAGTCTGTTTGTAAAGTCTGCAAGTGGATATTTGGACCTCTTTGAAGCCTTCGTTGGAAGCGGGATTTCTTCATAAAATGCTAGACAGAAGAATTCTCAGTAACTTCTTTGTGTGTGTGTATTCAACTCACAGAGTTGAACCTTCCTTTAGACAGAGTAGATTTGAAACACTCTTTTTGTTTAATTTACATGTGGAGATTTCAAGCGATTTGAGGCCAATGACAGAAAAGGAAATATCTTCGTTTAAAAACGAGACAGAATCATTCTCTGAAACAACGTAATGATTTGTGCGTTCAGCTCACAGAGTTTAACCTTTCTTTTCATAGAGCAGTTTGCATACACTCTGTTTGTAAAGTCTGCAAGTGGATATTTGGACCTTTACGAGGCCTTCGTTGGAAACGGGATTTCTTCATATAATGCAAGACAGAAGATTTCTCAGTAACTTCCTTGTGTTGTGTGTCTTCAGCTCACAGAGTTGAACCTTTCTTTAGACAGAGCAGATTTGAAACTCTCTTTTTGTGGAATTTGCAGTTGGAGATTTCAAGCGATTTCAGGCCAATGGTAGAAAAGGAAATATCTTCGTTTAAAAACTAGACAGAATCATTCTCTGAAACAACGTAATGATTTGTGCGTTCAGCTCACAGAGTTTAACCTTTCTTTTCATAGAGCAGTTTGAAAACAGTCTGTTTGTAAAGTCTGCAAGTGGATATTTGGACCTCTTGGAAGCCTTCGTTGGAAGCGGGATTTCTTCATAAAATGCTAGACAGAAGAATTCTCAGTAACTTCTTTGTGTGTGTGTATTCAACTCACAGAGTTGAACCTTCCTTTAGACAGAGTAGATTTGAAACACTCTTTTTGTTTAATTTACATGTGGAGATTTCAAGCGAATTGAGGCCAATGACAGAAAAGGAAATATCTTCGTTTAAAAACGAGACAGAATCATTCTCTGAAACAACGTAATGATTTGTGCGTTCAGCTCACAGAGTTTAACCTTTCTTTTCATAGAGCAGTTTGCAAAGACTCTGTTTGTAAAGTCTGCAAGTGGATATTTGCACCTTTACGAGGCCTTCGTTGGAAACGGGATTTCTTCATATAATGCAAGACAGAAGATTTCTCAGTAACTTCCTTGTGTTGTGTGTCTTCAGCTCACAGAGTTGAACCTTTCTTTAGACAGAGCAGATTTGAAACTCTCTTTTTGTGGAATTTGCAGTTGGAGATTTCAAGCGATTTCAGGCCAATGGTAGAAAAGGAAATATCTTCGTTTAAAAACTAGACAGAATCATTCTCTGAAACAACGTAATGATTTGTGCGTTCAGCTCACAGAGTTTAACCTTTCTTTTCATAGAGCAGTTTGAAAACAGTCTGTTTGTAAAGTTTGCAAGTGGATATTTGGACCTCTTTGAAGCCTTCGTTGGAAGCGGGATTTCTTCATAAAATGCTAGACAGAAGAATTCTCAGTAACTTCTTTGTGTGTGTGTATTCAACTCACAGAGTTGAACCTTCCTTTAGACAGAGTAGATTTGAAACACTCTTTTTGTTTAATTTACATGTGGAGATTTCAAGCGAATTGAGGCCAATGACAGAAAAGGAAATATCTTCGTTTAAAAACGAGACAGAATCATTCTCTGAAACAACGTAATGATTTGTGCGTTCAGCTCACAGAGTTTAACCTTTCTTTTCATAGAGCAGTTTGCATACACTCTGTTTGTAAAGTCTGCAAGTGGATATTTGGACCTTTACGAGGCCTTCGTTGGAAACGGGATTTCTTCATATAATGCAAGACAGAAGATTTCTCAGTAACTTCCTTGTGTTGTGTGTCTTCAGCTCACAGAGTTGAACCTTTCTTTAGACAGAGCAGATTTGAAACTCTCTTTTTGTGGAATTTGCAGTTGGAGATTTCAAGCGATTTCAGGCCAATGGTAGAAAAGGAAATATCTTCGTTTAAAAACTAGACAGAATCATTCTCTGAAACAACGTAATGATTTGTGCGTTCAGCTCACAGAGTTTAACCTTTCTTTTCATAGAGCAGTTTGAAAACAGTCTGTTTGTAAAGTCTGCAAGTGGATATTTGGACCTCTTGGAAGCCTTCGTTGGAAGCGGGATTTCTTCATAAAATGCTAGACAGAAGAATTCTCAGTAACTTCTTTGTGTGTGTGTATTCAACTCACAGAGTTGAACCTTCCTTTAGACAGAGTAGATTTGAAACACTCTTTTTGTTTAATTTACATGTGGAGATTTCAAGCGAATTGAGGCCAATGACAGAAAAGGAAATATCTTCGTTTAAAAACGAGACAGAATCATTCTCTGAAACAACGTAATGATTTGTGCGTTCAGCTCACAGAGTTTAACCTTTCTTTTCATAGAGCAGTTTGAAAACACTCTGTTTGTAAAGTCTGCAAGTGGATATTTGGACCTTTACGAGGCCTTCGTTGGAAACGGGATTTCTTCATATAATGCAAGACAGAAGATTTCTCAGTAACTTCCTTGTGTTGTGTGTCTTCAGCTCACAGAGTTGAACCTTTCTTTAGACAGAGCAGATTTGAAACTCTCTTTTTGTGGAATTTGCAGTTGGAGATTTCAAGCGATTTCAGGCCAATGGTAGAAAAGGAAATATCTTCGTTTAAAAACTAGACAGAATCATTCTCTGAAACAACGTAATGATTTGTGCGTTCAGCTCACAGAGTTTAACCTTTCTTTTCATAGAGCAGTTTGAAAACAGTCTGTTTGTAAAGTCTGCAAGTGGATATTTGGACCTCTTGGAAGCCTTCGTTGGAAGCGGGATTTCTTCATAAAATGCTAGACAGAAGAATTCTCAGTAACTTCTTTGTGTGTGTGTATTCAACTCACAGAGTTGAACCTTCCTTTAGACAGAGTAGATTTGAAACACTCTTTTTGTTTAATTTACATGTGGAGATTTCAAGCGAATTGAGGCCAATGACAGAAAAGGAAATATCTTCGTTTAAAAACGAGACAGAATCACTCTCTGAAACAACGTAATGATTTGTGCGTTCAGCTCACAGAGTTTAACCTTTCTTTTCATAGAGCAGTTTGCATACACTCTGTTTGTAAAGTCTGCAAGTGGATATTTGGACCTTTACGAGGCCTTCGTTGGAAACGGGATTTCTTCATATAATGCAAGACAGAAGATTTCTCAGTAACTTCCTTGTGTTGTGTGTCTTCAGCTCACAGAGTTGAACCTTTCTTTAGACAGAGCAGATTTGAAACTCTCTTTTTGTGGAATTTGCAGTTGGAGATTTCAAGCGATTTCAGGCCAATGGTAGAAAAGGAAATATCTTCGTTTAAAAACTAGACAGAATCATTCTCTGAAACAACGTAATGATTTGTGCGTTCAGCTCACAGAGTTTAACCTTTCTTTTCATAGAGCAGTTTGAAAACAGTCTGTTTGTAAAGTCTGCAAGTGGATATTTGGACCTCTTGGAAGCCTTCGTTGGAAGCGGGATTTCTTCATAAAATGCTAGACAGAAGAATTCTCAGTAACTTCTTTGTGTGTGTGTATTCAACTCACAGAGTTGAACCTTCCTTTAGACAGAGTAGATTTGAAACACTCTTTTTGTTTAATTTATATGTGGAGATTTCAAGCGAATTGAGGCCAATGACAGAAAAGGAAATATCTTCGTTTAAAAACGAGACAGAATCATTCTCTGAAACAACGTAATGATTTGTGCGTTCAGCTCACAGAGTTTAACCTTTCTTTTCATAGAGCAGTTTGAAAACACTCTGTTTGTAAAGTCTGCAAGTGGATATTTGGACCTTTACGAGGCCTTCGTTGGAAACGGGATTTCTTCATGTAATGCAAGACAGAAGATTTCTCAGTAACTTCCTTGTGTTGTGTGTCTTCAGCTCACAGAGTTGAACCTTTCTTTAGACAGAGCAGATTTGAAACTCTCTTTTTGTGGAATTTGCAGTTGGAGATTTCAAGCGATTTCAGGCCAATGGTAGAAAAGGAAATATCTTCGTTTAAAAACTAGACAGAATCATTCTCTGAAACAACGTAATGATTTGTGCGTTCAGCTCACAGAGTTTAACCTTTCTTTTCATAGAGCAGTTTGAAAACAGTCTGTTTGTAAAGTCTGCAAGTGGATATTTGGACCTCTTTGAAGCCTTCGTTGGAAGCGGGATTTCTTCATAAAATGCTAGACAGAAGAATTCTCAGTAACTTCTTTGTGTGTGTGTATTCAACTCACAGAGTTGAACCTTCCTTTAGACAGAGTAGATTTGAAACACTCTTTTTGTTTAATTTACATGTGGAGATTTCAAGCGATTTGAGGCCAATGACAGAAAAGGAAATATCTTCGTTTAAAAACGAGACAGAATCATTCTCTGAAACAACGTAATGATTTGTGCGTTCAGCTCACAGAGTTTAACCTTTCTTTTCATAGAGCAGTTTGCATACACTCTGTTTGTAAAGTCTGCAAGTGGATATTTGGACCTTTACGAGGCCTTCGTTGGAAACGGGATTTCTTCATATAATGCAAGACAGAAGATTTCTCAGTAACTTCCTTGTGTTGTGTGTCTTCAGCTCACAGAGTTGAACCTTTCTTTAGACAGAGCAGATTTGAAACTCTCTTTTTGTGGAATTTGCAGTTGGAGATTTCAAGCGATTTCAGGCCAATGGTAGAAAAGGAAATATCTTCGTTTAAAAACTAGACAGAATCATTCTCTGAAACAACGTAATGATTTGTGCGTTCAGCTCACAGAGTTTAACCTTTCTTTTCATAGAGCAGTTTGAAAACAGTCTGTTTGTAAAGTCTGCAAGTGGATATTTGGACCTCTTGGAAGCCTTCGTTGGAAGCGGGATTTCTTCATAAAATGCTAGACAGAAGAATTCTCAGTAACTTCTTTGTGTGTGTGTATTCAACTCACAGAGTTGAACCTTCCTTTAGACAGAGTAGATTTGAAACACTCTTTTTGTTTAATTTACATGTGGAGATTTCAAGCGAATTGAGGCCAATGACAGAAAAGGAAATATCTTCGTTTAAAAACGAGACAGAATCATTCTCTGAAACAACGTAATGATTTGTGCGTTCAGCTCACAGAGTTTAACCTTTCTTTTCATAGAGCAGTTTGAAAACACTCTGTTTGTAAAGTCTGCAAGTGGATATTTGGACCTTTACGAGGCCTTCGTTGGAAACGGGATTTCTTCATATAATGCAAGACAGAAGATTTCTCAGTAACTTCCTTGTGTTGTGTGTCTTCAGCTCACAGAGTTGAACCTTTCTTTAGACAGAGCAGATTTGAAACTCTCTTTTTGTGGAATTTGCAGTTGGAGATTTCAAGCGATTTCAGGCCAATGGTAGAAAAGGAAATATCTTCGTTTAAAAACTAGACAGAATCATTCTCTGAAACAACGTAATGATTTGTGCGTTCAGCTCACAGAGTTTAACCTTTCTTTTCATAGAGCAGTTTGAAAACAGTCTGTTTGTAAAGTCTGCAAGTGGATATTTGGACCTCTTGGAAGCCTTCGTTGGAAGCGGGATTTCTTCATAAAATGCTAGACAGAAGAATTCTCAGTAACTTCTTTGTGTGTGTGTATTCAACTCACAGAGTTGAACCTTCCTTTAGACAGAGTAGATTTGAAACACTCTTTTTGTTTAATTTACATGTGGAGATTTCAAGCGAATTGAGGCCAATGACAGAAAAGGAAATATCTTCGTTTAAAAACGAGACAGAATCACTCTCTGAAACAACGTAATGATTTGTGCGTTCAGCTCACAGAGTTTAACCTTTCTTTTCATAGAGCAGTTTGCATACACTCTGTTTGTAAAGTCTGCAAGTGGATATTTGGACCTTTACGAGGCCTTCGTTGGAAACGGGATTTCTTCATGTAATGCAAGACAGAAGATTTCTCAGTAACTTCCTTGTGTTGTGTGTCTTCAGCTCACAGAGTTGAACCTTTCTTTAGACAGAGCAGATTTGAAACTCTCTTTTTGTGGAATTTGCAGTTGGAGATTTCAAGCGATTTCAGGCCAATGGTAGAAAAGGAAATATCTTCGTTTAAAAACTAGACAGAATCATTCTCTGAAACAACGTAATGATTTGTTCGTTCAGCTCACAGAGTTTAACCTTTCTTTTCATAGAGCAGTTTGAAAACAGTCTGTTTGTAAAGTCTGCAAGTGGATATTTGGACCTCTTGGAAGCCTTCGTTGGAAGCGGGATTTCTTCATAAAATGCTAGACAGAAGAATTCTCAGTAACTTCTTTGTGTGTGTGTATTCAACTCACAGAGTTGAACCTTCCTTTAGACAGAGTAGATTTGAAACACTCTTTTTGTTTAATTTATATGTGGAGATTTCAAGCGAATTGAGGCCAATGACAGAAAAGGAAATATCTTCGTTTAAAAACGAGACAGAATCATTCTCTGAAACAACGTAATGATTTGTGCGTTCAGCTCACAGAGTTTAACCTTTCTTTTCATAGAGCAGTTTGAAAACACTCTGTTTGTAAAGTCTGCAAGTGGATATTTGGACCTTTACGAGGCCTTCGTTGGAAACGGGATTTCTTCATGTAATGCAAGACAGAAGATTTCTCAGTAACTTCCTTGTGTTGTGTGTCTTCAGCTCACAGAGTTGAACCTTTCTTTAGACAGAGCAGATTTGAAACTCTCTTTTTGTGGAATTTGCAGTTGGAGATTTCAAGCGATTTCAGGCCAATGGTAGAAAAGGAAATATCTTCGTTTAAAAACTAGACAGAATCATTCTCTGAAACAACGTAATGATTTGTGCGTTCAGCTCACAGAGTTTAACCTTTCTTTTCATAGAGCAGTTTGAAAACAGTCTGTTTGTAAAGTCTGCAAGTGGATATTTGGACCTCTTTGAAGCCTTCGTTGGAAGCGGGATTTCTTCATAAAATGCTAGACAGAAGAATTCTCAGTAACTTCTTTGTGTGTGTGTATTCAACTCACAGAGTTGAACCTTCCTTTAGACAGAGTAGATTTGAAACACTCTTTTTGTTTAATTTACATGTGGAGATTTCAAGCGATTTGAGGCCAATGACAGAAAAGGAAATATCTTCGTTTAAAAACGAGACAGAATCATTCTCTGAAACAACGTAATGATTTGTGCGTTCAGCTCACAGAGTTTAACCTTTCTTTTCATAGAGCAGTTTGCATACACTCTGTTTGTAAAGTCTGCAAGTGGATATTTGGACCTTTACGAGGCCTTCGTTGGAAACGGGATTTCTTCATATAATGCAAGACAGAAGATTTCTCAGTAACTTCCTTGTGTTGTGTGTCTTCAGCTCACAGAGTTGAACCTTTCTTTAGACAGAGCAGATTTGAAACTCTCTTTTTGTGGAATTTGCAGTTGGAGATTTCAAGCGATTTCAGGCCAATGGTAGAAAAGGAAATATCTTCGTTTAAAAACTAGACAGAATCATTCTCTGAAACAACGTAATGATTTGTGCGTTCAGCTCACAGAGTTTAACCTTTCTTTTCATAGAGCAGTTTGAAAACAGTCTGTTTGTAAAGTCTGCAAGTGGATATTTGGACCTCTTGGAAGCCTTCGTTGGAAGCGGGATTTCTTCATAAAATGCTAGACAGAAGAATTCTCAGTAACTTCTTTGTGTGTGTGTATTCAACTCACAGAGTTGAACCTTCCTTTAGACAGAGTAGATTTGAAACACTCTTTTTGTTTAATTTACATGTGGAGATTTCAAGCGAATTGAGGCCAATGACAGAAAAGGAAATATCTTCGTTTAAAAACGAGACAGAATCATTCTCTGAAACAACGTAATGATTTGTGCGTTCAGCTCACAGAGTTTAACCTTTCTTTTCATAGAGCAGTTTGCAAAGACTCTGTTTGTAAAGTCTGCAAGTGGATACTTGCACCTTTACGAGGCCTTCGTTGGAAACGGGATTTCTTCATATAATGCAAGACAGAAGATTTCTCAGTAACTTCCTTGTGTTGTGTGTCTTCAGCTCACAGAGTTGAACCTTTCTTTAGACAGAGCAGATTTGAAACTCTCTTTTTGTGGAATTTGCAGTTGGAGATTTCAAGCGATTTCAGGCCAATGGTAGAAAAGGAAATATCTTCGTTTAAAAACTAGACAGAATCATTCTCTGAAACAACGTAATGATTTGTGCGTTCAGCTCACAGAGTTTAACCTTTCTTTTCATAGAGCAGTTTGAAAACAGTCTGTTTGTAAAGTCTGCAAGTGGATATTTGGACCTCTTTGAAGCCTTCGTTGGAAGCGGGATTTCTTCATAAAATGCTAGACAGAAGAATTCTCAGTAACTTCTTTGTGTGTGTGTATTCAACTCACAGAGTTGAACCTTCCTTTAGACAGAGTAGATTTGAAACACTCTTTTTGTTTAATTTACATGTGGAGATTTCAAGCGAATTGAGGCCAATGACAGAAAAGGAAATATCTTCGTTTAAAAACGAGACAGAATCATTCTCTGAAACAACGTAATGATTTGTGCGTTCAGCTCACAGAGTTTAACCTTTCTTTTCATAGAGCAGTTTGCATACACTCTGTTTGTAAAGTCTGCAAGTGGATATTTGGACCTTTACGAGGCCTTCGTTGGAAACGGGATTTCTTCATATAATGCAAGACAGAAGATTTCTCAGTAACTTCCTTGTGTTGTGTGTCTTCAGCTCACAGAGTTGAACCTTTCTTTAGACAGAGCAGATTTGAAACTCTCTTTTTGTGGAATTTGCAGTTGGAGATTTCAAGCGATTTCAGGCCAATGGTAGAAAAGGAAATATCTTCGTTTAAAAACTAGACAGAATCATTCTCTGAAACAACGTAATGATTTGTGCGTTCAGCTCACAGAGTTTAACCTTTCTTTTCATAGAGCAGTTTGAAAACAGTCTGTTTGTAAAGTCTGCAAGTGGATATTTGGACCTCTTGGAAGCCTTCGTTGGAAGCGGGATTTCTTCATAAAATGCTAGACAGAAGAATTCTCAGTAACTTCTTTGTGTGTGTGTATTCAACTCACAGAGTTGAACCTTCCTTTAGACAGAGTAGATTTGAAACACTCTTTTTGTTTAATTTACATGTGGAGATTTCAAGCGAATTGAGGCCAATGACAGAAAAGGAAATATCTTCGTTTAAAAACGAGACAGAATCATTCTCTGAAACAACGTAATGATTTGTGCGTTCAGCTCACAGAGTTTAACCTTTCTTTTCATAGAGCAGTTTGCAAACACTCTGTTTGTAAAGTCTGCAAGTGGATATTTGGACCTTTACGAGGCCTTCGTTGGAAACGGGATTTCTTCATATAATGCAAGACAGAAGATTTCTCAGTAACTTCCTTGTGTTGTGTGTCTTCAGCTCACAGAGTTGAACCTTTCTTTAGACAGAGCAGATTTGAAACTCTCTTTTTGTGGAATTTGCAGTTGGAGATTTCAAGCGATTTCAGGCCAATGGTAGAAAAGGAAATATCTTCGTTTAAAAACTAGACAGAATCATTCTCTGAAACAACGTAATGATTTGTGCGTTCAGCTCACAGAGTTTAACCTTTCTTTTCATAGAGCAGTTTGAAAACAGTCTGTTTGTAAAGTCTGCAAGTGGATATTTGGACCTCTTTGAAGCCTTCGTTGGAAGCGGGATTTCTTCATAAAATGCTAGACAGAAGAATTCTCAGTAACTTCTTTGTGTGTGTGTATTCAACTCACAGAGTTGAACCTTCCTTTAGACAGAGTAGATTTGAAACACTCTTTTTGTTTAATTTACATGTGGAGATTTCAAGCGAATTGAGGCCAATGACAGAAAAGGAAATATCTTCGTTTAAAAACGAGACAGAATCATTCTCTGAAACAACGTAATGATTTGTGCGTTCAGCTCACAGAGTTTAACCTTTCTTTTCATAGAGCAGTTTGCATACACTCTGTTTGTAAAGTCTGCAAGTGGATATTTGGACCTTTACGAGGCCTTCGTTGGAAACGGGATTTCTTCATATAATGCAAGACAGAAGATTTCTCAGTAACTTCCTTGTGTTGTGTGTCTTCAGCTCACAGAGTTGAACCTTTCTTTAGACAGAGCAGATTTGAAACTCTCTTTTTGTGGAATTTGCAGTTGGAGATTTCAAGCGATTTCAGGCCAATGGTAGAAAAGGAAATATCTTCGTTTAAAAACTAGACAGAATCATTCTCTGAAACAACGTAATGATTTGTGCGTTCAGCTCACAGAGTTTAACCTTTCTTTTCATAGAGCAGTTTGAAAACAGTCTGTTTGTAAAGTCTGCAAGTGGATATTTGGACCTCTTGGAAGCCTTCGTTGGAAGCGGGATTTCTTCATAAAATGCTAGACAGAAGAATTCTCAGTAACTTCTTTGTGTGTGTGTATTCAACTCACAGAGTTGAACCTTCCTTTAGACAGAGTAGATTTGAAACACTCTTTTTGTTTAATTTACATGTGGAGATTTCAAGCGAATTGAGGCCAATGACAGAAAAGGAAATATCTTCGTTTAAAAACGAGACAGAATCATTCTCTGAAACAACGTAATGATTTGTGCGTTCAGCTCACAGAGTTTAACCTTTCTTTTCATAGAGCAGTTTGCATACACTCTGTTTGTAAAGTCTGCAAGTGGATATTTGGACCTTTACGAGGCCTTCGTTGGAAACGGGATTTCTTCATATAATGCAAGACAGAAGATTTCTCAGTAACTTCCTTGTGTTGTGTGTCTTCAGCTCACAGAGTTGAACCTTTCTTTAGACAGAGCAGATTTGAAACTCTCTTTTTGTGGAATTTGCAGTTGGAGATTTCAAGCGATTTCAGGCCAATGGTAGAAAAGGAAATATCTTCGTTTAAAAACTAGACAGAATCATTCTCTGAAACAACGTAATGATTTGTGCGTTCAGCTCACAGAGTTTAACCTTTCTTTTCATAGAGCAGTTTGAAAACAGTCTGTTTGTAAAGTCTGCAAGTGGATATTTGGACCTCTTGGAAGCCTTCGTTGGAAGCGGGATTTCTTCATAAAATGCTAGACAGAAGAATTCTCAGTAACTTCTTTGTGTGTGTGTATTCAACTCACAGAGTTGAACCTTCCTTTAGACAGAGTAGATTTGAAACACTCTTTTTGTTTAATTTACATGTGGAGATTTCAAGCGAATTGAGGCCAATGACAGAAAAGGAAATATCTTCGTTTAAAAACGAGACAGAATCATTCTCTGAAACAACGTAATGATTTGTGCGTTCAGCTCACAGAGTTTAACCTTTCTTTTCATAGAGCAGTTTGAAAACACTCTGTTTGTAAAGTCTGCAAGTGGATATTTGGACCTTTACGAGGCCTTCGTTGGAAACGGGATTTCTTCATATAATGCAAGACAGAAGATTTCTCAGTAACTTCCTTGTGTTGTGTGTCTTCAGCTCACAGAGTTGAACCTTTCTTTAGACAGAGCAGATTTGAAACTCTCTTTTTGTGGAATTTGCAGTTGGAGATTTCAAGCGATTTCAGGCCAATGGTAGAAAAGGAAATATCTTCGTTTAAAAACTAGACAGAATCATTCTCTGAAACAACGTAATGATTTGTGCGTTCAGCTCACAGAGTTTAACCTTTCTTTTCATAGAGCAGTTTGAAAACAGTCTGTTTGTAAAGTCTGCAAGTGGATATTTGGACCTCTTGGAAGCCTTCGTTGGAAGCGGGATTTCTTCATAAAATGCTAGACAGAAGAATTCTCAGTAACTTCTTTGTGTGTGTGTATTCAACTCACAGAGTTGAACCTTCCTTTAGACAGAGTAGATTTGAAACACTCTTTTTGTTTAATTTACATGTGGAGATTTCAAGCGAATTGAGGCCAATGACAGAAAAGGAAATATCTTCGTTTAAAAACGAGACAGAATCATTCTCTGAAACAACGTAATGATTTGTGCGTTCAGCTCACAGAGTTTAACCTTTCTTTTCATAGAGCAGTTTGCAAAGACTCTGTTTGTAAAGTCTGCAAGTGGATACTTGCACCTTTACGAGGCCTTCGTTGGAAACGGGATTTCTTCATATAATGCAAGACAGAAGATTTCTCAGTAACTTCCTTGTGTTGTGTGTCTTCAGCTCACAGAGTTGAACCTTTCTTTAGACAGAGCAGATTTGAAACTCTCTTTTTGTGGAATTTGCAGTTGGAGATTTCAAGCGATTTCAGGCCAATGGTAGAAAAGGAAATATCTTCGTTTAAAAACTAGACAGAATCATTCTCTGAAACAACGTAATGATTTGTGCGTTCAGCTCACAGAGTTTAACCTTTCTTTTCATAGAGCAGTTTGAAAACAGTCTGTTTGTAAAGTCTGCAAGTGGATATTTGGACCTCTTTGAAGCCTTCGTTGGAAGCGGGATTTCTTCATAAAATGCTAGACAGAAGAATTCTCAGTAACTTCTTTGTGTGTGTGTATTCAACTCACAGAGTTGAACCTTCCTTTAGACAGAGTAGATTTGAAACACTCTTTTTGTTTAATTTACATGTGGAGATTTCAAGCGAATTGAGGCCAATGACAGAAAAGGAAATATCTTCGTTTAAAAACGAGACAGAATCATTCTCTGAAACAACGTAATGATTTGTGCGTTCAGCTCACAGAGTTTAACCTTTCTTTTCATAGAGCAGTTTGCATACACTCTGTTTGTAAAGTCTGCAAGTGGATATTTGGACCTTTACGAGGCCTTCGTTGGAAACGGGATTTCTTCATATAATGCAAGACAGAAGATTTCTCAGTAACTTCCTTGTGTTGTGTGTCTTCAGCTCACAGAGTTGAACCTTTCTTTAGACAGAGCAGATTTGAAACTCTCTTTTTGTGGAATTTGCAGTTGGAGATTTCAAGCGATTTCAGGCCAATGGTAGAAAAGGAAATATCTTCGTTTAAAAACTAGACAGAATCATTCTCTGAAACAACGTAATGATTTGTGCGTTCAGCTCACAGAGTTTAACCTTTCTTTTCATAGAGCAGTTTGAAAACAGTCTGTTTGTAAAGTCTGCAAGTGGATATTTGGACCTCTTGGAAGCCTTCGTTGGAAGCGGGATTTCTTCATAAAATGCTAGACAGAAGAATTCTCAGTAACTTCTTTGTGTGTGTGTATTCAACTCACAGAGTTGAACCTTCCTTTAGACAGAGTAGATTTGAAACACTCTTTTTGTTTAATTTACATGTGGAGATTTCAAGCGAATTGAGGCCAATGACAGAAAAGGAAATATCTTCGTTTAAAAACGAGACAGAATCATTCTCTGAAACAACGTAATGATTTGTGCGTTCAGCTCACAGAGTTTAACCTTTCTTTTCATAGAGCAGTTTGCAAACACTCTGTTTGTAAAGTCTGCAAGTGGATATTTGGACCTTTACGAGGCCTTCGTTGGAAACGGGATTTCTTCATATAATGCAAGACAGAAGATTTCTCAGTAACTTCCTTGTGTTGTGTGTCTTCAGCTCACAGAGTTGAACCTTTCTTTAGACAGAGCAGATTTGAAACTCTCTTTTTGTGGAATTTGCAGTTGGAGATTTCAAGCGATTTCAGGCCAATGGTAGAAAAGGAAATATCTTCGTTTAAAAACTAGACAGAATCATTCTCTGAAACAACGTAATGATTTGTGCGTTCAGCTCACAGAGTTTAACCTTTCTTTTCATAGAGCAGTTTGAAAACAGTCTGTTTGTAAAGTCTGCAAGTGGATATTTGGACCTCTTTGAAGCCTTCGTTGGAAGCGGGATTTCTTCATAAAATGCTAGACAGAAGAATTCTCAGTAACTTCTTTGTGTGTGTGTATTCAACTCACAGAGTTGAACCTTCCTTTAGACAGAGTAGATTTGAAACACTCTTTTTGTTTAATTTACATGTGGAGATTTCAAGCGAATTGAGGCCAATGACAGAAAAGGAAATATCTTCGTTTAAAAACGAGACAGAATCATTCTCTGAAACAACGTAATGATTTGTGCGTTCAGCTCACAGAGTTTAACCTTTCTTTTCATAGAGCAGTTTGCATACACTCTGTTTGTAAAGTCTGCAAGTGGATATTTGGACCTTTACGAGGCCTTCGTTGGAAACGGGATTTCTTCATATAATGCAAGACAGAAGATTTCTCAGTAACTTCCTTGTGTTGTGTGTCTTCAGCTCACAGAGTTGAACCTTTCTTTAGACAGAGCAGATTTGAAACTCTCTTTTTGTGGAATTTGCAGTTGGAGATTTCAAGCGATTTCAGGCCAATGGTAGAAAAGGAAATATCTTCGTTTAAAAACTAGACAGAATCATTCTCTGAAACAACGTAATGATTTGTGCGTTCAGCTCACAGAGTTTAACCTTTCTTTTCATAGAGCAGTTTGAAAACAGTCTGTTTGTAAAGTCTGCAAGTGGATATTTGGACCTCTTTGAAGCCTTCGTTGGAAGCGGGATTTCTTCATAAAATGCTAGACAGAAGAATTCTCAGTAACTTCTTTGTGTGTGTGTATTCAACTCACAGAGTTGAACCTTCCTTTAGACAGAGTAGATTTGAAACACTCTTTTTGTTTAATTTACATGTGGAGATTTCAAGCGAATTGAGGCCAATGACAGAAAAGGAAATATCTTCGTTTAAAAACGAGACAGAATCATTCTCTGAAACAACGTAATGATTTGTGCGTTCAGCTCACAGAGTTTAACCTTTCTTTTCATAGAGCAGTTTGCATACACTCTGTTTGTAAAGTCTGCAAGTGGATATTTGGACCTTTACGAGGCCTTCGTTGGAAACGGGATTTCTTCATATAATGCAAGACAGAAGATTTCTCAGTAACTTCCTTGTGTTGTGTGTCTTCAGCTCACAGAGTTGAACCTTTCTTTAGACAGAGCAGATTTGAAACTCTCTTTTTGTGGAATTTGCAGTTGGAGATTTCAAGCGATTTCAGGCCAATGGTAGAAAAGGAAATATCTTCGTTTAAAAACTAGACAGAATCATTCTCTGAAACAACGTAATGATTTGTGCGTTCAGCTCACAGAGTTTAACCTTTCTTTTCATAGAGCAGTTTGAAAACAGTCTGTTTGTAAAGTCTGCAAGTGGATATTTGGACCTCTTGGAAGCCTTCGTTGGAAGCGGGATTTCTTCATAAAATGCTAGACAGAAGAATTCTCAGTAACTTCTTTGTGTGTGTGTATTCAACTCACAGAGTTGAACCTTCCTTTAGACAGAGTAGATTTGAAACACTCTTTTTGTTTAATTTACATGTGGAGATTTCAAGCGAATTGAGGCCAATGACAGAAAAGGAAATATCTTCGTTTAAAAACGAGACAGAATCATTCTCTGAAACAACGTAATGATTTGTGCGTTCAGCTCACAGAGTTTAACCTTTCTTTTCATAGAGCAGTTTGAAAACACTCTGTTTGTAAAGTCTGCAAGTGGATATTTGGACCTTTACGAGGCCTTCGTTGGAAACGGGATTTCTTCATATAATGCAAGACAGAAGATTTCTCAGTAACTTCCTTGTGTTGTGTGTCTTCAGCTCACAGAGTTGAACCTTTCTTTAGACAGAGCAGATTTGAAACTCTCTTTTTGTGGAATTTGCAGTTGGAGATTTCAAGCGATTTCAGGCCAATGGTAGAAAAGGAAATATCTTCGTTTAAAAACTAGACAGAATCATTCTCTGAAACAACGTAATGATTTGTGCGTTCAGCTCACAGAGTTTAACCTTTCTTTTCATAGAGCAGTTTGAAAACAGTCTGTTTGTAAATTCTGCAAGTGGATATTTGGACCTCTTTGAAGCCTTCGTTGGAAGCGGGATTTCTTCATAAAATGCTAGACAGAAGAATTCTCAGTAACTTCTTTGTGTGTGTGTATTCAACTCACAGAGTTGAACCTTCCTTTAGACAGAGTAGATTTGAAACACTCTTTTTGTTTAATTTACATGTGGAGATTTCAAGCGAATTGAGGCCAATGACAGAAAAGGAAATATCTTCGTTTAAAAACGAGACAGAATCATTCTCTGAAACAACGTAATGATTTGTGCGTTCAGCTCACAGAGTTTAACCTTTCTTTTCATAGAGCAGTTTGCAAAGACTCTGTTTGTAAAGTCTGCAAGTGGATATTTGGACCTTTACGAGGCCTTCGTTGGAAACGGGATTTCTTCATATAATGCAAGACAGAAGATTTCTCAGTAACTTCCTTGTGTTGTGTGTCTTCAGCTCACAGAGTTGAACCTTTCTTTAGACAGAGCAGATTTGAAACTCTCTTTTTGTGGAATTTGCAGTTGGAGATTTCAAGCGATTTCAGGCCAATGGTAGAAAAGGAAATATCTTCGTTTAAAAACTAGACAGAATCATTCTCTGAAACAACGTAATGATTTGTGCGTTCAGCTCACAGAGTTTAACCTTTCTTTTCATAGAGCAGTTTGAAAACAGTCTGTTTGTAAAGTCTGCAAGTGGATATTTGGACCTCTTTGAAGCCTTCGTTGGAAGCGGGATTTCTTCATAAAATGCTAGACAGAAGAATTCTCAGTAACTTCTTTGTGTGTGTGTATTCAACTCACAGAGTTGAACCTTCCTTTAGACAGAGTAGATTTGAAACACTCTTTTTGTTTAATTTACATGTGGAGATTTCAAGCGAATTGAGGCCAATGACAGAAAAGGAAATATCTTCGTTTAAAAACGAGACAGAATCATTCTCTGAAACAACGTAATGATTTGTGCGTTCAGCTCACAGAGTTTAACCTTTCTTTTCATAGAGCAGTTTGCATACACTCTGTTTGTAAAGTCTGCAAGTGGATATTTGGACCTTTACGAGGCCTTCGTTGGAAACGGGATTTCTTCATATAATGCAAGACAGAAGATTTCTCAGTAACTTCCTTGTGTTGTGTGTCTTCAGCTCACAGAGTTGAACCTTTCTTTAGACAGAGCAGATTTGAAACTCTCTTTTTGTGGAATTTGCAGTTGGAGATTTCAAGCGATTTCAGGCCAATGGTAGAAAAGGAAATATCTTCGTTTAAAAACTAGACAGAATCATTCTCTGAAACAACGTAATGATTTGTGCGTTCAGCTCACAGAGTTTAACCTTTCTTTTCATAGAGCAGTTTGAAAACAGTCTGTTTGTAAAGTCTGCAAGTGGATATTTGGACCTCTTTGAAGCCTTCGTTGGAAGCGGGATTTCTTCATAAAATGCTAGACAGAAGAATTCTCAGTAACTTCTTTGTGTGTGTGTATTCAACTCACAGAGTTGAACCTTCCTTTAGACAGAGTAGATTTGAAACACTCTTTTTTTTTAATTTACATGTGGAGATTTCAAGCGAATTGAGGCCAATGACAGAAAAGGAAATATCTTCGTTTAAAAACGAGACAGAATCATTCTCTGAAACAACGTAATGATTTGTGCGTTCAGCTCACAGAGTTTAACCTTTCTTTTCATAGAGCAGTTTGAAAACACTCTGTTTGTAAAGTCTGCAAGTGGATATTTGGACCTTTACGAGGCCTTCGTTGGAAACGGGATTTCTTCATATAATGCAAGACAGAAGATTTCTCAGTAACTTCCTTGTGTTGTGTGTCTTCAGCTCACAGAGTTGAACCTTTCTTTAGACAGAGCAGATTTGAAACTCTCTTTTTGTGGAATTTGCAGTTGGAGATTTCAAGCGATTTCAGGCCAATGGTAGAAAAGGAAATATCTTCGTTTAAAAACTAGACAGAATCATTCTCTGAAACAACGTAATGATTTGTGCGTTCAGCTCACAGAGTTTAACCTTTCTTTTCATAGAGCAGTTTGAAAACAGTCTGTTTGTAAAGTCTGCAAGTGGATATTTGGACCTCTTTGAAGCCTTCGTTGGAAGCGGGATTTCTTCATAAAATGCTAGACAGAAGAATTCTCAGTAACTTCTTTGTGTGTGTGTATTCAACTCACAGAGTTGAACCTTCCTTTAGACAGAGTAGATTTGAAACACTCTTTTTGTTTAATTTACATGTGGAGATTTCAAGCGAATTGAGGCCAATGACAGAAAAGGAAATATCTTCGTTTAAAAACGAGACAGAATCATTCTCTGAAACAACGTAATGATTTGTGCGTTCAGCTCACAGAGTTTAACCTTTCTTTTCATAGAGCAGTTTGCATACACTCTGTTTGTAAAGTCTGCAAGTGGATATTTGGACCTTTACGAGGCCTTCGTTGGAAACGGGATTTCTTCATATAATGCAAGACAGAAGATTTCTCAGTAACTTCCTTGTGTTGTGTGTCTTCAGCTCACAGAGTTGAACCTTTCTTTAGACAGAGCAGATTTGAAACTCTCTTTTTGTGGAATTTGCAGTTGGAGATTTCAAGCGATTTCAGGCCAATGGTAGAAAAGGAAATATCTTCGTTTAAAAACTAGACAGAATCATTCTCTGAAACAACGTAATGATTTGTGCGTTCAGCTCACAGAGTTTAACCTTTCTTTTCATAGAGCAGTTTGAAAACAGTCTGTTTGTAAAGTCTGCAAGTGGATATTTGGACCTCTTGGAAGCCTTCGTTGGAAGCGGGATTTCTTCATAAAATGCTAGACAGAAGAATTCTCAGTAACTTCTTTGTGTGTGTGTATTCAACTCACAGAGTTGAACCTTCCTTTAGACAGAGTAGATTTGAAACACTCTTTTTGTTTAATTTACATGTGGAGATTTCAAGCGAATTGAGGCCAATGACAGAAAAGGAAATATCTTCGTTTAAAAACGAGACAGAATCATTCTCTGAAACAACGTAATGATTTGTGCGTTCAGCTCACAGAGTTTAACCTTTCTTTTCATAGAGCAGTTTGAAAACACTCTGTTTGTAAAGTCTGCAAGTGGATATTTGGACCTTTACGAGGCCTTCGTTGGAAACGGGATTTCTTCATATAATGCAAGACAGAAGATTTCTCAGTAACTTCCTTGTGTTGTGTGTCTTCAGCTCACAGAGTTGAACCTTTCTTTAGACAGAGCAGATTTGAAACTCTCTTTTTGTGGAATTTGCAGTTGGAGATTTCAAGCGATTTCAGGCCAATGGTAGAAAAGGAAATATCTTCGTTTAAAAACTAGACAGAATCATTCTCTGAAACAACGTAATGATTTGTGCGTTCAGCTCACAGAGTTTAACCTTTCTTTTCATAGAGCAGTTTGAAAACAGTCTGTTTGTAAAGTCTGCAAGTGGATATTTGGACCTCTTGGAAGCCTTCGTTGGAAGCGGGATTTCTTCATAAAATGCTAGACAGAAGAATTCTCAGTAACTTCTTTGTGTGTGTGTATTCAACTCACAGAGTTGAACCTTCCTTTAGACAGAGTAGATTTGAAACACTCTTTTTGTTTAATTTACATGTGGAGATTTCAAGCGAATTGAGGCCAATGACAGAAAAGGAAATATCTTCGTTTAAAAACGAGACAGAATCATTCTCTGAAACAACGTAATGATTTGTGCGTTCAGCTCACAGAGTTTAACCTTTCTTTTCATAGAGCAGTTTGCATACACTCTGTTTGTAAAGTCTGCAAGTGGATATTTGGACCTTTACGAGGCCTTCGTTGGAAACGGGATTTCTTCATATAATGCAAGACAGAAGATTTCTCAGTAACTTCCTTGTGTTGTGTGTCTTCAGCTCACAGAGTTGAACCTTTCTTTAGACAGAGCAGATTTGAAACTCTCTTTTTGTGGAATTTGCAGTTGGAGATTTCAAGCGATTTCAGGCCAATGGTAGAAAAGGAAATATCTTCGTTTAAAAACTAGACAGAATCATTCTCTGAAACAACGTAATGATTTGTGCGTTCAGCTCACAGAGTTTAACCTTTCTTTTCATAGAGCAGTTTGAAAACAGTCTGTTTGTAAAGTCTGCAAGTGGATATTTGGACCTCTTTGAAGCCTTCGTTGGAAGCGGGATTTCTTCATAAAATGCTAGACAGAAGAATTCTCAGTAACTTCTTTGTGTGTGTGTATTCAACTCACAGAGTTGAACCTTCCTTTAGACAGAGTAGATTTGAAACACTCTTTTTGTTTAATTTACATGTGGAGATTTCAAGCGAATTGAGGCCAATGACAGAAAAGGAAATATCTTCGTTTAAAAACGAGACAGAATCATTCTCTGAAACAACGTAATGATTTGTGCGTTCAGCTCACAGAGTTTAACCTTTCTTTTCATAGAGCAGTTTGCATACACTCTGTTTGTAAAGTCTGCAAGTGGATATTTGGACCTTTACGAGGCCTTCGTTGGAAACGGGATTTCTTCATATAATGCAAGACAGAAGATTTCTCAGTAACTTCCTTGTGTTGTGTGTCTTCAGCTCACAGAGTTGAACCTTTCTTTAGACAGAGCAGATTTGAAACTCTCTTTTTGTGGAATTTGCAGTTGGAGATTTCAAGCGATTTCAGGCCAATGGTAGAAAAGGAAATATCTTCGTTTAAAAACTAGACAGAATCATTCTCTGAAACAACGTAATGATTTGTGCGTTCAGCTCACAGAGTTTAACCTTTCTTTTCATAGAGCAGTTTGAAAACAGTCTGTTTGTAAAGTCTGCAAGTGGATATTTGGACCTCTTGGAAGCCTTCGTTGGAAGCGGGATTTCTTCATAAAATGCTAGACAGAAGAATTCTCAGTAACTTCTTTGTGTGTGTGTATTCAACTCACAGAGTTGAACCTTCCTTTAGACAGAGTAGATTTGAAACACTCTTTTTGTTTAATTTACATGTGGAGATTTCAAGCGAATTGAGGCCAATGACAGAAAAGGAAATATCTTCGTTTAAAAACGAGACAGAATCATTCTCTGAAACAACGTAATGATTTGTGCGTTCAGCTCACAGAGTTTAACCTTTCTTTTCATAGAGCAGTTTGAAAACACTCTGTTTGTAAAGTCTGCAAGTGGATATTTGGACCTTTACGAGGCCTTCGTTGGAAACGGGATTTCTTCATATAATGCAAGACAGAAGATTTCTCAGTAACTTCCTTGTGTTGTGTGTCTTCAGCTCACAGAGTTGAACCTTTCTTTAGACAGAGCAGATTTGAAACTCTCTTTTTGTGGAATTTGCAGTTGGAGATTTCAAGCGATTTCAGGCCAATGGTAGAAAAGGAAATATCTTCGTTTAAAAACTAGACAGAATCATTCTCTGAAACAACGTAATGATTTGTGCGTTCAGCTCACAGAGTTTAACCTTTCTTTTCATAGAGCAGTTTGAAAACAGTCTGTTTGTAAAGTCTGCAAGTGGATATTTGGACCTCTTGGAAGCCTTCGTTGGAAGCGGGATTTCTTCATAAAATGCTAGACAGAAGAATTCTCAGTAACTTCTTTGTGTGTGTGTATTCAACTCACAGAGTTGAACCTTCCTTTAGACAGAGTAGATTTGAAACACTCTTTTTGTTTAATTTACATGTGGAGATTTCAAGCGAATTGAGGCCAATGACAGAAAAGGAAATATCTTCGTTTAAAAACGAGACAGAATCATTCTCTGAAACAACGTAATGATTTGTGCGTTCAGCTCACAGAGTTTAACCTTTCTTTTCATAGAGCAGTTTGCAAAGACTCTGTTTGTAAAGTCTGCAAGTGGATATTTGCACGTTTACGAGGCCTTCGTTGGAAACGGGATTTCTTCATATAATGCAAGACAGAAGATTTCTCAGTAACTTCCTTGTGTTGTGTGTCTTCAGCTCACAGAGTTGAACCTTTCTTTAGACAGAGCAGATTTGAAACTCTCTTTTTGTGGAATTTGCAGTTGGAGATTTCAAGCGATTTCAGGCCAATGGTAGAAAAGGAAATATCTTCGTTTAAAAACTAGACAGAATCATTCTCTGAAACAACGTAATGATTTGTGCGTTCAGCTCACAGAGTTTAACCTTTCTTTTCATAGAGCAGTTTGAAAACAGTCTGTTTGTAAAGTCTGCAAGTGGATATTTGGACCTCTTTGAAGCCTTCGTTGGAAGCGGGATTTCTTCATAAAATGCTAGACAGAAGAATTCTCAGTAACTTCTTTGTGTGTGTGTATTCAACTCACAGAGTTGAACCTTCCTTTAGACAGAGTAGATTTGAAACACTCTTTTTGTTTAATTTACATGTGGAGATTTCAAGCGAATTGAGGCCAATGACAGAAAAGGAAATATCTTCGTTTAAAAACGAGACAGAATCATTCTCTGAAACAACGTAATGATTTGTGCGTTCAGCTCACAGAGTTTAACCTTTCTTTTCATAGAGCAGTTTGCAAACACTCTGTTTGTAAAGTCTGCAAGTGGATATTTGGACCTTTACGAGGCCTTCGTTGGAAACGGGATTTCTTCATATAATGCAAGACAGAAGATTTCTCAGTAACTTCCTTGTGTTGTGTGTCTTCAGCTCACAGAGTTGAACCTTTCTTTAGACAGAGCAGATTTGAAACTCTCTTTTTGTGGAATTTGCAGTTGGAGATTTCAAGCGATTTCAGGCCAATGGTAGAAAAGGAAATATCTTCGTTTAAAAACTAGACAGAATCATTCTCTGAAACAACGTAATGATTTGTGCGTTCAGCTCACAGAGTTTAACCTTTCTTTTCATAGAGCAGTTTGAAAACAGTCTGTTTGTAAAGTCTGCAAGTGGATATTTGGACCTCTTGGAAGCCTTCGTTGGAAGCGGGATTTCTTCATAAAATGCTAGACAGAAGAATTCTCAGTAACTTCTTTGTGTGTGTGTATTCAACTCACAGAGTTGAACCTTCCTTTAGACAGAGTAGATTTGAAACACTCTTTTTGTTTAATTTACATGTGGAGATTTCAAGCGAATTGAGGCCAATGACAGAAAAGGAAATATCTTCGTTTAAAAACGAGACAGAATCATTCTCTGAAACAACGTAATGATTTGTGCGTTCAGCTCACACAGTTTAACCTTTCTTTTCATAGAGCAGTTTGCATACACTCTGTTTGTAAAGTCTGCAAGTGGATATTTGGACCTTTACGAGGCCTTCGTTGGAAACGGGATTTCTTCATATAATGCAAGACAGAAGATTTCTCAGTAACTTCCTTGTGTTGTGTGTCTTCAGCTCACAGAGTTGAACCTTTCTTTAGACAGAGCAGATTTGAAACTCTCTTTTTGTGGAATTTGCAGTTGGAGATTTCAAGCGATTTCAGGCCAATGGTAGAAAAGGAAATATCTTCGTTTAAAAACTAGACAGAATCATTCTCTGAAACAACGTAATGATTTGTGCGTTCAGCTCACAGAGTTTAACCTTTCTTTTCATAGAGCAGTTTGAAAACAGTCTGTTTGTAAAGTCTGCAAGTGGATATTTGGACCTCTTGGAAGCCTTCGTTGGAAGCGGGATTTCTTCATAAAATGCTAGACAGAAGAATTCTCAGTAACTTCTTTGTGTGTGTGTATTCAACTCACAGAGTTGAACCTTCCTTTAGACAGAGTAGATTTGAAACACTCTTTTTGTTTAATTTACATGTGGAGATTTCAAGCGAATTGAGGCCAATGACAGAAAAGGAAATATCTTCGTTTAAAAACGAGACAGAATCATTCTCTGAAACAACGTAATGATTTGTGCGTTCAGCTCACAGAGTTTAACCTTTCTTTTCATAGAGCAGTTTGCAAACACTCTGTTTGTAAAGTCTGCAAGTGGATATTTGGACCTTTACGAGGCCTTCGTTGGAAACGGGATTTCTTCATATAATGCAAGACAGAAGATTTCTCAGTAACTTCCTTGTGTTGTGTGACTTCAGCTCACAGAGTTGAACCTTTCTTTAGACAGAGCAGATTTGAAACTCTCTTTTTGTGGAATTTGCAGTTGGAGATTTCAAGCGATTTCAGGCCAATGGTAGAAAAGGAAATATCTTCGTTTAAAAACTAGACAGAATCATTCTCTGAAACAACGTAATGATTTGTGCGTTCAGCTCACAGAGTTTAAACTTTCTTTTCATAGAGCAGTTTGAAAACAGTCTGTTTGTAAAGTCTGCAAGTGGATATTTGGGCTTCTTTGAAGACTTCGTTGGAAGCGGGATTTCTTCATAAAATGCTAGACAGAAGAATTCTCAGTAACTTCTTTGTGTGTGTGTATTCAACTCACAGAGTTGAACCTTCCTTTAGACAGAGAAGATTTGAAACACTCTTTTTGTTTAATTTACATGTGGAGATTTCAAGCGAAATGAGGCCAATGACAGAAAAGGAAATATCTTCGTTTCAAAACGAGACAGAATCATTCTCTGAAACAACGTAATGATTTGTGCGTTCAGCTCACAGAGTTTAACCTTTCTTTTCATAGAGCAGTTTGAAAACAGTCTGTTTCTAAAGTCTGCAAGTGGATATTTGGACCTCTTGGAAGCCTTCGTTGGAAGCGGGATTTCTTCATAAAATGCTAGACAGAAGAATTCTCAGTAACTTCTTTGTGTGTGTGTATTCAACTCACAGAGTTGAACCTTCCTTTAGACAGAGTAGATTTGAAACACTCTTTTTGTTTAATTTACATGTGGAGATTTCAAGCGAATTGAGGCCAATGACAGAAAAGGAAATATCTTCGTTTAAAAACGAGACAGAATCATTCTCTGAAACAACGTAATGATTTGTGCGTTCAGCTCACAGAGTTTATCCTTTCTTTTCATAGAGCAGTTTGCAAACACTCTGTTTGTAAAGTCTGCAAGTGGATATTTGCACCTTTACGAGGCCTTCGTTGGAAACGGGATTTCTTCATATAATGCAAGACAGAAGATTTCTCAGTAACTTCCTTGTGTTGTGTGTCTTCAGCTCACAGAGTTGAACCTTTCTTTAGACAGAGCAGATTTGAAACTCTCTTTTTGTGGAATTTGCAGTTGGAGATTTCAAGCGATTTCAGGCCAATGGTAGAAAAGGAAATATCTTCGTTTAAAAACTAGACAGAATCATTCTCTGAAACAACGTAATGATTTGTGCGTTCAGCTCACAGAGTTTAACCTTTCTTTTCATAGAACAGTTTGAAAACAGTCTGTTTGTAAAGTCTGCAAGTGGATATTTGGACCTCTTGGAAGCCTTCGTTGGAAGCGGGATTTCTTCATAAAATGCTAGACAGAAGAATTCTCAGTAACTTCTTTGTGTGTGTGTATTCAACTCACAGAGTTGAACCTTCCTTTAGACAGAGTAGATTTGAAACACTCTTTTTGTTTAATTTACATGTGGAGATTTCAAGCGAATTGAGGCCAATGACAGAAAAGGAAATATCTTCGTTTAAAAACGAGACAGAATCATTCTCTGAAACAACGTAATGATTTGTGCGTTCAGCTCACAGAGTTTAACCTTTCTTTTCATAGAGCAGTTTGCATACACTCTGTTTGTAAAGTCTGCAAGTGGATATTTGGACCTTTACGAGGCCTTCGTTGGAAACGGGATTTCTTCATATAATGCAAGACAGAAGATTTCTCAGTAACTTCCTTGTGTTGTGTGTCTTCAGCTCACAGAGTTGAACCTTTCTTTAGACAGAGCAGATTTGAAACTCTCTTTTTGTGGAATTTGCAGTTGGAGATTTCAAGCGATTTCAGGCCAATGGTAGAAAAGGAAATATCTTCGTTTAAAAACTAGACAGAATCATTCTCTGAAACAACGTAATGATTTGTGCGTTCAGCTCACAGAGTTTAACCTTTCTTTTCATAGAGCAGTTTGAAAACAGTCTGTTTGTAAAGTCTGCAAGTGGATATTTGGACCTCTTGGAAGCCTTCGTTGGAAGCGGGATTTCTTCATAAAATGCTAGACAGAAGAATTCTCAGTAACTTCTTTGTGTGTGTGTATTCAACTCACAGAGTTGAACCTTCCTTTAGACAGAGTAGATTTGAAACACTCTTTTTGTTTAATTTATATGTGGAGATTTCAAGCGAATTGAGGCCAATGACAGAAAAGGAAATATCTTCGTTTAAAAACGAGACAGAATCATTCTCTGAAACAACGTAATGATTTGTGCGTTCAGCTCACAGAGTTTAACCTTTCTTTTCATAGAGCAGTTTGAAAACACTCTGTTTGTAAAGTCTGCAAGTGGATATTTGGACCTTTACGAGGCCTTCGTTGGAAACGGGATTTCTTCATATAATGCAAGACAGAAGATTTCTCAGTAACTTCCTTGTGTTGTGTGTCTTCAGCTCACAGAGTTGAACCTTTCTTTAGACAGAGCAGATTTGAAACTCTCTTTTTGTGGAATTTGCAGTTGGAGATTTCAAGCGATTTCAGGCCAATGGTAGAAAAGGAAATATCTTCGTTTAAAAACTAGACAGAATCATTCTCTGAAACAACGTAATGATTTGTGCGTTCAGCTCACAGAGTTTAACCTTTCTTTTCATAGAGCAGTTTGAAAACAGTCTGTTTGTAAAGTCTGCAAGTGGATATTTGGACCTCTTTGAAGCCTTCGTTGGAAGCGGGATTTCTTCATAAAATGCTAGACAGAAGAATTCTCAGTAACTTCTTTGTGTGTGTGTATTCAACTCACAGAGTTGAACCTTCCTTTAGACAGAGTAGATTTGAAACACTCTTTTTGTTTAATTTACATGTGGAGATTTCAAGCGATTTGAGGCCAATGACAGAAAAGGAAATATCTTCGTTTAAAAACGAGACAGAATCATTCTCTGAAACAACGTAATGATTTGTGCGTTCAGCTCACAGAGTTTAACCTTTCTTTTCATAGAGCAGTTTGCAAAGACTCTGTTTGTAAAGTCTGCAAGTGGATATTTGGACCTTTACGAGGCCTTCGTTGGAAACGGGATTTCTTCATATAATGCAAGACAGAAGATTTCTCAGTAACTTCCTTGTGTTGTGTGTCTTCAGCTCACAGAGTTGAACCTTTCTTTAGACAGAGCAGATTTGAAACTCTCTTTTTGTGGAATTTGCAGTTGGAGATTTCAAGCGATTTCAGGCCAATGGTAGAAAAGGAAATATCTTCGTTTAAAAACTAGACAGAATCATTCTCTGAAACAACGTAATGATTTGTGCGTTCAGCTCACAGAGTTTAACCTTTCTTTTCATAGAGCAGTTTGAAAACAGTCTGTTTGTAAAGTCTGCAAGTGGATATTTGGACCTCTTTGAAGCCTTCGTTGGAAGCGGGATTTCTTCATAAAATGCTAGACAGAAGAATTCTCAGTAACTTCTTTGTGTGTGTGTATTCAACTCACAGAGTTGAACCTTCCTTTAGACAGAGTAGATTTGAAACACTCTTTTTGTTTAATTTACATGTGGAGATTTCAAGCGAATTGAGGCCAATGACAGAAAAGGAAATATCTTCGTTTAAAAACGAGACAGAATCATTCTCTGAAACAACGTAATGATTTGTGCGTTCAGCTCACAGAGTTTAACCTTTCTTTTCATAGAGCAGTTTGCAAACACTCTGTTTGTAAAGTCTGCAAGTGGATATTTGGACCTTTACGAGGCCTTCGTTGGAAACGGGATTTCTTCATATAATGCAAGACAGAAGATTTCTCAGTAACTTCCTTGTGTTGTGTGTCTTCAGCTCACAGAGTTGAACCTTTCTTTAGACAGAGCAGATTTGAAACTCTCTTTTTGTGGAATTTGCAGTTGGAGATTTCAAGCGATTTCAGGCCAATGGTAGAAAAGGAAATATCTTCGTTTAAAAACTAGACAGAATCATTCTCTGAAACAACGTAATGATTTGTGCGTTCAGCTCACAGAGTTTAACCTTTCTTTTCATAGAGCAGTTTGAAAACAGTCTGTTTGTAAAGTCTGCAAGTGGATATTTGGACCTCTTGGAAGCCTTCGTTGGAAGCGGGATTTCTTCATAAAATGCTAGACAGAAGAATTCTCAGTAACTTCTTTGTGTGTGTGTATTCAACTCACAGAGTTGAACCTTCCTTTAGACAGAGTAGATTTGAAACACTCTTTTTGTTTAATTTACATGTGGAGATTTCAAGCGAATTGAGGCCAATGACAGAAAAGGAAATATCTTCGTTTAAAAACGAGACAGAATCATTCTCTGAAACAACGTAATGATTTGTGCGTTCAGCTCACAGAGTTTAACCTTTCTTTTCATAGAGCAGTTTGCATACACTCTGTTTGTAAAGTCTGCAAGTGGATATTTGGACCTTTACGAGGCCTTCGTTGGAAACGGGATTTCTTCATATAATGCAAGACAGAAGATTTCTCAGTAACTTCCTTGTGTTGTGTGTCTTCAGCTCACAGAGTTGAACCTTTCTTTAGACAGAGCAGATTTGAAACTCTCTTTTTGTGGAATTTGCAGTTGGAGATTTCAAGCGATTTCAGGCCAATGGTAGAAAAGGAAATATCTTCGTTTAAAAACTAGACAGAATCATTCTCTGAAACAACGTAATGATTTGTGCGTTCAGCTCACAGAGTTTAACCTTTCTTTTCATAGAGCAGTTTGAAAACAGTCTGTTTGTAAAGTCTGCAAGTGGATATTTGGACCTCTTTGAAGCCTTCGTTGGAAGCGGGATTTCTTCATAAAATGCTAGACAGAAGAATTCTCAGTAACTTCTTTGTGTGTGTGTATTCAACTCACAGAGTTGAACCTTCCTTTAGACAGAGTAGATTTGAAACACTCTTTTTGTTTAATTTACATGTGGAGATTTCAAGCGATTTGAGGCCAATGACAGAAAAGGAAATATCTTCGTTTAAAAACGAGACAGAATCATTCTCTGAAACAACGTAATGATTTGTGCGTTCAGCTCACAGAGTTTAACCTTTCTTTTCATAGAGCAGTTTGCAAAGACTCTGTTTGTAAAGTCTGCAAGTGGATATTTGCACCTTTACGAGGCCTTCGTTGGAAACGGGATTTCTTCATATAATGCAAGACAGAAGATTTCTCAGTAACTTCCTTGTGTTGTGTGTCTTCAGCTCACAGAGTTGAACCTTTCTTTAGACAGAGCAGATTTGAAACTCTCTTTTTGTGGAATTTGCAGTTGGAGATTTCAAGCGATTTCAGGCCAATGGTAGAAAAGGAAATATCTTCGTTTAAAAACTAGACAGAATCATTCTCTGAAACAACGTAATGATTTGTGCGTTCAGCTCACAGAGTTTAACCTTTCTTTTCATAGAGCAGTTTGAAAACAGTCTGTTTGTAAAGTCTGCAAGTGGATATTTGGACCTCTTTGAAGCCTTCGTTGGAAGCGGGATTTCTTCATAAAATGCTAGACAGAAGAATTCTCAGTAACTTCTTTGTGTGTGTGTATTCAACTCACAGAGTTGAACCTTCCTTTAGACAGAGTAGATTTGAAACACTCTTTTTGTTTAATTTACATGTGGAGATTTCAAGCGAATTGAGGCCAATGACAGAAAAGGAAATATCTTCGTTTAAAAACGAGACAGAATCATTCTCTGAAACAACGTAATGATTTGTGCGTTCAGCTCACAGAGTTTAACCTTTCTTTTCATAGAGCAGTTTGAAAACACTCTGTTTGTAAAGTCTGCAAGTGGATATTTGGACCTTTACGAGGCCTTCGTTGGAAACGGGATTTCTTCATATAATGCAAGACAGAAGATTTCTCAGTAACTTCCTTGTGTTGTGTGTCTTCAGCTCACAGAGTTGAACCTTTCTTTAGACAGAGCAGATTTGAAACTCTCTTTTTGTGGAATTTGCAGTTGGAGATTTCAAGCGATTTCAGGCCAATGGTAGAAAAGGAAATATCTTCGTTTAAAAACTAGACAGAATCATTCTCTGAAACAACGTAATGATTTGTGCGTTCAGCTCACAGAGTTTAACCTTTCTTTTCATAGAGCAGTTTGAAAACAGTCTGTTTGTAAAGTCTGCAAGTGGATATTTGGACCTCTTTGAAGCCTTCGTTGGAAGCGGGATTTCTTCATAAAATGCTAGACAGAAGAATTCTCAGTAACTTCTTTGTGTGTGTGTATTCAACTCACAGAGTTGAACCTTCCTTTAGACAGAGTAGATTTGAAACACTCTTTTTGTTTAATTTACATGTGGAGATTTCAAGCGAATTGAGGCCAATGACAGAAAAGGAAATATCTTCGTTTAAAAACGAGACAGAATCATTCTCTGAAACAACGTAATGATTTGTGCGTTCAGCTCACAGAGTTTAACCTTTCTTTTCATAGAGCAGTTTGCAAAGACTCTGTTTGTAAAGTCTGCAAGTGGATATTTGCACCTTTACGAGGCCTTCGTTGGAAACGGGATTTCTTCATATAATGCAAGACAGAAGATTTCTCAGTAACTTCCTTGTGTTGTGTGTCTTCAGCTCACAGAGTTGAACCTTTCTTTAGACAGAGCAGATTTGAAACTCTCTTTTTGTGGAATTTGCAGTTGGAGATTTCAAGCGATTTCAGGCCAATGGTAGAAAAGGAAATATCTTCGTTTAAAAACTAGACAGAATCATTCTCTGAAACAACGTAATGATTTGTGCGTTCAGCTCACAGAGTTTAACCTTTCTTTTCATAGAGCAGTTTGAAAACAGTCTGTTTGTAAAGTCTGCAAGTGGATATTTGGACCTCTTTGAAGCCTTCGTTGGAAGCGGGATTTCTTCATAAAATGCTAGACAGAAGAATTCTCAGTAACTTCTTTGTGTGTGTGTATTCAACTCACAGAGTTGAACCTTCCTTTAGACAGAGTAGATTTGAAACACTCTTTTTGTTTAATTTACATGTGGAGATTTCAAGCGAATTGAGGCCAATGACAGAAAAGGAAATATCTTCGTTTAAAAACGAGACAGAATCATTCTCTGAAACAACGTAATGATTTGTGCGTTCAGCTCACAGAGTTTAACCTTTCTTTTCATAGAGCAGTTTGCAAACACTCTGTTTGTAAAGTCTGCAAGTGGATATTTGGACCTTTACGAGGCCTTCGTTGGAAACGGGATTTCTTCATATAATGCAAGACAGAAGATTTCTCAGTAACTTCCTTGTGTTGTGTGTCTTCAGCTCACAGAGTTGAACCTTTCTTTAGACAGAGCAGATTTGAAACTCTCTTTTTGTGGAATTTGCAGTTGGAGATTTCAAGCGATTTCAGGCCAATGGTAGAAAAGGAAATATCTTCGTTTAAAAACTAGACAGAATCATTCTCTGAAACAACGTAATGATTTGTGCGTTCAGCTCACAGAGTTTAACCTTTCTTTTCATAGAGCAGTTTGAAAACAGTCTGTTTGTAAAGTCTGCAAGTGGATATTTGGACCTCTTGGAAGCCTTCGTTGGAAGCGGGATTTCTTCATAAAATGCTAGACAGAAGAATTCTCAGTAACTTCTTTGTGTGTGTGTATTCAACTCACAGAGTTGAACCTTCCTTTAGACAGAGTAGATTTGAAACACTCTTTTTGTTTAATTTACATGTGGAGATTTCAAGCGAATTGAGGCCAATGACAGAAAAGGAAATATCTTCGTTTAAAAACGAGACAGAATCATTCTCTGAAACAACGTAATGATTTGTGCGTTCAGCTCACACAGTTTAACCTTTCTTTTCATAGAGCAGTTTGCATACACTCTGTTTGTAAAGTCTGCAAGTGGATATTTGGACCTTTACGAGGCCTTCGTTGGAAACGGGATTTCTTCATATAATGCAAGACAGAAGATTTCTCAGTAACTTCCTTGTGTTGTGTGTCTTCAGCTCACAGAGTTGAACCTTTCTTTAGACAGAGCAGATTTGAAACTCTCTTTTTGTGGAATTTGCAGTTGGAGATTTCAAGCGATTTCAGGCCAATGGTAGAAAAGGAAATATCTTCGTTTAAAAACTAGACAGAATCATTCTCTGAAACAACGTAATGATTTGTGCGTTCAGCTCACAGAGTTTAACCTTTCTTTTCATAGAGCAGTTTGAAAACAGTCTGTTTGTAAAGTCTGCAAGTGGATATTTGGACCTCTTGGAAGCCTTCGTTGGAAGCGGGATTTCTTCATAAAATGCTAGACAGAAGAATTCTCAGTAACTTCTTTGTGTGTGTGTATTCAACTCACAGAGTTGAACCTTCCTTTAGACAGAGTAGATTTGAAACACTCTTTTTGTTTAATTTACATGTGGAGATTTCAAGCGAATTGAGGCCAATGACAGAAAAGGAAATATCTTCGTTTAAAAACGAGACAGAATCATTCTCTGAAACAACGTAATGATTTGTGCGTTCAGCTCACAGAGTTTAACCTTTCTTTTCATAGAGCAGTTTGCAAACACTCTGTTTGTAAAGTCTGCAAGTGGATATTTGGACCTTTACGAGGCCTTCGTTGGAAACGGGATTTCTTCATATAATGCAAGACAGAAGATTTCTCAGTAACTTCCTTGTGTTGTGTGTCTTCAGCTCACAGAGTTGAACCTTTCTTTAGACAGAGCAGATTTGAAACTCTCTTTTTGTGGAATTTGCAGTTGGAGATTTCAAGCGATTTCAGGCCAATGGTAGAAAAGGAAATATCTTCGTTTAAAAACTAGACAGAATCATTCTCTGAAACAACGTAATGATTTGTGCGTTCAGCTCACAGAGTTTAAACTTTCTTTTCATAGAGCAGTTTGAAAACAGTCTGTTTGTAAAGTCTGCAAGTGGATATTTGGGCTTCTTTGAAGACTTCGTTGGAAGCGGGATTTCTTCATAAAATGCTAGACAGAAGAATTCTCAGTAACTTCTTTGTGTGTGTGTATTCAACTCACAGAGTTGAACCTTCCTTTAGACAGAGAAGATTTGAAACACTCTTTTTGTTTAATTTACATGTGGAGATTTCAAGCGAAATGAGGCCAATGACAGAAAAGGAAATATCTTCGTTTCAAAACGAGACAGAATCATTCTCTGAAACAACGTAATGATTTGTGCGTTCAGCTCACAGAGTTTAACCTTTCTTTTCATAGAGCAGTTTGAAAACAGTCTGTTTCTAAAGTCTGCAAGTGGATATTTGGACCTCTTGGAAGCCTTCGTTGGAAGCGGGATTTCTTCATAAAATGCTAGACAGAAGAATTCTCAGTAACTTCTTTGTGTGTGTGTATTCAACTCACAGAGTTGAACCTTCCTTTAGACAGAGTAGATTTGAAACACTCTTTTTGTTTAATTTACATGTGGAGATTTCAAGCGAATTGAGGCCAATGACAGAAAAGGAAATATCTTCGTTTAAAAACGAGACAGAATCATTCTCTGAAACAACGTAATGATTTGTGCGTTCAGCTCACAGAGTTTATCCTTTCTTTTCATAGAGCAGTTTGCAAACACTCTGTTTGTAAAGTCTGCAAGTGGATATTTGCACCTTTACGAGGCCTTCGTTGGAAACGGGATTTCTTCATATAATGCAAGACAGAAGATTTCTCAGTAACTTCCTTGTGTTGTGTGTCTTCAGCTCACAGAGTTGAACCTTTCTTTAGACAGAGCAGATTTGAAACTCTCTTTTTGTGGAATTTGCAGTGGGAGATTTCAAGCGATTTCAGGCCAATGGTAGAAAAGGAAATATCTTCGTTTAAAAACTAGACAGAATCATTCTCTGAAACAACGTAATGATTTGTGCGTTCAGCTCACAGAGTTTAACCTTTCTTTTCATAGAGCAGTTTGAAAACAGTCTGTTTGTAAAGTCTGCAAGTGGATATTTGGACCTCTTGGAAGCCTTCGTTGGAAGCGGGATTTCTTCATAAAATGCTAGACAGAAGAATTCTCAGTAACTTCTTTGTGTGTGTGTATTCAACTCACAGAGTTGAACCTTCCTTTAGACAGAGTAGATTTGAAACACTCTTTTTGTTTAATTTACATGTGGAGATTTCAAGCGAATTGAGGCCAATGACAGAAAAGGAAATATCTTCGTTTAAAAACGAGACAGAATCATTCTCTGAAACAACGTAATGATTTGTGCGTTCAGCTCACAGAGTTTAACCTTTCTTTTCATAGAGCAGTTTGAAAACACTCTGTTTGTAAAGTCTGCAAGTGGATATTTGGACCTTTACGAGGCCTTCGTTGGAAACGGGATTTCTTCATATAATGCAAGACAGAAGATTTCTCAGTAACTTCCTTGTGTTGTGTGTCTTCAGCTCACAGAGTTGAACCTTTCTTTAGACAGAGCAGATTTGAAACTCTCTTTTTGTGGAATTTGCAGTTGGAGATTTCAAGCGATTTCAGGCCAATGGTAGAAAAGGAAATATCTTCGTTTAAAAACTAGACAGAATCATTCTCTGAAACAACGTAATGATTTGTGCGTTCAGCTCACAGAGTTTAACCTTTCTTTTCATAGAGCAGTTTGAAAACAGTCTGTTTGTAAAGTCTGCAAGTGGATATTTGGACCTCTTTGAAGCCTTCGTTGGAAGCGGGATTTCTTCATAAAATGCTAGACAGAAGAATTCTCAGTAACTTCTTTGTGTGTGTGTATTCAACTCACAGAGTTGAACCTTCCTTTAGACAGAGTAGATTTGAAACACTCTTTTTGTTTAATTTACATGTGGAGATTTCAAGCGAATTGAGGCCAATGACAGAAAAGGAAATATCTTCGTTTAAAAACGAGACAGAATCATTCTCTGAAACAACGTAATGATTTGTGCGTTCAGCTCACAGAGTTTAACCTTTCTTTTCATAGAGCAGTTTGCATACACTCTGTTTGTAAAGTCTGCAAGTGGATATTTGGACCTTTACGAGGCCTTCGTTGGAAACGGGATTTCTTCATATAATGCAAGACAGAAGATTTCTCAGTAACTTCCTTGTGTTGTGTGTCTTCAGCTCACAGAGTTGAACCTTTCTTTAGACAGAGCAGATTTGAAACTCTCTTTTTGTGGAATTTGCAGTTGGAGATTTCAAGCGATTTCAGGCCAATGGTAGAAAAGGAAATATCTTCGTTTAAAAACTAGACAGAATCATTCTCTGAAACAACGTAATGATTTGTGCGTTCAGCTCACAGAGTTTAACCTTTCTTTTCATAGAGCAGTTTGAAAACAGTCTGTTTGTAAAGTCTGCAAGTGGATATTTGGACCTCTTTGAAGCCTTCGTTGGAAGCGGGATTTCTTCATAAAATGCTAGACAGAAGAATTCTCAGTAACTTCTTTGTGTGTGTGTATTCAACTCACAGAGTTGAACCTTCCTTTAGACAGAGTAGATTTGAAACACTCTTTTTGTTTAATTTACATGTGGAGATTTCAAGCGAATTGAGGCCAATGACAGAAAAGGAAATATCTTCGTTTAAAAACGAGACAGAATCATTCTCTGAAACAACGTAATGATTTGTGCGTTCAGCTCACAGAGTTTAACCTTTCTTTTCATAGAGCAGTTTGCATACACTCTGTTTGTAAAGTCTGCAAGTGGATATTTGGACCTTTACGAGGCCTTCGTTGGAAACGGGATTTCTTCATATAATGCAAGACAGAAGATTTCTCAGTAACTTCCTTGTGTTGTGTGTCTTCAGCTCACAGAGTTGAACCTTTCTTTAGACAGAGCAGATTTGAAACTCTCTTTTTGTGGAATTTGCAGTTGGAGATTTCAAGCGATTTCAGGCCAATGGTAGAAAAGGAAATATCTTCGTTTAAAAACTAGACAGAATCATTCTCTGAAACAACGTAATGATTTGTGCGTTCAGCTCACAGAGTTTAACCTTTCTTTTCATAGAGCAGTTTGAAAACAGTCTGTTTGTAAAGTCTGCAAGTGGATATTTGGACCTCTTGGAAGCCTTCGTTGGAAGCGGGATTTCTTCATAAAATGCTAGACAGAAGAATTCTCAGTAACTTCTTTGTGTGTGTGTATTCAACTCACAGAGTTGAACCTTCCTTTAGACAGAGTAGATTTGAAACACTCTTTTTGTTTAATTTATATGTGGAGATTTCAAGCGAATTGAGGCCAATGACAGAAAAGGAAATATCTTCGTTTAAAAACGAGACAGAATCATTCTCTGAAACAACGTAATGATTTGTGCGTTCAGCTCACAGAGTTTAACCTTTCTTTTCATAGAGCAGTTTGAAAACACTCTGTTTGTAAAGTCTGCAAGTGGATATTTGGACCTTTACGAGGCCTTCGTTGGAAACGGGATTTCTTCATATAATGCAAGACAGAAGATTTCTCAGTAACTTCCTTGTGTTGTGTGTCTTCAGCTCACAGAGTTGAACCTTTCTTTAGACAGAGCAGATTTGAAACTCTCTTTTTGTGGAATTTGCAGTTGGAGATTTCAAGCGATTTCAGGCCAATGGTAGAAAAGGAAATATCTTCGTTTAAAAACTAGACAGAATCATTCTCTGAAACAACGTAATGATTTGTGCGTTCAGCTCACAGAGTTTAACCTTTCTTTTCATAGAGCAGTTTGAAAACAGTCTGTTTGTAAAGTCTGCAAGTGGATATTTGGACCTCTTTGAAGCCTTCGTTGGAAGCGGGATTTCTTCATAAAATGCTAGACAGAAGAATTCTCAGTAACTTCTTTGTGTGTGTGTATTCAACTCACAGAGTTGAACCTTCCTTTAGACAGAGTAGATTTGAAACACTCTTTTTGTTTAATTTACATGTGGAGATTTCAAGCGATTTGAGGCCAATGACAGAAAAGGAAATATCTTCGTTTAAAAACGAGACAGAATCATTCTCTGAAACAACGTAATGATTTGTGCGTTCAGCTCACAGAGTTTAACCTTTCTTTTCATAGAGCAGTTTGCAAAGACTCTGTTTGTAAAGTCTGCAAGTGGATATTTGGACCTTTACGAGGCCTTCGTTGGAAACGGGATTTCTTCATATAATGCAAGACAGAAGATTTCTCAGTAACTTCCTTGTGTTGTGTGTCTTCAGCTCACAGAGTTGAACCTTTCTTTAGACAGAGCAGATTTGAAACTCTCTTTTTGTGGAATTTGCAGTTGGAGATTTCAAGCGATTTCAGGCCAATGGTAGAAAAGGAAATATCTTCGTTTAAAAACTAGACAGAATCATTCTCTGAAACAACGTAATGATTTGTGCGTTCAGCTCACAGAGTTTAACCTTTCTTTTCATAGAGCAGTTTGAAAACAGTCTGTTTGTAAAGTCTGCAAGTGGATATTTGGACCTCTTTGAAGCCTTCGTTGGAAGCGGGATTTCTTCATAAAATGCTAGACAGAAGAATTCTCAGTAAGTTCTTTGTGTGTGTGTATTCAACTCACAGAGTTGAACCTTCCTTTAGACAGAGTAGATTTGAAACACTCTTTTTGTTTAATTTACATGTGGAGATTTCAAGCGAATTGAGGCCAATGACAGAAAAGGAAATATCTTCGTTTAAAAACGAGACAGAATCATTCTCTGAAACAACGTAATGATTTGTGCGTTCAGCTCACAGAGTTTAACCTTTCTTTTCATAGAGCAGTTTGCAAACACTCTGTTTGTAAAGTCTGCAAGTGGATATTTGGACCTTTACGAGGCCTTCGTTGGAAACGGGATTTCTTCATATAATGCAAGACAGAAGATTTCTCAGTAACTTCCTTGTGTTGTGTGTCTTCAGCTCACAGAGTTGAACCTTTCTTTAGACAGAGCAGATTTGAAACTCTCTTTTTGTGGAATTTGCAGTTGGAGATTTCAAGCGATTTCAGGCCAATGGTAGAAAAGGAAATATCTTCGTTTAAAAACTAGACAGAATCATTCTCTGAAACAACGTAATGATTTGTGCGTTCAGCTCACAGAGTTTAACCTTTCTTTTCATAGAGCAGTTTGAAAACAGTCTGTTTGTAAAGTCTGCAAGTGGATATTTGGACCTCTTGGAAGCCTTCGTTGGAAGCGGGATTTCTTCATAAAATGCTAGACAGAAGAATTCTCAGTAACTTCTTTGTGTGTGTGTATTCAACTCACAGAGTTGAACCTTCCTTTAGACAGAGTAGATTTGAAACACTCTTTTTGTTTAATTTACATGTGGAGATTTCAAGCGAATTGAGGCCAATGACAGAAAAGGAAATATCTTCGTTTAAAAACGAGACAGAATCATTCTCTGAAACAACGTAATGATTTGTGCGTTCAGCTCACAGAGTTTAACCTTTCTTTTCATAGAGCAGTTTGCATACACTCTGTTTGTAAAGTCTGCAAGTGGATATTTGGACCTTTACGAGGCCTTCGTTGGAAACGGGATTTCTTCATATAATGCAAGACAGAAGATTTCTCAGTAACTTCCTTGTGTTGTGTGTCTTCAGCTCACAGAGTTGAACCTTTCTTTAGACAGAGCAGATTTGAAACTCTCTTTTTGTGGAATTTGCAGTTGGAGATTTCAAGCGATTTCAGGCCAATGGTAGAAAAGGAAATATCTTCGTTTAAAAACTAGACAGAATCATTCTCTGAAACAACGTAATGATTTGTGCGTTCAGCTCACAGAGTTTAACCTTTCTTTTCATAGAGCAGTTTGAAAACAGTCTGTTTGTAAAGTCTGCAAGTGGATATTTGGACCTCTTTGAAGCCTTCGTTGGAAGCGGGATTTCTTCATAAAATGCTAGACAGAAGAATTCTCAGTAACTTCTTTGTGTGTGTGTATTCAACTCACAGAGTTGAACCTTCCTTTAGACAGAGTAGATTTGAAACACTCTTTTTGTTTAATTTACATGTGGAGATTTCAAGCGATTTGAGGCCAATGACAGAAAAGGAAATATCTTCGTTTAAAAACGAGACAGAATCATTCTCTGAAACAACGTAATGATTTGTGCGTTCAGCTCACAGAGTTTAACCTTTCTTTTCATAGAGCAGTTTGCAAAGACTCTGTTTGTAAAGTCTGCAAGTGGATATTTGCACCTTTACGAGGCCTTCGTTGGAAACGGGATTTCTTCATATAATGCAAGACAGAAGATTTCTCAGTAACTTCCTTGTGTTGTGTGTCTTCAGCTCACAGAGTTGAACCTTTCTTTAGACAGAGCAGATTTGAAACTCTCTTTTTGTGGAATTTGCAGTTGGAGATTTCAAGCGATTTCAGGCCAATGGTAGAAAAGGAAATATCTTCGTTTAAAAACTAGACAGAATCATTCTCTGAAACAACGTAATGATTTGTGCGTTCAGCTCACAGAGTTTAACCTTTCTTTTCATAGAGCAGTTTGAAAACAGTCTGTTTGTAAAGTCTGCAAGTGGATATTTGGACCTCTTTGAAGCCTTCGTTGGAAGCGGGATTTCTTCATAAAATGCTAGACAGAAGAATTCTCAGTAACTTCTTTGTGTGTGTGTATTCAACTCACAGAGTTGAACCTTCCTTTAGACAGAGTAGATTTGAAACACTCTTTTTGTTTAATTTACATGTGGAGATTTCAAGCGAATTGAGGCCAATGACAGAAAAGGAAATATCTTCGTTTAAAAACGAGACAGAATCATTCTCTGAAACAACGTAATGATTTGTGCGTTCAGCTCACAGAGTTTAACCTTTCTTTTCATAGAGCAGTTTGAAAACACTCTGTTTGTAAAGTCTGCAAGTGGATATTTGGACCTTTACGAGGCCTTCGTTGGAAACGGGATTTCTTCATATAATGCAAGACAGAAGATTTCTCAGTAACTTCCTTGTGTTGTGTGTCTTCAGCTCACAGAGTTGAACCTTTCTTTAGACAGAGCAGATTTGAAACTCTCTTTTTGTGGAATTTGCAGTTGGAGATTTCAAGCGATTTCAGGCCAATGGTAGAAAAGGAAATATCTTCGTTTAAAAACTAGACAGAATCATTCTCTGAAACAACGTAATGATTTGTGCGTTCAGCTCACAGAGTTTAACCTTTCTTTTCATAGAGCAGTTTGAAAACAGTCTGTTTGTAAAGTCTGCAAGTGGATATTTGGACCTCTTTGAAGCCTTCGTTGGAAGCGGGATTTCTTCATAAAATGCTAGACAGAAGAATTCTCAGTAACTTCTTTGTGTGTGTGTATTCAACTCACAGAGTTGAACCTTCCTTTAGACAGAGTAGATTTGAAACACTCTTTTTGTTTAATTTACATGTGGAGATTTCAAGCGAATTGAGGCCAATGACAGAAAAGGAAATATCTTCGTTTAAAAACGAGACAGAATCATTCTCTGAAACAACGTAATGATTTGTGCGTTCAGCTCACAGAGTTTAACCTTTCTTTTCATAGAGCAGTTTGCAAACACTCTGTTTGTAAAGTCTGCAAGTGGATATTTGGACCTTTACGAGGCCTTCGTTGGAAACGGGATTTTTTCATATAATGCAAGACAGAAGATTTCTCAGTAACTTCCTTGTGTTGTGTGTCTTCAGCTCACAGAGTTGAACCTTTCTTTAGACAGAGCAGATTTGAAACTCTCTTTTTGTGGAATTTGCAGTTGGAGATTTCAAGCGATTTCAGGCCAATGGTAGAAAAGGAAATATCTTCGTTTAAAAACTAGACAGAATCATTCTCTGAAACAACGTAATGATTTGTGCGTTCAGCTCACAGAGTTTAACCTTTCTTTTCATAGAGCAGTTTGAAAACAGTCTGTTTGTAAAGTCTGCAAGTGGATATTTGGACCTCTTGGAAGCCTTCGTTGGAAGCGGGATTTCTTCATAAAATGCTAGACAGAAGAATTCTCAGTAACTTCTTTGTGTGTGTGTATTCAACTCACAGAGTTGAACCTTCCTTTAGACAGAGTAGATTTGAAACACTCTTTTTGTTTAATTTACATGTGGAGATTTCAAGCGAATTGAGGCCAATGACAGAAAAGGAAATATCTTCGTTTAAAAACGAGACAGAATCATTCTCTGAAACAACGTAATGATTTGTGCGTTCAGCTCACACAGTTTAACCTTTCTTTTCATAGAGCAGTTTGCATACACTCTGTTTGTAAAGTCTGCAAGTGGATATTTGGACCTTTACGAGGCCTTCGTTGGAAACGGGATTTCTTCATATAATGCAAGACAGAAGATTTCTCAGTAACTTCCTTGTGTTGTGTGTCTTCAGCTCACAGAGTTGAACCTTTCTTTAGACAGAGCAGATTTGAAACTCTCTTTTTGTGGAATTTGCAGTTGGAGATTTCAAGCGATTTCAGGCCAATGGTAGAAAAGGAAATATCTTCGTTTAAAAACTAGACAGAATCATTCTCTGAAACAACGTAATGATTTGTGCGTTCAGCTCACAGAGTTTAACCTTTCTTTTCATAGAGCAGTTTGAAAACAGTCTGTTTGTAAAGTCTGCAAGTGGATATTTGGACCTCTTGGAAGCCTTCGTTGGAAGCGGGATTTCTTCATAAAATGCTAGACAGAAGAATTCTCAGTAACTTCTTTGTGTGTGTGTATTCAACTCACAGAGTTGAACCTTCCTTTAGACAGAGTAGATTTGAAACACTCTTTTTGTTTAATTTACATGTGGAGATTTCAAGCGAATTGAGGCCAATGACAGAAAAGGAAATATCTTCGTTTAAAAACGAGACAGAATCATTCTCTGAAACAACGTAATGATTTGTGCGTTCAGCTCACAGAGTTTAACCTTTCTTTTCATAGAGCAGTTTGCAAACACTCTGTTTGTAAAGTCTGCAAGTGGATATTTGGACCTTTACGAGGCCTTCGTTGGAAACGGGATTTCTTCATATAATGCAAGACAGAAGATTTCTCAGTAACTTCCTTGTGTTGTGTGTCTTCAGCTCACAGAGTTGAACCTTTCTTTAGACAGAGCAGATTTGAAACTCTCTTTTTGTGGAATTTGCAGTTGGAGATTTCAAGCGATTTCAGGCCAATGGTAGAAAAGGAAATATCTTCGTTTAAAAACTAGACAGAATCATTCTCTGAAACAACGTAATGATTTGTGCGTTCAGCTCACAGAGTTTAAACTTTCTTTTCATAGAGCAGTTTGAAAACAGTCTGTTTGTAAAGTCTGCAAGTGGATATTTGGGCTTCTTTGAAGACTTCGTTGGAAGCGGGATTTCTTCATAAAATGCTAGACAGAAGAATTCTCAGTAACTTCTTTGTGTGTGTGTATTCAACTCACAGAGTTGAACCTTCCTTTAGACAGAGAAGATTTGAAACACTCTTTTTGTTTAATTTACATGTGGAGATTTCAAGCGAAATGAGGCCAATGACAGAAAAGGAAATATCTTCGTTTCAAAACGAGACAGAATCATTCTCTGAAACAACGTAATGATTTGTGCGTTCAGCTCACAGAGTTTAACCTTTCTTTTCATAGAGCAGTTTGAAAACAGTCTGTTTCTAAAGTCTGCAAGTGGATATTTGCACCTTTACGAGGCCTTCGTTGGAAACGGGATTTCTTCATATAATGCAAGACAGAAGATTTCTCAGTAACTTCCTTGTGTTGTGTGTCTTCAGCTCACAGAGTTGAACCTTTCTTTAGACAGAGCAGATTTGAAACTCTCTTTTTGTGGAATTTGCAGTGGGAGATTTCAAGCGATTTCAGGCCAATGGTAGAAAAGGAAATATCTTCGTTTAAAAACTAGACAGAATCATTCTCTGAAACAACGTAATGATTTGTGCGTTCAGCTCACAGAGTTTAACCTTTCTTTTCATAGAGCAGTTTGAAAACAGTCTGTTTGTAAAGTCTGCAAGTGGATATTTGGACCTCTTTGAAGCCTTCGTTGGAAGCGGGATTTCTTCATAAAATGCTAGACAGAAGAATTCTCAGTAACTTCTTTGTGTGTGTGTATTCAACTCACAGAGTTGAACCTTCCTTTAGACAGAGTAGATTTGAAACACTCTTTTTGTTTAATTTACATGTGGAGATTTCAAGCGAATTGAGGCCAATGACAGAAAAGGAAATATCTTCGTTTAAAAACGAGACAGAATCATTCTCTGAAACAACGTAATGATTTGTGCGTTCAGCTCACAGAGTTTAACCTTTCTTTTCATAGAGCAGTTTGAAAACACTCTGTTTGTAAAGTCTGCAAGTGGATATTTGGACCTTTACGAGGCCTTCGTTGGAAACGGGATTTCTTCATATAATGCAAGACAGAAGATTTCTCAGTAACTTCCTTGTGTTGTGTGTCTTCAGCTCACAGAGTTGAACCTTTCTTTAGACAGAGCAGATTTGAAACTCTCTTTTTGTGGAATTTGCAGTTGGAGATTTCAAGCGATTTCAGGCCAATGGTAGAAAAGGAAATATCTTCGTTTAAAAACTAGACAGAATCATTCTCTGAAACAACGTAATGATTTGTGCGTTCAGCTCACAGAGTTTAACCTTTCTTTTCATAGAGCAGTTTGAAAACAGTCTGTTTGTAAAGTCTGCAAGTGGATATTTGGACCTCTTTGAAGCCTTCGTTGGAAGCGGGATTTCTTCATAAAATGCTAGACAGAAGAATTCTCAGTAACTTCTTTGTGTGTGTGTATTCAACTCACAGAGTTGAACCTTCCTTTAGACAGAGTAGATTTGAAACACTCTTTTTGTTTAATTTACATGTGGAGATTTCAAGCGAATTGAGGCCAATGACAGAAAAGGAAATATCTTCGTTTAAAAACGAGACAGAATCATTCTCTGAAACAACGTAATGATTTGTGCGTTCAGCTCACAGAGTTTAACCTTTCTTTTCATAGAGCAGTTTGCATACACTCTGTTTGTAAAGTCTGCAAGTGGATATTTGGACCTTTACGAGGCCTTCGTTGGAAACGGGATTTCTTCATATAATGCAAGACAGAAGATTTCTCAGTAACTTCCTTGTGTTGTGTGTCTTCAGCTCACAGAGTTGAACCTTTCTTTAGACAGAGCAGATTTGAAACTCTCTTTTTGTGGAATTTGCAGTTGGAGATTTCAAGCGATTTCAGGCCAATGGTAGAAAAGGAAATATCTTCGTTTAAAAACTAGACAGAATCATTCTCTGAAACAACGTAATGATTTGTGCGTTCAGCTCACAGAGTTTAACCTTTCTTTTCATAGAGCAGTTTGAAAACAGTCTGTTTGTAAAGTCTGCAAGTGGATATTTGGACCTCTTGGAAGCCTTCGTTGGAAGCGGGATTTCTTCATAAAATGCTAGACAGAAGAATTCTCAGTAACTTCTTTGTGTGTGTGTATTCAACTCACAGAGTTGAACCTTCCTTTAGACAGAGTAGATTTGAAACACTCTTTTTGTTTAATTTACATGTGGAGATTTCAAGCGAATTGAGGCCAATGACAGAAAAGGAAATATCTTCGTTTAAAAACGAGACAGAATCATTCTCTGAAACAACGTAATGATTTGTGCGTTCAGCTCACAGAGTTTAACCTTTCTTTTCATAGAGCAGTTTGCATACACTCTGTTTGTAAAGTCTGCAAGTGGATATTTGGACCTTTACGAGGCCTTCGTTGGAAACGGGATTTCTTCATATAATGCAAGACAGAAGATTTCTCAGTAACTTCCTTGTGTTGTGTGTCTTCAGCTCACAGAGTTGAACCTTTCTTTAGACAGAGCAGATTTGAAACTCTCTTTTTGTGGAATTTGCAGTTGGAGATTTCAAGCGATTTCAGGCCAATGGTAGAAAAGGAAATATCTTCGTTTAAAAACTAGACAGAATCATTCTCTGAAACAACGTAATGATTTGTGCGTTCAGCTCACAGAGTTTAACCTTTCTTTTCATAGAGCAGTTTGAAAACAGTCTGTTTGTAAAGTCTGCAAGTGGATATTTGGACCTCTTGGAAGCCTTCGTTGGAAGCGGGATTTCTTCATAAAATGCTAGACAGAAGAATTCTCAGTAACTTCTTTGTGTGTGTGTATTCAACTCACAGAGTTGAACCTTCCTTTAGACAGAGTAGATTTGAAACACTCTTTTTGTTTAATTTATATGTGGAGATTTCAAGCGAATTGAGGCCAATGACAGAAAAGGAAATATCTTCGTTTAAAAACGAGACAGAATCATTCTCTGAAACAACGTAATGATTTGTGCGTTCAGCTCACAGAGTTTAACCTTTCTTTTCATAGAGCAGTTTGAAAACACTCTGTTTGTAAAGTCTGCAAGTGGATATTTGGACCTTTACGAGGCCTTCGTTGGAAACGGGATTTCTTCATATAATGCAAGACAGAAGATTTCTCAGTAACTTCCTTGTGTTGTGTGTCTTCAGCTCACAGAGTTGAACCTTTCTTTAGACAGAGCAGATTTGAAACTCTCTTTTTGTGGAATTTGCAGTTGGAGATTTCAAGCGATTTCAGGCCAATGGTAGAAAAGGAAATATCTTCGTTTAAAAACTAGACAGAATCATTCTCTGAAACAACGTAATGATTTGTGCGTTCAGCTCACAGAGTTTAACCTTTCTTTTCATAGAGCAGTTTGAAAACAGTCTGTTTGTAAAGTCTGCAAGTGGATATTTGGACCTCTTTGAAGCCTTCGTTGGAAGCGGGATTTCTTCATAAAATGCTAGACAGAAGAATTCTCAGTAACTTCTTTGTGTGTGTGTATTCAACTCACAGAGTTGAACCTTCCTTTAGACAGAGTAGATTTGAAACACTCTTTTTGTTTAATTTACATGTGGAGATTTCAAGCGATTTGAGGCCAATGACAGAAAAGGAAATATCTTCGTTTAAAAACGAGACAGAATCATTCTCTGAAACAACGTAATGATTTGTGCGTTCAGCTCACAGAGTTTAACCTTTCTTTTCATAGAGCAGTTTGCAAAGACTCTGTTTGTAAAGTCTGCAAGTGGATATTTGGACCTTTACGAGGCCTTCGTTGGAAACGGGATTTCTTCATATAATGCAAGACAGAAGATTTCTCAGTAACTTCCTTGTGTTGTGTGTCTTCAGCTCACAGAGTTGAACCTTTCTTTAGACAGAGCAGATTTGAAACTCTCTTTTTGTGGAATTTGCAGTTGGAGATTTCAAGCGATTTCAGGCCAATGGTAGAAAAGGAAATATCTTCGTTTAAAAACTAGACAGAATCATTCTCTGAAACAACGTAATGATTTGTGCGTTCAGCTCACAGAGTTTAACCTTTCTTTTCATAGAGCAGTTTGAAAACAGTCTGTTTGTAAAGTCTGCAAGTGGATATTTGGACCTCTTTGAAGCCTTCGTTGGAAGCGGGATTTCTTCATAAAATGCTAGACAGAAGAATTCTCAGTAACTTCTTTGTGTGTGTGTATTCAACTCACAGAGTTGAACCTTCCTTTAGACAGAGTAGATTTGAAACACTCTTTTTGTTTAATTTACATGTGGAGATTTCAAGCGAATTGAGGCCAATGACAGAAAAGGAAATATCTTCGTTTAAAAACGAGACAGAATCATTCTCTGAAACAACGTAATGATTTGTGCGTTCAGCTCACAGAGTTTAACCTTTCTTTTCATAGAGCAGTTTGCAAACACTCTGTTTGTAAAGTCTGCAAGTGGATATTTGGACCTTTACGAGGCCTTCGTTGGAAACGGGATTTCTTCATATAATGCAAGACAGAAGATTTCTCAGTAACTTCCTTGTGTTGTGTGTCTTCAGCTCACAGAGTTGAACCTTTCTTTAGACAGAGCAGATTTGAAACTCTCTTTTTGTGGAATTTGCAGTTGGAGATTTCAAGCGATTTCAGGCCAATGGTAGAAAAGGAAATATCTTCGTTTAAAAACTAGACAGAATCATTCTCTGAAACAACGTAATGATTTGTGCGTTCAGCTCACAGAGTTTAACCTTTCTTTTCATAGAGCAGTTTGAAAACAGTCTGTTTGTAAAGTCTGCAAGTGGATATTTGGACCTCTTGGAAGCCTTCGTTGGAAGCGGGATTTCTTCATAAAATGCTAGACAGAAGAATTCTCAGTAACTTCTTTGTGTGTGTGTATTCAACTCACAGAGTTGAACCTTCCTTTAGACAGAGTAGATTTGAAACACTCTTTTTGTTTAATTTACATGTGGAGATTTCAAGCGAATTGAGGCCAATGACAGAAAAGGAAATATCTTCGTTTAAAAACGAGACAGAATCATTCTCTGAAACAACGTAATGATTTGTGCGTTCAGCTCACAGAGTTTAACCTTTCTTTTCATAGAGCAGTTTGCATACACTCTGTTTGTAAAGTCTGCAAGTGGATATTTGGACCTTTACGAGGCCTTCGTTGGAAACGGGATTTCTTCATATAATGCAAGACAGAAGATTTCTCAGTAACTTCCTTGTGTTGTGTGTCTTCAGCTCACAGAGTTGAACCTTTCTTTAGACAGAGCAGATTTGAAACTCTCTTTTTGTGGAATTTGCAGTTGGAGATTTCAAGCGATTTCAGGCCAATGGTAGAAAAGGAAATATCTTCGTTTAAAAACTAGACAGAATCATTCTCTGAAACAACGTAATGATTTGTGCGTTCAGCTCACAGAGTTTAACCTTTCTTTTCATAGAGCAGTTTGAAAACAGTCTGTTTGTAAAGTCTGCAAGTGGATATTTGGACCTCTTTGAAGCCTTCGTTGGAAGCGGGATTTCTTCATAAAATGCTAGACAGAAGAATTCTCAGTAACTTCTTTGTGTGTGTGTATTCAACTCACAGAGTTGAACCTTCCTTTAGACAGAGTAGATTTGAAACACTCTTTTTGTTTAATTTACATGTGGAGATTTCAAGCGATTTGAGGCCAATGACAGAAAAGGAAATATCTTCGTTTAAAAACGAGACAGAATCATTCTCTGAAACAACGTAATGATTTGTGCGTTCAGCTCACAGAGTTTAACCTTTCTTTTCATAGAGCAGTTTGCAAAGACTCTGTTTGTAAAGTCTGCAAGTGGATATTTGCACCTTTACGAGGCCTTCGTTGGAAACGGGATTTCTTCATATAATGCAAGACAGAAGATTTCTCAGTAACTTCCTTGTGTTGTGTGTCTTCAGCTCACAGAGTTGAACCTTTCTTTAGACAGAGCAGATTTGAAACTCTCTTTTTGTGGAATTTGCAGTTGGAGATTTCAAGCGATTTCAGGCCAATGGTAGAAAAGGAAATATCTTCGTTTAAAAACTAGACAGAATCATTCTCTGAAACAACGTAATGATTTGTGCGTTCAGCTCACAGAGTTTAACCTTTCTTTTCATAGAGCAGTTTGAAAACAGTCTGTTTGTAAAGTCTGCAAGTGGATATTTGGACCTCTTTGAAGCCTTCGTTGGAAGCGGGATTTCTTCATAAAATGCTAGACAGAAGAATTCTCAGTAACTTCTTTGTGTGTGTGTATTCAACTCACAGAGTTGAACCTTCCTTTAGACAGAGTAGATTTGAAACACTCTTTTTGTTTAATTTACATGTGGAGATTTCAAGCGAATTGAGGCCAATGACAGAAAAGGAAATATCTTCGTTTAAAAACGAGACAGAATCATTCTCTGAAACAACGTAATGATTTGTGCGTTCAGCTCACAGAGTTTAACCTTTCTTTTCATAGAGCAGTTTGAAAACACTCTGTTTGTAAAGTCTGCAAGTGGATATTTGGACCTTTACGAGGCCTTCGTTGGAAACGGGATTTCTTCATATAATGCAAGACAGAAGATTTCTCAGTAACTTCCTTGTGTTGTGTGTCTTCAGCTCACAGAGTTGAACCTTTCTTTAGACAGAGCAGATTTGAAACTCTCTTTTTGTGGAATTTGCAGTTGGAGATTTCAAGCGATTTCAGGCCAATGGTAGAAAAGGAAATATCTTCGTTTAAAAACTAGACAGAATCATTCTCTGAAACAACGTAATGATTTGTGCGTTCAGCTCACAGAGTTTAACCTTTCTTTTCATAGAGCAGTTTGAAAACAGTCTGTTTGTAAAGTCTGCAAGTGGATATTTGGACCTCTTTGAAGCCTTCGTTGGAAGCGGGATTTCTTCATAAAATGCTAGACAGAAGAATTCTCAGTAACTTCTTTGTGTGTGTGTATTCAACTCACAGAGTTGAACCTTCCTTTAGACAGAGTAGATTTGAAACACTCTTTTTGTTTAATTTACATGTGGAGATTTCAAGCGAATTGAGGCCAATGACAGAAAAGGAAATATCTTCGTTTAAAAACGAGACAGAATCATTCTCTGAAACAACGTAATGATTTGTGCGTTCAGCTCACAGAGTTTAACCTTTCTTTTCATAGAGCAGTTTGCAAACACTCTGTTTGTAAAGTCTGCAAGTGGATATTTGGACCTTTACGAGGCCTTCGTTGGAAACGGGATTTTTTCATATAATGCAAGACAGAAGATTTCTCAGTAACTTCCTTGTGTTGTGTGTCTTCAGCTCACAGAGTTGAACCTTTCTTTAGACAGAGCAGATTTGAAACTCTCTTTTTGTGGAATTTGCAGTTGGAGATTTCAAGCGATTTCAGGCCAATGGTAGAAAAGGAAATATCTTCGTTTAAAAACTAGACAGAATCATTCTCTGAAACAACGTAATGATTTGTGCGTTCAGCTCACAGAGTTTAACCTTTCTTTTCATAGAGCAGTTTGAAAACAGTCTGTTTGTAAAGTCTGCAAGTGGATATTTGGACCTCTTGGAAGCCTTCGTTGGAAGCGGGATTTCTTCATAAAATGCTAGACAGAAGAATTCTCAGTAACTTCTTTGTGTGTGTGTATTCAACTCACAGAGTTGAACCTTCCTTTAGACAGAGTAGATTTGAAACACTCTTTTTGTTTAATTTACATGTGGAGATTTCAAGCGAATTGAGGCCAATGACAGAAAAGGAAATATCTTCGTTTAAAAACGAGACAGAATCATTCTCTGAAACAACGTAATGATTTGTGCGTTCAGCTCACAGAGTTTATCCTTTCTTTTCATAGAGCAGTTTGCAAACACTCTGTTTGTAAAGTCTGCAAGTGGATATTTGGACCTTTACGAGGCCTTCGTTGGAAACGGGATTTCTTCATATAATGCAAGACAGAAGATTTCTCAGTAACTTCCTTGTGTTGTGTGTCTTCAGCTCACAGAGTTGAACCTTTCTTTAGACAGAGCAGATTTGAAACTCTCTTTTTGTGGAATTTGCAGTTGGAGATTTCAAGCGATTTCAGGCCAATGGTAGAAAAGGAAATATCTTCGTTTAAAAACTAGACAGAATCATTCTCTGAAACAACGTAATGATTTGTGCGTTCAGCTCACAGAGTTTAACCTTTCTTTTCATAGAGCAGTTTGAAAACAGTCTGTTTGTAAAGTCTGCAAGTGGATATTTGGACCTCTTGGAAGCCTTCGTTGGAAGCGGGATTTCTTCATAAAATGCTAGACAGAAGAATTCTCAGTAACTTCTTTGTGTGTGTGTATTCAACTCACAGAGTTGAACCTTCCTTTAGACAGAGTAGATTTGAAACACTCTTTTTGTTTAATTTACATGTGGAGATTTCAAGCGAATTGAGGCCAATGACAGAAAAGGAAATATCTTCGTTTAAAAACGAGACAGAATCATTCTCTGAAACAACGTAATGATTTGTGCGTTCAGCTCACAGAGTTTAACCTTTCTTTTCATAGAGCAGTTTGCAAACACTCTGTTTGTAAAGTCTGCAAGTGGATATTTGGACCTTTACGAGGCCTTCGTTGGAAACGGGATTTCTTCATATAATGCAAGACAGAAGATTTCTCAGTAACTTCCTTGTGTTGTGTGTCTTCAGCTCACAGAGTTGAACCTTTCTTTAGACAGAGCAGATTTGAAACTCTCTTTTTGTGGAATTTGCAGTTGGAGATTTCAAGCGATTTCAGGCCAATGGTAGAAAAGGAAATATCTTCGTTTAAAAACTAGACAGAATCATTCTCTGAAACAACGTAATGATTTGTGCGTTCAGCTCACAGAGTTTAAACTTTCTTTTCATAGAGCAGTTTGAAAACAGTCTGTTTGTAAAGTCTGCAAGTGGATATTTGGGCTTCTTTGAAGACTTCGTTGGAAGCGGGATTTCTTCATAAAATGCTAGACAGAAGAATTCTCAGTAACTTCTTTGTGTGTGTGTATTCAACTCACAGAGTTGAACCTTCCTTTAGACAGAGAAGATTTGAAACACTCTTTTTGTTTAATTTACATGTGGAGATTTCAAGCGAAATGAGGCCAATGACAGAAAAGGAAATATCTTCGTTTCAAAACGAGACAGAATCATTCTCTGAAACAACGTAATGATTTGTGCGTTCAGCTCACAGAGTTTAACCTTTCTTTTCATAGAGCAGTTTGAAAACAGTCTGTTTCTAAAGTCTGCAAGTGGATATTTGCACCTTTACGAGGCCTTCGTTGGAAACGGGATTTCTTCATATAATGCAAGACAGAAGATTTCTCAGTAACTTCCTTGTGTTGTGTGTCTTCAGCTCACAGAGTTGAACCTTTCTTTAGACAGAGCAGATTTGAAACTCTCTTTTTGTGGAATTTGCAGTGGGAGATTTCAAGCGATTTCAGGCCAATGGTAGAAAAGGAAATATCTTCGTTTAAAAACTAGACAGAATCATTCTCTGAAACAACGTAATGATTTGTGCGTTCAGCTCACAGAGTTTAACCTTTCTTTTCATAGAGCAGTTTGAAAACAGTCTGTTTGTAAAGTCTGCAAGTGGATATTTGGACCTCTTTGAAGCCTTCGTTGGAAGCGGGATTTCTTCATAAAATGCTAGACAGAAGAATTCTCAGTAACTTCTTTGTGTGTGTGTATTCAACTCACAGAGTTGAACCTTCCTTTAGACAGAGTAGATTTGAAACACTCTTTTTGTTTAATTTACATGTGGAGATTTCAAGCGAATTGAGGCCAATGACAGAAAAGGAAATATCTTCGTTTAAAAACGAGACAGAATCATTCTCTGAAACAACGTAATGATTTGTGCGTTCAGCTCACAGAGTTTAACCTTTCTTTTCATAGAGCAGTTTGAAAACACTCTGTTTGTAAAGTCTGCAAGTGGATATTTGGACCTTTACGAGGCCTTCGTTGGAAACGGGATTTCTTCATATAATGCAAGACAGAAGATTTCTCAGTAACTTCCTTGTGTTGTGTGTCTTCAGCTCACAGAGTTGAACCTTTCTTTAGACAGAGCAGATTTGAAACTCTCTTTTTGTGGAATTTGCAGTTGGAGATTTCAAGCGATTTCAGGCCAATGGTAGAAAAGGAAATATCTTCGTTTAAAAACTAGACAGAATCATTCTCTGAAACAACGTAATGATTTGTGCGTTCAGCTCACAGAGTTTAACCTTTCTTTTCATAGAGCAGTTTGAAAACAGTCTGTTTGTAAAGTCTGCAAGTGGATATTTGGACCTCTTTGAAGCCTTCGTTGGAAGCGGGATTTCTTCATAAAATGCTAGACAGAAGAATTCTCAGTAACTTCTTTGTGTGTGTGTATTCAACTCACAGAGTTGAACCTTCCTTTAGACAGAGTAGATTTGAAACACTCTTTTTGTTTAATTTACATGTGGAGATTTCAAGCGAATTGAGGCCAATGACAGAAAAGGAAATATCTTCGTTTAAAAACGAGACAGAATCATTCTCTGAAACAACGTAATGATTTGTGCGTTCAGCTCACAGAGTTTAACCTTTCTTTTCATAGAGCAGTTTGCATACACTCTGTTTGTAAAGTCTGCAAGTGGATATTTGGACCTTTACGAGGCCTTCGTTGGAAACGGGATTTCTTCATATAATGCAAGACAGAAGATTTCTCAGTAACTTCCTTGTGTTGTGTGTCTTCAGCTCACAGAGTTGAACCTTTCTTTAGACAGAGCAGATTTGAAACTCTCTTTTTGTGGAATTTGCAGTTGGAGATTTCAAGCGATTTCAGGCCAATGGTAGAAAAGGAAATATCTTCGTTTAAAAACTAGACAGAATCATTCTCTGAAACAACGTAATGATTTGTGCGTTCAGCTCACAGAGTTTAACCTTTCTTTTCATAGAGCAGTTTGAAAACAGTCTGTTTGTAAAGTCTGCAAGTGGATATTTGGACCTCTTGGAAGCCTTCGTTGGAAGCGGGATTTCTTCATAAAATGCTAGACAGAAGAATTCTCAGTAACTTCTTTGTGTGTGTGTATTCAACTCACAGAGTTGAACCTTCCTTTAGACAGAGTAGATTTGAAACACTCTTTTTGTTTAATTTACATGTGGAGATTTCAAGCGATTTGAGGCCAATGACAGAAAAGGAAATATCTTCGTTTAAAAACGAGACAGAATCATTCTCTGAAACAACGTAATGATTTGTGCGTTCAGCTCACAGAGTTTAACCTTTCTTTTCATAGAGCAGTTTGCAAAGACTCTGTTTGTAAAGTCTGCAAGTGGATATTTGCACCTTTACGAGGCCTTCGTTGGAAACGGGATTTCTTCATATAATGCAAGACAGAAGATTTCTCAGTAACTTCCTTGTGTTGTGTGTCTTCAGCTCACAGAGTTGAACCTTTCTTTAGACAGAGCAGATTTGAAACTCTCTTTTTGTGGAATTTGCAGTTGGAGATTTCAAGCGATTTCAGGCCAATGGTAGAAAAGGAAATATCTTCGTTTAAAAACTAGACAGAATCATTCTCTGAAACAACGTAATGATTTGTGCGTTCAGCTCACAGAGTTTAACCTTTCTTTTCATAGAGCAGTTTGAAAACAGTCTGTTTGTAAAGTCTGCAAGTGGATATTTGGACCTCTTTGAAGCCTTCGTTGGAAGCGGGATTTCTTCATAAAATGCTAGACAGAAGAATTCTCAGTAACTTCTTTGTGTGTGTGTATTCAACTCACAGAGTTGAACCTTCCTTTAGACAGAGTAGATTTGAAACACTCTTTTTGTTTAATTTACATGTGGAGATTTCAAGCGAATTGAGGCCAATGACAGAAAAGGAAATATCTTCGTTTAAAAACGAGACAGAATCATTCTCTGAAACAACGTAATGATTTGTGCGTTCAGCTCACAGAGTTTAACCTTTCTTTTCATAGAGCAGTTTGCAAACACTCTGTTTGTAAAGTCTGCAAGTGGATATTTGGACCTTTACGAGGCCTTCGTTGGAAACGGGATTTCTTCATATAATGCAAGACAGAAGATTTCTCAGTAACTTCCTTGTGTTGTGTGTCTTCAGCTCACAGAGTTGAACCTTTCTTTAGACAGAGCAGATTTGAAACTCTCTTTTTGTGGAATTTGCAGTTGGAGATTTCAAGCGATTTCAGGCCAATGGTAGAAAAGGAAATATCTTCGTTTAAAAACTAGACAGAATCATTCTCTGAAACAACGTAATGATTTGTGCGTTCAGCTCACAGAGTTTAACCTTTCTTTTCATAGAGCAGTTTGAAAACAGTCTGTTTGTAAAGTCTGCAAGTGGATATTTGGACCTCTTGGAAGCCTTCGTTGGAAGCGGGATTTCTTCATAAAATGCTAGACAGAAGAATTCTCAGTAACTTCTTTGTGTGTGTGTATTCAACTCACAGAGTTGAACCTTCCTTTAGACAGAGTAGATTTGAAACACTCTTTTTGTTTAATTTACATGTGGAGATTTCAAGCGAATTGAGGCCAATGACAGAAAAGGAAATATCTTCGTTTAAAAACGAGACAGAATCATTCTCTGAAACAACGTAATGATTTGTGCGTTCAGCTCACAGAGTTTAACCTTTCTTTTCATAGAGCAGTTTGCATACACTCTGTTTGTAAAGTCTGCAAGTGGATATTTGGACCTTTACGAGGCCTTCGTTGGAAACGGGATTTCTTCATATAATGCAAGACAGAAGATTTCTCAGTAACTTCCTTGTGTTGTGTGTCTTCAGCTCACAGAGTTGAACCTTTCTTTAGACAGAGCAGATTTGAAACTCTCTTTTTGTGGAATTTGCAGTTGGAGATTTCAAGCGATTTCAGGCCAATGGTAGAAAAGGAAATATCTTCGTTTAAAAACTAGACAGAATCATTCTCTGAAACAACGTAATGATTTGTGCGTTCAGCTCACAGAGTTTAACATTTCTTTTCATAGAGCAGTTTGAAAACAGTCTGTTTGTAAAGTCTGCAAGTGGATATTTGGACCTCTTTGAAGCCTTCGTTGGAAGCGGGATTTCTTCATAAAATGCTAGACAGAAGAATTCTCAGTAACTTCTTTGTGTGTGTGTATTCAACTCACAGAGTTGAACCTTCCTTTAGACAGAGTAGATTTGAAACACTCTTTTTGTTTAATTTACATGTGGAGATTTCAAGCGAATTGAGGCCAATGACAGAAAAGGAAATATCTTCGTTTAAAAACGAGACAGAATCATTCTCTGAAACAACGTAATGATTTGTGCGTTCAGCTCACAGAGTTTAACCTTTCTTTTCATAGAGCAGTTTGCAAACACTCTGTTTGTAAAGTCTGCAAGTGGATATTTGGACCTTTACGAGGCCTTCGTTGGAAACGGGATTTCTTCATATAATGCAAGACAGAAGATTTCTCAGTAACTTCCTTGTGTTGTGTGTCTTCAGCTCACAGAGTTGAACCTTTCTTTAGACAGAGCAGATTTGAAACTCTCTTTTTGTGGAATTTGCAGTTGGAGATTTCAAGCGATTTCAGGCCAATGGTAGAAAAGGAAATATCTTCGTTTAAAAACTAGACAGAATCATTCTCTGAAACAACGTAATGATTTGTGCGTTCAGCTCACAGAGTTTAAACTTTCTTTTCATAGAGCAGTTTGAAAACAGTCTGTTTGTAAAGTCTGCAAGTGGATATTTGGACTTCTTTGAAGACTTCGTTGGAAGCGGGATTTCTTCATAAAATGCTAGACAGAAGAATTCTCAGTAACTTCTTTGTGTGTGTGTATTCAACTCACAGAGTTGAACCTTCCTTTAGACAGAGAAGATTTGAAACACTCTTTTTGTTTAATTTACATGTGGAGATTTCAAGCGAAATGAGGCCAATGACAGAAAAGGAAATATCTTCGTTTCAAAACGAGACAGAATCATTCTCTGAAACAACGTAATGATTTGTGCGTTCAGCTCACAGAGTTTAACCTTTCTTTTCATAGAGCAGTTTGAAAACAGTCTGTTTCTAAAGTCTGCAAGTGGATATTTGGACCTCTTGGAAGCCTTCGTTGGAAGCGGGATTTCTTCATAAAATGCTAGACAGAAGAATTCTCAGTAACTTCTTTGTGTGTGTGTATTCAACTCACAGAGTTGAACCTTCCTTTAGACAGAGTAGATTTGAAACACTCTTTTTGTTTAATTTACATGTGGAGATTTCAAGCGAATTGAGGCCAATGACAGAAAAGGAAATATCTTCGTTTAAAAACGAGACAGAATCATTCTCTGAAACAACGTAATGATTTGTGCGTTCAGCTCACAGAGTTTAACCTTTCTTTTCATAGAGCAGTTTGCAAACACTCTGTTTGTAAAGTCTGCAAGTGGATATTTGGACCTTTACGAGGCCTTCGTTGGAAACGGGATTTCTTCATATAATGCAAGACAGAAGATTTCTCAGTAACTTCCTTGTGTTGTGTGTCTTCAGCTCACAGAGTTGAACCTTTCTTTAGACAGAGCAGATTTGAAACTCTCTTTTTGTGGAATTTGCAGTTGGAGATTTCAAGCGATTTCAGGCCAATGGTAGAAAAGGAAATATCTTCGTTTAAAAACTAGACAGAATCATTCTCTGAAACAACGTAATGATTTGTGCGTTCAGCTCACAGAGTTTAACCTTTCTTTTCATAGAGCAGTTTGAAAACAGTCTGTTTGTAAAGTCTGCAAGTGGATATTTGGACCTCTTGGAAGCCTTCGTTGGAAGCGGGATTTCTTCATAAAATGCTAGACAGAAGAATTCTCAGTAACTTCTTTGTGTGTGTGTATTCAACTCACAGAGTTGAACCTTCCTTTAGACAGAGTAGATTTGAAACACTCTTTTTGTTTAATTTACATGTGGAGATTTCAAGCGAATTGAGGCCAATGACAGAAAAGGAAATATCTTCGTTTAAAAACGAGACAGAATCATTCTCTGAAACAACGTAATGATTTGTGCGTTCAGCTCACACAGTTTAACCTTTCTTTTCATAGAGCAGTTTGCATACACTCTGTTTGTAAAGTCTGCAAGTGGATATTTGGACCTTTACGAGGCCTTCGTTGGAAACGGGATTTCTTCATATAATGCAAGACAGAACATTTCTCAGTAACTTCCTTGTGTTGTGTGTCTTCAGCTCACAGAGTTGAACCTTTCTTTAGACAGAGCAGATTTGAAACTCTCTTTTTGTGGAATTTGCAGTTGGAGATTTCAAGCGATTTCAGGCCAATGGTAGAAAAGGAAATATCTTCGTTTAAAAACTAGACAGAATCATTCTCTGAAACAACGTAATGATTTGTGCGTTCAGCTCACAGAGTTTAACCTTTCTTTTCATAGAGCAGTTTGAAAACAGTCTGTTTGTAAAGTCTGCAAGTGGATATTTGGACCTCTTGGAAGCCTTCGTTGGAAGCGGGATTTCTTCATAAAATGCTAGACAGAAGAATTCTCAGTAACTTCTTTGTGTGTGTGTATTCAACTCACAGAGTTGAACCTTCCTTTAGACAGAGTAGATTTGAAACACTCCTTTTGTTTAATTTACATGTGGAGATTTCAAGCGAATTGAGGCCAATGACAGAAAAGGAAATATCTTCGTTTAAAAACGAGACAGAATCATTCTCTGAAACAACGTAATGATTTGTGCGTTCAGCTCACAGAGTTTAACCTTTCTTTTCATAGAGCAGTTTGCAAACACTCTGTTTGTAAAGTCTGCAAGTGGATATTTGGACCTTTACGAGGCCTTCGTTGGAAACGGGATTTCTTCATATAATGCAAGACAGAAGATTTCTCAGTAACTTCCTTGTGTTGTGTGTCTTCAGCTCACAGAGTTGAACCTTTCTTTAGACAGAGCAGATTTGAAACTCTCTTTTTGTGGAATTTGCAGTTGGAGATTTCAAGCGATTTCAGGCCAATGGTAGAAAAGGAAATATCTTCGTTTAAAAACTAGACAGAATCATTCTCTGAAACAACGTAATGATTTGTGCGTTCAGCTCACAGAGTTTAAACTTTCTTTTCATAGAGCAGTTTGAAAACAGTCTGTTTGTAAAGTCTGCAAGTGGATATTTGGGCTTCTTTGAAGACTTCGTTGGAAGCGGGATTTCTTCATAAAATGCTAGACAGAAGAATTCTCAGTAACTTCTTTGTGTGTGTGTATTCAACTCACAGAGTTGAACCTTCCTTTAGACAGAGAAGATTTGAAACACTCTTTTTGTTTAATTTACATGTGGAGATTTCAAGCGAAATGAGGCCAATGACAGAAAAGGAAATATCTTCGTTTCAAAACGAGACAGAATCATTCTCTGAAACAACGTAATGATTTGTGCGTTCAGCTCACAGAGTTTAACCTTTCTTTTCATAGAGCAGTTTGAAAACAGTCTGTTTCTAAAGTCTGCAAGTGGATATTTGCACCTTTACGAGGCCTTCGTTGGAAACGGGATTTCTTCATATAATGCAAGACAGAAGATTTCTCAGTAACTTCCTTGTGTTGTGTGTCTTCAGCTCACAGAGTTGAACCTTTCTTTAGACAGAGCAGATTTGAAACTCTCTTTTTGTGGAATTTGCAGTGGGAGATTTCAAGCGATTTCAGGCCAATGGTAGAAAAGGAAATATCTTCGTTTAAAAACTAGACAGAATCATTCTCTGAAACAACGTAATGATTTGTGCGTTCAGCTCACAGAGTTTAACCTTTCTTTTCATAGAGCAGTTTGAAAACAGTCTGTTTGTAAAGTCTGCAAGTGGATATTTGGACCTCTTTGAAGCCTTCGTTGGAAGCGGGATTTCTTCATAAAATGCTAGACAGAAGAATTCTCAGTAACTTCTTTGTGTGTGTGTATTCAACTCACAGAGTTGAACCTTCCTTTAGACAGAGTAGATTTGAAACACTCTTTTTGTTTAATTTACATGTGGAGATTTCAAGCGAATTGAGGCCAATGACAGAAAAGGAAATATCTTCGTTTAAAAACGAGACAGAATCATTCTCTGAAACAACGTAATGATTTGTGCGTTCAGCTCACAGAGTTTAACCTTTCTTTTCATAGAGCAGTTTGAAAACACTCTGTTTGTAAAGTCTGCAAGTGGATATTTGGACCTTTACGAGGCCTTCGTTGGAAACGGGATTTCTTCATATAATGCAAGACAGAAGATTTCTCAGTAACTTCCTTGTGTTGTGTGTCTTCAGCTCACAGAGTTGAACCTTTCTTTAGACAGAGCAGATTTGAAACTCTCTTTTTGTGGAATTTGCAGTTGGAGATTTCAAGCGATTTCAGGCCAATGGTAGAAAAGGAAATATCTTCGTTTAAAAACTAGACAGAATCATTCTCTGAAACAACGTAATGATTTGTGCGTTCAGCTCACAGAGTTTAACCTTTCTTTTCATAGAGCAGTTTGAAAACAGTCTGTTTGTAAAGTCTGCAAGTGGATATTTGGACCTCTTTGAAGCCTTCGTTGGAAGCGGGATTTCTTCATAAAATGCTAGACAGAAGAATTCTCAGTAACTTCTTTGTGTGTGTGTATTCAACTCACAGAGTTGAACCTTCCTTTAGACAGAGTAGATTTGAAACACTCTTTTTGTTTAATTTACATGTGGAGATTTCAAGCGAATTGAGGCCAATGACAGAAAAGGAAATATCTTCGTTTAAAAACGAGACAGAATCATTCTCTGAAACAACGTAATGATTTGTGCGTTCAGCTCACAGAGTTTAACCTTTCTTTTCATAGAGCAGTTTGCATACACTCTGTTTGTAAAGTCTGCAAGTGGATATTTGGACCTTTACGAGGCCTTCGTTGGAAACGGGATTTCTTCATATAATGCAAGACAGAAGATTTCTCAGTAACTTCCTTGTGTTGTGTGTCTTCAGCTCACAGAGTTGAACCTTTCTTTAGACAGAGCAGATTTGAAACTCTCTTTTTGTGGAATTTGCAGTTGGAGATTTCAAGCGATTTCAGGCCAATGGTAGAAAAGGAAATATCTTCGTTTAAAAACTAGACAGAATCATTCTCTGAAACAACGTAATGATTTGTGCGTTCAGCTCACAGAGTTTAACCTTTCTTTTCATAGAGCAGTTTGAAAACAGTCTGTTTCTAAAGTCTGCAAGTGGATATTTGCACCTTTACGAGGCCTTCGTTGGAAACGGGATTTCTTCATATAATGCAAGACAGAAGATTTCTCAGTAACTTCCTTGTGTTGTGTGTCTTCAGCTCACAGAGTTGAACCTTTCTTTAGACAGAGCAGATTTGAAACTCTCTTTTTGTGGAATTTGCAGTGGGAGATTTCAAGCGATTTCAGGCCAATGGTAGAAAAGGAAATATCTTCGTTTAAAAACTAGACAGAATCATTCTCTGAAACAACGTAATGATTTGTGCGTTCAGCTCACAGAGTTTAACCTTTCTTTTCATAGAGCAGTTTGAAAACAGTCTGTTTGTAAAGTCTGCAAGTGGATATTTGGACCTCTTTGAAGCCTTCGTTGGAAGCGGGATTTCTTCATAAAATGCTAGACAGAAGAATTCTCAGTAACTTCTTTGTGTGTGTGTATTCAACTCACAGAGTTGAACCTTCCTTTAGACAGAGTAGATTTGAAACACTCTTTTTGTTTAATTTACATGTGGAGATTTCAAGCGAATTGAGGCCAATGACAGAAAAGGAAATATCTTCGTTTAAAAACGAGACAGAATCATTCTCTGAAACAACGTAATGATTTGTGCGTTCAGCTCACAGAGTTTAACCTTTCTTTTCATAGAGCAGTTTGAAAACACTCTGTTTGTAAAGTCTGCAAGTGGATATTTGGACCTTTACGAGGCCTTCGTTGGAAACGGGATTTCTTCATATAATGCAAGACAGAAGATTTCTCAGTAACTTCCTTGTGTTGTGTGTCTTCAGCTCACAGAGTTGAACCTTTCTTTAGACAGAGCAGATTTGAAACTCTCTTTTTGTGGAATTTGCAGTTGGAGATTTCAAGCGATTTCAGGCCAATGGTAGAAAAGGAAATATCTTCGTTTAAAAACTAGACAGAATCATTCTCTGAAACAACGTAATGATTTGTGCGTTCAGCTCACAGAGTTTAACCTTTCTTTTCATAGAGCAGTTTGAAAACAGTCTGTTTGTAAAGTCTGCAAGTGGATATTTGGACCTCTTTGAAGCCTTCGTTGGAAGCGGGATTTCTTCATAAAATGCTAGACAGAAGAATTCTCAGTAACTTCTTTGTGTGTGTGTATTCAACTCACAGAGTTGAACCTTCCTTTAGACAGAGTAGATTTGAAACACTCTTTTTGTTTAATTTACATGTGGAGATTTCAAGCGAATTGAGGCCAATGACAGAAAAGGAAATATCTTCGTTTAAAAACGAGACAGAATCATTCTCTGAAACAACGTAATGATTTGTGCGTTCAGCTCACAGAGTTTAACCTTTCTTTTCATAGAGCAGTTTGCATACACTCTGTTTGTAAAGTCTGCAAGTGGATATTTGGACCTTTACGAGGCCTTCGTTGGAAACGGGATTTCTTCATATAATGCAAGACAGAAGATTTCTCAGTAACTTCCTTGTGTTGTGTGTCTTCAGCTCACAGAGTTGAACCTTTCTTTAGACAGAGCAGATTTGAAACTCTCTTTTTGTGGAATTTGCAGTTGGAGATTTCAAGCGATTTCAGGCCAATGGTAGAAAAGGAAATATCTTCGTTTAAAAACTAGACAGAATCATTCTCTGAAACAACGTAATGATTTGTGCGTTCAGCTCACAGAGTTTAACCTTTCTTTTCATAGAGCAGTTTGAAAACAGTCTGTTTGTAAAGTCTGCAAGTGGATATTTGGACCTCTTGGAAGCCTTCGTTGGAAGCGGGATTTCTTCATAAAATGCTAGACAGAAGAATTCTCAGTAACTTCTTTGTGTGTGTGTATTCAACTCACAGAGTTGAACCTTCCTTTAGACAGAGTAGATTTGAAACACTCTTTTTGTTTAATTTATATGTGGAGATTTCAAGCGAATTGAGGCCAATGACAGAAAAGGAAATATCTTCGTTTAAAAACGAGACAGAATCATTCTCTGAAACAACGTAATGATTTGTGCGTTCAGCTCACAGAGTTTAACCTTTCTTTTCATAGAGCAGTTTGAAAACACTCTGTTTGTAAAGTCTGCAAGTGGATATTTGGACCTTTACGAGGCCTTCGTTGGAAACGGGATTTCTTCATATAATGCAAGACAGAAGATTTCTCAGTAACTTCCTTGTGTTGTGTGTCTTCAGCTCACAGAGTTGAACCTTTCTTTAGACAGAGCAGATTTGAAACTCTCTTTTTGTGGAATTTGCAGTTGGAGATTTCAAGCGATTTCAGGCCAATGGTAGAAAAGGAAATATCTTCGTTTAAAAACTAGACAGAATCATTCTCTGAAACAACGTAATGATTTGTGCGTTCAGCTCACAGAGTTTAACCTTTCTTTTCATAGAGCAGTTTGAAAACAGTCTGTTTGTAAAGTCTGCAAGTGGATATTTGGACCTCTTTGAAGCCTTCGTTGGAAGCGGGATTTCTTCATAAAATGCTAGACAGAAGAATTCTCAGTAACTTCTTTGTGTGTGTGTATTCAACTCACAGAGTTGAACCTTCCTTTAGACAGAGTAGATTTGAAACACTCTTTTTGTTTAATTTACATGTGGAGATTTCAAGCGAATTGAGGCCAATGACAGAAAAGGAAATATCTTCGTTTAAAAACGAGACAGAATCATTCTCTGAAACAACGTAATGATTTGTGCGTTCAGCTCACAGAGTTTAACCTTTCTTTTCATAGAGCAGTTTGCATACACTCTGTTTGTAAAGTCTGCAAGTGGATATTTGGACCTTTACGAGGCCTTCGTTGGAAACGGGATTTCTTCATATAATGCAAGACAGAAGATTTCTCAGTAACTTCCTTGTGTTGTGTGTCTTCAGCTCACAGAGTTGAACCTTTCTTTAGACAGAGCAGATTTGAAACTCTCTTTTTGTGGAATTTGCAGTTGGAGATTTCAAGCGATTTCAGGCCAATGGTAGAAAAGGAAATATCTTCGTTTAAAAACTAGACAGAATCATTCTCTGAAACAACGTAATGATTTGTGCGTTCAGCTCACAGAGTTTAACCTTTCTTTTCATAGAGCAGTTTGAAAACAGTCTGTTTGTAAAGTCTGCAAGTGGATATTTGGACCTCTTTGAAGCCTTCGTTGGAAGCGGGATTTCTTCATAAAATGCTAGACAGAAGAATTCTCAGTAACTTCTTTGTGTGTGTGTATTCAACTCACAGAGTTGAACCTTCCTTTAGACAGAGTAGATTTGAAACACTCTTTTTGTTTAATTTACATGTGGAGATTTCAAGCGATTTGAGGCCAATGACAGAAAAGGAAATATCTTCGTTTAAAAACGAGACAGAATCATTCTCTGAAACAACGTAATGATTTGTGCGTTCAGCTCACAGAGTTTAACCTTTCTTTTCATAGAGCAGTTTGCAAAGACTCTGTTTGTAAAGTCTGCAAGTGGATATTTGCACCTTTACGAGGCCTTCGTTGGAAACGGGATTTCTTCATATAATGCAAGACAGAAGATTTCTCAGTAACTTCCTTGTGTTGTGTGTCTTCAGCTCACAGAGTTGAACCTTTCTTTAGACAGAGCAGATTTGAAACTCTCTTTTTGTGGAATTTGCAGTTGGAGATTTCAAGCGATTTCAGGCCAATGGTAGAAAAGGAAATATCTTCGTTTAAAAACTAGACAGAATCATTCTCTGAAACAACGTAATGATTTGTGCGTTCAGCTCACAGAGTTTAACCTTTCTTTTCATAGAGCAGTTTGAAAACAGTCTGTTTGTAAAGTCTGCAAGTGGATATTTGGACCTCTTTGAAGCCTTCGTTGGAAGCGGGATTTCTTCATAAAATGCTAGACAGAAGAATTCTCAGTAACTTCTTTGTGTGTGTGTATTCAACTCACAGAGTTGAACCTTCCTTTAGACAGAGTAGATTTGAAACACTCTTTTTGTTTAATTTACATGTGGAGATTTCAAGCGAATTGAGGCCAATGACAGAAAAGGAAATATCTTCGTTTAAAAACGAGACAGAATCATTCTCTGAAACAACGTAATGATTTGTGCGTTCAGCTCACAGAGTTTAACCTTTCTTTTCATAGAGCAGTTTGCAAACACTCTGTTTGTAAAGTCTGCAAGTGGATATTTGGACCTTTACGAGGCCTTCGTTGGAAACGGGATTTCTTCATATAATGCAAGACAGAAGATTTCTCAGTAACTTCCTTGTGTTGTGTGTCTTCAGCTCACAGAGTTGAACCTTTCTTTAGACAGAGCAGATTTGAAACTCTCTTTTTGTGGAATTTGCAGTTGGAGATTTCAAGCGATTTCAGGCCAATGGTAGAAAAGGAAATATCTTCGTTTAAAAACTAGACAGAATCATTCTCTGAAACAACGTAATGATTTGTGCGTTCAGCTCAAAGAGTTTAACCTTTCTTTTCATAGAGCAGTTTGAAAACAGTCTGTTTGTAAAGTCTGCAAGTGGATATTTGGACCTCTTGGAAGCCTTCGTTGGAAGCGGGATTTCTTCATAAAATGCTAGACAGAAGAATTCTCAGTAACTTCTTTGTGTGTGTGTATTCAACTCACAGAGTTGAACCTTCCTTTAGACAGAGTAGATTTGAAACACTCTTTTTGTTTAATTTACATGTGGAGATTTCAAGCGAATTGAGGCCAATGACAGAAAAGGAAATATCTTCGTTTAAAAACGAGACAGAATCATTCTCTGAAACAACGTAATGATTTGTGCGTTCAGCTCACAGAGTTTAACCTTTCTTTTCATAGAGCAGTTTGCATACACTCTGTTTGTAAAGTCTGCAAGTGGATATTTGGACCTTTACGAGGCCTTCGTTGGAAACGGGATTTCTTCATATAATGCAAGACAGAAGATTTCTCAGTAACTTCCTTGTGTTGTGTGTCTTCAGCTCACAGAGTTGAACCTTTCTTTAGACAGAGCAGATTTGAAACTCTCTTTTTGTGGAATTTGCAGTTGGAGATTTCAAGCGATTTCAGGCCAATGGTAGAAAAGGAAATATCTTCGTTTAAAAACTAGACAGAATCATTCTCTGAAACAACGTAATGATTTGTGCGTTCAGCTCACAGAGTTTAACCTTTCTTTTCATAGAGCAGTTTGAAAACAGTCTGTTTGTAAAGTCTGCAAGTGGATATTTGGACCTCTTTGAAGCCTTCGTTGGAAGCGGGATTTCTTCATAAAATGCTAGACAGAAGAATTCTCAGTAACTTCTTTGTGTGTGTGTATTCAACTCACAGAGTTGAACCTTCCTTTAGACAGAGTAGATTTGAAACACTCTTTTTGTTTAATTTACATGTGGAGATTTCAAGCGAATTGAGGCCAATGACAGAAAAGGAAATATCTTCGTTTAAAAACGAGACAGAATCATTCTCTGAAACAACGTAATGATTTGTGCGTTCAGCTCACAGAGTTTAACCTTTCTTTTCATAGAGCAGTTTGCAAACACTCTGTTTGTAAAGTCTGCAAGTGGATATTTGGACCTTTACGAGGCCTTCGTTGGAAACGGGATTTCTTCATATAATGCAAGACAGAAGATTTCTCAGTAACTTCCTTGTGTTGTGTGTCTTCAGCTCACAGAGTTGAACCTTTCTTTAGACAGAGCAGATTTGAAACTCTCTTTTTGTGGAATTTGCAGTTGGAGATTTCAAGCGATTTCAGGCCAATGGTAGAAAAGGAAATATCTTCGTTTAAAAACTAGACAGAATCATTCTCTGAAACAACGTAATGATTTGTGCGTTCAGCTCACAGAGTTTAACCTTTCTTTTCATAGAGCAGTTTGAAAACAGTCTGTTTGTAAAGTCTGCAAGTGGATATTTGGACCTCTTTGAAGCCTTCGTTGGAAGCGGGATTTCTTCATAAAATGCTAGACAGAAGAATTCTCAGTAACTTCTTTGTGTGTGTGTATTCAACTCACAGAGTTGAACCTTCCTTTAGACAGAGTAGATTTGAAACACTCTTTTTGTTTAATTTACATGTGGAGATTTCAAGCGAATTGAGGCCAATGACAGAAAAGGAAATATCTTCGTTTAAAAACGAGACAGAATCATTCTCTGAAACAACGTAATGATTTGTGCGTTCAGCTCACAGAGTTTAACCTTTCTTTTCATAGAGCAGTTTGCAAAGACTCTGTTTGTAAAGTCTGCAAGTGGATATTTGGACCTTTACGAGGCCTTCGTTGGAAACGGGATTTCTTCATATAATGCAAGACAGAAGATTTCTCAGTAACTTCCTTGTGTTGTGTGTCTTCAGCTCACAGAGTTGAACCTTTCTTTAGACAGAGCAGATTTGAAACTCTCTTTTTGTGGAATTTGCAGTTGGAGATTTCAAGCGATTTCAGGCCAATGGTAGAAAAGGAAATATCTTCGTTTAAAAACTAGACAGAATCATTCTCTGAAACAACGTAATGATTTGTGCGTTCAGCTCACAGAGTTTAACCTTTCTTTTCATAGAGCAGTTTGAAAACAGTCTGTTTGTAAAGTCTGCAAGTGGATATTTGGACCTCTTGGAAGCCTTCGTTGGAAGCGGGATTTCTTCATAAAATGCTAGACAGAAGAATTGTCAGTAACTTCTTTGTGTGTGTGTATTCAACTCACAGAGTTGAACCTTCCTTTAGACAGAGTAGATTTGAAACACTCTTTTTGTTTAATTTACATGTGGAGATTTCAAGCGAATTGAGGCCAATGACAGAAAAGGAAATATCTTCGTTTAAAAACGAGACAGAATCATTCTCTGAAACAACGTAATGATTTGTGCATTCAGCTCACAGAGTTTAACCTTTCTTTTCATAGAGCAGTTTGAAAACACTCTGTTTGTAAAGTCTGCAAGTGGATATTTGGACCTTTACGAGGCCTTCGTTGGAAACGGGATTTCTTCATATAATGCAAGACAGAAGATTTCTCAGTAACTTCCTTGTGTTGTGTGTCTTCAGCTCACAGAGTTGAACCTTTCTTTAGACAGAGCAGATTTGAAACTCTCTTTTTGTGGAATTTGCAGTTGGAGATTTCAAGCGATTTCAGGCCAATGGTGGAAAAGGAAATATCTTCGTTTAAAAACTAGACAGAATCATTCTCTGAAACAACGTAATGATTTGTGCGTTCAGCTCACAGAGTTTAACCTTTCTTTTCATAGAGCAGTTTGAAAACAGTCTGTTTGTAAAGTCTGCAAGTGGATATTTGGACCTCTTTGAAGCCTTCGTTGGAAGCGGGATTTCTTCATAAAATGCTAGACAGAAGAATTCTCAGTAACTTCTTTGTGTGTGTGTATTCAACTCACAGAGTTGAACCTTCCTTTAGACAGAGTAGATTTGAAACACTCTTTTTGTTTAATTTACATGTGGAGATTTCAAGCGATTTGAGGCCAATGACAGAAAAGGAAATATCTTCGTTTAAAAACGAGACAGAATCATTCTCTGAAACAACGTAATGATTTGTGCGTTTAGCTCACAGAGTTTAACCTTTCTTTTCATAGAGCAGTTTGCAAACACTCTGTTTGTAAAGTCTGCAAGTGGATATTTGGACCTTTACGAGGCCTTCGTTGGAAACGGGATTTCTTCATATAATGCAAGACAGAAGATTTCTCAGTAACTTCCTTGTGTTGTGTGTCTTCAGCTCACAGAGTTGAACCTTTCTTTAGACAGAGCAAGTTTGAAACTCTCTTTTTGTGGAATTTGCAGTTGGAGATTTCAAGCGATTTCAGGCCAATGGTAGAAAAGGAAATATCTTCGTTTAAAAACTAGACAGAATCATTCTCTGAAACAACGTAATGATTTGTGCGTTCAGCTCACAGAGTTTAACCTTTCTTTTCATAGAGCAGTTTGAAAACAGTCTGTTTGTAAAGTCTGCAAGTGGATATTTGGACCTCTTTGAAGCCTTCGTTGGAAGCGGGATTTCTTCATAAAATGCTAGACAGAAGAATTCTCAGTAACTTCTTTGTGTGTGTGTATTCAACTCACAGAGTTGAACCTTCCTTTAGACAGAGAAGATTTGAAACACTCTTTTTGTTTAATTTACATGTGGAGATTTCAAGCGAAATGAGGCCAATGACAGACAAGGAAATATCTTCGTTTCAAAACGAGACAGAATCATTCTCTGAAACAACGTAATGATTTGTGCGTTCAGCTCACAGAGTTTAACCTTTCTTTTCATAGAGCAGTTTGAAAACAGTCTGTTTGTAAAGTCTGCAAGTGGATATTTGGACCTCTTGGAAGCCTTCGTTGGAAGCGGGATTTCTTCATAAAATGCTAGACAGAAGAATTCTCAGTAACTTCTTTGTGTGTGTGTATTCAACTCACAGAGTTGAACCTTCCTTTAGACAGAGTAGATTTGAAACACTCTTTTTGTTTAATTTACATGTGGAGATTTCAAGCGAATTGAGGCCAATGACAGAAAAGGAAATATCTTCGTTTAAAAACGAGACAGAATCATTCTCTGAAACAACGTAATGATTTGTGCGTTCAGCTCACAGAGTTTAACCTTTCTTTTCATAGAGCAGTTTGCAAACACTCTGTTTGTAAAGTCTGCAAGTGGATATTTGGACCTTTACGAGGCCTTCGTTGGAAACGGGATTTCTTCATATAATGCAAGACAGAAGATTTCTCAGTAACTTCCTTGTGTTGTGTGTCTTCAGCTCACAGAGTTGAACCTTTCTTTAGACAGAGCAGATTTGAAACTCTCTTTTTGTGGAATTTGCTGTTGGAGATTTCAAGCGATTTCAGGCCAATGGTAGAAAAGGAAATATCTTCGTTTAAAAACTAGACAGAATCATTCTCTGAAACAACGTAATGATTTGTGCGTTCAGCTCACAGAGTTTAACCTTTCTTTTCATAGAGCAGTTTGAAAACAGTCTGTTTGTAAAGTCTGCAAGTGGATATTTGGACCTCTTTGAAGCCTTCGTTGGAAGCGGGATTTCTTCATAAAATGCTAGACAGAAGAATTCTCAGTAACTTCTTTGTGTGTGTGTATTCAACTCACAGAGTTGAACCTTCCTTTAGACAGAGTAGATTTGAAACACTCTTTTTGTTTAATTTACATGTGGAGATTTCAAGCGAATTGAGGCCAATGACAGAAAAGGAAATATCTTCGTTTAAAAACGAGACAGAATCATTCTCTGAAACAACGTAATGATTTGTGCGTTCAGCTCACAGAGTTTAACCTTTCTTTTCATAGAGCAGTTTGCAAACACTCTGTTTGTAAAGTCTGCAAGTGGATATTTGGACCTTTACGAGGCCTTCGTTGGAAACGGGATTTCTTCATATAATGCAAGACAGAAGATTTCTCAGTAACTTCCTTGTGTTGTGTGTCTTCAGCTCACAGAGTTGAACCTTTCTTTAGACAGAGCAGATTTGAAACTCTCTTTTTGTGGAATTTGCAGTTGGAGATTTCAAGCGATTTCAGGCCAATGGTAGAAAAGGAAATATCTTCGTTTAAAAACTAGACAGAATCATTCTCTGAAACAACGTAATGATTTGTGCGTTCAGCTCACAGAGTTTAACATTTCTTTTCATAGAGCAGTTTGAAAACAGTCTGTTTGTAAAGTCTGCAAGTGGATATTTGGACCTCTTTGAAGCCTTCGTTGGAAGCGGGATTTCTTCATAAAATGCTAGACAGAAGAATTCTCAGTAACTTCTTTGTGTGTGTGTATTCAACTCACAGAGTTGAACCTTCCTTTAGACAGAGTAGATTTGAAACACTCTTTTTGTTTAATTTACATGTGGAGATTTCAAGCGAATTGAGGCCAATGACAGAAAAGGAAATATCTTCGTTTAAAAACGAGACAGAATCATTCTCTGAAACAACGTAATGATTTGTGCGTTCAGCTCACAGAGTTTAACCTTTCTTTTCATAGAGCAGTTTGCAAACACTCTGTTTGTAAAGTCTGCAAGTGGATATTTGGACCTTTACGAGGCCTTCGTTGGAAACGGGATTTCTTCATATAATGCAAGACAGAAGATTTCTCAGTAACTTCCTTGTGTTGTGTGTCTTCAGCTCACAGAGTTGAACCTTTCTTTAGACAGAGCAGATTTGAAACTCTCTTTTTGTGGAATTTGCAGTTGGAGATTTCAAGCGATTTCAGGCCAATGGTAGAAAAGGAAATATCTTCGTTTAAAAACTAGACAGAATCATTCTCTGAAACAACGTAATGATTTGTGCGTTCAGCTCACAGAGTTTAACCTTTCTTTTCATAGAGCAGTTTGAAAACAGTCTGTTTGTAAAGTCTGCAAGTGGATATTTGGACCTCTTGGAAGCCTTCGTTGGAAGCGGGATTTCTTCATAAAATGCTAGACAGAAGAATTCTCAGTAACTTCTTTGTGTGTGTGTATTCAACTCACAGAGTTGAACCTTCCTTTAGACAGAGTAGATTTGAAACACTCTTTTTGTTTAATTTACATGTGGAGATTTCAAGCGAATTGAGGCCAATGACAGAAAAGGAAATATCTTCGTTTAAAAACGAGACAGAATCATTCTCTGAAACAACGTAATGATTTGTGCGTTCAGCTCACAGAGTTTAACCTTTCTTTTCATAGAGCAGTTTGCATACACTCTGTTTGTAAAGTCTGCAAGTGGATATTTGGACCTTTACGAGGCCTTCGTTGGAAACGGGATTTCTTCATATAATGCAAGACAGAAGATTTCTCAGTAACTTCCTTGTGTTGTGTGTCTTCAGCTCACAGAGTTGAACCTTTCTTTAGACAGAGCAGATTTGAAACTCTCTTTTTGTGGAATTTGCAGTTGGAGATTTCAAGCGATTTCAGGCCAATGGTAGAAAAGGAAATATCTTCGTTTAAAAACTAGACAGAATCATTCTCTGAAACAACGTAATGATTTGTGCGTTCAGCTCACAGAGTTTAACCTTTCTTTTCATAGAGCAGTTTGAAAACAGTCTGTTTGTAAAGTCTGCAAGTGGATATTTGGACCTCTTTGAAGCCTTCGTTGGAAGCGGGATTTCTTCATAAAATGCTAGACAGAAGAATTCTCAGTAACTTCTTTGTGTGTGTGTATTCAACTCACAGAGTTGAACCTTCCTTTAGACAGAGTAGATTTGAAACACTCTTTTTGTTTAATTTACATGTGGAGATTTCAAGCGAATTGAGGCCAATGACAGAAAAGGAAATATCTTCGTTTAAAAACGAGACAGAATCATTCTCTGAAACAACGTAATGATTTGTGCGTTCAGCTCACAGAGTTTAACCTTTCTTTTCATAGAGCAGTTTGCAAACACTCTGTTTGTAAAGTCTGCAAGTGGATATTTGGACCTTTACGAGGCCTTCGTTGGAAACGGGATTTCTTCATATAATGCAAGACAGAAGATTTCTCAGTAACTTCCTTGTGTTGTGTGTCTTCAGCTCACAGAGTTGAACCTTTCTTTAGACAGAGCAGATTTGAAACTCTCTTTTTGTGGAATTTGCAGTTGGAGATTTCAAGCGATTTCAGGCCAATGGTAGAAAAGGAAATATCTTCGTTTAAAAACTAGACAGAATCATTCTCTGAAACAACGTAATGATTTGTGCGTTCAGCTCACAGAGTTTAAACTTTCTTTTCATAGAGCAGTTTGAAAACAGTCTGTTTGTAAAGTCTGCAAGTGGATATTTGGACTTCTTTGAAGACTTCGTTGGAAGCGGGATTTCTTCATAAAATGCTAGACAGAAGAATTCTCAGTAACTTCTTTGTGTGTGTGTATTCAACTCACAGAGTTGAACCTTCCTTTAGACAGAGAAGATTTGAAACACTCTTTTTGTTTAATTTACATGTGGAGATTTCAAGCGAAATGAGGCCAATGACAGAAAAGGAAATATCTTCGTTTCAAAACGAGACAGAATCATTCTCTGAAACAACGTAATGATTTGTGCGTTCAGCTCACAGAGTTTAACCTTTCTTTTCATAGAGCAGTTTGAAAACAGTCTGTTTCTAAAGTCTGCAAGTGGATATTTGGACCTCTTGGAAGCCTTCGTTGGAAGCGGGATTTCTTCATAAAATGCTAGACAGAAGAATTCTCAGTAACTTCTTTGTGTGTGTGTATTCAACTCACAGAGTTGAACCTTCCTTTAGACAGAGTAGATTTGAAACACTCTTTTTGTTTAATTTACATGTGGAGATTTCAAGCGAATTGAGGCCAATGACAGAAAAGGAAATATCTTCGTTTAAAAACGAGACAGAATCATTCTCTGAAACAACGTAATGATTTGTGCGTTCAGCTCACAGAGTTTATCCTTTCTTTTCATAGAGCAGTTTGCAAACACTCTGTTTGTAAAGTCTGCAAGTGGATATTTGCACCTTTACGAGGCCTTCGTTGGAAACGGGATTTCTTCATATAATGCAAGACAGAAGATTTCTCAGTAACTTCCTTGTGTTGTGTGTCTTCAGCTCACAGAGTTGAACCTTTCTTTAGACAGAGCAGATTTGAAACTCTCTTTTTGTGGAATTTGCAGTTGGAGATTTCAAGCGATTTCAGGCCAATGGTAGAAAAGGAAATATCTTCGTTTAAAAACTAGACAGAATCATTCTCTGAAACAACGTAATGATTTGTGCGTTCAGCTCACAGAGTTTAACCTTTCTTTTCATAGAGCAGTTTGAAAACAGTCTGTTTGTAAAGTCTGCAAGTGGATATTTGGACCTCTTTGAAGCCTTCGTTGGAAGCGGGATTTCTTCATAAAATGCTAGACAGAAGAATTCTCAGTAACTTCTTTGTGTGTGTGTATTCAACTCACAGAGTTGAACCTTCCTTTAGACAGAGTAGATTTGAAACACTCTTTTTGTTTAATTTACATGTGGAGATTTCAAGCGAATTGAGGCCAATGACAGAAAAGGAAATATCTTCGTTTAAAAACGAGACAGAATCATTCTCTGAAACAACGTAATGATTTGTGCGTTCAGCTCACAGAGTTTAACCTTTCTTTTCATAGAGCAGTTTGAAAACACTCTGTTTGTAAAGTCTGCAAGTGGATATTTGGACCTTTACGAGGCCTTCGTTGGAAACGGGATTTCTTCATATAATGCAAGACAGAAGATTTCTCAGTAACTTCCTTGTGTTGTGTGTCTTCAGCTCACAGAGTTGAACCTTTCTTTAGACAGAGCAGATTTGAAACTCTCTTTTTGTGGAATTTGCAGTTGGAGATTTCAAGCGATTTCAGGCCAATGGTAGAAAAGGAAATATCTTCGTTTAAAAACTAGACAGAATCATTCTCTGAAACAACGTAATGATTTGTGCGTTCAGCTCACAGAGTTTAACCTTTCTTTTCATAGAGCAGTTTGAAAACAGTCTGTTTGTAAAGTCTGCAAGTGGATATTTGGACCTCTTTGAAGCCTTCGTTGGAAGCGGGATTTCTTCATAAAATGCTAGACAGAAGAATTCTCAGTAACTTCTTTGTGTGTGTGTATTCAACTCACAGAGTTGAACCTTCCTTTAGACAGAGTAGATTTGAAACACTCTTTTTGTTTAATTTACATGTGGAGATTTCAAGCGAATTGAGGCCAATGACAGAAAAGGAAATATCTTCGTTTAAAAACGAGACAGAATCATTCTCTGAAACAACGTAATGATTTGTGCGTTCAGCTCACAGAGTTTAACCTTTCTTTTCATAGAGCAGTTTGCAAAGACTCTGTTTGTAAAGTCTGCAAGTGGATATTTGGACCTTTACGAGGCCTTCGTTGGAAACGGGATTTCTTCATATAATGCAAGACAGAAGATTTCTCAGTAACTTCCTTGTGTTGTGTGTCTTCAGCTCACAGAGTTGAACCTTTCTTTAGACAGAGCAGATTTGAAACTCTCTTTTTGTGGAATTTGCAGTTGGAGATTTCAAGCGATTTCAGGCCAATGGTAGAAAAGGAAATATCTTCGTTTAAAAACTAGACAGAATCATTCTCTGAAACAACGTAATGATTTGTGCGTTCAGCTCACAGAGTTTAACCTTTCTTTTCATAGAGCAGTTTGAAAACAGTCTGTTTGTAAAGTCTGCAAGTGGATATTTGGACCTCTTTGAAGCCTTCGTTGGAAGCGGGATTTCTTCATAAAATGCTAGACAGAAGAATTGTCAGTAACTTCTTTGTGTGTGTGTATTCAACTCACAGAGTTGAACCTTCCTTTAGACAGAGTAGATTTGAAACACTCTTTTTGTTTAATTTACATGTGGAGATTTCAAGCGAATTGAGGCCAATGACAGAAAAGGAAATATCTTCGTTTAAAAACGAGACAGAATCATTCTCTGAAACAACGTAATGATTTGTGCATTCAGCTCACAGAGTTTAACCTTTCTTTTCATAGAGCAGTTTGAAAACACTCTGTTTGTAAAGTCTGCAAGTGGATATTTGGACCTTTACGAGGCCTTCGTTGGAAACGGGATTTCTTCATATAATGCAAGACAGAAGATTTCTCAGTAACTTCCTTGTGTTGTGTGTCTTCAGCTCACAGAGTTGAACCTTTCTTTAGACAGAGCAGATTTGAAACTCTCTTTTTGTGGAATTTGCAGTTGGAGATTTCAAGCGATTTCAGGCCAATGGTGGAAAAGGAAATATCTTCGTTTAAAAACTAGACAGAATCATTCTCTGAAACAACGTAATGATTTGTGCGTTCAGCTCACAGAGTTTAACCTTTCTTTTCATAGAGCAGTTTGAAAACAGTCTGTTTGTAAAGTCTGCAAGTGGATATTTGGACCTCTTTGAAGCCTTCGTTGGAAGCGGGATTTCTTCATAAAATGCTAGACAGAAGAATTCTCAGTAACTTCTTTGTGTGTGTGTATTCAACTCACAGAGTTGAACCTTCCTTTAGACAGAGTAGATTTGAAACACTCTTTTTGTTTAATTTACATGTGGAGATTTCAAGCGATTTGAGGCCAATGACAGAAAAGGAAATATCTTCGTTTAAAAACGAGACAGAATCATTCTCTGAAACAACGTAATGATTTGTGCGTTTAGCTCACAGAGTTTAACCTTTCTTTTCATAGAGCAGTTTGCAAACACTCTGTTTGTAAAGTCTGCAAGTGGATATTTGGACCTTTACGAGGCCTTCGTTGGAAACGGGATTTCTTCATATAATGCAAGACAGAAGATTTCTCAGTAACTTCCTTGTGTTGTGTGTCTTCAGCTCACAGAGTTGAACCTTTCTTTAGACAGAGCAAGTTTGAAACTCTCTTTTTGTGGAATTTGCAGTTGGAGATTTCAAGCGATTTCAGGCCAATGGTAGAAAAGGAAATATCTTCGTTTAAAAACTAGACAGAATCATTCTCTGAAACAACGTAATGATTTGTGCGTTCAGCTCACAGAGTTTAACCTTTCTTTTCATAGAGCAGTTTGAAAACAGTCTGTTTGTAAAGTCTGCAAGTGGATATTTGGACCTCTTTGAAGCCTTCGTTGGAAGCGGGATTTCTTCATAAAATGCTAGACAGAAGAATTCTCAGTAACTTCTTTGTGTGTGTGTATTCAACTCACAGAGTTGAACCTTCCTTTAGACAGAGAAGATTTGAAACACTCTTTTTGTTTAATTTACATGTGGAGATTTCAAGCGAAATGAGGCCAATGACAGACAAGGAAATATCTTCGTTTCAAAACGAGACAGAATCATTCTCTGAAACAACGTAATGATTTGTGCGTTCAGCTCACAGAGTTTAACCTTTCTTTTCATAGAGCAGTTTGAAAACAGTCTGTTTGTAAAGTCTGCAAGTGGATATTTGGACCTCTTGGAAGCCTTCGTTGGAAGCGGGATTTCTTCATAAAATGCTAGACAGAAGAATTCTCAGTAACTTCTTTGTGTGTGTGTATTCAACTCACAGAGTTGAACCTTCCTTTAGACAGAGTAGATTTGAAACACTCTTTTTGTTTAATTTACATGTGGAGATTTCAAGCGAATTGAGGCCAATGACAGAAAAGGAAATATCTTCGTTTAAAAACGAGACAGAATCATTCTCTGAAACAACGTAATGATTTGTGCGTTCAGCTCACAGAGTTTAACCTTTCTTTTCATAGAGCAGTTTGCAAACACTCTGTTTGTAAAGTCTGCAAGTGGATATTTGGACCTTTACGAGGCCTTCGTTGGAAACGGGATTTCTTCATATAATGCAAGACAGAAGATTTCTCAGTAACTTCCTTGTGTTGTGTGTCTTCAGCTCACAGAGTTGAACCTTTCTTTAGACAGAGCAGATTTGAAACTCTCTTTTTGTGGAATTTGCAGTTGGAGATTTCAAGCGATTTCAGGCCAATGGTAGAAAAGGAAATATCTTCGTTTAAAAACTAGACAGAATCATTCTCTGAAACAACGTAATGATTTGTGCGTTCAGCTCACAGAGTTTAACCTTTCTTTTCATAGAGCAGTTTGAAAACAGTCTGTTTGTAAAGTCTGCAAGTGGATATTTGGACCTCTTTGAAGCCTTCGTTGGAAGCGGGATTTCTTCATAAAATGCTAGACAGAAGAATTCTCAGTAACTTCTTTGTGTGTGTGTATTCAACTCACAGAGTTGAACCTTCCTTTAGACAGAGTAGATTTGAAACACTCTTTTTGTTTAATTTACATGTGGAGATTTCAAGCGAATTGAGGCCAATGACAGAAAAGGAAATATCTTCGTTTAAAAACGAGACAGAATCATTCTCTGAAACAACGTAATGATTTGTGCGTTCAGCTCACAGAGTTTAACCTTTCTTTTCATAGAGCAGTTTGCAAACACTCTGTTTGTAAAGTCTGCAAGTGGATATTTGGACCTTTACGAGGCCTTCGTTGGAAACGGGATTTCTTCATATAATGCAAGACAGAAGATTTCTCAGTAACTTCCTTGTGTTGTGTGTCTTCAGCTCACAGAGTTGAACCTTTCTTTAGACAGAGCAGATTTGAAACTCTCTTTTTGTGGAATTTGCAGTTGGAGATTTCAAGCGATTTCAGGCCAATGGTAGAAAAGGAAATATCTTCGTTTAAAAACTAGACAGAATCATTCTCTGAAACAACGTAATGATTTGTGCGTTCAGCTCACAGAGTTTAACATTTCTTTTCATAGAGCAGTTTGAAAACAGTCTGTTTGTAAAGTCTGCAAGTGGATATTTGGACCTCTTTGAAGCCTTCGTTGGAAGCGGGATTTCTTCATAAAATGCTAGACAGAAGAATTCTCAGTAACTTCTTTGTGTGTGTGTATTCAACTCACAGAGTTGAACCTTCCTTTAGACAGAGAAGATTTGAAACACTCTTTTTGTTTAATTTACATGTGGAGATTTCAAGCGAAATGAGGCCAATGACAGAGAAGGAAATATCTTCGTTTCAAAACGAGACAGAATCATTCTCTGAAACAACGTAATGATTTGTGCGTTCAGCTCACAGAGTTTAACCTTTCTTTTCATAGAGCAGTTTGAAAACAGTCTGTTTGTAAAGTCTGCAAGTGGATATTTGGACCTCTTGGAAGCCTTCGTTGGAAGCGGGATTTCTTCATAAAATGCTAGACAGAAGAATTCTCAGTAACTTCTTTGTGTGTGTGTATTCAACTCACAGAGTTGAACCTTCCTTTAGACAGAGTAGATTTGAAACACTCTTTTTGTTTAATTTACATGTGGAGATTTCAAGCGAATTGAGGCCAATGACAGAAAAGGAAATATCTTCGTTTAAAAACGAGACAGAATCATTCTCTGAAACAACGTAATGATTTGTGCGTTCAGCTCACAGAGTTTAACCTTTCTTTTCATAGAGCAGTTTGCAAAGACTCTGTTTGTAAAGTCTGCAAGTGGATATTTGCACCTTTACGAGGCCTTCGTTGGAAACGGGATTTCTTCATATAATGCAAGACAGAAGATTTCTCAGTAACTTCCTTGTGTTGTGTGTCTTCAGCTCACAGAGTTGAACCTTTCTTTAGACAGGGCAGATTTGAAACTCTCTTTTTGTGGAATTTGCAGTTGGAGATTTCAAGCGATTTCAGGCCAATGGTAGAAAAGGAAATATCTTCGTTTAAAAACTAGACAGAATCATTCTCTGAAACAACGTAATGATTTGTGCGTTCAGCTCACAGAGTTTAACCTTTCTTTTCATAGAGCAGTTTGAAAACAGTCTGTTTGTAAAGTCTGCAAGTGGATATTTGGACCTCTTTGAAGCCTTCGTTGGAAGCGGGATTTCTTCATAAAATGCTAGACAGAAGAATTCTCAGTAACTTCTTTGTGTGTGTGTATTCAACTCACAGAGTTGAACCTTCCTTTAGACAGAGTAGATTTGAAACACTCTTTTTGTTTAATTTACATGTGGAGATTTCAAGCGAATTGAGGCCAATGACAGAAAAGGAAATATCTTCGTTTAAAAACGAGACAGAATCATTCTCTGAAACAACGTAATGATTTGTGTGTTCAGCTCACAGAGTTTAACCTTTCTATTCATAGAGCAGTTTGCAAAGACTCTGTTTGTAAAGTCTGCAAGTGGATATTTGCACCTTTACGAGTCCTTCGTTGGAAACGGGATTTCTTCATATAATGCAAGACAGAAGATTTCTCAGTAACTTCCTTGTGTTGTGTGTCTTCAGCTCACAGAGTTGAACCTTTCTTTAGACAGGGCAGATTTGAAACTCTCTTTTTGTGGAATTTGCAGTTGGAGATTTCAAGCGATTTCAGGCCAATGGTAGAAAAGGAAATATCTTCGTTTAAAAACTAGACAGAATCATTCTCTGAAACAACGTAATGATTTGTGCGTTCAGCTCACAGAGTTTAACCTTTCTTTTCATAGAGCAGTTTGAAAACAGTCTGTTTGTAAAGTCTGCAAGTGGATATTTGGACCTCTTTGAAGCCTTCGTTGGAAGCGGGATTTCTTCATAAAATGCTAGACAGAAGAATTCTCAGTAACTTCTTTGTGTGTGTGTATTCAACTCACAGAGTTGAACCTTCCTTTAGACAGAGTAGATTTGAAACACTCTTTTTGTTTAATTTACATGTGGAGATTTCAAGCGAATTGAGGCCAATGACAGAAAAGGAAATATCTTCGTTTAAAAACGAGACAGAATCATTCTCTGAAACAACGTAATGATTTGTGTGTTCAGCTCACAGAGTTTAACCTTTCTTTTCATAGAGCAGTTTGCAAAGACTCTGTTTGTAAAGTCTGCAAGTGGATATTTGCACCTTTACGAGGCCTTCGTTGGAAACGGGATTTCTTCATATAATGCAAGACAGAAGATTTCTCAGTAACTTCCTTGTGTTGTGTGTCTTCAGCTCACAGAGTTGAACCTTTCTTTAGACAGAGCAGATTTGAAACTCTCTTTTTGTGGAATTTGCAGTTGGAGATTTCAAGCGATTTCAGGCCAATGGTAGAAAAGGAAATATCTTCGTTTAAAAACTAGACAGAATCATTCTCTGAAACAACGTAATGATTTGTGCGTTCAGCTCACAGAGTTTAACCTTTCTTTTCATAGAGCAGTTTGAAAACAGTCTGTTTGTAACGTCTGCAAGTGGATATTTGGACCTCTTTGAAGCCTTCGTTGGAAGCGGGATTTCTTCATAAAATGCTAGACAGAAGAATTCTCAGTAACTTCTTTGTGTGTGTGTATTCAACTCACAGAGTTGAACCTTCCTTTAGACAGAGTAGATTTGAAACACTCTTTTTGTTTAATTTACATGTGGAGATTTCAAGCGAATTGAGGCCAATGACAGAAAAGGAAATATCTCCGTTTAAAAACGAGACAGAATCATTCTCTGAAACAACGTAATGATTTGTGCGTTCAGCTCACAGAGTTTAACCTTTCTTTTCATAGAGCAGTTTGCAAACACTCTGTTTGTAAAGTCTGCAAGTGGATATTTGGACCTTTACGAGGCCTTCGTTGGAAACGGGATTTCTTCATATAATGCAAGACAGAAGATTTCTCAGTAACTTCCTTGTGTTGTGTGTCTTCAGCTCACAGAGTTGAACCTTTCTTTAGACAGAGCAGATTTGAAACTCTCTTTTTGTGGAATTTGCAGTTGGAGATTTCAAGCGATTTCAGGCCAATGGTAGAAAAGGAAATATCTTCGTTTAAAAACGAGACAGAATCATTCTCTGAAACAACGTAATGATTTGTGCGTTCAGCTCACAGAGTTTAACCTTTCTTTTCATAGAGCAGTTTGAAAACAGTCTGTTTGTAAAGTCTGCAAGTGGATATTTGGACCTCTTTGAAGCCTTCGTTGGAAGCGGGATTTCTTCATAAAATGCTAGACAGAAGAATTCTCAGTAACTTCTTTGTGTGTGTGTATTCAACTCACAGAGTTGAACCTTCCTTTAGACAGAGTAGATTTGAAACACTCTTTTTGTTTAATTTACATGTGGAGATTTCAAGCGAATTGAGGCCAATGACAGAAAAGGAAATATCTTCGTTTCAAAACGAGACAGAATCATTCTCTGAAACAACGTAATGATTTGTGCGTTCAGCTCACAGAGTTTAACCTTTCTTTTCATACAGCAGTTTGCATACACTCTGTTTGTAAAGTCTGCAAGGGGATATTTGGACCTATATGAGGCCTTCGTTGGAAACGGGATTTCTTCATATAATGCAAGACAGAAGATTTCTCAGTAACTTCCTTGTGTTGTGTGTCTTCAGCTCACAGAGTTGAACCTTTCTTTAGACAGAGCAGATTTGAAACTCTCTTTTTGTGGAATTTGCAGTTGGAGATTTCAAGCGATTTCAGGCCAATGGTAGAAAAGGAAATATCTTCGTTTAAAAACTAGACAGAATCATTCTCTGAAACAACGTAATGATTTGTGCATTCAGCTCACAGAGTTTAACCTTTCTTTTCATAGAGCAGTTTGAAAACAGTCTGTTTGTAAAGTCTGCAAGTGGATATTTGGACTTCTTTGAAGACTTCGTTGGAAGCGGGATTTCTTCATAAAATGCTAGACAGAAGAATTCTCAGTAACTTCTTTGTGTGTGTGTATTCAACTCACAGAGTTGAACCTTCCTTTAGACAGAGAAGATTTGAAACACTCTTTTTGTTTAATTTACATGTGGAGATTTCAAGCGAAATGAGGCCAATGACAGAAAAGGAAATATCTTCGTTTCAAAACGAGACAGAATCATTCTCTGAAACAACGTAATGATTTGTGCGTTCAGCTCACAGAGTTTAACCTTTCTTTTCATAGAGCAGTTTGAAAACAGTCTGTTTGTAAAGTCTGCAAGTGGATATTTGGACCTCTTGGAAGCCTTCGTTGGAAGCGGGATTTCTTCATAAAATGCTAGACAGAAGAATTCTCAGTAACTTCTTTGTGTGTGTGTATTCAACTCACAGAGTTGAACCTTCCTTTAGACAGAGTAGATTTGAAACACTCTTTTTGTTTAATTTACATGTGGAGATTTCAAGCGAATTGAGGCCAATGACAGAAAAGGAAATATCTTCGTTTAAAAACGAGACAGAATCATTCTCTGAAACAACGTAATGATTTGTGCGTTCAGCTCACAGAGTTTAACCTTTCTTTTCATAGAGCAGTTTGAAAACACTCTGTTTGTAAAGTCTGCAAGTGGATATTTGGACCTTTACGAGGCCTTCGTTGGAAACGGGATTTCTTCATATAATGCAAGACAGAAGATTTCTCAGTAACTTCCTTGTGTTGTGTGTCTTCAGCTCACAGAGTTGAACCTTTCTTTAGACAGGGCAGATTTGAAAGTCTCTTTTTGTGGAATTTGCAGTTGGAGATTTCAAGCGATTTCAGGCCAATGGTAGAAAAGGAAATATCTTCGTTTAAAAACTAGACAGAATCATTCTCTGAAACAACGTAATGATTTGTGCGTTCAGCTCACAGAGTTTAACCTTTCTTTTCATAGAGCAGTTTGAAAACAGTCTGTTTGTAAAGTCTGCAAGTGGATATTTGGACCTCTTTGAAGCCTTCGTTGGAAGCGGGATTTCTTCATAAAATGCTAGACAGAAGAATTCTCAGTAACTTCTTTGTGTGTGTATTCAACTCACAGAGTTGAACCTTCCTTTAGACAGAGTAGATTTGAAACACTCTTTTTGTTTAATTTACATGTGGAGATTTCAAGCGAATTGAGGCCAATGACAGAAAAGGAAATATCTTCGTTTAAAAACGAGACAGAATCATTCTCTGAAACAACGTAATGATTTGTGCGTTCAGCTCACAGAGTTTAACCTTTCTTTTCATAGAGCAGTTTGCAAAGACTCTGTTTGTAAAGTCTGCAAGTGGATATTTGCACCTTTACGAGGCCTTCGTTGGAAACGGGATTTCTTCATATAATGCAAGACAGAAGATTTCTCAGTAACTTCCTTGTGTTGTGTGTCTTCAGCTCACAGAGTTGAACCTTTCTTTAGACAGAGCAGATTTGAAACTCTCTTTTTGTGGAATTTGCAGTTGGAGATTTCAAGCGATTTCAGGCCAATGGTAGAAAAGGAAATATCTTCGTTTAAAAACTAGACAGAATCATTCTCTGAAACAACGTAATGATTTGTGCGTTCAGCTCACAGAGTTTAACCTTTCTTTTCATAGAGCAGTTTGAAAAGAGTCTGTTTGTAAAGTCTGCAAGTGGATATTTGGACCTCTTTGAAGCCTTCGTTGGAAGCGGGATTTCTTCATAAAATGCTAGACAGAAGAATTCTCAGTAACTTCTTTGTGTGTGTGTATTCAACTCACAGAGTTGAACCTTCCTTTAGACAGAGTAGATTTGAAACACTCTTTTTGTTTAATTTACATGTGGAGATTTCAAGCGAATTGAGGCCAATGACAGAAAAGGAAATATCTTCGTTTAAAAACGAGACAGAATCATTCTCTGAAACAACGTAATGATTTGTGCGTTCAGCTCACAGAGTTTAACCTTTCTTTTCATAGAGCAGTTTGCAAACACTCTGTTTGTAAAGTCTGCAAGTGGATATTTGGACCTTTACGAGGCCTTCGTTGGAAACGGGATTTCTTCATATAATGCAAGACAGAAGATTTCTCAGTAACTTCCTTGTGTTGTGTGTCTTCAGCTCACAGAGTTGAACCTTTCTTTAGACAGAGCAGATTTGAAACTCTCTTTTTGTGGAATTTGCAGTTGGAGATTTCAAGCGATTTCAGGCCAATGGTAGAAAAGGAAATATCTTCGTTTAAAAACTAGACAGAATCATTCTCTGAAACAACGTAATGATTTGTGCGTTCAGCTCACAGAGTTTAACCTTTCTTTTCATAGAGCAGGTTGAAAACAGTCTGTTTGTAAAGTCTGCAAGTGGATATTTGGACTTCTTTGAAGACTTCGTTGGAAGCGGGATTTCTTCATAAAATGCTAGACAGAAGAATTCTCAGTAACTTCTTTGTGTGTGTGTATTCAACTCACAGAGTTGAACCTTCCTTTAGACAGAGAAGATTTGAAACACTCTTTTTGTTTAATTTACATGTGGAGATTTCAAGCGAAATGAGGCCAATGACAGAAAAGGAAATATCTTCGTTTCAAAACGAGACAGAATCATTCTCTGAAACAACGTAATGATTTGTGCGTTCAGCTCACAGAGTTTAACCTTTCTTTTCATAGAGCAGTTTGAAAACAGTCTGTTTGTAAAGTCTGCAAGTGGATATTTGGACCTCTTGGAAGCCTTCGTTGGAAGCGGGATTTCTTCATAAAATGCTAGACAGAAGAATTCTCAGTAACTTCTTTGTGTGTGTGTATTCAACTCACAGAGTTGAACCTTCCTTTAGACAGAGTAGATTTGAAACACTCTTTTTGTTTAATTTACATGTGGAGATTTCAAGCGAATTGAGGCCAATGACAGAAAAGGAAATATCTTCGTTTCAAAACGAGACAGAATCATTCTCTGAAACAACGTAATGATTTGTGCGTTCAGCTCACAGAGTTTAACCTTTCTTTTCATAGAGCAGTTTGCAAACACTCTGTTTGTAAAGTCTGCAAGTGGATATTTGGACCTTTACGAGGCCTTCGTTGGAAACGGGATTTCTTCATATAATGCAAGACAGAAGATTCCTCAGTAACTTCCTTGTGTTGTGTGTCTTCAGCTCACAGAGTTGAACCTTTCTTTAGACAGAGCAGATTTGAAACTCTCTTTTTGTGGAATTTGCAGTTGGAGATTTCAAGCGATTTCAGGCCAATGGTAGAAAAGGAAATATCTTCGTTTAAAAACTAGACAGAATCATTCTCTGAAACAACGTAATGATTTGTGCGTTCAGCTCACAGAGTTTAACCTTTCTTTTCATAGAGCAGTTTGAAAACAGTCTGTTTGTAAAGTCTGCAAGTGGATATTTGGACCTCTTTGAAGCCTTCGTTGGAAGCGGGATTTCTTCATAAAATGCTAGACAGAAGAATTCTCAGTAACTTCTTTGTGTGTGTGTATTCAACTCACAGAGTTGAACCTTCCTTTAGACAGAGTAGATTTGAAACACTCTTTTTGTTTAATTTACATGTGGAGATTTCAAGCGAATTGAGGCCAATGACAGAAAAGGAAATATCTTCGTTTAAAAACGAGACAGAATCATTCTCTGAAACAACGTAATGATTTGTGCGTTCAGCTCACAGAGTTTAACCTTTCTTTTCATAGAGCAGTTTGCAAACACTCTGTTTGTAAAGTCTGCAAGTGGATATTTGGACCTTTACGAGGCCTTCGTTGGAAACGGGATTTCTTCATATAATGCAAGACAGAAGATTTCTCAGTAACTTCCTTGTGTTGTGTGTCTTCAGCTCACAGAGTTGAACCTTTCTTTAGACAGAGCAGATTTGAAACTCTCTTTTTGTGGAATTTGCAGTTGGAGATTTCAAGCGATTTCAGGCCAATGGTAGAAAAGGAAATATCTTCGTTTAAAAACTAGACAGAATCATTCTCTGAAACAACGTAATGATTTGTGCGTTCAGCTCACAGAGTTTAACCTTTCTTTTCATAGAGCAGTTTGAAAACAGTCTGTTTTTAAAGTCTGCAAGTGGATATTTGGACCTCTTTGAAGCCTTCGTTGGAAGCGGGATTTCTTCATAAAATGCTAGACAGAAGAATTCTCAGTAACTTCTTTGTGTGTGTGTATTCAACTCACAGAGTTGAACCTTCCTTTAGACAGAGTAGATTTGAAACACTCTTTTTGTTTAATTTACATGTGGAGATTTCAAGCGAATTGAGGCCAATGACAGAAAAGGAAATATCTTCGTTTAAAAACGAGACAGAATCATTCTCTGAAACAACGTAATGATTTGTGCGTTCAGCTCACAGAGTTTAACCTTTCTTTTCATAGAGCAGTTTGCAAACACTCTGTTTGTAAAGTCTGCAAGTGGATATTTGGACCTTTACGAGGCCTTCGTTGGAAACGGGATTTCTTCATATAATGCAAGACAGAAGATTTCTCAGTAACTTCCTTGTGTTGTGTGTCTTCAGCTCACAGAGTTGAACCTTTCTTTAGACAGAGCAGATTTGAAACTCTCTTTTTGTGGAATTTGCAGTTGGAGATTTCAAGCGATTTCAGGCCAATGGTAGAAAAGGAAATATCTTCGTTTAAAAACTAGACAGAATCATTCTCTGAAACAACGTAATGATTTGTGCGTTCAGCTCACAGAGTTTAACCTTTCTTTTCATAGAGCAGTTTGAAAACAGTCTGTTTGTAAAGTCTGCAAGTGGATATTTGGACCTCTTGGAAGCCTTCGTTGGAAGCGGGATTTCTTCATAAAATGCTAGACAGAAGAATTCTCAGTAACTTCTTTGTGTGTGTGTATTCAACTCACAGAGTTGAACCTTCCTTTAGACAGAGTAGATTTGAAACACTCTTTTTGTTTAATTTACATGTGGAGATTTCAAGCGAATTGAGGCCAATGACAGAAAAGGAAATATCTTCGTTTAAAAACGAGACAGAATCATTCTCTGAAACAACGTAATGATTTGTGCGTTCAGCTCACAGAGTTTAACCTTTCTTTTCATAGAGCAGTTTGCAAAGACTCTGTTTGTAAAGTCTGCAAGTGGATATTTGCACCTTTACGAGGCCTTCGTTGGAAACGGGATTTCTTCATATAATGCAAGACAGAAGATTTCTCAGTAACTTCCTTGTGTTGTGTGTCTTCAGCTCACAGTGTTGAACCTTTCTTTAGACAGAGCAGATTTGAAACTCTCTTTTTGTGGAATTTGCAGTTGGAGATTTCAAGCGATTTCAGGCCAATGGTAGAAAAGGAAATATCTTCGTTTAAAAACTAGAGAGAATCATTCTCTGAAACAACGTAATGATTTGTGCGTTCAGCTCACAGAGTTTAACCTTTCTTTTCATAGAGCAGTTTCAAAACAGTCTGTTTGTAAAGTCTGCAAGTGGATATTTGGACCTCTTTGAAGCCTTCGTTGGAAGCGGGATTTCTTCATAAAATGCTAGACAGAAGAATTCTCAGTAACTTCTTTGTGTGTGTGTATTCAACTCACAGAGTTGAACCTTCCTTTAGACAGAGTAGATTTGAAACACTCTTTTTGTTTAATTTACATGTGGAGATTTCAAGCGAATTGAGGCCAATGACAGAAAAGGAAATATCTTCGTTTAAAAACGAGACAGAATCATTCTCTGAAACAACGTAATGATTTGTGCGTTCAGCTCACAGAGTTTAACCTTTCTTTTCATAGAGCAGTTTGCAAACACTCTGTTTGTAAAGTCTGCAAGTGGATATTTGGACCTTTACGAGGCCTTCGTTGGAAACGGGATTTCTTCATATAATGCAAGACAGAAGATTTCTCAGTAACTTCCTTGTGTTGTGTGTCTTCAGCTCACAGAGTTGAACCTTTCTTTAGACAGAGCAGATTTGAAACTCTCTTTTTGTGGAATTTGCAGTTGGAGATTTCAAGCGATTTCAGGCCAATGGTAGAAAAGGAAATATCTTCGTTTAAAAACTAGACAGAATCATTCTCTGAAACAACGTAATGATTTGTGCGTTCAGCTCACAGAGTTTAACCTTTCTTTTCATAGAGCAGTTTGAAAACAGTCTGTTTGTAAAGTCTGCAAGTGGATATTTGGACCTCTTTGAAGCCTTCGTTGGAAGCGGGATTTCTTCATAAAATGCTAGACAGAAGAATTCTCAGTAACTTCTTTGTGTGAGTGTATTCAACTCACAGAGTTGAACCTTCCTTTAGACAGAGTAGATTTGAAACACTCTTTTTGTTTAATTTACATGTGGAGATTTCAAGCGAATTGAGGCCAATGACAGAAAAGGAAATATCTTCGTTTAAAAACGAGACAGAATCATTCTCTGAAACAACGTAATGATTTGTGCGTTCAGCTCACAGAGTTTAACCTTTCTTTTCATAGAGCAGTTTGCATACACTCTGTTTGTAAAGTCTGCAAGTGGATATTTGGACCTTTACGAGACCTTCGTTGGAAACGGGATTTCTTCATATAATGCAAGACAGAAGATTTCTCAGTAACTTCCTTGTGTTGTGTGTCTTCAGCTCACAGAGTTGAACCTTTCTTTAGACAGAGCAGATTTGAAACTCTCTTTTTGTGGAATTTGCAGTTGGAGATTTCAAGCGATTTCAGGCCAATGGTAGAAAAGGAAATATCTTCGTTTAAAAACTAGACAGAATCATTCTCTGAAACAACGTAATGATTTGTGCGTTCAGCTCACAGAGTTTAACCTTTCTTTTCATAGAGCAGTTTGAAAACAGTCTGTTTTTAAAGTCTGCAAGTGGATATTTGGACCTCTTTGAAGCCTTCGTTGGAAGCGGGATTTCTTCATAAAATGCTAGACAGAAGAATTCTCAGTAACTTCTTTGTGTGTGTGTATTCAACTCACAGAGTTGAACCTTCCTTTAGACAGAGTAGATTTGAAACACTCTTTTTGTTTAATTTACATGTGGAGATTTCAAGCGAATTGAGGCCAATGACAGAAAAGGAAATATCTTCGTTTAAAAACGAGACAGAATCATTCTCTGAAACAACGTAATGATTTGTGCGTTCAGCTCACAGAGTTTAACCTTTCTTTTCATAGAGCAGTTTGCAAACACTCTGTTTGTAAAGTCTGCAAGTGGATATTTGGACCTTTACGAGGCCTTCGTTGGAAACGGGATTTCTTCATATAATGCAAGACAGAAGATTTCTCAGTAACTTCCTTGTGTTGTGTGTCTTCAGCTCACAGAGTTGAACCTTTCTTTAGACAGAGCAGATTTGAAACTCTCTTTTTGTGGAATTTGCAGTTGGAGATTTCAAGCGATTTCAGGCCAATGGTAGAAAAGGAAATATCTTCGTTTAAAAACTAGACAGAATCATTCTCTGAAACAGCGTAATGATTTGTGCGTTCAGCTCACAGAGTTTAACCTTTCTTTTCATAGAGCAGTTTGAAAACAGTCTGTTTGTAAAGTCTGCAAGTGGATATTTGGACCTCTTGGAAGCCTTCGTTGGAAGCGGGATTTCTTCATAAAATGCTAGACAGAAGAATTCTCAGTAACTTCTTTGTGTGTGTGTATTCAACTCACAGAGTTGAACCTTCCTTTAGACAGAGTAGATTTGAAACACTCTTTTTGTTTAATTTACATGTGGAGATTTCAAGCGAATTGAGGCCAATGACAGAAAAGGAAATATCTTCGTTTAAAAACGAGACAGAATCATTCTCTGAAACAACGTAATGATTTGTGCGTTCAGCTCACAGAGTTTAACCTTTCTTTTCATAGAGCAGTTTGCAAACACTCTGTTTGTAAAGTCTGCAAGTGGATATTTGGACCTTTACGAGGCCTTCGTTGGAAACGGGATTTCTTCATATAATGCAAGACAGAAGATTTCTCAGTAACTTCCTTGTGTTGTGTGTCTTCAGCTCACAGAGTTGAACCTTTCTTTAGACAGAGCAGATTTGAAACTCTCTTTTTGTGGAATTTGCAGTTGGAGATTTCAAGCGATTTCAGGCCAATGGTAGAAAAGGAAATATCTTCGTTTAAAAACTAGACAGAATCATTCTCTGAAACAACGTAATGATTTGTGCGTTCAGCTCACAGAGTTTAACCTTTCTTTTCATAGAGCAGTTTGAAAACAGTCTGTTTGTAAAGTCTGCAAGTGGATATTTGGACCTCTTTGAAGCCTTCGTTGGAAGCGGGATTTCTTCATAAAATGCTAGACAGAAGAATTCTCAGTAACTTCTTTGTGTGTGTGTATTCAACTCACAGAGTTGAACCTTCCTTTAGACAGAGTAGATTTGAAACACTCTTTTTGTTTAATTTACATGTGGAGATTTCAAGCGAATTGAGGCCAATGACAGAAAAGGAAATATCTTCGTTTAAAAACGAGACAGAATCATTCTCTGAAACAACGTAATGATTTGTGCGTTCAGCTCACAGAGTTTAACCTTTCTTTTCATAGAGCAGTTTGCAAACACTCTGTTTGTAAAGTCTGCAAGTGGATATTTGGACCTTTACGAGGCCTTCGTTGGAAACGGGATTTCTTCATATAATGCAAGACAGAAGATTTCTCAGTAACTTCCTTGTGTTGTGTGTCTTCAGCTCACAGAGTTGAACCTTTCTTTAGACAGGGCAGATTTGAAACTCTCTTTTTGTGGAATTTGCAGTTGGAGATTTCAAGCGATTTCAGGCCAATGGTAGAAAAGGAAATATCTTCGTTTAAAAACTAGACAGAATCATTCTCTGAAACAACGTAATGATTTGTGCGTTCAGCTCACAGAGTTTAACCTTTCTTTTCATAGAGCAGTTTGAAAACAGTCTGTTTGTAAAGTCTGCAAGTGGATATTTGGACCTCTTTGAAGCCTTCGTTGGAAGCGGGATTTCTTCATAAAATGCTAGACAGAAGAATTCTCAGTAACTTCTTTGTGTGTGTGTATTCAACTCACAGAGTTGAACCTTCCTTTAGACAGAGTAGATTTGAAACACTCTTTTTGTTTAATTTACATGTGGAGATTTCAAGCGAATTGAGGCCAATGACAGAAAAGGAAATATCTTCGTTTAAAAACGAGACAGAATCATTCTCTGAAACAACGTAATGATTTGTGCGTTCAGCTCACAGAGTTTAACCTTTCTTTTCATAGAGCAGTTTGCAAAGACTCTGTTTGTAAAGTCTGCAAGTGGATATTTGGACCTTTACGAGGCCTTCGTTGGAAACGGGATTTCTTCATATAATGCAAGACAGAAGATTTCTCAGTAACTTCCTTGTGTTGTGTGTCTTCAGCTCACAGAGTTGAACCTTTCTTTAGACAGAGTAGATTTGAAACTCTCTTTTTGTGGAATTTGCAGTTGGAGATTTCAAGCGATTTCAGGCCAATGGTAGAAAAGGAAATATCTTCGTTTAAAAACTAGACAGAATCATTCTCTGAAACAACGTAATGATTTGTGCGTTCAGCTCACAGAGTTTAACCTTTCTTTTCATAGAGCAGTTTGAAAACAGTCTGTTTGTAACGTCTGCAAGTGGATATTTGGACCTCTTTGAAGCCTTCGTTGGAAGCGGGATTTCTTCATAAAATGCTAGACAGAAGAATTCTCAGTAACTTCTTTGTGTGTGTGTATTCAACTCACAGAGTTGAACCTTCCTTTAGACAGAGTAGATTTGAAACACTCTTTTTGTTTAATTTACATGTGGAGATTTCAAGCGAATTGAGGCCAATGACAGAAAAGGAAATATCTTCGTTTAAAAACGAGACAGAATCATTCTCTGAAACAACGTAATGATTTGTGCGTTCAGCTCACAGAGTTTAACCTTTCTTTTCATAGAGCAGTTTGCAAACACTCTGTTTGTAAAGTCTGCAAGTGGATATTTGGACCTTTACGAGGCCTTCGTTGGAAACGGGATTTCTTCATATAATGCAAGACAGAAGATTTCTCAGTAACTTCCTTGTGTTGTGTGTCTTCAGCTCACAGAGTTGAACCTTTCTTTAGACAGAGCAGATTTGAAACTCTCTTTTTGTGGAATTTGCAGTTGGAGATTTCAAGCGATTTCAGGCCAATGGTAGAAAAGGAAATATCTTCGTTTAAAAACTAGACAGAATCATTCTCTGAAACAACGTAATGATTTGTGCGTTCAGCTCACAGAGTTTAACCTTTCTTTTCATAGAGCAGTTTGAAAACAGTCTGTTTGTAAAGTCTGCAAGTGGATATTTGGACCTCTTTGAAGCCTTCGTTGGAAGCGGGATTTCTTCATAAAATGCTAGACAGAAGAATTCTCAGTAACTTCTTTGTGTGTGTGTATTCAACTCACAGAGTTGAACCTTCCTTTAGACAGAGTAGATTTGAAACACTCTTTTTGTTTAATTTACATGTGGAGATTTCAAGCGAATTGAGGCCAATGACAGAAAAGGAAATATCTTCGTTTAAAAACGAGACAGAATCATTCTCTGAAACAACGTAATGATTTGTGCGTTCAGCTCACAGAGTTTAACCTTTCTTTTCATAGAGCAGTTTGCAAACACTCTGTTTGTAAAGTCTGCAAGTGGATATTTGGACCTTTACGAGGCCTTCGTTGGAAACGGGATTTCTTCATATAATGCAAGACAGAAGATTTCTCAGTAACTTCCTTGTGTTGTGTGTCTTCAGCTCACAGAGTTGAACCTTTCTTTAGACAGAGCAGATTTGAAACTCTCTTTTTGTGGAATTTGCAGTTGGAGATTTCAAGCGATTTCAGGCCAATGGTAGAAAAGGAAATATCTTCGTTTAAAAACTAGACAGAATCATTCTCTGAAACAACGTAATGATTTGTGCGTTCAGCTCACAGAGTTTAACCTTTCTTTTCATAGAGCAGTTTGAAAACAGTCTGTTTGTAAAGTCTGCAAGTGGATATTTGGACCTCTTTGAAGCCTTCGTTGGAAGCGGGATTTCTTCATAAAATGCTAGACAGAAGAATTCTCAGTAACTTCTTTGTGTGTGTGTATTCAACTCACAGAGTTGAACCTTCCTTTAGACAGAGTAGATTTGAAACACTCTTTTTGTTTAATTTACATGTGGAGATTTCAAGCGAATTGAGGCCAATGACAGAAAAGGAAATATCTTCGTTTAAAAACGAGACAGAATCATTCTCTGAAACAACGTAATGATTTGTGCGTTCAGCTCACAGAGTTTAACCTTTCTTTTCATAGAGCAGTTTGCAAACACTCTGTTTGTAAAGTCTGCAAGTGGATATTTGGACCTTTACGAGGCCTTCGTTGGAAACGGGATTTCTTCATATAATGCAAGACAGAAGATTTCTCAGTAACTTCCTTGTGTTGTGTGTCTTCAGCTCACAGAGTTGAACCTTTCTTTAGACAGAGCAGATTTGAAACTCTCTTTTTGTGGAATTTGCAGTTGGAGATTTCAAGCGATTTCAGGCCAATGGTAGAAAAGGAAATATCTTCGTTTAAAAACTAGACAGAATCATTCTCTGAAACAACGTAATGATTTGTGCGTTCAGCTCACAGAGTTTAACCTTTCTTTTCATAGAGCAGTTTGAAAACAGTCTGTTTGTAAAGTCTGCAAGTGGATATTTGGACCTCTTTGAAGCCTTCGTTGGAAGCGGGATTTCTTCATAAAATGCTAGACAGAAGAATTCTCAGTAACTTCTTTGTGTGTGTGTATTCAACTCACAGAGTTGAACCTTCCTTTAGACAGAGTAGATTTGAAACACTCTTTTTGTTTAATTTACATGTGGAGATTTCAAGCGAATTGAGGCCAATGACAGAAAAGGAAATATCTTCGTTTAAAAACGAGACAGAATCATTCTCTGAAACAACGTAATGATTTGTGCGTTCAGCTCACAGAGTTTAACCTTTCTTTTCATAGAGCAGTTTGCAAACACTCTGTTTGTAAAGTCTGCAAGTGGATATTTGGACCTTTACGAGGCCTTCGTTGGAAACGGGATTTCTTCATATAATGCAAGACAGAAGATTTCTCAGTAACTTCCTTGTGTTGTGTGTCTTCAGCTCACAGAGTTGAACCTTTCTTTAGACAGAGCAGATTTGAAACTCTCTTTTTGTGGAATTTGCAGTTGGAGATTTCAAGCGATTTCAGGCCAATGGTAGAAAAGGAAATATCTTCGTTTAAAAACTAGACAGAATCATTCTCTGAAACAACGTAATGATTTGTGCGTTCAGCTCACAGAGTTTAACCTTTCTTTTCATAGAGCAGTTTGAAAACAGTCTGTTTGTAAAGTCTGCAAGTGGATATTTGGACCTCTTTGAAGCCTTCGTTGGAAGCGGGATTTCTTCATAAAATGCTAGACAGAAGAATTCTCAGTAACTTCTTTGTGTGTGTGTATTCAACTCACAGAGTTGAACCTTCCTTTAGACAGAGTAGATTTGAAACACTCTTTTTGTTTAATTTACATGTGGAGATTTCAAGCGAATTGAGGCCAATGACAGAAAAGGAAATATCTTCGTTTAAAAACGAGACAGAATCATTCTCTGAAACAACGTAATGATTTGTGCGTTCAGCTCACAGAGTTTAACCTTTCTTTTCATAGAGCAGTTTGCATACACTCTGTTTGTAAAGTCTGCAAGTGGATATTTGGACCTTTACGAGACCTTCGTTGGAAACGGGATTTCTTCATATAATGCAAGACAGAAGATTTCTCAGTAACTTCCTTGTGTTGTGTGTCTTCAGCTCACAGAGTTGAACCTTTCTTTAGACAGAGCAGATTTGAAACTCTCTTTTTGTGGAATTTGCAGTTGGAGATTTCAAGCGATTTCAGGCCAATGGTAGAAAAGGAAATATCTTCGTTTAAAAACTAGACAGAATCATTCTCTGAAACAACGTAATGATTTGTGCGTTCAGCTCACAGATTTTAACCTTTCTTTTCATAGAGCAGTTTGAAAACAGTCTGTTTGTAAAGTCTGCAAGTGGATATTTGGACCTCTTTGAAGCCTTCGTTGGAAGCGGGATTTCTTCATAAAATGCTAGACAGAAGAATTCTCAGTAACTTCTTTGTGTGTGTGTATTCAACTCACAGAGTTGAACCTTCCTTTAGACAGAGTAGATTTGAAACACTCTTTTTGTTTAATTTACATGTGGAGATTTCAAGCGAATTGAGGCCAATGACAGAAAAGGAAATATCTTCGTTTAAAAACGAGACAGAATCATTCTCTGAAACAACGTAATGATTTGTGCGTTCAGCTCACAGAGTTTAACCTTTCTTTTCATAGAGCAGTTTGCAAACACTCTGTTTGTAAAGTCTGCAAGTGGATATTTGGACCTTTACGAGGCCTTCGTTGGAAACGGGATTTCTTCATATAATGCAAGACAGAAGATTTCTCAGTAACTTCCTTGTGTTGTGTGTCTTCAGCTCACAGAGTTGAACCTTTCTTTAGACAGAGCAGATTTGAAACTCTCTTTTTGTGGAATTTGCAGTTGGAGATTTCAAGCGATTTCAGGCCAATGGTAGAAAAGGAAATATCTTCGTTTAAAAACTAGACAGAATCATTCTCTGAAACAGCGTAATGATTTGTGCGTTCAGCTCACAGAGTTTAACCTTTCTTTTCATAGAGCAGTTTGAAAACAGTCTGTTTGTAAAGTCTGCAAGTGGATATTTGGACCTCTTGGAAGCCTTCGTTGGAAGCGGGATTTCTTCATAAAATGCTAGACAGAAGAATTCTCAGTAACTTCTTTGTGTGTGTGTATTCAACTCACAGAGTTGAACCTTCCTTTAGACAGAGTAGATTTGAAACACTCTTTTTGTTTAATTTACATGTGGAGATTTCAAGCGAATTGAGGCCAATGACAGAAAAGGAAATATCTTCGTTTAAAAACGAGACAGAATCATTCTCTGAAACAACGTAATGATTTGTGCGTTCAGCTCACAGAGTTTAACCTTTCTTTTCATAGAGCAGTTTGCAAACACTCTGTTTGTAAAGTCTGCAAGTGGATATTTGGACCTTTACGAGGCCTTCGTTGGAAACGGGATTTCTTCATATAATGCAAGACAGAAGATTTCTCAGTAACTTCCTTGTGTTGTGTGTCTTCAGCTCACAGAGTTGAACCTTTCTTTAGACAGAGCAGATTTGAAACTCTCTTTTTGTGGAATTTGCAGTTGGAGATTTCAAGCGATTTCAGGCCAATGGTAGAAAAGGAAATATCTTCGTTTAAAAACTAGACAGAATCATTCTCTGAAACAACGTAATGATTTGTGCGTTCAGCTCACAGAGTTTAACCTTTCTTTTCATAGAGCAGTTTGAAAACAGTCTGTTTGTAAAGTCTGCAAGTGGATATTTGGACCTCTTTGAAGCCTTCGTTGGAAGCAGGATTTCTTCATAAAATGCTAGACAGAAGAATTCTCAGTAACTTCTTTGTGTGTGTGTATTCAACTCACAGAGTTGAACCTTCCTTTAGACAGAGTAGATTTGAAACACTCTTTTTGTTTAATTTACATGTGGAGATTTCAAGCGAATTGAGGCCAATGACAGAAAAGGAAATATCTTCGTTTAAAAACGAGACAGAATCATTCTCTGAAACAACGTAATGATTTGTGCGTTCAGCTCACAGAGTTTAACCTTTCTTTTCATAGAGCAGTTTGCAAACACTCTGTTTGTAAAGTCTGCAAGTGGATATTTGGACCTTTACGAGGCCTTCGTTGGAAACGGGATTTCTTCATATAATGCAAGACAGAAGATTTCTCAGTAACTTCCTTGTGTTGTGTGTCTTCAGCTCACAGAGTTGAACCTTTCTTTAGACAGGGCAGATTTGAAACTCTCTTTTTGTGGAATTTGCAGTTGGAGATTTCAAGCGATTTCAGGCCAATGGTAGAAAAGGAAATATCTTCGTTTAAAAACTAGACAGAATCATTCTCTGAAACAACGTAATGATTTGTGCGTTCAGCTCACAGAGTTTAACCTTTCTTTTCATAGAGCAGTTTGAAAACAGTCTGTTTGTAAAGTCTGCAAGTGGATATTTGGACCTCTTTGAAGCCTTCGTTGGAAGCGGGATTTCTTCATAAAATGCTAGACAGAAGAATTCTCAGTAACTTCTTTGTGTGTGTGTATTCAACTCACAGAGTTGAACCTTACTTTAGACAGAGTAGATTTGAAACACTCTTTTTGTTTAATTTACATGTGCAGATTTCAAGCGAATTGAGGCCAATGACAGAAAAGGAAATATCTTCGTTTAAAAACGAGACAGAATCATTCTCTGAAACAACGTAATGATTTGTGCGTTCAGCTCACAGAGTTTAACCTTTCTTTTCATAGAGCAGTTTGCAAACACTCTGTTTGTAAAGTCTGCAAGTGGATATTTGGACCTTTACGAGGCCTTCGTTGGAAACGGGATTTCTTCATATAATGCAAGACAGAAGATTTCTCAGTAACTTCCTTGTGTTGTGTGTCTTCAGCTCACAGAGTTGAACCTTTCTTTAGACAGAGTAGATTTGAAACTCTCTTTTTGTGGAATTTGCAGTTGGAGATTTCAAGCGATTTCAGGCCAATGGTAGAAAAGGAAATATCTTCGTTTAAAAACTAGACAGAATCATTCTCTGAAACAACGTAATGATTTGTGCGTTCAGCTCACAGAGTTTAACCTTTCTTTTCATAGAGCAGTTTGAAAACAGTCTGTTTGTAACGTCTGCAAGTGGATATTTGGACCTCTTTGAAGCCTTCGTTGGAAGCGGGATTTCTTCATAAAATGCTAGACAGAAGAATTCTCAGTAACTTCTTTGTGTGTGTGTATTCAACTCACAGAGTTGAACCTTCCTTTAGACAGAGTAGATTTGAAACACTCTTTTTGTTTAATTTACATGTGGAGATTTCAAGCGAATTGAGGCCAATGACAGAAAAGGAAATATCTTCGTTTAAAAACGAGACAGAATCATTCTCTGAAACAACGTAATGATTTGTGCGTTCAGCTCACAGAGTTTAACCTTTCTTTTCATAGAGCAGTTTGCAAACACTCTGTTTGTAAAGTCTGCAAGTGGATATTTGGACCTTTACGAGGCCTTCGTTGGAAACGGGATTTCTTCATATAATGCAAGACAGAAGATTTCTCAGTAACTTCCTTGTGTTGTGTGTCTTCAGCTCACAGAGTTGAACCTTTCTTTAGACAGAGCAGATTTGAAACTCTCTTTTTGTGGAATTTGCAGTTGGAGATTTCAAGCGATTTCAGGCCAATGGTAGAAAAGGAAATATCTTCGTTTAAAAACTAGACAGAATCATTCTCTGAAACAACGTAATGATTTGTGCGTTCAGCTCACAGAGTTTAACCTTTCTTTTCATAGAGCAGTTTGAAAACAGTCTGTTTGTAAAGTCTGCAAGTGGATATTTGGACCTCTTTGAAGCCTTCGTTGGAAGCGGGATTTCTTCATAAAATGCTAGACAGAAGAATTCTCAGTAACTTCTTTGTGTGTGTGTATTCAACTCACAGAGTTGAACCTTCCTTTAGACAGAGTAGATTTGAAACACTCTTTTTGTTTAATTTACATGTGGAGATTTCAAGCGAATTGAGGCCAATGACAGAAAAGGAAATATCTTCGTTTAAAAACGAGACAGAATCATTCTCTGAAACAACGTAATGATTTGTGCGTTCAGCTCACAGAGTTTAACCTTTCTTTTCATAGAGCAGTTTGCAAACACTCTGTTTGTAAAGTCTGCAAGTGGATATTTGGACCTTTACGAGGCCTTCGTTGGAAACGGGATTTCTTCATATAATGCAAGACAGAAGATTTCTCAGTAACTTCCTTGTGTTGTGTGTCTTCAGCTCACAGAGTTGAACCTTTCTTTAGACAGAGCAGATTTGAAACTCTCTTTTTGTGGAATTTGCAGTTGGAGATTTCAAGCGATTTCAGGCCAATGGTAGAAAAGGAAATATCTTCGTTTAAAAACTAGACAGAATCATTCTCTGAAACAACGTAATGATTTGTGCGTTCAGCTCACAGAGTTTAACCTTTCTTTTCATAGAGCAGTTTGAAAACAGTCTGTTTGTAAAGTCTGCAAGTGGATATTTGGACCTCTTGGAAGCCTTCGTTGGAAGCGGGATTTCTTCATAAAATGCTAGACAGAAGAATTCTCAGTAACTTCTTTGTGTGTGTGTATTCAACTCACAGAGTTGAACCTTCCTTTAGACAGAGTAGATTTGAAACACTCTTTTTGTTTAATTTACATGTGGAGATTTCAAGCGAATTGAGGCCAATGACAGAAAAGGAAATATCTTCGTTTAAAAACGAGACAGAATCATTCTCTGAAACAACGTAATGATTTGTGCGTTCAGCTCACAGAGTTTAACCTTTCTTTTCATAGAGCAGTTTGAAAACACTCTGTTTGTAAAGTCTGCAAGTGGATATTTGGACCTTTACGAGGCCTTCGTTGGAAACGGGATTTCTTCATATGATGCAAGACAGAAGATTTCTCAGTAACTTCCTTGTGTTGTGTGTCTTCAGCTCACAGAGTTGAACCTTTCTTTAGACAGAGCAGATTTGAAACTCTCTTTTTGTGGAATTTGCAGTTGGAGATTTCAAGCGATTTCAGGCCAATGGTAGAAAAGGAAATATCTTCGTTTAAAAACTAGACAGAATCATTCTCTGAAACAACGTAATGATTTGTGCGTTCAGCTCACAGAGTTTAACCTTTCTTTTCATAGAGCAGTTTGAAAACAGTCTGTTTGTAAAGTCTGCAAGTGGATATTTGGACCTCTTTGAAGCCTTCGTTGGAAGCGGGATTTCTTCATAAAATGCTAGACAGAAGAATTCTCAGTAACTTCTTTGTGTGTGTGTATTCAACTCACAGAGTTGAACCTTCCTTTAGACAGAGTAGATTTGAAACACTCTTTTTGTTTAATTTACATGTGGAGATTTCAAGCGAATTGAGGCCAATGACAGAAAAGGAAATATCTTCGTTTAAAAACGAGACAGAATCATTCTCTGAAACAACGTAATGATTTGTGCGTTCAGCTCACAGAGTTTAACCTTTCTTTTCATAGAGCAGTTTGCAAACACTCTGTTTGTAAAGTCTGCAAGTGGATATTTGCACCTTTACGAGGCCTTCGTTGGAAACGGGATTTCTTCATATAATGCAAGACAGAAGATTTCTCAGTAACTTCCTTGTGTTGTGTGTCTTCAGCTCACAGAGTTGAACCTTTCTTTAGACAGAGTAGATTTGAAACTCTCTTTTTGTGGAATTTGCAGTTGGAGATTTCAAGCGATTTCAGGCCAATGGTAGAAAAGGAAATATCTTCGTTTAAAAACTAGACAGAATCATTCTCTGAAACAACGTAATGATTTGTGCGTTCAGCTCACAGAGTTTAACCTTTCTTTTCATAGAGCAGTTTGAAAACAGTCTGTTTGTAAAGTCTGCAAGTGGATATTTGGACCTCTTGGAAGCCTTCGTTGGAAGCGGGATTTCTTCATAAAATGCTAGACAGAAGAATTCTCAGTAACTTCTTTGTGTGTGTGTATTCAACTCACAGAGTTGAACCTTCCTTTAGACAGAGTAGATTTGAAACACTCTTTTTGTTTAATTTACATGTGGAGATTTCAAGCGAATTGAGGCCAATGACAGAAAAGGAAATATCTTCGTTTAAAAATGAGACAGAATCATTCTCTGAAACAACGTAATGATTTGTGCGTTCAGCTCACAGAGTTTAACCTTTCTTTTCATAGAGCAGTTTGCATACACTCTGTAAAGTCTGCAAGTGGATATTTGGACCTTTACGAGGCCTTCGTTGGAAACGGGATTTCTTCATATAATGCAAGACAGAAGATTTCTCAGTAACTTCCTTGTGTTGTGTGTCTTCAGCTCACAGAGTTGAACCTTTCTTTAGACAGAGCAGATTTGAAACTCTCTTTTTGTGGAATTTGCAGTTGGAGATTTCAAGCGATTTCAGGCCAATGGTAGAAAAGGAAATATCTTCGTTTAAAAACTAGACAGAATCATTCTCTGAAACAACGTAATGATTTGTGCGTTCAGCTCACAGAGTTTAACCTTTCTTTTCATAGAGCAGTTTGAAAACAGTCTGTTTGTAAAGTCTGCAAGTGGATATTTGGACCTCTTTGAAGCCTTCGTTGGAAGCGGGATTTCTTCATAAAATGCTAGACAGAAGAATTCTCAGTAACTTCTTTGTGTGTGTGTATTCAACTCACAGAGTTGAACCTTCCTTTAGACAGAGTAGATTTGAAACACTCTTTTCGTTTAATTTACATGTGGAGATTTCAAGCGAATTGAGGCCAATGACAGAAAAGGAAATATCTTCGTTTAAAAACGAGACAGAATCATTCTCTGAAACAACGTAATGATTTGTGCGTTCAGCTCACAGAGTTTAACCTTTCTTTTCATAGAGCAGTTTGCAAACACTCTGTTTGTAAAGTCTGCAAGTGGATATTTGGACCTTTACGAGGCCTTCGTTGGAAACGGGATTTCTTCATATAATGCAAGACAGAAGATTTCTCAGTAACTTCCTTGTGTTGTGTGTCTTCAGCTCACAGAGTTGAACCTTTCTTTAGACAGAGCAGATTTGAAACTCTCTTTTTGTGGAATTTGCAGTTGGAGATTTCAAGCGATTTCAGGCCAATGGTAGAAAAGGAAATATCTTCGTTTAAAAACTAGACAGAATCATTCTCTGAAACAACGTAATGATTTGTGCGTTCAGCTCACAGAGTTTAACCTTTCTTTTCATAGAGCAGTTTGAAAACAGTCTGTTTGTAAAGTCTGCAAGTGGATATTTGGACCTCTTGGAAGCCTTCGTTGGAAGCGGGATTTCTTCATAAAATGCTAGACAGAAGAATTCTCAGTAACTTCTTTGTGTGTGTGTATTCAACTCACAGAGTTGAACCTTCCTTTAGACAGAGTAGATTTGAAACACTCTTTTTGTTTAATTTACATGTGGAGATTTCAAGCGAATTGAGGCCAATGACAGAAAAGGAAATATCTTCGTTTAAAAACGAGACAGAATCATTCTCTGAAACAACGTAATGATTTGTGCGTTCAGCTCACAGAATTTAACCTTTCTTTTCATAGAGCAGTTTGAAAACACTCTGTTTGTAAAGTCTGCAAGTGGATATTTGGACCTTTACGAGGCCTTCGTTGGAAACGGGATTTCTTCATATAATGCAAGACAGAAGATTTCTCAGTAACTTCCTTGTGTTGTGTGTCTTCAGCTCACAGAGTTGAACCTTTCTTTAGACAGAGCAGATTTGAAACTCTCTTTTTGTGGAATTTGCAGTTGGAGATTTCAAGCGATTTCAGGCCAATGGTAGAAAAGGAAATATCTTCGTTTAAAAACTAGACAGAATCATTCTCTGAAACAACGTAATGATTTGTGCGTTCAGCTCACAGAGTTTAACCTTTCTTTTCATAGAGCAGTTTGAAAACAGTCTGTTTGTAAAGTCTGCAAGTGGATATTTGGACCTCTTTGAAGCCTTCGTTGGAAGCGGGATTTCTTCATAAAATGCTAGACAGAAGAATTCTCAGTAACTTCTTTGTGTGTGTGTATTCAACTCACAGAGTTGAACCTTCCTTTAGACAGAGTAGATTTGAAACACTCTTTTTGTTTAATTTACATGTGGAGATTTCAAGCGAATTGAGGCCAATGACAGAAAAGGAAATATCTTCGTTTAAAAACTAGACAGAATCATTCTCTGAAACAACGTAATGATTTGTGCGTTCAGCTCACAGAGTATAACCTTTCTTTTCATAGAGCAGTTTGCAAAGACTCTGTTTGTAAAGTCTGCAAGTGGATATTTGCACCTTTACGAGGCCTTCGTTGGAAACGGGATTTCTTCATATAATGCAAGACAGAAGATTTCTCAGTAACTTCCTTGTGTTGTGTGTCTTCAGCTCACAGAGTTGAACCTTTCTTTAGACAGAGCAGATTTGAAACTCTCTTTTTGTGGAATTTGCAGTTGGAGATTTCAAGCGATTTCAGGCCAATGGTAGAAAAGGAAATATCTTCGTTTAAAAACTAGACAGAATCATTCTCTGAAACAACGTAATGATTTGTGCGTTCAGCTCACAGAGTTTAACCTTTCTTTTCATAGAGCAGTTTGAAAACAGTCTGTTTGTAAAGTCTGCAAGTGGATATTTGGACCTCTTTGAAGCCTTCGTTGGAAGCGGGATTTCTTCATAAAATGCTAGACAGAAGAATTCTCAGTAACTTCTTTGTGTGTGTGTATTCAACTCACAGAGTTGAACCTTACTTTAGACAGAGTAGATTTGAAACACTCTTTTTGTTTAATTTACATGTGCAGATTTCAAGCGAATTGAGGCCAATGACAGAAAAGGAAATATCTTCGTTTAAAAACGAGACAGAATCATTCTCTGAAACAACGTAATGATTTGTGCGTTCAGCTCACAGAGTTTAACCTTTCTTTTCATAGAGCAGTTTGCAAACACTCTGTTTGTAAAGTCTGCAAGTGGATATTTGGACTTTTACGAGGCCTTCGTTGGAAACGGGATTTCTTCATATAATGCAAGACAGAAGATTTCTCAGTAACTTCCTTGTGTTGTGTGTCTTCAGCTCACAGAATTGAACCTTTCTTTAGACAGGGCAGATTTGAAACTCTCTTTTTGTGGAATTTGCAGTTGGAGATTTCAAGCGATTTCAGGCCAATGGTAGAAAAGGAAATATCTTCGTTTAAATACTAGACAGAATCATTCTCTGAAACAACGTAAAGATTTGTGCGTTCAGCTCACAGAGTTTAACCTTTCTTTTCATAGAGCAGTTTGAAAACAGTCTGTTTGTAAAGTCTGCAAGTGGATATTTGTACCTCTTTGAAGCCTTCGTTGGAAGCGGGATTTCTTCATAAAATGCTAGACAGAAGAATTCTCAGTAACTTCTTTGTGTGTGTGTATTCAACTCAGAGAGTTGAACCTTCCTTTAGACAGAGTAGATTTGAAACACTCTTTTTGTTTAATTTACATGTGGAGATTTCAAGCAAATTGAGGCCAATGACAGAAAAGGAAATATCTTCGTTTAAAAACGAGACAGAATCATTCTCTGAAACAACGTAATGATTTGTGCGTTCAGCTCACAGAGTTTAACCTTTCTTTTCATAGAGCAGTTTGCAAACACTCTGTTTGTAAAGTCTGCAAGTGGATATTTGGACCTTTACGAGGCCTTCGTTGGAAACGGGATTTCTTCATATAATGCAAGACAGAAGATTTCTCAGTAACTTCCTTGTGTTGTGTGTCTTCAGCTCACAGAGTTGAACCTTTCTTTAGACAGAGCAGATTTGAAACTCTCTTTTTGTGGAATTTGCAGTTGGAGATTTCAAGCGATTTCAGGCCAATGGTAGAAAAGGAAATATCTTCGTTTAAAAACTAGACAGAATCATTCTCTGAAACAACGTAATGATTTGTGCGTTCAGCTCACAGAGTTTAACCTTTCTTTTCATAGAGCAGTTTGAAAACAGTCTGTTTGTAAAGTCTGCAAGTGGATATTTGGACCTCTTGGAAGCCTTCGTTGGAAGCGGGATTTCTTCATAAAATGCTAGACAGAAGAATTCTCAGTAACTTCTTTGTGTGTGTGTATTCAACTCACAGAGTTGAACCTTCCTTTAGACAGAGTAGATTTGAAACACTCTTTTTGTTTAATTTACATGTGGAGATTTCAAGCGAATTGAGGCCAATGACAGAAAAGGAAATATCTTCGTTTAAAAACGAGACAGAATCATTCTCTGAAACAACGTAATGATTTGTGCGTTCAGCTCACAGAATTTAACCTTTCTTTTCATAGAGCAGTTTGAAAACACTCTGTTAGTAAAGTCTGCAAGTGGATATTTGGACCTTTACGAGGCCTTCGTTGGAAACGGGATTTCTTCATATAATGCAAGACAGAAGATTTCTCAGTAACTTCCTTGTGTTGTGTGTCTTCAGCTCACAGAGTTGAACCTTTCTTTAGACAGAGCAGATTTGAAACTCTCTTTTTGTGGAATTTGCAGTTGGAGATTTCAAGCGATTTCAGGCCAATGGTAGAAAAGGAAATATCTTCGTTTAAAAACTAGACAGAATCATTCTCTGAAACAACGTAATGATTTGTGCGTTCAGCTCACAGAGTTTAACCTTTCTTTTCATAGAGCAGTTTGAAAACAGTCTGTTTGTAAAGTCTGCAAGTGGATATTTGGACCTCTTTGAAGCCTTCGTTGGAAGCGGGATTTCTTCATAAAATGCTAGACAGAAGAATTCTCAGTAACTTCTTTGTGTGTGTGTATTCAACTCACAGAGTTGAACCTTCCTTTAGACAGAGTAGATTTGAAACACTCTTTTTGTTTAATTTACATGTGGAGATTTCAAGCGAATTGAGGCCAATGACAGAAAAGGGAATATCTTCGTTTAAAAACTAGACAGAATCATTCTCTGAAACAACGTAATGATTTGTGCGTTCAGCTCACAGAGTATAACCTTTCTTTTCATAGAGCAGTTTGCAAAGACTCTGTTTGTAAAGTCTGCAAGTGGATATTTGCACCTTTACGAGGCCTTCGTTGGAAACGGGATTTCTTCATATAATGCAAGACAGAAGATTTCTCAGTAACTTCCTTGTGTTGTGTGTCTTCAGCTCACAGAGTTGAACCTTTCTTTAGACAGAGCAGATTTGAAACTCTCTTTTTGTGGAATTTGCAGTTGGAGATTTCAAGCGATTTCAGGCCAATGGTAGAAAAGGAAATATCTTCGTTTAAAAACTAGACAGAATCATTCTCTGAAACAACGTAATGATTTGTGCGTTCAGCTCACAGAGTTTAACCTTTCTTTTCATAGAGCAGTTTGAAAACAGTCTGTTTGTAAAGTCTGCAAGTGGATATTTGGACCTCTTTGAAGCCTTCGTTGGAAGCGGGATTTCTTCATAAAATGCTAGACAGAAGAATTCTCAGTAACTTCTTTGTGTGTGTGTATTCAACTCACAGAGTTGAACCTTACTTTAGACAGAGTAGATTTGAAACACTCTTTTTGTTTAATTTACATGTGCAGATTTCAAGCGAATTGAGGCCAATGACAGAAAAGGAAATATCTTCGTTTAAAAACGAGACAGAATCATTCTCTGAAACAACGTAATGATTTGTGCGTTCAGCTCACAGAGTTTAACCTTTCTTTTCATAGAGCAGTTTGCAAACACTCTGTTTGTAAAGTCTGCAAGTGGATATTTGGACTTTTACGAGGCCTTCGTTGGAAACGGGATTTCTTCATATAATGCAAGACAGAAGATTTCTCAGTAACTTCCTTGTGTTGTGTGTCTTCAGCTCACAGAATTGAACCTTTCTTTAGACAGGGCAGATTTGAAACTCTCTTTTTGTGGAATTTGCAGTTGGAGATTTCAAGCGATTTCAGGCCAATGGTAGAAAAGGAAATATCTTCGTTTAAATACTAGACAGAATCATTCTCTGAAACAACGTAAAGATTTGTGCGTTCAGCTCACAGAGTTTAACCTTTCTTTTCATAGAGCAGTTTGAAAACAGTCTGTTTGTAAAGTCTGCAAGTGGATATTTGTACCTCTTTGAAGCCTTCGTTGGAAGCGGGATTTCTTCATAAAATGCTAGACAGAAGAATTCTCAGTAACTTCTTTGTGTGTGTGTATTCAACTCAGAGAGTTGAACCTTCCTTTAGACAGAGTAGATTTGAAACACTCTTTTTGTTTAATTTACATGTGGAGATTTCAAGCAAATTGAGGCCAATGACAGAAAAGGAAATATCTTCGTTTAAAAACGAGACAGAATCATTCTCTGAAACAACGTAATGATTTGTGCGTTCAGCTCACAGAGTTTAACCTTTCTTTTCATAGAGCAGTTTGCAAACACTCTGTTTGTAAAGTCTGCAAGTGGATATTTGGACCTTTACGAGGCCTTCGTTGGAAACGGGATTTCTTCATATAATGCAAGACAGAAGATTTCTCAGTAACTTCCTTGTGTTGTGTGTCTTCAGCTCACAGAGTTGAACCTTTCTTTAGACAGAGCAGATTTGAAACTCTCTTTTTGTGGAATTTGCAGTTGGAGATTTCAAGCGATTTCAGGCCAATGGTAGAAAAGGAAATATCTTCGTTTAAAAACTAGACAGAATCATTCTCTGAAACAACGTAATGATTTGTGCGTTCAGCTCACAGAGTTTAACCTTTCTTTTCATAGAGCAGTTTGAAAACAGTCTGTTTGTAAAGTCTGCAAGTGGATATTTGGACCTCTTGGAAGCCTTCGTTGGAAGCGGGATTTCTTCATAAAATGCTAGACAGAAGAATTCTCAGTAACTTCTTTGTGTGTGTGTATTCAACTCACAGAGTTGAACCTTCCTTTAGACAGAGTAGATTTGAAACACTCTTTTTGTTTAATTTACATGTGGAGATTTCAAGCGAATTGAGGCCAATGACAGAAAAGGAAATATCTTCGTTTAAAAACGAGACAGAATCATTCTCTGAAACAACGTAATGATTTGTGCGTTCAGCTCACAGAATTTAACCTTTCTTTTCATAGAGCAGTTTGAAAACACTCTGTTAGTAAAGTCTGCAAGTGGATATTTGGACCTTTACGAGGCCTTCGTTGGAAACGGGATTTCTTCATATAATGCAAGACAGAAGATTTCTCAGTAACTTCCTTGTGTTGTGTGTCTTCAGCTCACAGAGTTGAACCTTTCTTTAGACAGAGCAGATTTGAAACTCTCTTTTTGTGGAATTTGCAGTTGGAGATTTCAAGCGATTTCAGGCCAATGGTAGAAAAGGAAATATCTTCGTTTAAAAACTAGACAGAATCATTCTCTGAAACAACGTAATGATTTGTGCGTTCAGCTCACAGAGTTTAACCTTTCTTTTCATAGAGCAGTTTGAAAACAGTCTGTTTGTAAAGTCTGCAAGTGGATATTTGGACCTCTTTGAAGCCTTCGTTGGAAGCGGGATTTCTTCATAAAATGCTAGACAGAAGAATTCTCAGTAACTTCTTTGTGTGTGTGTATTCAACTCACAGAGTTGAACCTTCCTTTAGACAGAGTAGATTTGAAACACTCTTTTTGTTTAATTTACATGTGGAGATTTCAAGCGAATTGAGGCCAATGACAGAAAAGGAAATATCTTCGTTTAAAAATGAGACAGAATCATTCTCTGAAACAACGTAATGATTTGTGCGTTCAGCTCACAGAGTTTAACCTTTCTTTTCATAGAGCAGTTTGCAAAGACTCTGTTTGTAAAGTCTGCAAGTGGATATTTGCACCTTTACGAGGCCTTCGTTGGAAACGGGATTTCTTCATATAATGCAAGACAGAAGATTTCTCAGTAACTTCCTTGTGTTGTGTGTCTTCAGCTCACAGAGTTGAACCTTTCTTTAGACAGAGCAGATTTGAAACTCTCTTTTTGTGGAATTTGCAGTTGGAGATTTCAAGCGATTTCAGGCCAATGGTAGAAAAGGAAATATCTTCGTTTAAAAACTAGACAGAATCATTCTCTGAAACAACGTAATGATTTGTGCGTTCAGCTCACAGAGTTTAACCTTTCTTTTCATAGAGCAGTTTGAAAACAGTCTGTTTGTAAAGTCTGCAAGTGGATATTTGGACCTCTTTGAAGCCTTCGTTGGAAGCGGGATTTCTTCATAAAATGCTAGACAGAAGAATTCTCAGTAACTTCTTTGTGTGTGTGTATTCAACTCACAGAGTTGAACCTTACTTTAGACAGAGTAGATTTGAAACACTCTTTTTGTTTAATTTACATGTGCAGATTTCAAGCGAATTGAGGCCAATGACAGAAAAGGAAATATCTTCGTTTAAAAACGAGACAGAATCATTCTCTGAAACAACGTAATGATTTGTGCGTTCAGCTCACAGAGTTTAACCTTTCTTTTCATAGAGCAGTTTGCAAACACTCTGTTTGTAAAGTCTGCAAGTGGATATTTGGACTTTTACGAGGCCTTCGTTGGAAACGGGATTTCTTCATATAATGCAAGACAGAAGATTTCTCAGTAACTTCCTTGTGTTGTGTGTCTTCAGCTCACAGAATTGAACCTTTCTTTAGACAGGGCAGATTTGAAACTCTCTTTTTGTGGAATTTGCAGTTGGAGATTTCAAGCGATTTCAGGCCAATGGTAGAAAAGGAAATATCTTCGTTTAAAAACTAGACAGAATCATTCTCTGAAACAACGTAAAGATTTGTGCGTTCAGCTCACAGAGTTTAACCTTTCTTTTCATAGAGCAGTTTGAAAACAGTCTGTTTGTAAAGTCTGCAAGTGGATATTTGTACCTCTTTGAAGCCTTCGTTGGAAGCGGGATTTCTTCATAAAATGCTAGACAGAAGAATTCTCAGTAACTTCTTTGTGTGTGTGTATTCAACTCAGAGAGTTGAACCTTCCTTTAGACAGAGTAGATTTGAAACACTCTTTTTGTTTAATTTACATGTGGAGATTTCAAGCAAATTGAGGCCAATGACAGAAAAGGAAATATCTTCGTTTAAAAACGAGACAGAATCATTCTCTGAAACAACGTAATGATTTGTGCGTTCAGCTCACAGAGTTTAACCTTTCTTTTCATAGAGCAGTTTGCAAACACTCTGTTTGTAAAGTCTGCAAGTGGATATTTGGACCTTTACGAGGCCTTCGTTGGAAACGGGATTTCTTCATATAATGCAAGACAGAAGATTTCTCAGTAACTTCCTTGTGTTGTGTGTCTTCAGCTCACAGAGTTGAACCTTTCTTTAGACAGAGCAGATTTGAAACTCTCTTTTTGTGGAATTTGCAGTTGGAGATTTCAAGCGATTTCAGGCCAATGGTAGAAAAGGAAATATCTTCGTTTAAAAACTAGACAGAATCATTCTCTGAAACAACGTAATGATTTGTGCGTTCAGCTCACAGAGTTTAACCTTTCTTTTCATAGAGCAGTTTGAAAACAGTCTGTTTGTAAAGTCTGCAAGTGGATATTTGGACCTCTTGGAAGCCTTCGTTGGAAGCGGGATTTCTTCATAAAATGCTAGACAGAAGAATTCTCAGTAACTTCTTTGTGTGTGTGTATTCAACTCACAGAGTTGAACCTTCCTTTAGACAGAGTAGATTTGAAACACTCTTTTTGTTTAATTTACATGTGGAGATTTCAAGCGAATTGAGGCCAATGACAGAAAAGGAAATATCTTCGTTTAAAAACGAGACAGAATCATTCTCTGAAACAACGTAATGATTTGTGCGTTCAGCTCACAGAATTTAACCTTTCTTTTCATAGAGCAGTTTGAAAACACTCTGTTAGTAAAGTCTGCAAGTGGATATTTGGACCTTTACGAGGCCTTCGTTGGAAACGGGATTTCTTCATATAATGCAAGACAGAAGATTTCTCAGTAACTTCCTTGTGTTGTGTGTCTTCAGCTCACAGAGTTGAACCTTTCTTTAGACAGAGCAGATTTGAAACTCTCTTTTTGTGGAATTTGCAGTTGGAGATTTCAAGCGATTTCAGGCCAATGGTAGAAAAGGAAATATCTTCGTTTAAAAACTAGACAGAATCATTCTCTGAAACAACGTAATGATTTGTGCGTTCAGCTCACAGAGTTTAACCTTTCTTTTCATAGAGCAGTTTGAAAACAGTCTGTTTGTAAAGTCTGCAAGTGGATATTTGGACCTCTTTGAAGCCTTCGTTGGAAGCGGGATTTCTTCATAAAATGCTAGACAGAAGAATTCTCAGTAACTTCTTTGTGTGTGTGTATTCAACTCACAGAGTTGAACCTTCCTTTAGACAGAGTAGATTTGAAACACTCTTTTTGTTTAATTTACATGTGGAGATTTCAAGCGAATTGAGGCCAATGACAGAAAAGGAAATATCTTCGTTTAAAAACTAGACAGAATCATTCTCTGAAACAACGTAATGATTTGTGCGTTCAGCTCACAGAGTATAACCTTTCTTTTCATAGAGCAGTTTGCAAAGACTCTGTTTGTAAAGTCTGCAAGTGGATATTTGCACCTTTACGAGGCCTTCGTTGGAAACGGGATTTCTTCATATAATGCAAGACAGAAGATTTCTCAGTAACTTCCTTGTGTTGTGTGTCTTCAGCTCACAGAGTTGAACCTTTCTTTAGACAGAGCAGATTTGAAACTCTCTTTTTGTGGAATTTGCAGTTGGAGATTTCAAGCGATTTCAGGCCAATGGTAGAAAAGGAAATATCTTCGTTTAAAAACTAGACAGAATCATTCTCTGAAACAACGTAAAGATTTGTGCGTTCAGCTCACAGAGTTTAACCTTTCTTTTCATAGAGCAGTTTGAAAACAGTCTGTTTGTAAAGTCTGCAAGTGGATATTTGTACCTCTTTGAAGCCTTCGTTGGAATCGGGATTTCTTCATAAAATGCTAGACAGAAGAATTCTCAGTAACTTCTTTGTGTGTGTGTATTCAACTCAGAGAGTTGAACCTTCCTTTAGACAGAGTAGATTTGAAACACTCTTTTTGTTTAATTTACATGTGGAGATTTTAAGCGAATTGAGGCCAATGACAGAAAAGGAAATATCTTCGTTTAAAAACGAGACAGAATCATTCTCTGAAACAACGTAATGATTTGTGCGTTCAGCTCACAGAGTTTAACCTTTCTTTTCATAGAGCAGTTTGCAAACACTCTGTTTGTAAAGTCTGCAAGTGGATATTTGGACCTTTACGAGGCCTTCGTTGGAAACGGGATTTCTTCATATAATGCAAGACAGAAGATTTCTCAGTAACTTCCTTGTGTTGTGTGTCTTCAGCTCACAGAGTTGAACCTTTCTTTAGACAGGGCAGATTTGAAACTCTCTTTTTGTGGAATTTGCAGTTGGAGATTTCAAGCGATTTCAGGCCAATGGTAGAAAAGGAAATATCTTCGTTTAAAAACTAGACAGAATCATTCTCTGAAACAACGTAATGATTTGTGCGTTCAGCTCACAGAGTTTAACCTTTCTTTTCATAGAGCAGTTTGAAAAGAGTCTGTTTGTAAAGTCTGCAAGTGGATATTTGGACCTCTTTGAAGCCTTCGTTGGAAGCGGGATTTCTTCATAAAATGCTAGACAGAAGAATTCTCAGTAACTTCTTTCTGTGTGTGTATTCAACTCACAGAGTTGAACCTTCCTTTAGACAGAGTAGATTTGAAACACTCTTTTTGTTTAATTTACATGTGGAGATTTCAAGCGAATTGAGGCCAATGACAGAAAAGGAAATATCTTCGTTTAAAAACGAGACAGAATCATTCTCTGAAACAACGTAATGATTTGTGCGTTCAGCTCACAGAGTTTAACCTTTCTTTTCATAGAGCAGTTTGCAAACACTCTGTTTGTAAAGTCTGCAAGTGGATATTTGGACTTTTACGAGGCCTTCGTTGGAAACGGGATTTCTTCATATAATGCAAGACAGAAGATTTCTCAGTAACTTCCTTGTGTTGTGTGTCTTCAGCTCACAGAATTGAACCTTTCTTTAGACAGGGCAGATTTGAAACTCTCTTTTTGTGGAATTTGCAGTTGGAGATTTCAAGCGATTTCAGGCCAGTGGTAGAAAAGGAAATATCTTCGTTTAAAAACTAGACAGAATCATTCTCTGAAACAACGTAATGATTTGTGCGTTCAGCTCACAGAGTTTAACCTTTCTTTTCATAGAGCAGTTTGAAAACAGTCTGTTTGTAAAGTCTGCAAGTGGATATTTGGACCTCTTTGAAGCCTTCGTTGGAAGCGGGATTTCTTCATAAAATGCTAGACAGAAGAATTCTCAGTAACTTCTTTGTGTGTGTGTATTCAACTCACAGAGTTGAACCTTCCTTTAGACAGAGTAGATTTGAAACACTCTTTTTGTTTAATTTACATGTGGAGATTTCAAGCGAATTGAGGCCAATGACAGAAAAGGAAATATCTTCGTTTAAAAACGAGACAGAATCATTCTCTGAAACAACGTAATGATTTGTGCGTTCAGCTCACAGAGTTTAACCTTTCTTTTCATAGAGCAGTTTGCAAAGACTCTGTTTGTAAAGTCTGCAAGTGGATATTTGCACCTTTACGAGGCCTTCGTTGGAAACGGGATTTCTTCATATAATGCAAGACAGAAGATTTCTCAGTAACTTCCTTGTGTTGTGTGTCTTCAGCTCACAGAGTTGAACCTTTCTTTAGACAGAGCAGATTTGAAACTCTCTTTTTGTGGAATTTGCAGTTGGAGATTTCAAGCGATTTCAGGCCAATGGTAGAAAAGGAAATATCTTCGTTTAAAAACTAGACAGAATCATTCTCTGAAACAACGTAATGATTTGTGCGTTCAGCTCACAGAGTTTAACCTTTCTTTTCATAGAGCAGTTTGAAAACAGTCTGTTTTTAAAGTCTGCAAGTGGATATTTGGACCTCTTGGAAGCCTTCGTTGGAAGCGGGATTTCTTCATAAAATGCTAGACAGAAGAATTCTCAGTAACTTCTTTGTGTGTGTGTATTCAACTCACAGAGTTGAACCTTCCTTTAGACAGAGTAGATTTGAAACACTCTTTTTGTTTAATTTACATGTGGAGATTTCAAGCGAATTGAGGCCAATGACAGAAAAGGAAATATCTTCGTTTAAAAACGAGACAGAATCATTCTCTGAAACAACGTAATGATTTGTGCGTTCAGCTCACAGAGTTTAACCTTTCTTTTCATAGAGCAGTTTGCAAACACTCTGTTTGTAAAGTCTGCAAGTGGATATTTGCACCTTTACGAGGCCTTCGTTGGAAACGGGATTTCTTCATATAATGCAAGACAGAAGATTTCTCAGTAACTTCCTTGTGTTGTGTGTCTTCAGCTCACAGAGTTGAACCTTTCTTTAGACAGAGCAGATTTGAAACTCTCTTTTTGTGGAATTTGCAGTTGGAGATTTCAAGCGATTTCAGGCCAATGGTAGAAAAGGAAATATCTTCGTTTAAAAACTAGACAGAATCATTCTCTGAAACAACGTAATGATTTGTGCGTTCAGCTCACAGAGTTTAACCTTTCTTTTCATAGAGCAGTTTGAAAACAGTCTGTTTGTAAAGTCTGCAAGTGGATATTTGGACCTCTTTGAAGCCTTCGTTGGAAGCGGGATTTCTTCATAAAATGCTAGACAGAAGAATTCTCAGTAACTTCTTTGTGTGTGTGTATTCAACTCACAGAGTTGAACCTTCCTTTAGACAGAGTAGATTTGAAACACTCTTTTTGTTTAATTTACATGTGGAGATTTCAAGCGAATTGAGGCCAATGACAGAAAAGGAAATATCTTCGTTTAAAAACGAGACAGAATCATTCTCTGAAACAACGTAATGATTTGTGCGTTCAGCTCACAGAGTTTAACCTTTCTTTTCATAGAGCAGTTTGCAAACACTCTGTTTGTAAAGTCTGCAAGTGGATATTTGGACCTTTACGAGGCCTTCGTTGGAAACGGGATTTCTTCATATAATGCAAGACAGAAGATTTCTCAGTAACTTCCTTGTGTTGTGTGTCTTCAGCTCACAGAGTTGAACCTTTCTTTAGACAGAGCAGATTTGAAACTCTCTTTTTGTGGAATTTGCAGTTGGAGATTTCAAGCGATTTCAGGCCAATGGTAGAAAAGGAAATATCTTCGTTTAAAAACTAGACAGAATCATTCTCTGAAACAACGTAATGATTTGTGCGTTCAGCTCACAGAGTTTAACCTTTGTTTTCATAGAGCAGTTTGAAAACAGTCTGTTTGTAAAGTCTGCAAGTGGATATTTGGACCTCTTGGAAGCCTTCGTTGGAAGCGGGATTTCTTCATAAAATGCTAGACAGAAGAATTCTCAGTAACTTCTTTGTGTGTGTGTATTCAACTCACAGAGTTGAAACTTCCTTTAGACAGAGTAGATTTGAAACACTCTTTTTGTTTAATTTACATGTGGAGATTTCAAGCGAATTGAGGCCAATGACAGAAAAGGAAATATCTTCGTTTAAAAACGAGACAGAATCATTCTCTGAAACAACGTAATGATTTGTGCGTTCAGCTCACAGAGTTTAACCTTTCTTTTCATAGAGCAGTTTGAAAACACTCTGTTTGTAAAGTCTGCAAGTGGATATTTGGACCTTTACGAGGCCTTCGTTGGAAACGGGATTTCTTCATATAATGCAAGACAGAAGATTTCTCAGTAACTTCCTTGTGTTGTGTGTCTTCAGCTCACAGAGTTGAACCTTTCTTTAGACAGAGCAGATTTGAAACTCTCTTTTTGTGGAATTTGCAGTTGGAGATTTCAAGCGATTTCAGGCCAATGGTAGAAAAGGAAATATCTTCGTTTAAAAACTAGACAGAATCATTCTCTGAAACAACGTAATGATTTGTGCGTTCAGCTCACAGAGTTTAACCTTTCTTTTCATAGAGCAGTTTGAAAACAGTCTGTTTGTAAAGTCTGCAAGTGGATATTTGGACCTCTTGGAAGCCTTCGTTGGAAGCGGGATTTCTTCATAAAATGCTAGACAGAAGAATTCTCAGTAACTTCTTTGTGTGTGTGTATTCAACTCACAGAGTTGAACCTTCCTTTAGACAGAGTAGATTTGAAACACTCTTTTTGTTTAATTTACATGTGGAGATTTCAAGCGAATTGAGGCCAATGACAGAAAAGGAAATATCTTCGTTTAAAAACGAGACAGAATCATTCTCTGAAACAACGTAATGATTTGTGCGTTCAGCTCACAGAGTTTAACCTTTCTTTTCATAGAGCAGTTTGAAAACACTCTGTTTGTAAAGTCTGCAAGTGGATATTTGGACCTTTACGAGGCCTTCGTTGGAAACGGGATTTCTTCATATAATGCAAGACAGAAGATTTCTCAGTAACTTCCTTGTGTTGTGTGTCTTCAGCTCACAGAGTTGAACCTTTCTTTAGACAGAGCAGATTTGAAACTCTCTTTTTGTGGAATTTGCAGTTGGAGATTTCAAGCGATTTCAGGCCAATGGTAGAAAAGGAAATATCTTCGTTTAAAAACTAGACAGAATCATTCTCTGAAACAACGTAATGATTTGTGCGTTCAGCTCACAGAGTTTAACCTTTCTTTTCATAGAGCAGTTTGAAAACAGTCTGTTTGTAAAGTCTGCAAGTGGATATTTGGACCTCTTTGAAGCCTTCGTTGGAAGCGGGATTTCTTCATAAAATGCTAGACAGAAGAATTCTCAGTAACTTCTTTGTGTGTGTGTATTCAACTCACAGAGTTGAACCTTCCTTTAGACAGAGTAGATTTGAAACACTCTTTTTGTTTAATTTACATGTGGAGATTTCAAGCGAATTGAGGCCAATGACAGAAAAGGAAATATCTTCGTTTAAAAACGAGACAGAATCATTCTCTGAAACAACGTAATGATTTGTGCGTTCAGCTCACAGAGTTTAACCTTTCTTTTCATAGAGCAGTTTGCAAACACTCTGTTTGTAAAGTCTGCAAGTGGATATTTGCACCTTTACGAGGCCTTCGTTGGAAACGGGATTTCTTCATATAATGCAAGACAGAAGATTTCTCAGTAACTTCCTTGTGTTGTGTGTCTTCAGCTCACAGAGTTGAACCTTTCTTTAGACAGAGCAGATTTGAAACTCTCTTTTTGTGGAATTTGCAGTTGGAGATTTCAAGCGATTTCAGGCCAATGGTAGAAAAGGAAATATCTTCGTTTAAAAACTAGACAGAATCATTCTCTGAAACAACGTAAAGATTTGTGCGTTCAGCTCACAGAGTTTAACCTTTCTTTTCATAGAGCAGTTTGAAAACAGTCTGTTTGTAAAGTCTGCAAGTGGATATTTGGACCTCTTTGAAGCCTTCGTTGGAAGCGGGATTTCTTCATAAAATGCTAGACAGAAGAATTCTCAGTAACTTCTTTGTGTGTGTGTATTCAACTCACAGAGTTGAACCTTCCTTTAGACAGAGTAGATTTGAAACACTCTTTTTGTTTAATTTACATGTGGAGATTTCAAGCGAATTGAGGCCAATGACAGAAAAGGAAATATCTTCGTTTAAAAACGAGACAGAATCATTCTCTGAAACAACGTAATGATTTGTGCGTTCAGCTCACAGAGTTTAACCTTTCTTTTCATAGAGCAGTTTGCAAACACTCTGTTTGTAAAGTCTGCAAGTGGATATTTGGACTTTTACGAGGCCTTCGTTGGAAACGGGATTTCTTCATATAATGCAAGACAGAAGATTTCTCAGTAACTTCCTTGTGTTGTGTGTCTTCAGCTCACAGAATTGAACCTTTCTTTAGACAGGGCAGATTTGAAACTCTCTTTTTGTGGAATTTGCAGTTGGAGATTTCAAGCGATTTCAGGCCAGTGGTAGAAAAGGAAATATCTTCGTTTAAAAACTAGACAGAATCATTCTCTGAAACAACGTAATGATTTGTGCGTTCAGCTCACAGAGTTTAACCTTTCTTTTCATAGAGCAGTTTGAAAACAGTCTGTTTGTAAAGTCTGCAAGTGGATATTTGGACCTCTTTGAAGCCTTCGTTGGAAGCGGGATTTCTTCATAAAATGCTAGACAGAAGAATTCTCAGTAACTTCTTTGTGTGTGTGTATTCAACTCACAGAGTTGAACCTTCCTTTAGACAGAGTAGATTTGAAACACTCTTTTTGTTTAATTTACATGTGGAGATTTCAAGCGAATTGAGGCCAATGACAGAAAAGGAAATATCTTCGTTTAAAAACGAGACAGAATCATTCTCTGAAACAACGTAATGATTTGTGCGTTCAGCTCACAGAGTTTAACCTTTCTTTTCATAGAGCAGTTTGCAAAGACTCTGTTTGTAAAGTCTGCAAGTGGATATTTGGACCTTTACGAGGCCTTCGTTGGAAACGGGATTTCTTCATATAATGCAAGACAGAAGATTTCTCAGTAACTTCCTTGTGTTGTGTGTCTTCAGCTCACAGAGTTGAACCTTTCTTTAGACAGAGCAGATTTGAAACTCTCTTTTTGTGGAATTTGCAGTTGGAGATTTCAAGCGATTTCAGGCCAATGGTAGAAAAGGAAATATCTTCGTTTAAAAACTAGACAGAATCATTCTCTGAAACAACGTAATGATTTGTGCGTTCAGCTCACAGAGTTTAACCTTTCTTTTCATAGAGCAGTTTCAAAACAGTCTGTTTGTAAAGTCTGCAAGTGGATATTTGGACCTCTTTGAAGCCTTCGTTGGAAGCGGGATTTCTTCATAAAATGCTAGACAGAAGAATTCTCAGTAACTTCTTTGTGTGTGTGTATTCAACTCAGAGAGTTGAACCTTCCTTTAGACAGAGTAGATTTGAAACACTCTTTTTGTTTAATTTACATGTGGAGATTTTAAGCGAATTGAGGCCAATGACAGAAAAGGAAATATCTTCGTTTAAAAACGAGACAGAATCATTCTCTGAAACAACGTAATGATTTGTGCGTTCAGCTCACAGAGTTTAACCTTTCTTTTCATAGAGCAGTTTGCAAACACTCTGTTTGTAAAGTCTGCAAGTGGATATTTGGACCTTTACGAGGCCTTCGTTGGAAACGGGATTTCTTCATATAATGCAAGACAGAAGATTTCTCAGTAACTTCCTTGTGTTGTGTGTCTTCAGCTCACAGAGTTGAACCTTTCTTTAGACAGAGTAGATTTGAAACTCTCTTTTTGTGGAATTTGCAGTTGGAGATTTCAAGCGATTTCAGGCCAATGGTAGAAAAGGAAATATCTTCGTTTAAAAACTAGACAGAATCATTCTCTGAAACAACGTAATGATTTGTGCGTTCAGCTCACAGAGTTTAACCTTTCTTTTCATAGAGCAGTTTGAAAACAGTCTGTTTGTAACGTCTGCAAGTGGATATTTGGACCTCTTTGAATCCTTCGTTGGAAGCGGGATTTCTTCATAAAATGCTAGACAGAAGAATTCTCAGTAACTTCTTTGTGTGTGTGTATTCAACTCACAGAGTTGAACCTTCCTTTAGACAGAGTAGATTTGAAACACTCTTTTTGTTTAATTTACATGTGGAGATTTCAAGCGAATTGAGGCCAATGACAGAAAAGGAAATATCTTCGTTTAAAAACGAGACAGAATCATTCTCTGAAACAACGTAATGATTTGTGCGTTCAGCTCACAGAGTTTAACCTTTCTTTTCATAGAGCAGTTTGCAAACACTCTGTTTGTAAAGTCTGCAAGTGGATATTTGGACCTTTACGAGGCCTTCGTTGGAAACGGGATTTCTTCATATAATGCAAGACAGAAGATTTCTCAGTAACTTCCTTGTGTTGTGTGTCTTCAGCTCACAGAGTTGAACCTTTCTTTAGACAGAGCAGATTTGAAACTCTCTTTTTGTGGAATTTGCAGTTGGAGATTTCAAGCGATTTCAGGCCAATGGTAGAAAAGGAAATATCTTCGTTTAAAAACTAGACAGAATCATTCTCTGAAACAACGTAATGATTTGTGCGTTCAGCTCACAGAGTTTAACCTTTCTTTTCATAGAGCAGTTTGAAAACAGTCTGTTTGTAAAGTCTGCAAGTGGATATTTGGACCTCTTTGAAGCCTTCGTTGGAAGCGGGATTTCTTCATAAAATGCTAGACAGAAGAATTCTCAGTAACTTCTTTGTGTGTGTGTATTCAACTCACAGAGTTGAACCTTCCTTTAGACAGAGTAGATTTGAAACACTCTTTTTGTTTAATTTACATGTGGAGATTTCAAGCGAATTGAGGCCAATGACAGAAAAGGAAATATCTTCGTTTAAAAACGAGACAGAATCATTCTCTGAAACAACGTAATGATTTGTGCGTTCAGCTCACAGAGTTTAACCTTTCTTTTCATAGAGCAGTTTGCAAACACTCTGTTTGTAAAGTGTGCAAGTGGATATTTGGACCTTTACGAGGCCTTCGTTGGAAACGGGATTTCTTCATATAATGCAAGACAGAAGATTTCTCAGTAACTTCCTTGTGTTGTGTGTCTTCAGCTCACAGAGTTGAACCTTTCTTTAGACAGAGCAGATTTGAAACTCTCTTTTTGTGGAATTTGCAGTTGGAGATTTCAAGCGATTTCAGGCCAATGGTAGAAAAGGAAATATCTTCGTTTAAAAACTAGACAGAATCATTCTCTGAAACAACGTAATGATTTGTGCGTTCAGCTCACAGAGTTTAACCTTTCTTTTCATAGAGCAGTTTGAAAACAGTCTGTTTGTAAAGTCTGCAAGTGGATATTTGGACTTCTTTGAAGCCTTCGTTGGAAGCGGGATTTCTTCATAAAATGCTAGACAGAAGAATTCTCAGTAACTTCTTTGTGTGTGTGTATTCAACTCACAGAGTTGAACCTTCCTTTAGACAGAGAAGATTTGAAACAATCTTTTTGTTTAATTTACATGTGGAGATTTCAAGCGAAATGAGGCCAATGACAGAAAAGGAAATATCTTCGTTTCAAAACGAGACAGAATCATTCTCTGAAACAACGTAATGATTTGTGCGTTCAGCTCACAGAGTTTAACCTTTCTTTTCATAGAGCAGTTTGAAAACAGTCTGTTTGTAAAGTCTGCAAGTGGATATTTGGACCTCTTGGAAGCCTTCGTTGGAAGCGGGATTTCTTCATAAAATGCTAGACAGAAGAATTCTCAGTAACTTCTTTGTGTGTGTGTATTCAACTCACAGAGTTGAACCTTCCTTTAGACAGAGTAGATTTGAAACACTCTTTTTGTTTAATTTACATGTGGAGATTTCAAGCGAATTGAGGCCAATGACAGAAAAGGAAATATCTTCGTTTAAAAACGAGACAGAATCATTCTGTGAAACAACGTAATGATTTGTGCGTTCAGCTCACAGAGTTTAACCTTTCTTTTCATAGAGCAGTTTGCAAAGACTCTGTTTGTAAAGTCTGCAAGTGGATATTTGCACCTTTACGAGGCCTTCGTTGGAAACGGGATTTCTTCATATAATGCAAGACAGAAGATTTCTCAGTAACTTCCTTGTGTTGTGTGTCTTCAGCTCACAGAGTTGAACCTTCCTTTAGACAGAGTAGATTTGAAACTCTCTTTTTGTGGAATTTGCAGTTGGAGATTTCAAGCGATTTCAGGCCAATGGTAGAAAAGGAAATATCTTCGTTTAAAAACTAGACAGAATCATTCTCTGAAACAACGTAATGATTTGTGCGTTCAGCTCACAGAGTTTAACCTTTCTTTTCATAGAGCAGTTTGAAAACAGTCTGTTTGTAACGTCTGCAAGTGGATATTTGGACCTCTTTGAATCCTTCGTTGGAAGCGGGATTTCTTCATAAAATGCTAGACAGAAGAATTCTCAGTAACTTCTTTGTGTGTGTGTATTCAACTCACAGAGTTGAACCTTCCTTTAGACAGAGTAGATTTGAAACACTCTTTTTGTTTAATTTACATGTGGAGATTTCAAGCGAATTGAGGCCAATGACAGAAAAGGAAATATCTTCGTTTAAAAACGAGACAGAATCATTCTCTGAAACAACGTAATGATTTGTGCGTTCAGCTCACAGAGTTTAACCTTTCTTTTCATAGAGCAGTTTGCAAACACTCTGTTTGTAAAGTCTGGAAGTGGATATTTGGACCTTTACGAGGCCTTCGTTGGAAACGGGATTTCTTCATATAATGCAAGACAGAAGATTTCTCAGTAACTTCCTTGTGTTGTGTGTCTTCAGCTCACAGAGTTGAACCTTTCTTTAGACAGAGCAGATTTGAAACTCTCTTTTTGTGGAATTTGCAGTTGGAGATTTCAAGCGATTTCAGGCCAATGGTAGAAAAGGAAATATCTTCGTTTAAAAACTAGACAGAATCATTCTCTGAAACAACGTAATGATTTGTGCGTTCAGCTCACAGAGTTTAACCTTTCTTTTCATAGAGCAGTTTGAAAACAGTCTGTTTGTAAAGTCTGCAAGTGGATATTTGGACCTCTTTGAAGCCTTCGTTGGAAGCGGGATTTCTTCATAAAATGCTAGACAGAAGAATTCTCAGTAACTTCTTTGTGTGTGTGTATTCAACTCACAGAGTTGAACCTTCCTTTAGACAGAGTAGATTTGAAACACTCTTTTTGTTTAATTTACATGTGGAGATTTCAAGCGAATTGAGGCCAATGACAGAAAAGGAAATATCTTCGTTTAAAAACGAGACAGAATCATTCTCTGAAACAACGTAATGATTTGTGCGTTCAGCTCACAGAGTTTAACCTTTCTTTTCATAGAGCAGTTTGCAAACACTCTGTTTGTAAAGTCTGCAAGTGGATATTTGGACCTTTACGAGGCCTTCGTTGGAAACGGGATTTCTTCATATAATGCAAGACAGAAGATTTCTCAGTAACTTCCTTGTGTTGTGTGTCTTCAGCTCACAGAGTTGAACCTTTCTTTAGACAGAGCAGATTTGAAACTCTCTTTTTGTGGAATTTGCAGTTGGAGATTTCAAGCGATTTCAGGCCCATGGTAGAAAAGGAAATATCTTCGTTTAAAAACTAGACAGAATCATTCTCTGAAACAACGTAATGATTTGTGCGTTCAGCTCACAGAGTTTAACCTTTCTTTTCATAGAGCAGTTTGAAAACAGTCTGTTTGTAAAGTCTGCAAGTGGATATTTGGACCTCTTTGAAGCCTTCGTTGGAAGCGGGATTTCTTCATAAAATGCTAGACAGAAGAATTCTCAGTAACTTCTTTGTGTGTGTGTATTCAACTCACAGAGTTGAACCTTCCTTTAGACAGAGTAGATTTGAAACACTCTTTTTGTTTAATTTACATGTGGAGATTTCAAGCGAATTGAGGCCAATGACAGAAAAGGAAATATCTTCGTTTAAAAACGAGACAGAATCATTCTCTGAAACAACGTAATGATTTGTGCGTTCAGCTCACAGAGTTTAACCTTTCTTTTCATAGAGCAGTTTGCAAACACTCTGTTTGTAAAGTCTGCAAGTGGATATTTGGACCTTTACGAGGCCTTCGTTGGAAACGGGATTTCTTCATATAATGCAAGACAGAAGATTTCTCAGTAACTTCCTTGTGTTGTGTGTCTTCAGCTCACAGAGTTGAACCTTTCTTTAGACAGAGCAGATTTGAAACTCTCTTTTTGTGGAATTTGCAGTTGGAGATTTCAAGCGATTTCAGGCCCATGGTAGAAAAGGAAATATCTTCGTTTAAAAACTAGACAGAATCATTCTCTGAAACAACGTAATGATTTGTGCGTTCAGCTCACAGAGTTTAACCTTTCTTTTCATAGAGCAGTTTGAAAACAGTCTGTTTGTAAAGTCTGCAAGTGGATATTTGGACCTCTTTGAAGCCTTCGTTGGAAGCGGGATTTCTTCATAAAATGCTAGACAGAAGAATTCTCAGTAACTTCTTTGTGTGTGTGTATTCAACTCACAGAGTTGAACCTTCCTTTAGACAGAGTAGATTTGAAACACTCTTTTTGTTTAATTTACATGTGGAGATTTCAAGCGAATTGAGGCCAATGACAGAAAAGGAAATATCTTCGTTTAAAAACGAGACAGAATCATTCTCTGAAACAACGTAATGATTTGTGCGTTCAGCTCACAGAGTTTAACCTTTCTTTTCATAGAGCAGTTTGCAAAGACTCTGTTTGTAAAGTCTGCAAGTGGATATTTGCACCTTTACGAGGCCTTCGTTGGAAACGGGATTTCTTCATATAATGCAAGACAGAAGATTTCTCAGTAACTTCCTTGTGTTGTGTGTCTTCAGCTCACAGAGTTGATCCTTTCTTTAGACAGAGCAGATTTGAAACTCTCTTTTTGTGGAATTTGCAGTTGGAGATTTCAAGCGATTTCAGGCCAATGGTAGAAAAGGAAATATCTTCGTTTAAAAACTAGACAGAATCATTCTCTGAAACAACGTAATGATTTGTGCGTTCAGCTCACAGAGTTTAACCTTTCTTTTCATAGAGCAGTTTGAAAACAGTCTGTTTGTAAAGTCTGCAAGTGGATATTTGGACTTCTTTGAAGACTTCGTTGGAAGCGGGATTTCTTCATAAAATGCTAGACAGAAGAATTCTCAGTAACTTCTTTGTGTGTGTGTATTCAACTCACAGAGTTGAACCTTCCTTTAGACAGAGAAGATTTGAAACACTCTTTTTGTTTAATTTACATGTGGAGATTTCAAGCGAAATGAGGCCAATGACAGAAAAGGAAATATCTTCGTTTCAAAACGAGACAGAATCATTCTCTGAAACAACGTAATGATTTGTGCATTCAGCTCACAGAGTTTAACCTTTCTTTTCATAGAGCAGTTTGAAAACAGTCTGTTTGTAAAGTCTGCAAGTGGATATTTGGACCTCTTTGAAGCCTTCGTTGGAATCGGGATTTCTTCATAAAATGCTAGACAGAAGAATTCTCAGTAACTTCTTTGTGTGTGTGTATTCAACTCAGAGAGTTGAACCTTCCTTTAGACAGAGTAGATTTGAAACACTCTTTTTGTTTAATTTACATGTGGAGATTTTAAGCGAATTGAGGCCAATGACAGAAAAGGAAATATCTTCGTTTAAAAACGAGACAGAATCATTCTCTGAAACAACGTAATGATTTGTGCGTTCAGCTCACAGAGTTTAACCTTTCTTTTCATAGAGCAGTTTGCAAACACTCTGTTTGTAAAGTCTGCAAGTGGATATTTGGACCTTTACGAGGCCTTCGTTGGAAACGGGATTTCTTCATATAATGCAAGACAGAAGATTTCTCAGTAACTTCCTTGTGTTGTGTGTCTTCAGCTCACAGAGTTGAACCTTTCTTTAGACAGAGTAGATTTGAAACTCTCTTTTTGTGGAATTTGCAGTTGGAGATTTCAAGCGATTTCAGGCCAATGGTAGAAAAGGAAATATCTTCCTTTAAAAACTAGACAGAATCATTCTCTGAAACAACGTAATGATTTGTGCGTTCAGCTCACAGAGTTTAACCTTTCTTTTCATAGAGCAGTTTGAAAACAGTCTGTTTGTAACGTCTGCAAGTGGATATTTGGACCTCTTTGAATCCTTCGTTGGAAGCGGGATTTCTTCATAAAATGCTAGACAGAAGAATTCTCAGTAACTTCTTTGTGTGTGTGTATTCAACTCACAGAGTTGAACCTTCCTTTAGACAGAGTAGATTTGAAACACTCTTTTTGTTTAATTTACATGTGGAGATTTCAAGCGAATTGAGGCCAATGACAGAAAAGGAAATATCTTCGTTTAAAAACGAGACAGAATCATTCTCTGAAACAACGTAATGATTTGTGCGTTCAGCTCACAGAGTTTAACCTTTCTTTTCATAGAGCAGTTTGCAAACACTCTGTTTGTAAAGTCTGCAAGTGGATATTTGGACCTTTACGAGGCCTTCGTTGGAAACGGGATTTCTTCATATAATGCAAGACAGAAGATTTCTCAGTAACTTCCTTGTGTTGTGTGTCTTCAGCTCACAGAGTTGAACCTTTCTTTAGACAGAGCAGATTTGAAACTCTCTTTTTGTGGAATTTGCAGTTGGAGATTTCAAGCGATTTCAGGCCCATGGTAGAAAAGGAAATATCTTCGTTTAAAAACTAGACAGAATCATTCTCTGAAACAACGTAATGATTTGTGCGTTCAGCTCACAGAGTTTAACCTTTCTTTTCATAGAGCAGTTTGAAAACAGTCTGTTTGTAAAGTCTGCAAGTGGATATTTGGACCTCTTTGAAGCCTTCGTTGGAAGCGGGATTTCTTCATAAAATGCTAGACAGAAGAATTCTCAGTAACTTCTTTGTGTGTGTGTATTCAACTCACAGAGTTGAACCTTCCTTTAGACAGAGTAGATTTGAAACACTCTTTTTGTTTAATTTACATGTGGAGATTTCAAGCGAATTGAGGCCAATGACAGAAAAGGAAATATCTTCGTTTAAAAACGAGACAGAATCATTCTCTGAAACAACGTAATGATTTGTGCGTTCAGCTCACAGAGTTTAACCTTTCTTTTCATAGAGCAGTTTGCAAACACTCTGTTTGTAAAGTCTGCAAGTGGATATTTGGACCTTTACGAGGCCTTCGTTGGAAACGGGATTTCTTCATATAATGCAAGACAGAAGATTTCTCAGTAACTTCCTTGTGTTGTGTGTCTTCAGCTCACAGAGTTGAACCTTTCTTTAGACAGAGCAGATTTGAAACTCTCTTTTTGTGGAATTTGCAGTTGGAGATTTCAAGCGATTTCAGGCCAATGGTAGAAAAGGAAATATCTTCGTTTAAAAACTAGACAGAATCATTCTCTGAAACAACGTAATGATTTGTGCGTTCAGCTCACAGAGTTTAACCTTTCTTTTCATAGAGCAGTTTGAAAACAGTCTGTTTGTAAAGTCTGCAAGTGGATATTTGGACTTCTTTGAAGCCTTCGTTGGAAGCGGGATTTCTTCATAAAATGCTAGACAGAAGAATTCTCAGTAACTTCTTTGTGTGTGTGTATTCAACTCACAGAGTTGAACCTTCCTTTAGACAGAGAAGATTTGAAACAATCTTTTTGTTTAATTTACATGTGGAGATTTCAAGCGAAATGAGGCCAATGACAGAAAAGGAAATATCTTCGTTTCAAAACGAGACAGAATCATTCTCTGAAACAACGTAATGATTTGTGCGTTCAGCTCACAGAGTTTAACCTTTCTTTTCATAGAGCAGTTTGAAAACAGTCTGTTTGTAAAGTCTGCAAGTGGATATTTGGACCTCTTGGAAGCCTTCGTTGGAAGCGGGATTTCTTCATAAAATGCTAGACAGAAGAATTCTCAGTAACTTCTTTGTGTGTGTGTATTCAACTCACAGAGTTGAACCTTCCTTTAGACAGAGTAGATTTGAAACACTCTTTTTGTTTAATTTACATGTGGAGATTTCAAGCGAATTGAGGCCAATGACAGAAAAGGAAATATCTTCGTTTAAAAACGAGACAGAATCATTCTGTGAAACAACGTAATGATTTGTGCGTTCAGCTCACAGAGTTTAACCTTTCTTTTCATAGAGCAGTTTGCAAAGACTCTGTTTGTAAAGTCTGCAAGTGGATATTTGCACCTTTACGAGGCCTTCGTTGGAAACGGGATTTCTTCATATAATGCAAGACAGAAGATTTCTCAGTAACTTCCTTGTGTTGTGTGTCTTCAGCTCACAGAGTTGAACCTTCCTTTAGACAGAGTAGATTTGAAACTCTCTTTTTGTGGAATTTGCAGTTGGAGATTTCAAGCGATTTCAGGCCAATGGTAGAAAAGGAAATATCTTCGTTTAAAAACTAGACAGAATCATTCTCTGAAACAACGTAATGATTTGTGCGTTCAGCTCACAGAGTTTAACCTTTCTTTTCATAGAGCAGTTTGAAAACAGTCTGTTTGTAACGTCTGCAAGTGGATATTTGGACCTCTTTGAATCCTTCGTTGGAAGCGGGATTTCTTCATAAAATGCTAGACAGAAGAATTCTCAGTAACTTCTTTGTGTGTGTGTATTCAACTCACAGAGTTGAACCTTCCTTTAGACAGAGTAGATTTGAAACACTCTTTTTGTTTAATTTACATGTGGAGATTTCAAGCGAATTGAGGCCAATGACAGAAAAGGAAATATCTTCGTTTAAAAACGAGACAGAATCATTCTCTGAAACAACGTAATGATTTGTGCGTTCAGCTCACAGAGTTTAACCTTTCTTTTCATAGAGCAGTTTGCAAACACTCTGTTTGTAAAGTCTGCAAGTGGATATTTGGACCTTTACGAGGCCTTCGTTGGAAACGGGATTTCTTCATATAATGCAAGACAGAAGATTTCTCAGTAACTTCCTTGTGTTGTGTGTCTTCAGCTCACAGAGTTGAACCTTTCTTTAGACAGAGCAGATTTGAAACTCTCTTTTTGTGGAATTTGCAGTTGGAGATTTCAAGCGATTTCAGGCCCATGGTAGAAAAGGAAATATCTTCGTTTAAAAACTAGACAGAATCATTCTCTGAAACAACGTAATGATTTGTGCGTTCAGCTCACAGAGTTTAACCTTTCTTTTCATAGAGCAGTTTGAAAACAGTCTGTTTGTAAAGTCTGCAAGTGGATATTTGGACCTCTTTGAAGCCTTCGTTGGAAGCGGGATTTCTTCATAAAATGCTAGACAGAAGAATTCTCAGTAACTTCTTTGTGTGTGTGTATTCAACTCACAGAGTTGAACCTTCCTTTAGACAGAGTAGATTTGAAACACTCTTTTTGTTTAATTTACATGTGGAGATTTCAAGCGAATTGAGGCCAATGACAGAAAAGGAAATATCTTCGTTTAAAAACGAGACAGAATCATTCTCTGAAACAACGTAATGATTTGTGCGTTCAGCTCACAGAGTTTAACCTTTCTTTTCATAGAGCAGTTTGCAAACACTCTGTTTGTAAAGTCTGCAAGTGGATATTTGGACCTTTACGAGGCCTTCGTTGGAAACGGGATTTCTTCATATAATGCAAGACAGAAGATTTCTCAGTAACTTCCTTGTGTTGTGTGTCTTCAGCTCACAGAGTTGAACCTTTCTTTAGACAGAGCAGATTTGAAACTCTCTTTTTGTGGAATTTGCAGTTGGAGATTTCAAGCGATTTCAGGCCCATGGTAGAAAAGGAAATATCTTCGTTTAAAAACTAGACAGAATCATTCTCTGAAACAACGTAATGATTTGTGCGTTCAGCTCACAGAGTTTAACCTTTCTTTTCATAGAGCAGTTTGAAAACAGTCTGTTTGTAAAGTCTGCAAGTGGATATTTGGACCTCTTTGAAGCCTTCGTTGGAAGCGGGATTTCTTCATAAAATGCTAGACAGAAGAATTCTCAGTAACTTCTTTGTGTGTGTGTATTCAACTCACAGAGTTGAACCTTCCTTTAGACAGAGTAGATTTGAAACACTCTTTTTGTTTAATTTACATGTGGAGATTTCAAGCGAATTGAGGCCAATGACAGAAAAGGAAATATCTTCGTTTAAAAACGAGACAGAATCATTCTCTGAAACAACGTAATGATTTGTGCGTTCAGCTCACAGAGTTTAACCTTTCTTTTCATAGAGCAGTTTGCAAAGACTCTGTTTGTAAAGTCTGCAAGTGGATATTTGCACCTTTACGAGGCCTTCGTTGGAAACGGGATTTCTTCATATAATGCAAGACAGAAGATTTCTCAGTAACTTCCTTGTGTTGTGTGTCTTCAGCTCACAGAGTTGAACCTTTCTTTAGACAGAGCAGATTTGAAACTCTCTTTTTGTGGAATTTGCAGTTGGAGATTTCAAGCGATTTCAGGCCAATGGTAGAAAAGGAAATATCTTCGTTTAAAAACTAGACAGAATCATTCTCTGAAACAACGTAATGATTTGTGCGTTCAGCTCACAGAGTTTAACCTTTCTTTTCATAGAGCAGTTTGAAAACAGTCTGTTTGTAAAGTCTGCAAGTGGATATTTGGACTTCTTTGAAGACTTCGTTGGAAGCGGGATTTCTTCATAAAATGCTAGACAGAAGAATTCTCAGTAACTTCTTTGTGTGTGTGTATTCAACTCACAGAGTTGAACCTTCCTTTAGACAGAGAAGATTTGAAACACTCTTTTTGTTTAATTTACATGTGGAGATTTCAAGCGAAATGAGGCCAATGACAGAAAAGGAAATATCTTCGTTTCAAAACGAGACAGAATCATTCTCTGAAACAACGTAATGATTTGTGCATTCAGCTCACAGAGTTTAACCTTTCTTTTCATAGAGCAGTTTGAAAACACTCTGTTTGTAAAGTCTGCAAGTGGATATTTGGACCTCTTTGAAGCCTTCGTTGGAATCGGGATTTCTTCATAAAATGCTAGACAGAAGAATTCTCAGTAACTTCTTTGTGTGTGTGTATTCAACTCAGAGAGTTGAACCTTCCTTTAGACAGAGTAGGTTTGAAACACTCTTTTTGTTTAATTTACATGTGGAGATTTTAAGCGAATTGAGGCCAATGACAGAAAAGGAAATATCTTCGTTTAAAAACGAGACAGAATCATTCTCTGAAACAACGTAATGATTTGTGCGTTCAGCTCACAGAGTTTAACCTTTCTTTTCATAGAGCAGTTTGCAAACACTCTGTTTGTAAAGTCTGCAAGTGGATATTTGGACCTTTACGAGGCCTTCGTTGGAAACGGGATTTCTTCATATAATGCAAGACAGAAGATTTCTCAGTAACTTCCTTGTGTTGTGTGTCTTCAGCTCACAGAGTTGAACCTTTCTTTAGACAGAGTAGATTTGAAACTCTCTTTTTGTGGAATTTGCAGTTGGAGATTTCAAGCGATTTCAGGCCAATGGTAGAAAAGGAAATATCTTCCTTTAAAAACTAGACAGAATCATTCTCTGAAACAACGTAATGATTTGTGCGTTCAGCTCACAGAGTTTAACCTTTCTTTTCATAGAGCAGTTTGAAAACAGTCTGTTTGTAACGTCTGCAAGTGGATATTTGGACCTCTTTGAATCCTTCGTTGGAAGCGGGATTTCTTCATAAAATGCTAGACAGAAGAATTCTCAGTAACTTCTTTGTGTGTGTGTATTCAACTCACAGAGTTGAACCTTCCTTTAGACAGAGTAGATTTGAAACACTCTTTTTGTTTAATTTACATGTGGAGATTTCAAGCGAATTGAGGCCAATGACAGAAAAGGAAATATCTTCGTTTAAAAACGAGACAGAATCATTCTCTGAAACAACGTAATGATTTGTGCGTTCAGCTCACAGAGTTTAACCTTTCTTTTCATAGAGCAGTTTGCAAACACTCTGTTTGTAAAGTCTGCAAGTGGATATTTGGACCTTTACGAGGCCTTCGTTGGAAACGGGATTTCTTCATATAATGCAAGACAGAAGATTTCTCAGTAACTTCCTTGTGTTGTGTGTCTTCAGCTCACAGAGTTGAACCTTTCTTTAGACAGAGCAGATTTGAAACTCTCTTTTTGTGGAATTTGCAGTTGGAGATTTCAAGCGATTTCAGGCCCATGGTAGAAAAGGAAATATCTTCGTTTAAAAACTAGACAGAATCATTCTCTGAAACAACGTAATGATTTGTGCGTTCAGCTCACAGAGTTTAACCTTTCTTTTCATAGAGCAGTTTGAAAACAGTCTGTTTGTAAAGTCTGCAAGTGGATATTTGGACCTCTTTGAAGCCTTCGTTGGAAGCGGGATTTCTTCATAAAATGCTAGACAGAAGAATTCTCAGTAACTTCTTTGTGTGTGTGTATTCAACTCACAGAGTTGAACCTTCCTTTAGACAGAGTAGATTTGAAACACTCTTTTTGTTTAATTTACATGTGGAGATTTCAAGCGAATTGAGGCCAATGACAGAAAAGGAAATATCTTCGTTTAAAAACGAGACAGAATCATTCTCTGAAACAACGTAATGATTTGTGCGTTCAGCTCACAGAGTTTAACCTTTCTTTTCATAGAGCAGTTTGCAAACACTCTGTTTGTAAAGTCTGCAAGTGGATATTTGGACCTTTACGAGGCCTTCGTTGGAAACGGGATTTCTTCATATAATGCAAGACAGAAGATTTCTCAGTAACTTCCTTGTGTTGTGTGTCTTCAGCTCACAGAGTTGAACCTTTCTTTAGACAGAGCAGATTTGAAACTCTCTTTTTGTGGAATTTGCAGTTGGAGATTTCAAGCGATTTCAGGCCCATGGTAGAAAAGGAAATATCTTCGTTTAAAAACTAGACAGAATCATTCTCTGAAACAACGTAATGATTTGTGCGTTCAGCTCACAGAGTTTAACCTTTCTTTTCATAGAGCAGTTTGAAAACAGTCTGTTTGTAAAGTCTGCAAGTGGATATTTGGACTTCTTTGAAGACTTCGTTGGAAGCGGGATTTCTTCATAAAATGCTAGACAGAAGAATTCTCAGTAACTTCTTTGTGTGTGTGTATTCAACTCACAGAGTTGAACCTTCCTTTAGACAGAGAAGATTTGAAACACTCTTTTTGTTTAATTTACATGTGGAGATTTCAAGCGAAATGAGGCCAATGACAGAAAAGGAAATATCTTCGTTTGAAAACGAGACAGAATCATTCTCTGAAACAACGTAATGATTTGTGCGTTCAGCTCACAGAGTTTAACCTTTCTTTTCATAGAGCAGTTTGAAAACAGTCTGTTTGTAAAGTCTGCAAGTGGATATTTGGACCTCTTTGAAGCCTTCGTTGGAATCGGGATTTCTTCATAAAATGCTAGACAGAAGAATTCTCAGTAACTTCTTTGTGTGTGTGTATTCAACTCAGAGAGTTGAACCTTCCTTTAGACAGAGTAGATTTGAAACACTCTTTTTGTTTAATTTACATGTGGAGATTTTATGCGAATTGAGGCCAATGACAGAAAAGGAAATATCTTCGTTTAAAAACGAGACAGAATCATTCTCTGAAACAACGTAATGATTTGTGCGTTCAGCTCACAGAGTTTAACCTTTCTTTTCATAGAGCAGTTTGCAAACACTCTGTTTGTAAAGTCTGCAAGTGGATATTTGGACCTTTACGAGGCCTTCGTTGGAAACGGGATTTCTTCATATAATGCAAGACAGAAGATTTCTCAGTAACTTCCTTGTGTTGTGTGTCTTCAGCTCACAGAGTTGAACCTTTCTTTAGACAGAGTAGATTTGAAACTCTCTTTTTGTGGAATTTGCAGTTGGAGATTTCAAGCGATTTCAGGCCAATGGTAGAAAAGGAAATATCTTCCTTTAAAAACTAGACAGAATCATTCTCTGAAACAACGTAATGATTTGCGCGTTCAGCTCACAGAGTTTAACCTTTCTTTTCATAGAGCAGTTTGAAAACAGTCTGTTTGTAACGTCTGCAAGTGGATATTTGGACCTCTTTGAATCCTTCGTTGGAAGCGGGATTTCTTCATAAAATGCTAGACAGAAGAATTCTCAGTAACTTCTTTGTGTGTGTGTATTCAACTCACAGAGTTGAACCTTCCTTTAGACAGAGTAGATTTGAAACACTCTTTTTGTTTAATTTACATGTGGAGATTTCAAGCGAATTGAGGCCAATGACAGAAAAGGAAATATCTTCGTTTAAAAACGAGACAGAATCATTCTCTGAAACAACGTAATGATTTGTGCGTTCAGCTCACAGAGTTTAACCTTTCTTTTCATAGAGCAGTTTGCAAACACTCTGTTTGTAAAGTCTGGAAGTGGATATTTGGACCTTTACGAGGCCTTCGTTGGAAACGGGATTTCTTCATATAATGCAAGACAGAAGATTTCTCAGTAACTTCCTTGTGTTGTGTGTCTTCAGCTCACAGAGTTGAACCTTTCTTTAGACAGAGCAGATTTGAAACTCTCTTTTTGTGGAATTTGCAGTTGGAGATTTCAAGCGATTTCAGGCCAATGGTAGAAAAGGAAATATCTTCGTTTAAAAACTAGACAGAATCATTCTCTGAAACAACGTAATGATTTGTGCGTTCAGCTCACAGAGTTTAACCTTTCTTTTCATAGAGCAGTTTCAAAACAGTCTGTTTGTAAAGTCTGCAAGTGGATATTTGGACCTCTTTGAAGCCTTCGTTGGAAGCGGGATTTCTTCATAAAATGCTAGACAGAAGAATTCTCAGTAACTTCTTTGTGTGTGTGTATTCAACTCACAGAGTTGAACCTTCCTTTAGACAGAGTAGATTTGAAACACTCTTTTTGTTTAATTTACATGTGGAGATTTCAAGCGAATTGAGGCCAATGACAGAAAAGGAAATATCTTCGTTTAAAAACGAGACAGAATCATTCTCTGAAACAACGTAATGATTTGTGCGTTCAGCTCACAGAGTTTAACCTTTCTTTTCATAGAGCAGTTTGCAAACACTCTGTTTGTAAAGTCTGCAAGTGGATATTTGGACCTTTACGAGGCCTTCGTTGGAAACGGGATTTCTTCATATAATGCAAGACAGAAGATTTCTCAGTAACTTCCTTGTGTTGTGTGTCTTCAGCTCACAGAGTTGAACCTTTCTTTAGACAGAGCAGATTTGAAACTCTCTTTTTGTGGAATTTGCAGTTGGAGATTTCAAGCGATTTCAGGCCAATGGTAGAAAAGGAAATATCTTCGTTTAAAAACTAGACAGAATCATTCTCTGAAACAACGTAATGATTTGTGCGTTCAGCTCACAGAGTTTAACCTTTCTTTTCATAGAGCAGTTTGAAAACAGTCTGTTTGTAAAGTCTGCAAGTGGATATTTGGACCTCTTTGAAGCCTTCGTTGGAAGCGGGATTTCTTCATAAAATGCTAGACAGAAGAATTCTCAGTAACTTCTTTGTGTGTGTGTATTCAACTCACAGAGTTGAACCTTCCTTTAGACAGAGTAGATTTGAAACACTCTTTTTGTTTAATTTACATGTGGAGATTTCAAGCGAATTGAGGCCAATGACAGAAAAGGAAATATCTTCGTTTAAAAACGAGACAGAATCATTCTCTGAAACAACGTAATGATTTGTGCGCTCAGCTCACAGAGTTTAACCTTTCTTTTCATAGAGCAGTTTGCAAAGACTCTGTTTGTAAAGTCTGCAAGTGGATATTTGCACCTTTACGAGGCCTTCGTTGGAAACGGGATTTCTTCATATAATGCAAGACAGAAGATTTCTCAGTAACTTCCTTGTGTTGTGTGTCTTCAGCTCACAGAGTTGAACCTTTCTTTAGACAGAGCAGATTTGAAACTCTCTTTTTGTGGAATTTGCAGTTGGAGATTTCAAGCGATTTCAGGCCCATGGTAGAAAAGGAAATATCTTCGTTTAAAAACTAGACAGAATCATTCTCTGAAACAACGTAATGATTTGTGCGTTCAGCTCACAGAGTTTAACCTTTCTTTTCATAGAGCAGTTTGAAAACAGTCTGTTTGTAAAGTCTGCAAGTGGATATTTGGACTTCTTTGAAGACTTCGTTGGAAGCGGGATTTCTTCATAAAATGCTAGACAGAAGAATTCTCAGTAACTTCTTTGTGTGTGTGTATTCAACTCACAGAGTTGAACCTTCCTTTAGACAGAGAAGATTTGAAACACTCTTTTTGTTTAATTTACATGTGGAGATTTCAAGCGAAATGAGGCCAATGACAGAAAAGGAAATATCTTCGTTTCAAAACGAGACAGAATCATTCTCTGAAACAACGTAATGATTTGTGCGTTCAGCTCACAGAGTTTAACCTTTCTTTTCATAGAGCAGTTTGAAAACAGTCTGTTTGTAAAGTCTGCAAGTGGATATTTGGACCTCTTTGAAGCCTTCGTTGGAATCGGGATTTCTTCATAAAATGCTAGACAGAAGAATTCTCAGTAACTTCTTTGTGTGTGTGTATTCAACTCAGAGAGTTGAACCTTCCTTTAGACAGAGTAGATTTGAAACACTCTTTTTGTTTAATTTACATGTGGAGATTTTAAGCGAATTGAGGCCAATGACAGAAAAGGAAATATCTTCGTTTAAAAACGAGACAGAATCATTCTCTGAAACAACGTAATGATTTGTGCGTTCAGCTCACAGAGTTTAACCTTTCTTTTCATAGAGCAGTTTGCAAACACTCTGTTTGTAAAGTCTGCAAGTGGATATTTGCACCTTTACGAGGCCTTCGTTGGAAACGGGATTTCTTCATATAATGCAAGACAGAAGATTTCTCAGTAACTTCCTTGTGTTGTGTGTCTTCAGCTCACAGAGTTGAACCTTTCTTTAGACAGAGCAGATTTGAAACTCTCTTTTTGTGGAATTTGCAGTTGGAGATTTCAAGCGATTTCAGGCCAATGGTAGAAAAGGAAATATCTTCGTTTAAAAACTAGACAGAATCATTCTCTGAAACAACGTAATGATTTGTGCGTTCAGCTCACAGAGTTTAACCTTTCTTTTCATAGAGCAGTTTGAAAACAGTCTGTTTGTAAAGTCTGCAAGTGGATATTTGGACCTCTTTGAAGCCTTCGTTGGAAGCGGGATTTCTTCATAAAATGCTAGACAGAAGAATTCTCAGTAACTTCTTTGTGTGTGTGTATTCAACTCACAGAGTTGAACCTTCCTTTAGACAGAGTAGATTTGAAACACTCTTTTTGTTTAATTTACATGTGGAGATTTCAAGCGAATTGAGGCCAATGACAGAAAAGGAAATATCTTCGTTTAAAAACGAGACAGAATCATTCTCTGAAACAACGTAATGATTTGTGCGTTCAGCTCACAGAGTTTAACCTTTCTTTTCATAGAGCAGTTTGCAAACACTCTGTTTGTAAAGTCTGCAAGTGGATATTTGGACTTTTACGAGGCCTTCGTTGGAAACGGGATTTCTTCATATAATGCAAGACAGAAGATTTCTCAGTAACTTCCTTGTGTTGTGTGTCTTCAGCTCACAGAATTGAACCTTTCTTTAGACAGGGCAGATTTGAAACTCTCTTTTTGTGGAATTTGCAGTTGGAGATTTCAAGCGATTTCAGGCCAATGGTAGAAAAGGAAATATCTTCGTTTAAAAACTAGACAGAATCATTCTCTGAAACAACGTAAAGATTTGTGCGTTCAGCTCACAGAGTTTAACCTTTCTTTTCATAGAGCAGTTTGAAAACAGTCTGTTTGTAAAGTCTGCAAGTGGATATTTGGACCTCTTTGAAGCCTTCGTTGGAAGCGGGATTTCTTCATAAAATGCTAGACAGAAGAATTCTCAGTAACTTCTTTGTGTGTGTGTATTCAACTCACAGAGTTGAACCTTCCTTTAGACAGAGTAGATTTGAAACACTCTTTTTGTTTAATTTACATGTGGAGATTTCAAGCGAATTGAGGCCAATGACAGAAAAGGAAATATCTTCGTTTAAAAACTAGACAGAATCATTCTCTGAAACAACGTAATGATTTGTGCGTTCAGCTCACAGAGTATAACCTTTCTTTTCATAGAGCAGTTTGCAAAGACTCTGTTTGTAAAGTCTGCAAGTGGATATTTGCACCTTTACGAGGCCTTCGTTGGAAACGGGATTTCTTCATATAATGCAAGACAGAAGATTTCTCAGTAACTTCCTTGTGTTGTGTGTCTTCAGCTCACAGAGTTGAACCTTTCTTTAGACAGAGCAGATTTGAAACTCTCTTTTTGTGGAATTTGCAGTTGGAGATTTCAAGCGATTTCAGGCCAATGGTAGAAAAGGAAATATCTTCGTTTAAAAACTAGACAGAATCATTCTCTGAAACAACGTAATGATTTGTGCGTTCAGCTCACAGAGTTTAACCTTTCTTTTCATAGAGCAGTTTGAAAACAGTCTGTTTGTAAAGTCTGCAAGTGGATATTTGGACCTCTTTGAAGCCTTCGTTGGAAGCGGGATTTCTTCATAAAATGCTAGACAGAAGAATTCTCAGTAACTTCTTTGTGTGTGTGTATTCAACTCACAGAGTTGAACCTTCCTTTAGACAGAGTAGATTTGAAACACTCTTTTTGTTTAATTTACATGTGCAGATTTCAAGCGAATTGAGGCCAATGACAGAAAAGGAAATATCTTCGTTTAAAAACGAGACAGAATCATTCTCTGAAACAACGTAATGATTTGTGCGTTCAGCTCACAGAGTTTAACCTTTCTTTTCATAGAGCAGTTTGAAAACACTCTGTTTGTAAAGTCTGCAAGTGGATATTTGGACTTTTACGAGGCCTTCGTTGGAAACGGGATTTCTTCATATAATGCAAGACAGAAGATTTCTCAGTAACTTCCTTGTGTTGTGTGTCTTCAGCTCACAGAATTGAACCTTTCTTTAGACAGGGCAGATTTGAAACTCTCTTTTTGTGGAATTTGCAGTTGGAGATTTCAAGCGATTTCAGGCCAATGGTAGAAAAGGAAATATCTTCGTTTAAAAACTAGACAGAATCATTCTCTGAAACAACGTAAAGATTTGTGCGTTCAGCTCACAGAGTTTAACCTTTCTTTTCATAGAGCAGTTTGAAAACAGTCTGTTTGTAAAGTCTGCAAGTGGATATTTGTACCTCTTTGAAGCCTTCGTTGGAATCGGGATTTCTTCATAAAATGCTAGACAGAAGAATTCTCAGTAACTTCTTTGTGTGTGTGTATTCAACTCAGAGAGTTGAACCTTCCTTTAGACAGAGTAGATTTGAAACACTCTTTTTGTTTAATTTACATGTGGAGATTTTAAGCGAATTGAGGCCAATGACAGAAAAGGAAATATCTTCGTTTAAAAACGAGACAGAATCATTCTCTGAAACAACGTAATGATTTGTGCGTTCAGCTCACAGAGTTTAACCTTTCTTTTCATAGAGCAGTTTGCAAACACTCTGTTTGTAAAGTCTGCAAGTGGATATTTGGACCTTTACGAGGCCTTCGTTGGAAACGGGATTTCTTCATATAATGCAAGACAGAAGATTTCTCAGTAACTTCCTTGTGTTGTGTGTCTTCAGCTCACAGAGTTGAACCTTTCTTTAGACAGGGCAGATTTGAAACTCTCTTTTTGTGGAATTTGCAGTTGGAGATTTCAAGCGATTTCAGGCCAATGGTAGAAAAGGAAATATCTTCGTTTAAAAACTAGACAGAATCATTCTCTGAAACAACGTAATGATTTGTGCGTTCAGCTCACAGAGTTTAACCTTTCTTTTCATAGAGCAGTTTGAAAACAGTCTGTTTGTAAAGTCTGCAAGTGGATATTTGGACCTCTTTGAAGCCTTCGTTGGAAGCGGGATTTCTTCATAAAATGCTAGACAGAAGAATTCTCAGTAACTTCTTTCTGTGTGTGTATTCAACTCACAGAGTTGAACCTTCCTTTAGACAGAGTAGATTTGAAACACTCTTTTTGTTTAATTTACATGTGGAGATTTCAAGCGAATTGAGGCCAATGACAGAAAAGGAAATATCTTCGTTTAAAAACGAGACAGAATCATTCTCTGAAACAACGTAATGATTTGTGCGTTCAGCTCACAGAGTTTAACCTTTCTTTTCATAGAGCAGTTTGCAAACACTCTGTTTGTAAAGTCTGCAAGTGGATATTTGGACTTTTACGAGGCCTTCGTTGGAAACGGGATTTCTTCATATAATGCAAGACAGAAGATTTCTCAGTAACTTCCTTGTGTTGTGTGTCTTCAGCTCACAGAATTGAACCTTTCTTTAGACAGGGCAGATTTGAAACTCTCTTTTTGTGGAATTTGCAGTTGGAGATTTCAAGCGATTTCAGGCCAGTGGTAGAAAAGGAAATATCTTCGTTTAAAAACTAGACAGAATCATTCTCTGAAACAACGTAATGATTTGTGCGTTCAGCTCACAGAGTTTAACCTTTCTTTTCATAGAGCAGTTTGAAAACAGTCTGTTTGTAAAGTCTGCAAGTGGATATTTGGACCTCTTGGAAGCCTTCGTTGGAAGCGGGATTTCTTCATAAAATGCTAGACAGAAGAATTCTCAGTAACTTCTTTGTGTGTGTGTATTCAACTCACAGAGTTGAACCTTCCTTTAGACAGAGTAGATTTGAAACACTCTTTTTGTTTAATTTACATGTGGAGATTTCAAGCGAATTGAGGCCAATGACAGAAAAGGAAATATCTTCGTTTAAAAACGAGACAGAATCATTCTCTGAAACAACGTAATGATTTGTGCGTTCAGCTCACAGAGTTTAACCTTTCTTTTCATAGAGCAGTTTGCAAAGACTCTGTTTGTAAAGTCTGCAAGTGGATATTTGCACCTTTACGAGGCCTTCGTTGGAAACGGGATTTCTTCATATAATGCAAGACAGAAGATTTCTCAGTAACTTCCTTGTGTTGTGTGTCTTCAGCTCACAGAGTTGAACCTTTCTTTAGACAGAGCAGATTTGAAACTCTCTTTTTGTGGAATTTGCAGTTGGAGATTTCAAGCGATTTCAGGCCAATGGTAGAAAAGGAAATATCTTCGTTTAAAAACTAGACAGAATCATTCTCTGAAACAACGTAATGATTTGTGCGTTCAGCTCACAGAGTTTAACCTTTCTTTTCATAGAGCAGTTTGAAAACAGTCTGTTTTTAAAGTCTGCAAGTGGATATTTGGACCTCTTGGAAGCCTTCGTTGGAAGCGGGATTTCTTCATAAAATGCTAGACAGAAGAATTCTCAGTAACTTCTTTGTGTGTGTGTATTCAACTCACAGAGTTGAACCTTCCTTTAGACAGAGTAGATTTGAAACACTCTTTTTGTTTAATTTACATGTGGAGATTTCAAGCGAATTGAGGCCAATGACAGAAAAGGAAATATCTTCGTTTAAAAACGAGACAGAATCATTCTCTGAAACAACGTAATGATTTGTGCGTTCAGCTCACAGAGTTTAACCTTTCTTTTCATAGAGCAGTTTGCAAACACTCTGTTTGTAAAGTCTGCAAGTGGATATTTGCACCTTTACGAGGCCTTCGTTGGAAACGGGATTTCTTCATATAATGCAAGACAGAAGATTTCTCAGTAACTTCCTTGTGTTGTGTGTCTTCAGCTCACAGAGTTGAACCTTTCTTTAGACAGAGCAGATTTGAAACTCTCTTTTTGTGGAATTTGCAGTTGGAGATTTCAAGCGATTTCAGGCCAATGGTAGAAAAGGAAATATCTTCGTTTAAAAACTAGACAGAATCATTCTCTGAAACAACGTAATGATTTGTGCGTTCAGCTCACAGAGTTTAACCTTTCTTTTCATAGAGCAGTTTCAAAACAGTCTGTTTGTAAAGTCTGCAAGTGGATATTTGGACCTCTTTGAAGCCTTCGTTGGAAGCGGGATTTCTTCATAAAATGCTAGACAGAAGAATTCTCAGTAACTTCTTTGTGTGTGTGTATTCAACTCACAGAGTTGAACCTTCCTTTAGACAGAGTAGATTTGAAACACTCTTTTTGTTTAATTTACATGTGGAGATTTCAAGCGAATTGAGGCCAATGACAGAAAAGGAAATATCTTCGTTTAAAAACGAGACAGAATCATTCTCTGAAACAACGTAATGATTTGTGCGTTCAGCTCACAGAGTTTAACCTTTCTTTTCATAGAGCAGTTTGCAAAGACTCTGTTTGTAAAGTCTGCAAGTGGATATTTGGACCTTTACGAGGCCTTCGTTGGAAACGGGATTTCTTCATATAATGCAAGACAGAAGATTTCTCAGTAACTTCCTTGTGTTGTGTGTCTTCAGCTCACAGAGTTGAACCTTTCTTTAGACAGAGCAGATTTGAAACTCTCTTTTTGTGGAATTTGCAGTTGGAGATTTCAAGCGATTTCAGGCCAATGGTAGAAAAGGAAATATCTTCGTTTAAAAACTAGACAGAATCATTCTCTGAAGCAACGTAAAGATTTGTGCGTTCAGCTCACAGAGTTTAACCTTTCTTTTCATAGAGCAGTTTGAAAACAGTCTGTTTGTAAAGTCTGCAAGTGGATATTTGGACCTCTTGGAAGCCTTCGTTGGAAGCGGGATTTCTTCATAAAATGCTAGACAGAAGAATTCTCAGTAACTTCTTTGTGTGTGTGTATTCAACTCACAGAGTTGAACCTTCCTTTAGACAGAGTAGATTTGAAACACTCTTTTTGTTTAATTTACATGTGGAGATTTCAAGCGAATTGAGGCCAATGACAGAAAAGGAAATATCTTCGTTTAAAAACGAGACAGAATCATTCTCTGAAACAACGTAATGATTTGTGCGTTCAGCTCACAGAGTTTAACCTTTCTTTTCATAGAGCAGTTTGCAAACACTCTGTTTGTAAAGTCTGCAAGTGGATATTTGGACTTTTACGAGGCCTTCGTTGGAAACGGGATTTCTTCATATAATGCAAGACAGAAGATTTCTCAGTAACTTCCTTGTGTTGTGTGTCTTCAGCTCACAGAATTGAACCTTTCTTTAGACAGGGCAGATTTGAAACTCTCTTTTTGTGGAATTTGCAGTTGGAGATTTCAAGCGATTTCAGGCCAGTGGTAGAAAAGGAAATATCTTCGTTTAAAAACTAGACAGAATCATTCTCTGAAACAACGTAATGATTTGTGCGTTCAGCTCACAGAGTTTAACCTTTCTTTTCATAGAGCAGTTTGAAAACAGTCTGTTTGTAAAGTCTGCAAGTGGATATTTGGACCTCTTTGAAGCCTTCGTTGGAAGCGGGATTTCTTCATAAAATGCTAGACAGAAGAATTCTCAGTAACTTCTTTGTGTGTGTGTATTCAACTCACAGAGTTGAACCTTCCTTTAGACAGAGTAGATTTGAAACACTCTTTTTGTTTAATTTACATGTGGAGATTTCAAGCGAATTGAGGCCAATGACAGAAAAGGAAATATCTTCGTTTAAAAACGAGACAGAATCATTCTCTGAAACAACGTAATGATTTGTGCGTTCAGCTCACAGAGTTTAACCTTTCTTTTCATAGAGCAGTTTGCAAAGACTCTGTTTGTAAAGTCTGCAAGTGGATATTTGGACCTTTACGAGGCCTTCGTTGGAAACGGGATTTCTTCATATAATGCAAGACAGAAGATTTCTCAGTAACTTCCTTGTGTTGTGTGTCTTCAGCTCACAGAGTTGAACCTTTCTTTAGACAGAGCAGATTTGAAACTCTCTTTTTGTGGAATTTGCAGTTGGAGATTTCAAGCGATTTCAGGCCAATGGTAGAAAAGGAAATATCTTCGTTTAAAAACTAGACAGAATCATTCTCTGAAACAACGTAATGATTTGTGCGTTCAGCTCACAGAGTTTAACCTTTCTTTTCATAGAGCAGTTTCAAAACAGTCTGTTTGTAAAGTCTGCAAGTGGATATTTGGACCTCTTTGAAGCCTTCGTTGGAAGCGGGATTTCTTCATAAAATGCTAGACAGAAGAATTCTCAGTAACTTCTTTGTGTGTGTGTATTCAACTCAGAGAGTTGAACCTTCCTTTAGACAGAGTAGATTTGAAACACTCTTTTTGTTTAATTTACATGTGGAGATTTTAAGCGAATTGAGGCCAATGACAGAAAAGGAAATATCTTCGTTTAAAAACGAGACAGAATCATTCTCTGAAACAACGTAATGATTTGTGCGTTCAGCTCACAGAGTTTAACCTTTCTTTTCATAGAGCAGTTTGCAAACACTCTGTTTGTAAAGTCTGCAAGTGGATATTTGGACCTTTACGAGGCCTTCGTTGGAAACGGGATTTCTTCATATAATGCAAGACAGAAGATTTCTCAGTAACTTCCTTGTGTTGTGTGTCTTCAGCTCACAGAGTTGAACCTTTCTTTAGACAGAGTAGATTTGAAACTCTCTTTTTGTGGAATTTGCAGTTGGAGATTTCAAGCGATTTCAGGCCAATGGTAGAAAAGGAAATATCTTCGTTTAAAAACTAGACAGAATCATTCTCTGAAACAACGTAATGATTTGTGCGTTCAGCTCACAGAGTTTAACCTTTCTTTTCATAGAGCAGTTTGAAAACAGTCTGTTTGTAACGTCTGCAAGTGGATATTTGGACCTCTTTGAATCCTTTGTTGGAAGCGGGATTTCTTCATAAAATGCTAGACAGAAGAATTCTCAGTAACTTCTTTGTGTGTGTGTATTCAACTCACAGAGTTGAACCTTCCTTTAGACAGAGTAGATTTGAAACACTCTTTTTGTTTAATTTACATGTGGAGATTTCAAGCGAATTGAGGCCAATGACAGAAAAGGAAATATCTTCGTTTAAAAACGAGACAGAATCATTCTCTGAAACAACGTAATGATTTGTGCGTTCAGCTCACAGAGTTTAACCTTTCTTTTCATAGAGCAGTTTGCAAACACTCTGTTTGTAAAGTCTGCAAGTGGATATTTGGACCTTTACGAGGCCTTCGTTGGAAACGGGATTTCTTCATATAATGCAAGACAGAAGATTTCTCAGTAACTTCCTTGTGTTGTGTGTCTTCAGCTCACAGAGTTGAACCTTTCTTTAGACAGAGCAGATTTGAAACTCTCTTTTTGTGGAATTTGCAGTTGGAGATTTCAAGCGATTTCAGGCCAATGGTAGAAAAGGAAATATCTTCGTTTAAAAACTAGACAGAATCATTCTCTGAAACAACGTAATGATTTGTGCGTTCAGCTCACAGAGTTTAACCTTTCTTTTCATAGAGCAGTTTGAAAACAGTCTGTTTGTAAAGTCTGCAAGTGGATATTTGGACCTCTTGGAAGCCTTCGTTGGAAGCGGGATTTCTTCATAAAATGCTAGACAGAAGAATTCTCAGTAACTTCTTTGTGTGTGTGTATTCAACTCACAGAGTTGAACCTTCCTTTAGACAGAGTAGATTTGAAACACTCTTTTTGTTTAATTTACATGTGGAGATTTCAAGCGAATTGAGGCCAATGACAGAAAAGGAAATATCTTCGTTTAAAAACGAGACAGAATCATTCTCTGAAACAACGTAATGATTTGTGCGTTCAGCTCACAGAGTTTAACCTTTCTTTTCATAGAGCAGTTTGCAAACACTCTGTTTGTAAAGTGTGCAAGTGGATATTTGGACCTTTACGAGGCCTTCGTTGGAAACGGGATTTCTTCATATAATGCAAGACAGAAGATTTCTCAGTAACTTCCTTGTGTTGTGTGTCTTCAGCTCACAGAGTTGAACCTTTCTTTAGACAGAGCAGATTTGAAACTCTCTTTTTGTGGAATTTGCAGTTGGAGATTTCAAGCGATTTCAGGCCAATGGTAGAAAAGGAAATATCTTCGTTTAAAAACTAGACAGAATCATTCTCTGAAACAACGTAATGATTTGTGCGTTCAGCTCACAGAGTTTAACCTTTCTTTTCATAGAGCAGTTTGAAAACAGTCTGTTTGTAAAGTCTGCAAGTGGATATTTGGACTTCTTTGAAGCCTTCGTTGGAAGCGGGATTTCTTCATAAAATGCTAGACAGAAGAATTCTCAGTAACTTCTTTGTGTGTGTGTATTCAACTCACAGAGTTGAACCTTCCTTTAGACAGAGAAGATTTGAAACAATCTTTTTGTTTAATTTACATGTGGAGATTTCAAGCGAAATGAGGCCAATGACAGAAAAGGAAATATCTTCGTTTCAAAACGAGACAGAATCATTCTCTGAAACAACGTAATGATTTGTGCGTTCAGCTCACAGAGTTTAACCTTTCTTTTCATAGAGCAGTTTGAAAACAGTCTGTTTGTAAAGTCTGCAAGTGGATATTTGGACCTCTTGGAAGCCTTCGTTGGAAGCGGGATTTCTTCATAAAATGCTAGACAGAAGAATTCTCAGTAACTTCTTTGTGTGTGTGTATTCAACTCACAGAGTTGAACCTTCCTTTAGACAGAGTAGATTTGAAACACTCTTTTTGTTTAATTTACATGTGGAGATTTCAAGCGAATTGAGGCCAATGACAGAAAAGGAAATATCTTCGTTTAAAAACGAGACAGAATCATTCTGTGAAACAACGTAATGATTTGTGCGTTCAGCTCACAGAGTTTAACCTTTCTTTTCATAGAGCAGTTTGCAAAGACTCTGTTTGTAAAGTCTGCAAGTGGATATTTGCACCTTTACGAGGCCTTCGTTGGAAACGGGATTTCTTCATATAATGCAAGACAGAAGATTTCTCAGTAACTTCCTTGTGTTGTGTGTCTTCAGCTCACAGAGTTGAACCTTCCTTTAGACAGAGTAGATTTGAAACTCTCTTTTTGTGGAATTTGCAGTTGGAGATTTCAAGCGATTTCAGGCCAATGGTAGAAAAGGAAATATCTTCGTTTAAAAACTAGACAGAATCATTCTCTGAAACAACGTAATGATTTGTGCGTTCAGCTCACAGAGTTTAACCTTTCTTTTCATAGAGCAGTTTGAAAACAGTCTGTTTGTAACGTCTGCAAGTGGATATTTGGACCTCTTTGAATCCTTCGTTGGAAGCGGGATTTCTTCATAAAATGCTAGACAGAAGAATTCTCAGTAACTTCTTTGTGTGTGTGTATTCAACTCACAGAGTTGAACCTTCCTTTAGACAGAGTAGATTTGAAACACTCTTTTTGTTTAATTTACATGTGGAGATTTCAAGCGAATTGAGGCCAATGACAGAAAAGGAAATATCTTCGTTTAAAAACGAGACAGAATCATTCTCTGAAACAACGTAATGATTTGTGCGTTCAGCTCACAGAGTTTAACCTTTCTTTTCATAGAGCAGTTTGCAAACACTCTGTTTGTAAAGTCTGCAAGTGGATATTTGGACCTTTACGAGGCCTTCGTTGGAAACGGGATTTCTTCATATAATGCAAGACAGAAGATTTCTCAGTAACTTCCTTGTGTTGTGTGTCTTCAGCTCACAGAGTTGAACCTTTCTTTAGACAGAGCAGATTTGAAACTCTCTTTTTGTGGAATTTGCAGTTGGAGATTTCAAGCGATTTCAGGCCAATGGTAGAAAAGGAAATATCTTCGTTTAAAAACTAGACAGAATCATTCTCTGAAACAACGTAATGATTTGTGCGTTCAGCTCACAGAGTTTAACCTTTCTTTTCATAGAGCAGTTTGAAAACAGTCTGTTTGTAAAGTCTGCAAGTGGATATTTGGACCTCTTTGAAGCCTTCGTTGGAAGCGGGATTTCTTCATAAAATGCTAGACAGAAGAATTCTCAGTAACTTCTTTGTGTGTGTGTATTCAACTCACAGAGTTGAACCTTCCTTTAGACAGAGTAGATTTGAAACACTCTTTTTGTTTAATTTACATGTGGAGATTTCAAGCGAATTGAGGCCAATGACAGAAAAGGAAATATCTTCGTTTAAAAACGAGACAGAATCATTCTCTGAAACAACGTAATGATTTGTGCGTTCAGCTCACAGAGTTTAACCTTTCTTTTCATAGAGCAGTTTGCAAACACTCTGTTTGTAAAGTCTGCAAGTGGATATTTGGACCTTTACGAGGCCTTCGTTGGAAACGGGATTTCTTCATATAATGCAAGACAGAAGATTTCTCAGTAACTTCCTTGTGTTGTGTGTCTTCAGCTCACAGAGTTGAACCTTTCTTTAGACAGAGCAGATTTGAAACTCTCTTTTTGTGGAATTTGCAGTTGGAGATTTCAAGCGATTTCAGGCCCATGGTAGAAAAGGAAATATCTTCGTTTAAAAACTAGACAGAATCATTCTCTGAAACAACGTAATGATTTGTGCGTTCAGCTCACAGAGTTTAACCTTTCTTTTCATAGAGCAGTTTGAAAACAGTCTGTTTGTAAAGTCTGCAAGTGGATATTTGGACCTCTTTGAAGCCTTCGTTGGAAGCGGGATTTCTTCATAAAATGCTAGACAGAAGAATTCTCAGTAACTTCTTTGTGTGTGTGTATTCAACTCACAGAGTTGAACCTTCCTTTAGACAGAGTAGATTTGAAACACTCTTTTTGTTTAATTTACATGTGGAGATTTCAAGCGAATTGAGGCCAATGACAGAAAAGGAAATATCTTCGTTTAAAAACGAGACAGAATCATTCTCTGAAACAACGTAATGATTTGTGCGTTCAGCTCACAGAGTTTAACCTTTCTTTTCATAGAGCAGTTTGCAAACACTCTGTTTGTAAAGTCTGCAAGTGGATATTTGGACCTTTACGAGGCCTTCGTTGGAAACGGGATTTCTTCATATAATGCAAGACAGAAGATTTCTCAGTAACTTCCTTGTGTTGTGTGTCTTCAGCTCACAGAGTTGAACCTTTCTTTAGACAGAGCAGATTTGAAACTCTCTTTTTGTGGAATTTGCAGTTGGAGATTTCAAGCGATTTCAGGCCCATGGTAGAAAAGGAAATATCTTCGTTTAAAAACTAGACAGAATCATTCTCTGAAACAACGTAATGATTTGTGCGTTCAGCTCACAGAGTTTAACCTTTCTTTTCATAGAGCAGTTTGAAAACAGTCTGTTTGTAAAGTCTGCAAGTGGATATTTGGACCTCTTTGAAGCCTTCGTTGGAAGCGGGATTTCTTCATAAAATGCTAGACAGAAGAATTCTCAGTAACTTCTTTGTGTGTGTGTATTCAACTCACAGAGTTGAACCTTCCTTTAGACAGAGTAGATTTGAAACACTCTTTTTGTTTAATTTACATGTGGAGATTTCAAGCGAATTGAGGCCAATGACAGAAAAGGAAATATCTTCGTTTAAAAACGAGACAGAATCATTCTCTGAAACAACGTAATGATTTGTGCGTTCAGCTCACAGAGTTTAACCTTTCTTTTCATAGAGCAGTTTGCAAAGACTCTGTTTGTAAAGTCTGCAAGTGGATATTTGCACCTTTACGAGGCCTTCGTTGGAAACGGGATTTCTTCATATAATGCAAGACAGAAGATTTCTCAGTAACTTCCTTGTGTTGTGTGTCTTCAGCTCACAGAGTTGAACCTTTCTTTAGACAGAGCAGATTTGAAACTCTCTTTTTGTGGAATTAGCAGTTGGAGATTTCAAGCGATTTCAGGCCAATGGTAGAAAAGGAAATATCTTCGTTTAAAAACTAGACAGAATCATTCTCTGAAACAACGTAATGATTTGTGCGTTCAGCTCACAGAGTTTAACCTTTCTTTTCATAGAGCAGTTTGAAAACAGTCTGTTTGTAAAGTCTGCAAGTGGATATTTGGACTTCTTTGAAGACTTCGTTGGAAGCGGGATTTCTTCATAAAATGCTAGACAGAAGAATTCTCAGTAACTTCTTTGTGTGTGTGTATTCAACTCACAGAGTTGAACCTTCCTTTAGACAGAGAAGATTTGAAACACTCTTTTTGTTTAATTTACATGTGGAGATTTCAAGCGAAATGAGGCCAATGACAGAAAAGGAAATATCTTCGTTTCAAAACGAGACAGAATCATTCTCTGAAACAACGTAATGATTTGTGCATTCAGCTCACAGAGTTTAACCTTTCTTTTCATAGAGCAGTTTGAAAACAGTCTGTTTGTAAAGTCTGCAAGTGGATATTTGGACCTCTTTGAAGCCTTCGTTGGAATCGGGATTTCTTCATAAAATGCTAGACAGAAGAATTCTCAGTAACTTCTTTGTGTGTGTGTATTCAACTCAGAGAGTTGAACCTTCCTTTAGACAGAGTAGATTTGAAACACTCTTTTTGTTTAATTTACATGTGGAGATTTTAAGCGAATTGAGGCCAATGACAGAAAAGGAAATATCTTCGTTTAAAAACGAGACAGAATCATTCTCTGAAACAACGTAATGATTTGTGCGTTCAGCTCACAGAGTTTAACCTTTCTTTTCATAGAGCAGTTTGCAAACACTCTGTTTGTAAAGTCTGCAAGTGGATATTTGGACCTTTACGAGGCCTTCGTTGGAAACGGGATTTCTTCATATAATGCAAGACAGAAGATTTCTCAGTAACTTCCTTGTGTTGTGTGTCTTCAGCTCACAGAGTTGAACCTTTCTTTAGACAGAGTAGATTTGAAACTCTCTTTTTGTGGAATTTGCAGTTGGAGATTTCAAGCGATTTCAGGCCAATGGTAGAAAAGGAAATATCTTCCTTTAAAAACTAGACAGAATCATTCTCTGAAACAACGTAATGATTTGTGCGTTCAGCTCACAGAGTTTAACCTTTCTTTTCATAGAGCAGTTTGAAAACAGTCTGTTTGTAACGTCTGCAAGTGGATATTTGGACCTCTTTGAATCCTTCGTTGGAAGCGGGATTTCTTCATAAAATGCTAGACAGAAGAATTCTCAGTAACTTCTTTGTGTGTGTGTATTCAACTCACAGAGTTGAACCTTCCTTTAGACAGAGTAGATTTGAAACACTCTTTTTGTTTAATTTACATGTGGAGATTTCAAGCGAATTGAGGCCAATGACAGAAAAGGAAATATCTTCGTTTAAAAACGAGACAGAATCATTCTCTGAAACAACGTAATGATTTGTGCGTTCAGCTCACAGAGTTTAACCTTTCTTTTCATAGAGCAGTTTGCAAACACTCTGTTTGTAAAGTCTGGAAGTGGATATTTGGACCTTTACGAGGCCTTCGTTGGAAACGGGATTTCTTCATATAATGCAAGACAGAAGATTTCTCAGTAACTTCCTTGTGTTGTGTGTCTTCAGCTCACAGAGTTGAACCTTTCTTTAGACAGAGCAGATTTGAAACTCTCTTTTTGTGGAATTTGCAGTTGGAGATTTCAAGCGATTTCAGGCCCATGGTAGAAAAGGAAATATCTTCGTTTAAAAACTAGACAGAATCATTCTCTGAAACAACGTAATGATTTGTGCGTTCAGCTCACAGAGTTTAACCTTTCTTTTCATAGAGCAGTTTGAAAACAGTCTGTTTGTAAAGTCTGCAAGTGGATATTTGGACCTCTTTGAAGCCTTCGTTGGAAGCGGGATTTCTTCATAAAATGCTAGACAGAAGAATTCTCAGTAACTTCTTTGTGTGTGTGTATTCAACTCACAGAGTTGAACCTTCCTTTAGACAGAGTAGATTTGAAACACTCTTTTTGTTTAATTTACATGTGGAGATTTCAAGCGAATTGAGGCCAATGACAGAAAAGGAAATATCTTCGTTTAAAAACGAGACAGAATCATTCTCTGAAACAACGTAATGATTTGTGCGTTCAGCTCACAGAGTTTAACCTTTCTTTTCATAGAGCAGTTTGCAAACACTCTGTTTGTAAAGTCTGCAAGTGGATATTTGGACCTTTACGAGGCCTTCGTTGGAAACGGGATTTCTTCATATAATGCAAGACAGAAGATTTCTCAGTAACTTCCTTGTGTTGTGTGTCTTCAGCTCACAGAGTTGAACCTTTCTTTAGACAGAGCAGATTTGAAACTCTCTTTTTGTGGAATTTGCAGTTGGAGATTTCAAGCGATTTCAGGCCCATGGTAGAAAAGGAAATATCTTCGTTTAAAAACTAGACAGAATCATTCTCTGAAACAACGTAATGATTTGTGCGTTCAGCTCACAGAGTTTAACCTTTCTTTTCATAGAGCAGTTTGAAAACAGTCTGTTTGTAAAGTCTGCAAGTGGATATTTGGACCTCTTTGAAGCCTTCGTTGGAAGCGGGATTTCTTCATAAAATGCTAGACAGAAGAATTCTCAGTAACTTCTTTGTGTGTGTGTATTCAACTCACAGAGTTGAACCTTCCTTTAGACAGAGTAGATTTGAAACACTCTTTTTGTTTAATTTACATGTGGAGATTTCAAGCGAATTGAGGCCAATGACAGAAAAGGAAATATCTTCGTTTAAAAACGAGACAGAATCATTCTCTGAAACAACGTAATGATTTGTGCGTTCAGCTCACAGAGTTTAACCTTTCTTTTCATAGAGCAGTTTGCAAAGACTCTGTTTGTAAAGTCTGCAAGTGGATATTTGCACCTTTACGAGGCCTTCGTTGGAAACGGGATTTCTTCATATAATGCAAGACAGAAGATTTCTCAGTAACTTCCTTGTGTTGTGTGTCTTCAGCTCACAGAGTTGAACCTTTCTTTAGACAGAGCAGATTTGAAACTCTCTTTTTGTGGAATTTGCAGTTGGAGATTTCAAGCGATTTCAGGCCCATGGTAGAAAAGGAAATATCTTCGTTTAAAAACTAGACAGAATCATTCTCTGAAACAACGTAATGATTTGTGCGTTCAGCTCACAGAGTTTAACCTTTCTTTTCATAGAGCAGTTTGAAAACAGTCTGTTTGTAAAGTCTGCAAGTGGATATTTGGACTTCTTTGAAGACTTCGTTGGAAGCGGGATTTCTTCATAAAATGCTAGACAGAAGAATTCTCAGTAACTTCTTTGTGTGTGTGTATTCAACTCACAGAGTTGAACCTTCCTTTAGACAGAGAAGATTTGAAACACTCTTTTTGTTTAATTTACATGTGGAGATTTCAAGCGAAATGAGGCCAATGACAGAAAAGGAAATATCTTCGTTTCAAAACGAGACAGAATCATTCTCTGAAACAACGTAATGATTTGTGCGTTCAGCTCACAGAGTTTAACCTTTCTTTTCATAGAGCAGTTTGAAAACAGTCTGTTTGTAAAGTCTGCAAGTGGATATTTGGACCTCTTTGAAGCCTTCGTTGGAATCGGGATTTCTTCATAAAATGCTAGACAGAAGAATTCTCAGTAACTTCTTTGTGTGTGTGTATTCAACTCAGAGAGTTGAACCTTCCTTTAGACAGAGTAGATTTGAAACACTCTTTTTGTTTAATTTACATGTGGAGATTTTAAGCGAATTGAGGCCAATGACAGAAAAGGAAATATCTTCGTTTAAAAACGAGACAGAATCATTCTCTGAAACAACGTAATGATTTGTGCGTTCAGCTCACAGAGTTTAACCTTTCTTTTCATAGAGCAGTTTGCAAACACTCTGTTTGTAAAGTCTGCAAGTGGATATTTGGACCTTTACGAGGCCTTCGTTGGAAACGGGATTTCTTCATATAATGCAAGACAGAAGATTTCTCAGTAACTTCCTTGTGTTGTGTGTCTTCAGCTCACAGAGTTGAACCTTTCTTTAGACAGAGTAGATTTGAAACTCTCTTTTTGTGGAATTTGCAGTTGGAGATTTCAAGCGATTTCAGGCCAATGGTAGAAAAGGAAATATCTTCCTTTAAAAACTAGACAGAATCATTCTCTGAAACAACGTAATGATTTGTGCGTTCAGCTCACAGAGTTTAACCTTTCTTTTCATAGAGCAGTTTGAAAACAGTCTGTTTGTAACGTCTGCAAGTGGATATTTGGACCTCTTTGAATCCTTCGTTGGAAGCGGGATTTCTTCATAAAATGCTAGACAGAAGAATTCTCAGTAACTTCTTTGTGTGTGTGTATTCAACTCACAGAGTTGAACCTTCCTTTAGACAGAGTAGATTTGAAACACTCTTTTTGTTTAATTTACATGTGGAGATTTCAAGCGAATTGAGGCCAATGACAGAAAAGGAAATATCTTCGTTTAAAAACGAGACAGAATCATTCTCTGAAACAACGTAATGATTTGTGCGTTCAGCTCACAGAGTTTAACCTTTCTTTTCATAGAGCAGTTTGCAAACACTCTGTTTGTAAAGTCTGGAAGTGGATATTTGGACCTTTACGAGGCCTTCGTTGGAAACGGGATTTCTTCATATAATGCAAGACAGAAGATTTCTCAGTAACTTCCTTGTGTTGTGTGTCTTCAGCTCACAGAGTTGAACCTTTCTTTAGACAGAGCAGATTTGAAACTCTCTTTTTGTGGAATTTGCAGTTGGAGATTTCAAGCGATTTCAGGCCCATGGTAGAAAAGGAAATATCTTCGTTTAAAAACTAGACAGAATCATTCTCTGAAACAACGTAATGATTTGTGCGTTCAGCTCACAGAGTTTAACCTTTCTTTTCATAGAGCAGTTTCAAAACAGTCTGTTTGTAAAGTCTGCAAGTGGATATTTGGACCTCTTTGAAGCCTTCGTTGGAAGCGGGATTTCTTCATAAAATGCTAGACAGAAGAATTCTCAGTAACTTCTTTGTGTGTGTGTATTCAACTCACAGAGTTGAACCTTCCTTTAGACAGAGTAGATTTGAAACACTCTTTTTGTTTAATTTACATGTGGAGATTTCAAGCGAATTGAGGCCAATGACAGAAAAGGAAATATCTTCGTTTAAAAACGAGACAGAATCATTCTCTGAAACAACGTAATGATTTGTGCGTTCAGCTCACAGAGTTTAACCTTTCTTTTCATAGAGCAGTTTGCAAACACTCTGTTTGTAAAGTCTGCAAGTGGATATTTGGACCTTTACGAGGCCTTCGTTGGAAACGGGATTTCTTCATATAATGCAAGACAGAAGATTTCTCAGTAACTTCCTTGTGTTGTGTGTCTTCAGCTCACAGAGTTGAACCTTTCTTTAGACAGAGCAGATTTGAAACTCTCTTTTTGTGGAATTTGCAGTTGGAGATTTCAAGCGATTTCAGGCCAATGGTAGAAAAGGAAATATCTTCGTTTAAAAACTAGACAGAATCATTCTCTGAAACAACGTAATGATTTGTGCGTTCAGCTCACAGAGTTTAACCTTTCTTTTCATAGAGCAGTTTGAAAACAGTCTGTTTGTAAAGTCTGCAAGTGGATATTTGGACCTCTTGGAAGCCTTCGTTGGAAGCGGGATTTCTTCATAAAATGCTAGACAGAAGAATTCTCAGTAACTTCTTTGTGTGTGTGTATTCAACTCACAGAGTTGAACCTTCCTTTAGACAGAGTAGATTTGAAACACTCTTTTTGTTTAATTTACATGTGGAGATTTCAAGCGAATTGAGGCCAATGACAGAAAAGGAAATATCTTCGTTTAAAAACGAGACAGAATCATTCTCTGAAACAACGTAATGATTTGTGCGTTCAGCTCACAGAGTTTAACCTTTCTTTTCATAGAGCAGTTTGCAAACACTCTGTTTGTAAAGTCTGCAAGTGGATATTTGGACCTTTACGAGGCCTTCGTTGGAAACGGGATTTCTTCATATAATGCAAGACAGAAGATTCCTCAGTAACTTCCTTGTGTTGTGTGTCTTCAGCTCACAGAGTTGAACCTTTCTTTAGACAGAGCAGATTTGAAACTCTCTTTTTGTGGAATTTGTAGTTGGAGATTTCAAGCGATTTCAGGCCCATGGTAGAAAAAGAAATATCTTCGTTTAAAAACTAGACAGAATCATTCTCTGAAACAACGTAATGATTTGTGCGTTCAGCTCACAGAGTTTAACCTTTCTTTTCATAGAGTAGTTTGAAAACAGTCTGTTTGTAAAGTCTGCAAGTGGATATTTGGACCTCTTTGAAGCCTTCGTTGGAAGCGGGATTTCTTCATAAAATGCTAGACAGAAGAATTCTCAGTAACTTCTTTGTGTGTGTGTATTCAACTCACAGAGTTGAACCTTCCTTTAGACAGAGTAGATTTGAAACACTCTTTTTGTTTAATTTACATGTGGAGATTTCAAGCGAATTGAGGCCAATGACAGAAAAGGAAATATCTTCGTTTAAAAACGAGACAGAATCATTCTCTGAAACAACGTAATGATTTGTGCGTTCAGCTCACAGAGTTTAACCTTTCTTTTCATAGAGCAGTTTGCAAAGACTCTGTTTGTAAAGTCTGCAAGTGGATATTTGCACCTTTACGAGGCCTTCGTTGGAAACGGGATTTCTTCATATAATGCAAGACAGAAGATTTCTCAGTAACTTCCTTGTGTTGTGTGTCTTCAGCTCACAGAGTTGAACCTTTCTTTAGACAGAGCAGATTTGAAACTCTCTTTTTGTGGAATTTGCAGTTGGAGATTTCAAGCGATTTCAGGCCAATGGTAGAAAAGGAAATATCTTCGTTTAAAAACGAGACAGAATCATTCTCTGAAACAACGTAATGATTTGTGCGTTCAGCTCACAGAGTTTAACCTTTCTTTTCATAGAGCAGTTTGAAAACAGTCTGTTTGTAAAGTCTGCAAGTGGATATTTGGACCTCTTTGAAGCCTTCGTTGGAAGCGGGATTTCTTCATAAAATGCTAGACAGAAGAATTCTCAGTAACTTCTTTGTGTGTGTGTATTCAACTCACAGAGTTGAACCTTCCTTTAGACAGAGTAGATTTGAAACACTCTTTTTGTTTAATTTACATGTGGAGATTTCAAGCGAATTGAGGCCAATGACAGAAAAGGAAATATCTTCGTTTAAAAACGAGACAGAATCATTCTCTGAAACAACGTAATGATTTGTGCGTTCAGCTCACAGAGTTTAACCTTTCTTTTCATAGAGCAGTTTGCAAAGACTCTGTTTGTAAAGTCTGCAAGTGGATATTTGGACCTTTACGAGGCCTTCGTTGGAAACGGGATTTCTTCATATAATGCAAGACAGAAGATTTCTCAGTAACTTCCTTGTGTTGTGTGTCTTCAGCTCACAGAGTTGAACCTTTCTTTAGACAGAGCAGATTTGAAACTCTCTTTTTGTGGAATTTGCAGTTGGAGATTTCAAGCGATTTCAGGCCAATGGTAGAAAAGGAAATATCTTCGTTTAAAAACTAGACAGAATCATTCTCTGAAACAACGTAAAGATTTGTGCGTTCAGCTCACAGAGTTTAACCTTTCTTTTCATAGAGCAGTTTGAAAACAGTCTGTTTGTAAAGTCTGCAAGTGGATATTTGGACCTCTTTGAAGCCTTCGTTGGAATCGGGATTTCTTCATAAAATGCTAGACAGAAGAATTCTCAGTAACTTCTTTGTGTGTGTGTATTCAACTCAGAGAGTTGAACCTTCCTTTAGACAGAGTAGATTTGAAACACTCTTTTTGTTTAATTTACATGTGGAGATTTTAAGCGAATTGAGGCCAATGACAGAAAAGGAAATATTTTCGTTTAAAAACGAGACAGAATCATTCTCTGAAACAACGTAATGATTTGTGCGTTCAGCTCACAGAGTTTAACCTTTCTTTTCATAGAGCAGTTTGCAAACACTCTGTTTGTAAAGTCTGCAAGTGGATATTTGGACCTTTACGAGGCCTTCGTTGGAAACGGGATTTCTTCATATAATGCAAGACAGAAGATTTCTCAGTAACTTCCTTGTGTTGTGTGTCTTCAGCTCACAGAGTTGAACCTTTCTTTAGACAGGGCAGATTTGAAACTCTCTTTTTGTGGAATTTGCAGTTGGAGATTTCAAGCGATTTCAGGCCAATGGTAGAAAAGGAAATATCTTCGTTTAAAAACTAGACAGAATCATTCTCTGAAACAACGTAATGATTTGTGCGTTCAGCTCACAGAGTTTAACCTTTCTTTTCATAGAGCAGTTTGAAAACAGTCTGTTTGTAAAGTCTGCAAGTGGATATTTGGACCTCTTTGAAGCCTTCGTTGGAAGCGGGATTTCTTCATAAAATGCTAGACAGAAGAATTCTCAGTAACTTCTTTGTGTGTGTGTATTCAACTCACAGAGTTGAACCTTCCTTTAGACAGAGTAGATTTGAAACACTCTTTTTGTTTAATTTACATGTGGAGATTTCAAGCGAATTGAGGCCAATGACAGAAAAGGAAATATCTTCGTTTAAAAACGAGACAGAATCATTCTCTGAAACAACGTAATGATTTGTGCGTTCAGCTCACAGAGTTTAACCTTTCTTTTCATAGAGCAGTTTGCAAACACTCTGTTTGTAAAGTCTGCAAGTGGATATTTGGACTTTTACGAGGCCTTCGTTGGAAACGGGATTTCTTCATATAATGCAAGACAGAAGATTTCTCAGTAACTTCCTTGTGTTGTGTGTCTTCAGCTCACAGAATTGAACCTTTCTTTAGACAGGGCAGATTTGAAACTCTCTTTTTGTGGAATTTGCAGTTGGAGATTTCAAGCGATTTCAGGCCAGTGGTAGAAAAGGAAATATCTTCGTTTAAAAACTAGACAGAATCATTCTCTGAAACAACGTAATGATTTGTGCGTTCAGCTCACAGAGTTTAACCTTTCTTTTCATAGAGCAGTTTGAAAACAGTCTGTTTGTAAAGTCTGCAAGTGGATATTTGGACCTCTTTGAAGCCTTCGTTGGAAGCGGGATTTCTTCATAAAATGCTAGACAGAAGAATTCTCAGTAACTTCTTTGTGTGTGTGTATTCAACTCACAGAGTTGAACCTTCCTTTAGACAGAGTAGATTTGAAACACTCTTTTTGTTTAATTTACATGTGGAGATTTCAAGCGAATTGAGGCCAATGACAGAAAAGGAAATATCTTCGTTTAAAAACGAGACAGAATCATTCTCTGAAACAACGTAATGATTTGTGCGTTCAGCTCACAGAGTTTAACCTTTCTTTTCATAGAGCAGTTTGCAAAGACTCTGTTTGTAAAGTCTGCAAGTGGATATTTGCACCTTTACGAGGCCTTCGTTGGAAACGGGATTTCTTCATATAATGCAAGACAGAAGATTTCTCAGTAACTTCCTTGTGTTGTGTGTCTTCAGCTCACAGAGTTGAACCTTTCTTTAGACAGAGCAGATTTGAAACTCTCTTTTTGTGGAATTTGCAGTTGGAGATTTCAAGCGATTTCAGGCCAATGGTAGAAAAGGAAATATCTTCGTTTAAAAACGAGACAGAATCATTCTCTGAAACAACGTAATGATTTGTGCGTTCAGCTCACAGAGTTTAACCTTTCTTTTCATAGAGCAGTTTGAAAACAGTCTGTTTGTAAAGTCTGCAAGTGGATATTTGGACCTCTTTGAAGCCTTCGTTGGAAGCGGGATTTCTTCATAAAATGCTAGACAGAAGAATTCTCAGTAACTTCTTTGTGTGTGTGTATTCAACTCACAGAGTTGAACCTTCCTTTAGACAGAGTAGATTTGAAACACTCTTTTTGTTTAATTTACATGTGGAGATTTCAAGCGAATTGAGGCCAATGACAGAAAAGGAAATATCTTCGTTTAAAAACGAGACAGAATCATTCTCTGAAACAACGTAATGATTTGTGCGTTCAGCTCACAGAGTTTAACCTTTCTTTTCATAGAGCAGTTTGCAAAGACTCTGTTTGTAAAGTCTGCAAGTGGATATTTGGACCTTTACGAGGCCTTCGTTGGAAACGGGATTTCTTCATATAATGCAAGACAGAAGATTTCTCAGTAACTTCCTTGTGTTGTGTGTCTTCAGCTCACAGAGTTGAACCTTTCTTTAGACAGAGCAGATTTGAAACTCTCTTTTTGTGGAATTTGCAGTTGGAGATTTCAAGCGATTTCAGGCCAATGGTAGAAAAGGAAATATCTTCGTTTAAAAACTAGACAGAATCATTCTCTGAAACAACGTAAAGATTTGTGCGTTCAGCTCACAGAGTTTAACCTTTCTTTTCATAGAGCAGTTTGAAAACAGTCTGTTTGTAAAGTCTGCAAGTGGATATTTGGACCTCTTTGAAGCCTTCGTTGGAATCGGGATTTCTTCATAAAATGCTAGACAGAAGAATTCTCAGTAACTTCTTTGTGTGTGTGTATTCAACTCAGAGAGTTGAACCTTCCTTTAGACAGAGTAGATTTGAAACACTCTTTTTGTTTAATTTACATGTGGAGATTTTAAGCGAATTGAGGCCAATGACAGAAAAGGAAATATTTTCGTTTAAAAACGAGACAGAATCATTCTCTGAAACAACGTAATGATTTGTGCGTTCAGCTCACAGAGTTTAACCTTTCTTTTCATAGAGCAGTTTGCAAACACTCTGTTTGTAAAGTCTGCAAGTGGATATTTGGACCTTTACGAGGCCTTCGTTGGAAACGGGATTTCTTCATATAATGCAAGACAGAAGATTTCTCAGTAACTTCCTTGTGTTGTGTGTCTTCAGCTCACAGAGTTGAACCTTTCTTTAGACAGGGCAGATTTGAAACTCTCTTTTTGTGGAATTTGCAGTTGGAGATTTCAAGCGATTTCAGGCCAATGGTAGAAAAGGAAATATCTTCGTTTAAAAACTAGACAGAATCATTCTCTGAAACAACGTAATGATTTGTGCGTTCAGCTCACAGAGTTTAACCTTTCTTTTCATAGAGCAGTTTGAAAACAGTCTGTTTGTAAAGTCTGCAAGTGGATATTTGGACCTCTTTGAAGCCTTCGTTGGAAGCGGGATTTCTTCATAAAATGCTAGACAGAAGAATTCTCAGTAACTTCTTTGTGTGTGTGTATTCAACTCACAGAGTTGAACCTTCCTTTAGACAGAGTAGATTTGAAACACTCTTTTTGTTTAATTTACATGTGGAGATTTCAAGCGAATTGAGGCCAATGACAGAAAAGGAAATATCTTCGTTTAAAAACGAGACAGAATCATTCTCTGAAACAACGTAATGACTTGTGCGTTCAGCTCACAGAGTTTAACCTTTCTTTTCATAGAGCAGTTTGCAAACACTCTGTTTGTAAAGTCTGCAAGTGGATATTTGGACTTTTACGAGGCCTTCGTTGGAAACGGGATTTCTTCATATAATGCAAGACAGAAGATTTCTCAGTAACTTCCTTGTGTTGTGTGTCTTCAGCTCACAGAATTGAACCTTTCTTTAGACAGGGCAGATTTGAAACTCTCTTTTTGTGGAATTTGCAGTTGGAGATTTCAAGCGATTTCAGGCCAGTGGTAGAAAAGGAAATATCTTCGTTTAAAAACTAGACAGAATCATTCTCTGAAACAACGTAATGATTTGTGCGTTCAGCTCACAGAGTTTAACCTTTCTTTTCATAGAGCAGTTTGAAAACAGTCTGTTTGTAAAGTCTGCAAGTGGATATTTGGACCTCTTTGAAGCCTTCGTTGGAAGCGGGATTTCTTCATAAAATGCTAGACAGAAGAATTCTCAGTAACTTCTTTGTGTGTGTGTATTCAACTCACAGAGTTGAACCTTCCTTTAGACAGAGTAGATTTGAAACACTCTTTTTGTTTAATTTACATGTGGAGATTTCAAGCGAATTGAGGCCAATGACAGAAAAGGAAATATCTTCGTTTAAAAACGAGACAGAATCATTCTCTGAAACAACGTAATGATTTGTGCGTTCAGCTCACAGAGTTTAACCTTTCTTTTCATAGAGCAGTTTGCAAAGACTCTGTTTGTAAAGTCTGCAAGTGGATATTTGCACCTTTACGAGGCCTTCGTTGGAAACGGGATTTCTTCATATAATGCAAGACAGAAGATTTCTCAGTAACTTCCTTGTGTTGTGTGTCTTCAGCTCACAGAGTTGAACCTTTCTTTAGACAGAGCAGATTTGAAACTCTCTTTTTGTGGAATTTGCAGTTGGAGATTTCAAGCGATTTCAGGCCAATGGTAGAAAAGGAAATATCTTCGTTTAAAAACTAGACAGAATCATTCTCTGAAACAACGTAATGATTTGTGCGTTCAGCTCACAGAGTTTAACCTTTCTTTTCATAGAGCAGTTTGAAAACAGTCTGTTTGTAAAGTCTGCAAGTGGATATTTGGACCTCTTTGAAGCCTTCGTTGGAAGCGGGATTTCTTCATAAAATGCTAGACAGAAGAATTCTCAGTAACTTCTTTGTGTGTGTGTATTCAACTCACAGAGTTGAACCTTCCTTTAGACAGAGTAGATTTGAAACACTCTTTTTGTTTAATTTACATGTGGAGATTTCAAGCGAATTGAGGCCAATGACAGAAAAGGAAATATCTTCGTTTAAAAACGAGACAGAATCATTCTCTGAAACAACGTAATGATTTGTGCGTTCAGCTCACAGAGTTTAACCTTTCTTTTCATAGAGCAGTTTGCAAACACTCTGTTTGTAAAGTCTGCAAGTGGATATTTGGACTTTTACGAGGCCTTCGTTGGAAACGGGATTTCTTCATATAATGCAAGACAGAAGATTTCTCAGTAACTTCCTTGTGTTGTGTGTCTTCAGCTCACAGAATTGAACCTTTCTTTAGACAGGGCAGATTTGAAACTCTCTTTTTGTGGAATTTGCAGTTGGAGATTTCAAGCGATTTCAGGCCAATGGTAGAAAAGGAAATATCTTCGTTTAAAAACTAGACAGAATCATTCTCTGAAACAACGTAAAGATTTGTGCGTTCAGCTCACAGAGTTTAACCTTTCTTTTCATAGAGCAGTTTGAAAACAGTCTGTTTGTAAAGTCTGCAAGTGGATATTTGGACCTCTTTGAAGCCTTCGTTGGAATCGGGATTTCTTCATAAAATGCTAGACAGAAGAATTCTCAGTAACTTCTTTGTGTGTGTGTATTCAACTCAGAGAGTTGAACCTTCCTTTAGACAGAGTAGATTTGAAACACTCTTTTTGTTTAATTTACATGTGGAGATTTTAAGCGAATTGAGGCCAATGACAGAAAAGGAAATATCTTCGTTTAAAAACGAGACAGAATCATTCTCTGAAACAACGTAATGATTTGTGCGTTCAGCTCACAGAGTTTAACCTTTCTTTTCATAGAGCAGTTTGCAAACACTCTGTTTGTACAGTCTGCAAGTGGATATTTGGACCTCTTTGAAGCCTTCGTTGGAAGCGTGATTTCTTCATAAAATGCTAGACAGAAGAATTCTCAGTAACTTCTTTGTGTGTGTGTATTCAACTCACAGAGTTGAACCTTCCTTTAGACAGAGTAGATTTGAAACACTCTTTTTGTTTAATTTACATGTGGAGATTTCAAGCGAATTGAGGCCAATGACAGAAAAGGAAATATCTTCGTTTAAAAACGAGACAGAATCATTCTCTGAAACAACGTAATGATTTGTGCGTTCAGCTCACAGAGTTTAACCTTTCTTTTCATAGAGCAGTTTGAAAACACTCTGTTTGTAAAGTCTGCAAGTGGATATTTGGACCTTTACGAGGCCTTCGTTGGAAACGGGATTTCTTCATATAATGCAAGACAGAAGATTTCTCAGTAACTTCCTTGTGTTGTGTGTCTTCAGCTCACAGAGTTGAACCTTTCTTTAGACAGAGCAGATTTGAAACTCTCTTTTTGTGGAATTTGCAGTTGGAGATTTCAAGCGATTTCAGGCCAATGGTAGAAAAGGAAATATCTTCGTTTAAAAACTAGACAGAATCATTCTCTGAAACAACGTAATGATTTGTGCGTTCAGCTCACAGAGTTTAACCTTTCTTTTCATAGAGCAGTTTGAAAACAGTCTGTTTGTAAAGTCTGCAAGTGGATATTTGGACCTCTTTGAAGCCTTCGTTGGAAGCGGGATTTCTTCATAAAATGCTAGACAGAAGAATTCTCAGTAACTTCTTTGTGTGTGTGTATTCAACTCACAGAGTTGAACCTTCCTTTAGACAGAGTAGATTTGAAACACTCTTTTTGTTTAATTTACATGTGGAGATTTCAAGCGAATTGAGGCCAATGACAGAAAAGGAAATATCTTCGTTTAAAAACGAGACAGAATCATTCTCTGAAACAACGTAATGATTTGTGCGTTCAGCTCACAGAGTTTAACCTTTCTTTTCATAGAGCAGTTTGCATACACTCTGTTTGTAAAGTCTGCAAGTGGATATTTGGACCTTTACGAGGCCTTCGTTGGAAACGGGATTTCTTCATATAATGCAAGACAGAAGATTTCTCAGTAACTTCCTTGTGTTGTGTGTCTTCAGCTCACAGAGTTGAACCTTTCTTTAGACAGAGCAGATTTGAAACTCTCTTTTTGTGGAATTTGCAGTTGGAGATTTCAAGCGATTTCAGGCCAATGGTAGAAAAGGAAATATCTTCGTTTAAAAACTAGACAGAATCATTCTCTGAAACAACGTAATGATTTGTGCGTTCAGCTCACAGAGTTTAACCTTTCTTTTCATAGAGCAGTTTGAAAACAGTCTGTTTGTAAAGTCTGCAAGTGGATATTTGGACCTCTTTGAAGCCTTCGTTGGAAGCGGGATTTCTTCATAAAATGCTAGACAGAAGAATTCTCAGTAACTTCTTTGTGTGTGTGTATTCAACTCACAGAGTTGAACCTTCCTTTAGACAGAGTAGATTTGAAACACTCTTTTTGTTTAATTTACATGTGGAGATTTCAAGCGAATTGAGGCCAATGACAGAAAAGGAAATATCTTCGTTTAAAAACGAGACAGAATCATTCTCTGAAACAACGTAATGATTTGTGCGTTCAGCTCACAGAGTTTAACCTTTCTTTTCATAGAGCAGTTTGCATACACTCTGTTTGTAAAGTCTGCAAGTGGATATTTGGACCTTTACGAGGCCTTCGTTGGAAACGGGATTTCTTCATATAATGCAAGACAGAAGATTTCTCAGTAACTTCCTTGTGTTGTGTGTCTTCAGCTCACAGAGTTGAACCTTTCTTTAGACAGAGCAGATTTGAAACTCTCTTTTTGTGGAATTTGCAGTTGGAGATTTCAAGCGATTTCAGGCCAATGGTAGAAAAGGAAATATCTTCGTTTAAAAACTAGACAGAATCATTCTCTGAAACAACGTAATGATTTGTGCGTTCAGCTCACAGAGTTTAACCTTTCTTTTCATAGAGCAGTTTGAAAACAGTCTGTTTGTAAAGTCTGCAAGTGGATATTTGGACCTCTTTGAAGCCTTCGTTGGAAGCGGGATTTCTTCATAAAATGCTAGACAGAAGAATTCTCAGTAACTTCTTTGTGTGTGTGTATTCAACTCACAGAGTTGAACCTTCCTTTAGACAGAGTAGATTTGAAACACTCTTTTTGTTTAATTTACATGTGGAGATTTCAAGCGAATTGAGGCCAATGACAGAAAAGGAAATATCTTCGTTTAAAAACGAGACAGAATCATTCTCTGAAACAACGTAATGATTTGTGCGTTCAGCTCACAGAGTTTAACCTTTCTTTTCATAGAGCAGTTTGCAAACACTCTGTTTGTAAAGTCTGCAAGTGGATATTTGGACTTTTACGAGGCCTTCGTTGGAAACGGGATTTCTTCATATAATGCAAGACAGAAGATTTCTCAGTAACTTCCTTGTGTTGTGTGTCTTCAGCTCACAGAATTGAACCTTTCTTTAGACAGGGCAGATTTGAAACTCTCTTTTTGTGGAATTTGCAGTTGGAGATTTCAAGCGATTTCAGGCCAGTGGTAGAAAAGGAAATATCTTCGTTTAAAAACTAGACAGAATCATTCTCTGAAACAACGTAATGATTTGTGCGTTCAGCTCACAGAGTTTAACCTTTCTTTTCATAGAGCAGTTTGAAAACAGTCTGTTTGTAAAGTCTGCAAGTGGATATTTGGACCTCTTTGAAGCCTTCGTTGGAAGCGGGATTTCTTCATAAAATGCTAGACAGAAGAATTCTCAGTAACTTCTTTGTGTGTGTGTATTCAACTCACAGAGTTGAACCTTCCTTTAGACAGAGTAGATTTGAAACACTCTTTTTGTTTAATTTACATGTGGAGATTTCAAGCGAATTGAGGCCAATGACAGAAAAGGAAATATCTTCGTTTAAAAACGAGACAGAATCATTCTCTGAAACAACGTAATGATTTGTGCGTTCAGCTCACAGAGTTTAACCTTTCTTTTCATAGAGCAGTTTGCAAAGACTCTGTTTGTAAAGTCTGCAAGTGGATATTTGCACCTTTACGAGGCCTTCGTTGGAAACGGGATTTCTTCATATAATGCAAGACAGAAGATTTCTCAGTAACTTCCTTGTGTTGTGTGTCTTCAGCTCACAGAGTTGAACCTTTCTTTAGACAGAGCAGATTTGAAACTCTCTTTTTGTGGAATTTGCAGTTGGAGATTTCAAGCGATTTCAGGCCAATGGTAGAAAAGGAAATATCTTCGTTTAAAAACTAGACAGAATCATTCTCTGAAACAACGTAATGATTTGTGCGTTCAGCTCACAGAGTTTAACCTTTCTTTTCATAGAGCAGTTTGAAAACAGTCTGTTTGTAAAGTCTGCAAGTGGATATTTGGACCTCTTTGAAGCCTTCGTTGGAAGCGGGATTTCTTCATAAAATGCTAGACAGAAGAATTCTCAGTAACTTCTTTGTGTGTGTGTATTCAACTCACAGAGTTGAACCTTCCTTTAGACAGAGTAGATTTGAAACACTCTTTTTGTTTAATTTACATGTGGAGATTTCAAGCGAATTGAGGCCAATGACAGAAAAGGAAATATCTTCGTTTAAAAACGAGACAGAATCATTCTCTGAAACAACGTAATGATTTGTGCGTTCAGCTCACAGAGTTTAACCTTTCTTTTCATAGAGCAGTTTGCAAACACTCTGTTTGTAAAGTCTGCAAGTGGATATTTGGACTTTTACGAGGCCTTCGTTGGAAACGGGATTTCTTCATATAATGCAAGACAGAAGATTTCTCAGTAACTTCCTTGTGTTGTGTGTCTTCAGCTCACAGAATTGAACCTTTCTTTAGACAGGGCAGATTTGAAACTCTCTTTTTGTGGAATTTGCAGTTGGAGATTTCAAGCGATTTCAGGCCAATGGTAGAAAAGGAAATATCTTCGTTTAAAAACTAGACAGAATCATTCTCTGAAACAACGTAAAGATTTGTGCGTTCAGCTCACAGAGTTTAACCTTTCTTTTCATAGAGCAGTTTGAAAACAGTCTGTTTGTAAAGTCTGCAAGTGGATATTTGGACCTCTTTGAAGCCTTCGTTGGAATCGGGATTTCTTCATAAAATGCTAGACAGAAGAATTCTCAGTAACTTCTTTGTGTGTGTGTATTCAACTCAGAGAGTTGAACCTTCCTTTAGACAGAGTAGATTTGAAACACTCTTTTTGTTTAATTTACATGTGGAGATTTTAAGCGAATTGAGGCCAATGACAGAAAAGGAAATATCTTCGTTTAAAAACGAGACAGAATCATTCTCTGAAACAACGTAATGATTTGTGCGTTCAGCTCACAGAGTTTAACCTTTCTTTTCATAGAGCAGTTTGCAAACACTCTGTTTGTAAAGTCTGCAAGTGGATATTTGGACCTCTTTGAAGCCTTCGTTGGAAGCGTGATTTCTTCATAAAATGCTAGACAGAAGAATTCTCAGTAACTTCTTTGTGTGTGTGTATTCAACTCACAGAGTTGAACCTTCCTTTAGACAGAGTAGATTTGAAACACTCTTTTTGTTTAATTTACATGTGGAGATTTCAAGCGAATTGAGGCCAATGACAGAAAAGGAAATATCTTCGTTTAAAAACGAGACAGAATCATTCTCTGAAACAACGTAATGATTTGTGCGTTCAGCTCACAGAGTTTAACCTTTCTTTTCATAGAGCAGTTTGAAAACACTCTGTTTGTAAAGTCTGCAAGTGGATATTTGGACCTTTACGAGGCCTTCGTTGGAAACGGGATTTCTTCATATAATGCAAGACAGAAGATTTCTCAGTAACTTCCTTGTGTTGTGTGTCTTCAGCTCACAGAGTTGAACCTTTCTTTAGACAGAGCAGATTTGAAACTCTCTTTTTGTGGAATTTGCAGTTGGAGATTTCAAGCGATTTCAGGCCAATGGTAGAAAAGGAAATATCTTCGTTTAAAAACTAGACAGAATCATTCTCTGAAACAACGTAATGATTTGTGCGTTCAGCTCACAGAGTTTAACCTTTCTTTTCATAGAGCAGTTTGAAAACAGTCTGTTTGTAAAGTCTGCAAGTGGATATTTGGACCTCTTTGAAGCCTTCGTTGGAAGCGGGATTTCTTCATAAAATGCTAGACAGAAGAATTCTCAGTAACTTCTTTGTGTGTGTGTATTCAACTCACAGAGTTGAACCTTCCTTTAGACAGAGTAGATTTGAAACACTCTTTTTGTTTAATTTACATGTGGAGATTTCAAGCGAATTGAGGCCAATGACAGAAAAGGAAATATCTTCGTTTAAAAACGAGACAGAATCATTCTCTGAAACAACGTAATGATTTGTGCGTTCAGCTCACAGAGTTTAACCTTTCTTTTCATAGAGCAGTTTGCATACACTCTGTTTGTAAAGTCTGCAAGTGGATATTTGGACCTTTACGAGGCCTTCGTTGGAAACGGGATTTCTTCATATAATGCAAGACAGAAGATTTCTCAGTAACTTCCTTGTGTTGTGTGTCTTCAGCTCACAGAGTTGAACCTTTCTTTAGACAGAGCAGATTTGAAACTCTCTTTTTGTGGAATTTGCAGTTGGAGATTTCAAGCGATTTCAGGCCAATGGTAGAAAAGGAAATATCTTCGTTTAAAAACTAGACAGAATCATTCTCTGAAACAACGTAATGATTTGTGCGTTCAGCTCACAGAGTTTAACCTTTCTTTTCATAGAGCAGTTTGAAAACAGTCTGTTTGTAAAGTCTGCAAGTGGATATTTGGACCTCTTTGAAGCCTTCGTTGGAAGCGGGATTTCTTCATAAAATGCTAGACAGAAGAATTCTCAGTAACTTCTTTGTGTGTGTGTATTCAACTCACAGAGTTGAACCTTCCTTTAGACAGAGTAGATTTGAAACACTCTTTTTGTTTAATTTACATGTGGAGATTTCAAGCGAATTGAGGCCAATGACAGAAAAGGAAATATCTTCGTTTAAAAACGAGACAGAATCATTCTCTGAAACAACGTAATGATTTGTGCGTTCAGCTCACAGAGTTTAACCTTTCTTTTCATAGAGCAGTTTGCATACACTCTGTTTGTAAAGTCTGCAAGTGGATATTTGGACCTTTACGAGGCCTTCGTTGGAAACGGGATTTCTTCATATAATGCAAGACAGAAGATTTCTCAGTAACTTCCTTGTGTTGTGTGTCTTCAGCTCACAGAGTTGAACCTTTCTTTAGACAGAGCAGATTTGAAACTCTCTTTTTGTGGAATTTGCAGTTGGAGATTTCAAGCGATTTCAGGCCAATGGTAGAAAAGGAAATATCTTCGTTTAAAAACTAGACAGAATCATTCTCTGAAACAACGTAATGATTTGTGCGTTCAGCTCACAGAGTTTAACCTTTCTTTTCATAGAGCAGTTTGAAAACAGTCTGTTTGTAAAGTCTGCAAGTGGATATTTGGACCTCTTTGAAGCCTTCGTTGGAAGCGGGATTTCTTCATAAAATGCTAGACAGAAGAATTCTCAGTAACTTCTTTGTGTGTGTGTATTCAACTCACAGAGTTGAACCTTCCTTTAGACAGAGTAGATTTGAAACACTCTTTTTGTTTAATTTACATGTGGAGATTTCAAGCGAATTGAGGCCAATGACAGAAAAGGAAATATCTTCGTTTAAAAACGAGACAGAATCATTCTCTGAAACAACGTAATGATTTGTGCGTTCAGCTCACAGAGTTTAACCTTTCTTTTCATAGAGCAGTTTGCAAAGACTCTGTTTGTAAAGTCTGCAAGTGGATATTTGCACCTTTACGAGGCCTTCGTTGGAAACGGGATTTCTTCATATAATGCAAGACAGAAGATTTCTCAGTAACTTCATTGTGTTGTGTGTCTTCAGCTCACAGAGTTGAACCTTTCTTTAGACAGAGCAGATTTGAAACTCTCTTTTTGTGGAATTTGCAGTTGGAGATTTCAAGCGATTTCAGGCCAATGGTAGAAAAGGAAATATCTTCGTTTAAAAACTAGACAGAATCATTCTCTGAAACAACGTAATGATTTGTGCGTTCAGCTCACAGAGTTTAACCTTTCTTTTCATAGAGCAGTTTGAAAACAGTCTGTTTGTAAAGTCTGCAAGTGGATATTTGGACCTCTTTGAAGCCTTCGTTGGAAGCGGGATTTCTTCATAAAATGCTAGACAGAAGAATTCTCAGTAACTTCTTTGTGTGTGTGTATTCAACTCACAGAGTTGAACCTTCCTTTAGACAGAGTAGATTTGAAACACTCTTTTTGTTTAATTTACATGTGGAGATTTCAAGCGAATTGAGGCCAATGACAGAAAAGGAAATATCTTCGTTTAAAAACGAGACAGAATCATTCTCTGAAACAACGTAATGATTTGTGCGTTCAGCTCACAGAGTTTAACCTTTCTTTTCATAGAGCAGTTTGCAAACACTCTGTTTGTAAAGTCTGCAAGTGGATATTTGGACCTTTACGAGGCCTTCGTTGGAAACGGGATTTCTTCATATAATGCAAGACAGAAGATTTCTCAGTAACTTCCTTGTGTTGTGTGTCTTCAGCTCACAGAGTTGAACCTTTCTTTAGACAGAGCAGATTTGAAACTCTCTTTTTGTGGAATTTGCAGTTGGAGATTTCAAGCGATTTCAGGCCAATGGTAGAAAAGGAAATATCTTCGTTTAAAAACTAGACAGAATCATTCTCTGAAACAACGTAATGATTTGTGCGTTCAGCTCACAGAGTTTAACCTTTCTTTTCATAGAGCAGTTTGAAAACAGTCTGTTTGTAAAGTCTGCAAGTGGATATTTGGACTTCTTTGAAGACTTCGTTGGAAGCCGGATTTCTTCATAAAATGCTAGACAGAAGAATTCTCAGTAACTTCTTTGTGTGTGTGTATTCAACTCACAGAGTTGAACCTTCCTTTAGACAGAGAAGATTTGAAACAATCTTTTTGTTTAATTTACATGTGGAGATTTCAAGCGAAATGAGGCCAATGACAGAAAAGGAAATATCTTCGTTTCAAAACGAGACAGAATCATTCTCTGAAACAACGTAATGATTTGTGCGTTCAGCTCACAGAGTTTAACCTTTCTTTTCATAGAGCAGTTTGAAAACAGTCTGTTTGTAAAGTCTGCAAGTGGATATTTGGACCTCTTGGAAGCCTTCGTTGGAAGCGGGATTTCTTCATAAAATGCTAGACAGAAGAATTCTCAGTAACTTCTTTGTGTGTGTGTATTCAACTCACAGAGTTGAACCTTCCTTTAGACAGAGTAGATTTGAAACACTCTTTTTGTTTAATTTACATGTGGAGATTTCAAGCGAATTGAGGCCAATGACAGAAAAGGAAATATCTTCGTTTAAAAACGAGACAGAATCATTCTGTGAAACAACGTAATGATTTGTGCGTTCAGCTCACAGAGTTTAACCTTTCTTTTCATAGAGCAGTTTGCAAAGACTCTGTTTGTAAAGTCTGCAAGTGGATATTTGCACCTTTACGAGGCCTTCGTTGGAAACGGGATTTCTTCATATAATGCAAGACAGAAGATTTCTCAGTAACTTCCTTGTGTTGTGTGTCTTCAGCTCACAGAGTTGAACCTTTCTTTAGACAGAGTAGATTTGAAACTCTCTTTTTGTGGAATTTGCAGTTGGAGATTTCAAGCGATTTCAGGCCAATGGTAGAAAAGGAAATATCTTCGTTTAAAAACTAGACAGAATCATTCTCTGAAACAACGTAATGATTTGTGCGTTCAGCTCACAGAGTTTAACCTTTCTTTTCATAGAGCAGTTTGCATACACTCTGTTTGTAAAGTCTGCAAGTGGATATTTGGACCTCTTTGAATCCTTCGTTGGAAGCGGGATTTCTTCATAAAATGCTAGACAGAAGAATTCTCAGTAACTTCTTTGTGTGTGTGTATTCAACTCACAGAGTTGAACCTTCCTTTAGACAGAGTAGATTTGAAACACTCTTTTTGTTTAATTTACATGTGGAGATTTCAAGCGAATTGAGGCCAATGACAGAAAAGGAAATATCTTCGTTTAAAAACGAGACAGAATCATTCTCTGAAACAACGTAATGATTTGTGCGTTCAGCTCACAGAGTTTAACCTTTCTTTTCATAGAGCAGTTTGCAAACACTCTGTTTGTAAAGTCTGGAAGTGGATATTTGGACCTTTACGAGGCCTTCGTTGGAAACGGGATTTCTTCATATAATGCAAGACAGAAGATTTCTCAGTAACTTCCTTGTGTTGTGTGTCTTCAGCTCACAGAGTTGAACCTTTCTTTAGACAGAGCAGATTTGAAACTCTCTTTTTGTGGAATTTGCAGTTGGAGATTTCAAGCGATTTCAGGCCAATGGTAGAAAAGGAAATATCTTCGTTTAAAAACTAGACAGAATCATTCTCTGAAACAACGTAATGATTTGTGCGTTCAGCTCACAGAGTTTAACCTTTCTTTTCATAGAGCAGTTTGAAAACAGTCTGTTTGTAAAGTCTGCAAGTGGATATTTGGACCTCTTTGAAGCCTTCGTTGGAAGCGGGATTTCTTCATAAAATGCTAGACAGAAGAATTCTCAGTAACTTCTTTGTGTGTGTGTATTCAACTCACAGAGTTGAACCTTCCTTTAGACAGAGTAGATTTGAAACACTCTTTTTGTTTAATTTACATGTGGAGATTTCAAGCGAATTGAGGCCAATGACAGAAAAGGAAATATCTTCGTTTAAAAACGAGACAGAATCATTCTCTGAAACAACGTAATGATTTGTGCGTTCAGCTCACAGAGTTTAACCTTTCTTTTCATAGAGCAGTTTGCAAACACTCTGTTTGTAAAGTCTGCAAGTGGATATTTGGACCTTTACGAGGCCTTCGTTGGAAACGGGATTTCTTCATATAATGCAAGACAGAAGATTTCTCAGTAACTTCCTTGTGTTGTGTGTCTTCAGCTCACAGAGTTGAACCTTTCTTTAGACAGAGCAGATTTGAAACTCTCTTTTTGTGGAATTTGCAGTTGGAGATTTCAAGCGATTTCAGGCCAATGGTAGAAAAGGAAATATCTTCGTTTAAAAACTAGACAGAATCATTCTCTGAAACAACGTAATGATTTGTGCGTTCAGCTCACAGAGTTTAACCTTTCTTTTCATAGAGCAGTTTGAAAACAGTCTGTTTGTAAAGTCTGCAAGTGGATATTTGGACCTCTTTGAAGCCTTCGTTGGAAGCGGGATTTCTTCATAAAATGCTAGACAGAAGAATTCTCAGTAACTTCTTTGTGTGTGTGTATTCAACTCACAGAGTTGAACCTTCCTTTAGACAGAGTAGATTTGAAACACTCTTTTTGTTTAATTTACATGTGGAGATTTCAAGCGAATTGAGGCCAATGACAGAAAAGGAAATATCTTCGTTTAAAAACGAGACAGAATCATTCTCTGAAACAACGTAATGATTTGTGCGTTCAGCTCACAGCGTTTAACCTTTCTTTTCATAGAGCAGTTTGCAAACACTCTGTTTGTAAAGTCTGCAAGTGGATATTTGGACCTTTACGAGGCCTTCGTTGGAAACGGGATTTCTTCATATAATGCAAGACAGAAGATTTCTCAGTAACTTCCTTGTGTTGTGTGTCTTCAGCTCACAGAGTTGAACCTTTCTTTAGACAGAGCAGATTTGAAACTCTCTTTTTGTGGAATTTGCAGTTGGAGATTTCAAGCGATTTCAGGCCCATGGTAGAAAAGGAAATATCTTCGTTTAAAAACTAGACAGAATCATTCTCTGAAACAACGTAATGATTTGTGCGTTCAGCTCACAGAGTTTAACCTTTCTTTTCATAGAGCAGTTTGAAAACAGTCTGTTTGTAAAGTCTGCAAGTGGATATTTGGACCTCTTTGAAGCCTTCGTTGGAATCGCGATTTCTTCATAAAATGCTAGACAGAAGAATTCTCAGTAACTTCTTTGTGTGTGTGTATTCAACTCAGAGAGTTGAACCTTCCTTTAGACAGAGTAGATTTGAAACACTCTTTTTGTTTAATTTACATGTGGAGATTTTAAGCGAATTGAGGCCAATGACAGAAAAGGAAATATCTTCGTTTAAAAACGAGACAGAATCATTCTCTGAAACAACGTAATGATTTGTGCGTTCAGCTCACAGAGTTTAACCTTTCTTTTCATAGAGCAGTTTGCAAACACTCTGTTTGTAAAGTCTGCAAGTGGATATTTGGACCTTTACGAGGCCTTCGTTGGAAACGGGATTTCTTCATATAATGCAAGACAGAAGATTTCTCAGTAACTTCCTTGTGTTGTGTGTCTTCAGCTCACAGAGTTGAACCTTTCTTTAGACAGAGTAGATTTGAAACTCTCTTTTTGTGGAATTTGCAGTTGGAGATTTCAAGCGATTTCAGGCCAATGGTAGAAAAGGAAATATCTTCGTTTAAAAACTAGACAGAATCATTCTCTGAAACAACGTAATGATTTGTGCGTTCAGCTCACAGAGTTTAACCTTTCTTTTCATAGAGCAGTTTGAAAACAGTCTGTTTGTAACGTCTGCAAGTGGATATTTGGACCTCTTTGAATCCTTCGTTGGAAGCGGGATTTCTTCATAAAATGCTAGACAGAAGAATTCTCAGTAACTTCTTTGTGTGTGTGTATTCAACTCACAGAGTTGAACCTTCCTTTAGACAGAGTAGATTTGAAACACTCTTTTTGTTTAATTTACATGTGGAGATTTCAAGCGAATTGAGGCCAATGACAGAAAAGGAAATATCTTCGTTTAAAAACGAGACAGAATCATTCTCTGAAACAACGTAATGATTTGTGCGTTCAGCTCACAGAGTTTAACCTTTCTTTTCATAGAGCAGTTTGCAAACACTCTGTTTGTAAAGTCTGGAAGTGGATATTTGGACCTTTACGAGGCCTTCGTTGGAAACGGGATTTCTTCATATAATGCAAGACAGAAGATTTCTCAGTAACTTCCTTGTGTTGTGTGTCTTCAGCTCACAGAGTTGAACCTTTCTTTAGACAGAGCAGATTTGAAACTCTCTTTTTGTGGAATTTGCAGTTGGAGATTTCAAGCGATTTCAGGCCCATGGTAGAAAAGGAAATATCTTCGTTTAAAAACTAGACAGAATCATTCTCTGAAACAACGTAATGATTTGTGCGTTCAGCTCACAGAGTTTAACCTTTCTTTTCATAGAGCAGTTTGAAAACAGTCTGTTTGTAAAGTCTGCAAGTGGATATTTGGACCTCTTTGAAGCCTTCGTTGGAAGCGGGATTTCTTCATAAAATGCTAGACAGAAGAATTCTCAGTAACTTCTTTGTGTGTGTGTATTCAACTCACAGAGTTGAACCTTCCTTTAGACAGAGTAGATTTGAAACACTCTTTTTGTTTAATTTACATGTGGAGATTTCAAGCGAATTGAGGCCAATGACAGAAAAGGAAATATCTTCGTTTAAAAACGAGACAGAATCATTCTCTGAAACAACGTAATGATTTGTGCGTTCAGCTCACAGAGTTTAACCTTTCTTTTCATAGAGCAGTTTGCAAACACTCTGTTTGTAAAGTCTGCAAGTGGATATTTGGACCTTTACGAGGCCTTCGTTGGAAACGGGATTTCTTCATATAATGCAAGACAGAAGATTTCTCAGTAACTTCCTTGTGTTGTGTGTCTTCAGCTCACAGAGTTGAACCTTTCTTTAGACAGAGCAGATTTGAAACTCTCTTTTTGTGGAATTTGCAGTTGGAGATTTCAAGCGATTTCAGGCCCATGGTAGAAAAGGAAATATCTTCGTTTAAAAACTAGACAGAATCATTCTCTGAAACAACGTAATGATTTGTGCGTTCAGCTCACAGAGTTTAACCTTTCTTTTCATAGAGCAGTTTGAAAACAGTCTGTTTGTAAAGTCTGCAAGTGGATATTTGGACCTCTTTGAAGCCTTCGTTGGAAGCGGGATTTCTTCATAAAATGCTAGACAGAAGAATTCTCAGTAACTTCTTTGTGTGTGTGTATTCAACTCACAGAGTTGAACCTTCCTTTAGACAGAGTAGATTTGAAACACTCTTTTTGTTTAATTTACATGTGGAGATTTCAAGCGAATTGAGGCCAATGACAGAAAAGGAAATATCTTCGTTTAAAAACGAGACAGAATCATTCTCTGAAACAACGTAATGATTTGTGCGTTCAGCTCACAGAGTTTAACCTTTCTTTTCATAGAGCAGTTTGCAAAGACTCTGTTTGTAAAGTCTGCAAGTGGATATTTGCACCTTTACGAGGCCTTCGTTGGAAACGGGATTTCTTCATATAATGCAAGACAGAAGATTTCTCAGTAACTTCCTTGTGTTGTGTGTCTTCAGCTCACAGAGTTGAACCTTTCTTTAGACAGAGCAGATTTGAAACTCTCTTTTTGTGGAATTTGCAGTTGGAGATTTCAAGCGATTTCAGGCCCATGGTAGAAAAGGAAATATCTTCGTTTAAAAACTAGACAGAATCATTCTCTGAAACAACGTAATGATTTGTGCGTTCAGCTCACAGAGTTTAACCTTTCTTTTCATAGAGCAGTTTGAAAACAGTCTGTTTGTACAGTCTGCAAGTGGATATTTGGACTTCTTTGAAGACTTCGTTGGAAGCGGGATTTCTTCATAAAATGCTAGACAGAAGAATTCTCAGTAACTTCTTTGTGTGTGTGTATTCAACTCACAGAGTTGAACCTTCCTTTAGACAGAGAAGATTTGAAACACTCTTTTTGTTTAATTTACATGTGGAGATTTCAAGCGAAATGAGGCCAATGACAGAAAAGGAAATATCTTCGTTTCAAAACGAGACAGAATCATTCTCTGAAACAACGTAATGATTTGTGCGTTCAGCTCACAGAGTTTAACCTTTCTTTTCATAGAGCAGTTTGAAAACAGTCTGTTTGTAAAGTCTGCAAGTGGATATTTGGACCTCTTTGAAGCCTTCGTTGGAATCGGGATTTCTTCATAAAATGCTAGACAGAAGAATTCTCAGTAACTTCTTTGTGTGTGTGTATTCAACTCAGAGAGTTGAACCTTCCTTTAGACAGAGTAGATTTGAAACACTCTTTTTGTTTAATTTACATGTGGAGATTTTAAGCGAATTGAGGCCAATGACAGAAAAGGAAATATCTTCGTTTAAAAACGAGACAGAATCATTCTCTGAAACAACGTAATGATTTGTGCGTTCAGCTCACAGAGTTTAACCTTTCTTTTCATAGAGCAGTTTGCAAACACTCTGTTTGTAAAGTCTGCAAGTGGATATTTGGACCTTTACGAGGCCTTCGTTGGAAACGGGATTTCTTCATATAATGCAAGACAGAAGATTTCTCAGTAACTTCCTTGTGTTGTGTGTCTTCAGCTCACAGAGTTGAACCTTTCTTTAGACAGAGTAGATTTGAAACTCTCTTTTTGTGGAATTTGCAGTTGGAGATTTCAAGCGATTTCAGGCCAATGGTAGAAAAGGAAATATCTTCCTTTAAAAACTAGACAGAATCATTCTCTGAAACAACGTAATGATTTGTGCGTTCAGCTCACAGAGTTTAACCTTTCTTTTCATAGAGCAGTTTGAAAACAGTCTGTTTGTAACGTCTGCAAGTGGATATTTGGACCTCTTTGAATCCTTCGTTGGAAGCGGGATTTCTTCATAAAATGCTAGACAGAAGAATTCTCAGTAACTTCTTTGTGTGTGTGTATTCAACTCACAGAGTTGAACCTTCCTTTAGACAGAGTAGATTTGAAACACTCTTTTTGTTTAATTTACATGTGGAGATTTCAAGCGAATTGAGGCCAATGACAGAAAAGGAAATATCTTCGTTTAAAAACGAGACAGAATCATTCTCTGAAACAACGTAATGATTTGTGCGTTCAGCTCACAGAGTTTAACCTTTCTTTTCATAGAGCAGTTTGCAAACACTCTGTTTGTAAAGTCTGGAAGTGGATATTTGGACCTTTACGAGGCCTTCGTTGGAAACGGGATTTCTTCATATAATGCAAGACAGAAGATTTCTCAGTAACTTCCTTGTGTTGTGTGTCTTCAGCTCACAGAGTTGAACCTTTCTTTAGACAGAGCAGATTTGAAACTCTCTTTTTGTGGAATTTGCAGTTGGAGATTTCAAGCGATTTCAGGCCAATGGTAGAAAAGGAAATATCTTCGTTTAAAAACTAGACAGAATCATTCTCTGAAACAACGTAATGATTTGTGCGTTCAGCTCACAGAGTTTAACCTTTCTTTTCATAGAGCAGTTTCAAAACAGTCTGTTTGTAAAGTCTGCAAGTGGATATTTGGACCTCTTTGAAGCCTTCGTTGGAAGCGGGATTTCTTCATAAAATGCTAGACAGAAGAATTCTCAGTAACTTCTTTGTGTGTGTGTATTCAACTCACAGAGTTGAACCTTCCTTTAGACAGAGTAGATTTGAAACACTCTTTTTGTTTAATTTACATGTGGAGATTTCAAGCGAATTGAGGCCAATGACAGAAAAGGAAATATCTTCGTTTAAAAACGAGACAGAATCATTCTCTGAAACAACGTAATGATTTGTGCGTTCAGCTCACAGAGTTTAACCTTTCTTTTCATAGAGCAGTTTGCAAACACTCTGTTTGTAAAGTCTGCAAGTGGATATTTGGACCTTTACGAGGCCTTCGTTGGAAACGGGATTTCTTCATATAATGCAAGACAGAAGATTTCTCAGTAACTTCCTTGTGTTGTGTGTCTTCAGCTCACAGAGTTGAACCTTTCTTTAGACAGAGCAGATTTGAAACTCTCTTTTTGTGGAATTTGCAGTTGGAGATTTCAAGCGATTTCAGGCCAATGGTAGAAAAGGAAATATCTTCGTTTAAAAACTAGACAGAATCATTCTCTGAAACAACGTAATGATTTGTGCGTTCAGCTCACAGAGTTTAACCTTTCTTTTCATAGAGCAGTTTGAAAACAGTCTGTTTGTAAAGTCTGCAAGTGGATATTTGGACCTCTTTGAAGCCTTCGTTGGAAGCGGGATTTCTTCATAAAATGCTAGACAGAAGAATTCTCAGTAACTTCTTTGTGTGTGTGTATTCAACTCACAGAGTTGAACCTTCCTTTAGACAGAGTAGATTTGAAACACTCTTTTTGTTTAATTTACATGTGGAGATTTCAAGCGAATTGAGGCCAATGACAGAAAAGGAAATATCTTCGTTTAAAAACGAGACAGAATCATTCTCTGAAACAACGTAATGATTTGTGCGTTCAGCTCACAGAGTTTAACCTTTCTTTTCATAGAGCAGTTTGCAAAGACTCTGTTTGTAAAGTCTGCAAGTGGATATTTGCACCTTTACGAGGCCTTCGTTGGAAACGGGATTTCTTCATATAATGCAAGACAGAAGATTTCTCAGTAACTTCCTTGTGTTGTGTGTCTTCAGCTCACAGAGTTGAACCTTTCTTTAGACAGAGCAGATTTGAAACTCTCTTTTTGTGGAATTTGCAGTTGGAGATTTCAAGCGATTTCAGGCCCATGGTAGAAAAGGAAATATCTTCGTTTAAAAACTAGACAGAATCATTCTCTGAAACAACGTAATGATTTGTGCGTTCAGCTCACAGAGTTTAACCTTTCTTTTCATAGAGCAGTTTGAAAACAGTCTGTTTGTAAAGTCTGCAAGTGGATATTTGGACTTCTTTGAAGACTTCGTTGGAAGCGGGATTTCTTCATAAAATGCTAGACAGAAGAATTCTCAGTAACTTCTTTGTGTGTGTGTATTCAACTCACAGAGTTGAACCTTCCTTTAGACAGAGAAGATTTGAAACACTCTTTTTGTTTAATTTACATGTGGAGATTTCAAGCGAAATGAGGCCAATGACAGAAAAGGAAATATCTTCGTTTCAAAACGAGACAGAATCATTCTCTGAAACAACGTAATGATTTGTGCGTTCAGCTCACAGAGTTTAACCTTTCTTTTCATAGAGCAGTTTGAAAACAGTCTGTTTGTAAAGTCTGCAAGTGGATATTTGGACCTCTTTGAAGCCTTCGTTGGAATCGGGATTTCTTCATAAAATGCTAGACAGAAGAATTCTCAGTAACTTCTTTGTGTGTGTGTATTCAACTCAGAGAGTTGAACCTTCCTTTAGACAGAGTAGATTTGAAACACTCTTTTTGTTTAATTTACATGTGGAGATTTTAAGCGAATTGAGGCCAATGACAGAAAAGGAAATATCTTCGTTTAAAAACGAGACAGAATCATTCTCTGAAACAACGTAATGATTTGTGCGTTCAGCTCACAGAGTTTAACCTTTCTTTTCATAGAGCAGTTTGCAAACACTCTGTTTGTAAAGTCTGCAAGTGGATATTTGGACCTTTACGAGGCCTTCGTTGGAAACGGGATTTCTTCATATAATGCAAGACAGAAGATTTCTCAGTAACTTCCTTGTGTTGTGTGTCTTCAGCTCACAGAGTTGAACCTTTCTTTAGACAGAGTAGATTTGAAACTCTCTTTTTGTGGAATTTGCAGTTGGAGATTTCAAGCGATTTCAGGCCCATGGTAGAAAAGGAAATATCTTCCTTTAAAAACTAGACAGAATCATTCTCTGAAACAACGTAATGATTTGTGCGTTCAGCTCACAGAGTTTAACCTTTCTTTTCATAGAGCAGTTTGAAAACAGTCTGTTTGTAACGTCTGCAAGTGGATATTTGGACCTCTTTGAATCCTTCGTTGGAAGCGGGATTTCTTCATAAAATGCTAGACAGAAGAATTCTCAGTAACTTCTTTGTGTGTGTGTATTCAACTCACAGAGTTGAACCTTCCTTTAGACAGAGTAGATTTGAAACACTCTTTTTGTTTAATTTACATGTGGAGATTTCAAGCGAATTGAGGCCAATGACAGAAAAGGAAATATCTTCGTTTAAAAACGAGACAGAATCATTCTCTGAAACAACGTAATGATTTGTGCGTTCAGCTCACAGAGTTTAACCTTTCTTTTCATAGAGCAGTTTGCAAACACTCTGTTTGTAAAGTCTGGAAGTGGATATTTGGACCTTTACGAGGCCTTCGTTGGAAACGGGATTTCTTCATATAATGCAAGACAGAAGATTTCTCAGTAACTTCCTTGTGTTGTGTGTCTTCAGCTCACAGAGTTGAACCTTTCTTTAGACAGAGCAGATTTGAAACTCTCTTTTTGTGGAATTTGCAGTTGGAGATTTCAAGCGATTTCAGGCCAATGGTAGAAAAGGAAATATCTTCGTTTAAAAACTAGACAGAATCATTCTCTGAAACAACGTAATGATTTGTGCGTTCAGCTCACAGAGTTTAACCTTTCTTTTCATAGAGCAGTTTCAAAACAGTCTGTTTGTAAAGTCTGCAAGTGGATATTTGGACCTCTTTGAAGCCTTCGTTGGAAGCGGGATTTCTTCATAAAATGCTAGACAGAAGAATTCTCAGTAACTTCTTTGTGTGTGTGTATTCAACTCACAGAGTTGAACCTTCCTTTAGACAGAGTAGATTTGAAACACTCTTTTTGTTTAATTTACATGTGGAGATTTCAAGCGAATTGAGGCCAATGACAGAAAAGGAAATATCTTCGTTTAAAAACGAGACAGAATCATTCTCTGAAACAACGTAATGATTTGTGCGTTCAGCTCACAGAGTTTAACCTTTCTTTTCATAGAGCAGTTTGCAAACACTCTGTTTGTAAAGTCTGCAAGTGGATATTTGGACCTTTACGAGGCCTTCGTTGGAAACGGGATTTCTTCATATAATGCAAGACAGAAGATTTCTCAGTAACTTCCTTGTGTTGTGTGTCTTCAGCTCACAGAGTTGAACCTTTCTTTAGACAGAGCAGATTTGAAACTCTCTTTTTGTGGAATTTGCAGTTGGAGATTTCAAGCGATTTCAGGCCAATGGTAGAAAAGGAAATATCTTCGTTTAAAAACTAGACAGAATCATTCTCTGAAACAACGTAATGATTTGTGCGTTCAGCTCACAGAGTTTAACCTTTCTTTTCATAGAGCAGTTTGAAAACAGTCTGTTTGTAAAGTCTGCAAGTGGATATTTGGACCTCTTGGAAGCCTTCGTTGGAAGCGGGATTTCTTCATAAAATGCTAGACAGAAGAATTCTCAGTAACTTCTTTGTGTGTGTGTATTCAACTCACAGAGTTGAACCTTCCTTTAGACAGAGTAGATTTGAAACACTCTTTTTGTTTAATTTACATGTGGAGATTTCAAGCGAATTGAGGCCAATGACAGAAAAGGAAATATCTTCGTTTAAAAACGAGACAGAATCATTCTCTGAAACAACGTAATGATTTGTGCGTTCAGCTCACAGAGTTTAACCTTTCTTTTCATAGAGCAGTTTGAAAACACTCTGTTTGTAAAGTCTGCAAGTGGATATTTGGACCTTTACGAGGCCTTCGTTGGAAACGGGATTTCTTCATATAATGCAAGACAGAAGATTTCTCAGTAACTTCCTTGTGTTGTGTGTCTTCAGCTCACAGAGTTGAACCTTTCTTTAGACAGAGCAGATTTGAAACTCTCTTTTTGTGGAATTTGCAGTTGGAGATTTCAAGCGATTTCAGGCCCATGGTAGAAAAGGAAATATCTTCGTTTAAAAACTAGACAGAATCATTCTCTGAAACAACGTAATGATTTGTGCGTTCAGCTCACAGAGTTTAACCTTTCTTTTCATAGAGCAGTTTGAAAACAGTCTGTTTGTAAAGTCTGCAAGTGGATATTTGGACCTCTTTGAAGCCTTCGTTGGAAGCGGGATTTCTTCATAAAATGCTAGACAGAAGAATTCTCAGTAACTTCTTTGTGTGTGTGTATTCAACTCACAGAGTTGAACCTTCCTTTAGACAGAGTAGATTTGAAACACTCTTTTTGTTTAATTTACATGTGGAGATTTCAAGCGAATTGAGGCCAATGACAGAAAAGGAAATATCTTCGTTTAAAAACGAGACAGAATCATTCTCTGAAACAACGTAATGATTTGTGCGTTCAGCTCACAGAGTTTAACCTTTCTTTTCATAGAGCAGTTTGCAAAGACTCTGTTTGTAAAGTCTGCAAGTGGATATTTGCACCTTTACGAGGCCTTCGTTGGAAACGGGATTTCTTCATATAATGCAAGACAGAAGATTTCTCAGTAACTTCCTTGTGTTGTGTGTCTTCAGCTCACAGAGTTGAACCTTTCTTTAGACAGAGCAGATTTGAAACTCTCTTTTTGTGGAA